>NC_046384.1:14957014-15586834 GCF_011125445.2 Fundulus heteroclitus | reverse complement strand
GGCAGTGAATAGAGAGCCGTTCTGGCACTGACTGGCTGACAGTGGCCGATAGTATATATAGGCAGAGTACCAAGTGGATTGACTTGATAATTCGTGGCAGGAGGATGACCTAATAATGGTTCTGAGTGAAGGCTGAGAGGAGCATGGAGTGGTGGAAGAGCAATCAGTCTCAAAAACACAAACGACCCCAAATCATGGCAGATTCAGGATTGCAGGAGCTGAGACACACCTAGAACATGGTGGACGGTATGTCTGGAGAACCAGAATTGAAAACCACTGCTCTAGTTGACAGTTGTTAGTTAGGTATGATTTTTTTCCAAAAGCAATTCAATCTAGCATTGAGATCTGACAGTACAAATACAAACACAAGTCAATTATCTGAGGCCATAAGAATATCATTAGTGACTTTCACCAGTGGTGTTTCAGTGCTATGAAGAGCTGTTGCTGAGGACGAGATAATCATATACAGGACGATGCCAATAATTTTATTTTTAAAGAATCTTTATTCTTTATTCATAAAGAATCCCATAAAATCATTGCTACAAAAAGTTGAGGGAATGGATGGATCAATAGAACTATGACTCTGTATAAACAACTGAAATTATTCTTGTTTTCCTTTATTAATGATAACACATATGGTGTTCTAGCTTTACAAAGGATCTGTTTATACAAAAATATACTATTTTTCCAGATTAAGTAGGATTTATCTGTAAGTAAAGTACCATTTTCTATTCAGTTTCCTAATATTGTGCTTAAAAGCATGTAGCTCTAAATGTAAATTCTGTATACAAAATGTAGGTTCATATGAATCTGATATGTTGGGGCTTAAAGATGGGGATAATGGCAATCAATAATTTATTTCAGATAGTGTCTGTGTTATTAGAATAAATTCAAATGTTAGATTTAATATGTACTTCTGGAATAATGTTAATACTGTTCACCTGCCATAAATCTCGCAACTGCTTTGTCAAAAACAGGGGCTCTCTCACAGTCATGGCCTTCTAATTATGTTAAGATACTACCCTCTAGTTTTAGATTAAAATTGAATCTATGATTACCATGAATTTTGTTTATTGGCTTTCCACTTTCCTGATGAACATTCTCCTATATGAGTGATTTTGTGTTAAGCTGTGTCAGGGCAAGACAAGGCAAAGCTAAAGCTATTGCTCTCTTTAACTTGATGAACTATTCGTTTTTCTTTCTCCATACAAAGTATTTACTTAAGTGGTTCTTTGTTCAGCATTTTCTCTTTCCAGCAAAGACCCATTGTTGGAGCTATTGCTGCCACATACCCCACACCCCCACACACAAAAAATAAGTCCTGTTTTTGTTTTTATTATTTTTTCCTTTCATCCATCTCTTTGTTAAGAAGGAATTAATTCTTCCCTTGCTCAGGCTGAGGGATTGCTTCAAAGCCAAGGACATTTAGGCATCGGTAGGCTTAAAATTATTATTTACATTTCACTTTAATATCATTTGAATTGAAATGGGCTGCATATAATAGATCTGAATCAAACAATATGATTGGACTATATTGAATAAACTGGAATGATTGGGTATCTGGTCCAATGTGGATTCTCTATAATTAGAATTATGAAATAGGATTGTAAATTTGACCTATTGTCTCGTAGAGTGACTTGGCATGGCATTTGCAGTGAATCTATGTTATATGAATAAAATGAATTGAAAACTTTTATTAGAAATGTGGACACATTGCTCCTGATATTTTGATATGTCTTGCCTAAATGAAACTTGATAGAATTGATGCAGGTATCATATATAAACAAAACTCCACTGAATGACAAACAGTTTTTCTAAATTAGAAACCCATCTTTTTATATTAGATTTTTTATTTTACTATTATCAAACAGTCCATAATAATAGATCATAAACCGAACTCTCCTCAAAAATCCAACACTGTGCTAATATTTGCAGTTTCAGTGTCAACTACATAAATTACTACAATGTCCTCAACAGTAGGGCAATGAAAGATTAGCAAAGTGTGAATCAAATGATTAAACACATAAGGGATGATAGATTAGATCAATCACTGGTGGACATTGTGGACAAGCTCATTTTACCAAGTGCTGCAAATCCTCCCCAGGCAAAAGTATTTATTAAAAAGAAAATTATAGCTACATTTTTCTCTTTCACTGGGTCAGAGGGTGTATTATTAAAGGATTTGTATCAGTTTAAATATATAGATAATGTGATAAGTGAAATATCAAAATGGAAAAACAGAAGTCACAGCACTGATTTCAGTTAGGGTTATGGATGTCCAAACCAAGATTGACTGACCTGGTGTTACAATTGAGCAAAATTTCAGGAAGGGAGACTTGGGTCTATTATGGCTGTATGGGCTCTTTCCTCTACTATCTATTTGACAGAGCCATCACTTGAGGTCCATTACTCTCTGTCTGCTCAGTCTTCCAATAATGCCACTGCAACCATTGAGCAGGATCTTAATGGAAAATGATATGCTTGTTGGCAGCTCAGTGTAGCAATACTGCAGTGACCCATAACGTGTCATGATATAATGGAAGGAGAAACAGATGTAAGAAGGATTATTGTGGAATGAGAAATAAAGTAGGAATAGGAATATAAAAAAAACATCCGATAAGTGAACCAACAATGGATTCTAGCATTCAAAAGATTTCTGACAATACTAAAAACAGAAAACAATAACTTCTAGTGAGGCAGGTTTTCTAGTCCAGAAACTTCCTGTTGTTCATTTCCCAGCTCTGAAAAGCATGTTTACTGGATACAGCTAAAACAGCGGGTAATGGTGCATATAAATTCTATTTCAGGAAATATGAGACTCTAAGCGATTACAAGGACAAAACGGTATCCTTCTGTGCTAATACACATTCACAGGGGCTGCAATTTGTTGAATTGTGTGCAAGGGAAAGTTAGAAAGTAATATATATATATATATATATATATATATATATATATATATATATATATATATATATATATATATATATATATAAACAAAAGAAAAAAAAAAAGGGAGGTTGCTAAAAGCAGAGCAAACCCTGTCACATGCTGGGGTGAGTTGGCAAGGCGTGACAAATGGTGTTGAAGGGTTAGTGTTTCTGTGATACAGTTCAAATAGAGCCAAAAGCCAGTGCTGTCTGAAGAACGTAGTTGCTTATACAAACTGTCAAACCAGAGATTTGAGACTTTTTCCTTTTTGGCCAGGTCCAAAGGGACATATCTGTTATTTTTTTTCACCATACCATGTGGAATCTGCATATTAGTTTATGTTAATCAGTTATCAGTTAATAAAACCTGTAACATTTTTTAAAATGCTAGTTAGCTAGTAGCTATGATAAATAAACTAATATTCACTTATAGTCATTATGGAAGCCACCAAAAAGATAGTGTCATTATTTGGGTTTTGGTTTATGCAATAGTTTGGGTTTTATTGTGGTTTGATTTTGTACTTTGTTTTATGTTATCAGTTCTTCTGGCCTGCTCTGATCACTTCTGTCACCAGCCCATATTCAGTTCACCTGCCAGCATTCTTTCACCTCTCAGTCACCACCCTGTCACTCCCCCTTCTCCAGTCACCATCCAATCAGCTTTAGTTTACTTCCAGTCACTTTCCTTCCCCTGAATAACTCCACCCATTCCGGTAATTAGTTTCACTCCATTCACCTGCTCACTCCCCTACTTATACCTGCCATTGCCCCCTGCAATCTGCCAGAACAATTTAGCCTATTGGTGAGTCTTATCCAGCGTATTCTGTTCTGTTTGCTCTTTTGATACCGACCCAATTTGCCTTTTGACTTCTGAGCCAGTCTGATCCCGATCCTGTTTTTCCTGCCTGTTCCTACTTGTTAAGCTGTGTACCAGACCTAGCCAGTTTTTGGATTTTCTGAGCTTACCTGACCCCTTCCTGTTTTACCTGCCCGTTTGTGTACCAACCATGGACTGTTTATCAACCACAAGCTTTGTCTTGCCCTGCCCGTCATTTCTGCCTGCTTGTTAAATCCTGGTTCCTGGCAAGGTGGTGAAAGAGGCCAAACGACTGTATTCTGAGAAGCTGCAAAACCCGCTTTTAGCCAAAGACTCTGCATCTGTCTGGAAAGGGCTTAGATAGATCACAAATTACAAGGCTAAAGCCCCCTAATCCATGAACGACCAACGCTTAGCCAACGACCTGAATAAATTCTACTGTCGTTTCGACAGACAAAGGGACAGTCCTGCAACAACCCCCCACGACACCCCCCACGTCACCTTCACCTCCCCCACCTCAGCAGGGGCCTAGGCACCTCTTACAATAGACCAGTTCATTGTTATTGTTTTGATGCGGGTTTTTTGCGCATGCGCGCCGGACTGGTAGGCAAAAGGCGAATACAATGGCGGACGCAAACAGAGAAACTGACGAGTTCTCCATGTATTTTTCTTCTTTAGATAACGTACTACAAGATCGTTTTAAGAGTAAGTTGATGGTTGATGGTATCAGATTGCCAGATCCACACAGCAAAAGCCTGAAGGGACGGAGCGAGTCTGTGAAATGCTGGCCAAGTGTCCCGACATATACAGCTGCCTTATAAACACGGCAGGCCAGTACAGACGAGAGAGCATGAAAGCCCCTGAAACCACTGGACGGCTACAGTTATTTTATATCAGGAAAAAGGCTCCATCAACGCCCGCGACGCCATGAGGGATTAAGCGGGCGTTGTAGCGATCGCCACCTCCCCTCCGCCGCTATTTAAGTAGAACAATGACTAGAGCAGAATTAAGTTGTATTTACCGGAGATGAATTGTAGACTGCAAATTCTCTCGTAGTATGATCGCTCCCCCAGTCCATTGGGAGTGTCTGCCTGCGCTCTTTTCATTGAAAATATCCATTTCTTATTTCGTCCTTCCTCCTTCGGTAAGCGACAGAAACGTACATCCAACGATTTGGAATGCCTCTCTGTGCAACCGGGAGCACAACAAGTCGTAGGCATTGTTTAGATTCCAAAAATAAACGAAGTAAAAGTACGCTCTAAATCACCCGTTTTGTCATGTAGTAGACGAGAACAGTACTGTTTTTTGCCTACCAGCAGGACCCGGATGTAGCGCTGACGTCACGCGTGAACTACCCTCCTTCCCTCCACCCACCTCAGTGACAACTCTTTCCATACACGAGAGAAATGTTAAATACTCTTCAGAAGACAGACCCCCGGAAAGCTGCTGGACCAGACTCTGTCTCTCCATCCACCCTGAAGCACTGTGCTGATTAGCTGTCTCCAGTGTTCACAGACATTTTTAACACCTCACTGGTGACATGTCACATGCCAACCTGCCTCAAATACTCCATTATTATCCCTGTTCCCAAGAAGCCAATGTCCACAGGACTTAATGAGTTTAGACCCGTCGCCCTGACCTCTGTGCTTATCTCCTTTGAGTGCCTTGTGCTTTCACACCTGAAAGAGATCACTGACACCGTCCTGGACTCCTTACAGTTTGCCTATAGAGCCAATAGGTCTGCAGACGACGCTGTGCACTTCCGCTTTGGCTAAATAGTCCTTACCCAACAGAGGTATTCGGATGGAGCCTATAGGCCCGTTTACACTACACCTAAAAACCGAGCCATGCCGAGACCAGTTAGAGCTAGGATCAGTTACCCAAGTCAAGCCGACCCGTTTACACATCAGGCTTATCTCGGTTCCTTGGTTTCCTCGCCTCCTAGTGGCGATCTGCGGTGCTACCGCTCTCTGAGATTGAAGGCGGAACCAGCAAAACAAAACAGCGGCGCCCGTAACATTCAGGATGTTATGCTTGATATTGTGATATTTTGGTGTTTGCTGAGAGTCAGGGGAAGAAGGCAACCATTGGTGAATTTACTTGAGAAAGTTGGCTTTTTGGGAAGTGGATGAGACAAACGAACGTCTAATAAGGATTTACAGACGCCGGAAACAATGACAGATGCTGAGGTTCCTTGCGCTGCGAAGCAGAATCATCTCTGGAAACCATGTGGCACGGGAAGGAAGCTAGTATTTTTATGAATGTCTGAAATTTGTCTGAATGGAGTGTGAATTGGGACGTGCAGCCAGACACGGCGGAAAAAAAACGCGGACAGTCAGCTGACTGTAAGGGCATGACGCGGTATGCTCATGCGCTCTTTATCAGATAAACGGGCTAAAAAATAAAACCAGGCCGAGACCTACTCAGGAAATGGTCTGCAGTTAGCGCGGTCCGGTTATGTTTAGCGCGGTCCAGTTCAGTCTGCTGACTATTTACGCACAAGAGTTATCTCGGATACCGAGCTCGGACTGGTCTCGGCTCCGTTAAAAAAGTGTAGTGTGAACGGGCCTTATGTATCCAGCCCTCTAGTCTGGTATTACCCATTTGTCACGATGCCGTTTGTTTACCAGTGCTCTCCAACACACCCCTGATGCATACACAGAATAGCATTAATTATACTGAAAAAAAAAATGTGCACACAAGCCAAATCTGTTTACATCTTAGGTGACTTATAAAGGAAAACAAAGTTTTAAAAATGCTTGAAATCTTTTGCAGGACAGTGTATCTGTCAATTTCCCAATCTGATGTATCAGATCTGCAGTACGGAAAGCATTTAGTGCTACAGCCTCTGTAAATCAATTTACAACTTTTGACCATCCTGAAATCCCTGCCCCCACCTGCCACCCCCAGACCGAGTGGCGGTATGCTTGGAGACACATTTTGTAGCATTCAGATTTCTACTGGATGTTTCTCTTATAAAATCCTCCAGTTCAGCCAGTTAAACAATGTGGAAAGGTAGGAGCAAATGTTTTAGCATTTAGTGCTAAAGTGAGGCACTTGCTGATAATAGTAGCTTCTCAAACATGCTTTTTTTCCCACCAGTAGGTTGTTTTGCATTTGCCCCTCAGTACTTAAGGGGCATTGTGATCCATGTATTGTCAATGGAAGCAGAGAATGGGCATCCAGGGACCTCATTTGTTATTTCTGTTGTGGATGTTTTGCAAAGGAAACATTGATTTCTGCACCATGCACTTTGCATCATATCCAGTCCCCTGTGTATTCCAGACAGACCTTTTGTGGGACCTCTCCATCTCATTTCAAGTTAACTAGGTCTTGGGCCACATGGAAGTGCTTGTAGGAACCATAACTTTTTTCTCTTGTTCAGAAGTGTTAAAATGACTAGCAATAGTCTTATTTGTTGTTGTGAGTTTATTTGACAGTGAATTACATGGATAAGTTGGTTAAACAGTAAACCGGTAACAAATAATAACCTTTAGTATACTAAAACCTTCAAACAAATACAAAGTCAAAGCAAACATTTAGACCATCACAACAACTCATATGATCACATAACCAAAGTAATGCTTGCATTAAATCACAGACATTTTAGACCACATATGATTTATCAATGAACACATTAGAGCAGTCTTCTCAAACTCCAGTCCTCAAGGGCCAATATCCTGCAACTTGTCTCTGCTTCAACACATCTGACTTCAATATGGGCACATTTGCAGAGCTCTTCAGAGCTTTACTGCATGCTGGTGAGGTAGTTGCCATTTGATTCAGGTTTGTAGGGCAAGGGACACATCTAAAAGTTGCAGGACACCAGCTCTCAAGGAATTCCGCTTAAGACTACTGCATTAGAGCATGTAACCCGTCAGTCACAAACCAGTGCTTCAGTGGCCTGCAAAATGATTCACCCCTTGAGATTTTTCATCTTTTGTTGCCTCACAACCTGGAATTAAAAGGAATTGTTTGAGAGTTTGCACCATTTAATTTGTAAAACATTTATATATGAAACTTTGAAGATATGTTAGTTTATTATTGTGAAGCAAACAACTAATGAGATAAAATAACACAAAACCTCAGTGTTCATAGCTGTGCATCCCCTAAAAATCATTAATTTGTAGAACCACGTTTTGTTACAATCAGAGTTCCAAGTGGCTTCGGATCAGTCTATATGAGCTCGCACCACCTTTCCACTGGTATTCTTGCCCATTCCTCAAGGCAAAACTGCTTTAGCTCCTTTATGGTTGATGTTTGTCGCTTGTGAACAGCGATCTTCAAGTCTAATCCCAGATTCTCAATTGGATAAAGGCAATTTGATTGACTAGGCAGCTCTAGCACGTGTAAATGTTTCCCCTTAAACCACCCCAGTGTTGATCAGCAGCAAGCTTCATGTCATTGTCCCACTGGAAGGTGGCCCTCCATCCCAGTCTCAAATCGCAGGCAGACTGACACAGGTTTTGCTCAAGAATATTCCTGTATTTAACACATACATCTTTCCAGACAATTGTTCCAGTCCCTGCTGATACAAAACAGTCCCACAGCATAACACTGCCACCACCATGTTTCACTTTGGAGAAACGGTTATTGGGGTGATCAGATCTGTTGGGTTTACTCTAGATATAGCGCTTTCCTTGGTGGCTGAAGAAAAACAACATTTTGTCTCATCTGACTTGAGCATCTTCCTCCAGGAATCTCAGGAGTTGTCCACATGCCTTTTGCCAAACTATGGAAAGATCTTCCTATCTCTGCTGTGGAACTCCACAGCTCTTTCAGGGGTACCTTTGGTCTGTGTGCTGCCTCTCTGATGCCTTCCTTGCTTGGTCTGTGAGTTCTGGTTCTGGTTTACCTGGCAGGTTTGTTGTGGTACCAGGTGCTTTCCATTTGAAGATGACAGCTTTGTCAAGCTTTTTCCCTGTGGCCATCAGATTTGTATATTCTGTAAAAACCCAATCCTTTCTCAACATCTTTGTCCCTGACTTGTTTGGAGAGCTCCTTGGTCTTGGTGTGCTGCCTCTTGGTTGGTGGTGTTACAGCCTCTGGGGACTTTCAGAAAAGGTGTGTTTTTACTGACAGATCATCTGACACTCACAGCTGTGCTTAATGCAACTAATTGTGTGACTTTTGAATGTAACTGGTTGCACCAGAAGTTTTTAAGGTATTATAGCAAAATGAGAGGGTACTTATGCACATATTGTGTATTGCTCATGCACATGCAAATTTAGATTTGTTTTTAATTGTTTTTTTGTAGATTTTATCATTTCACTTAAACTCTGACTTTTTTGTACATAGACATCATAGAAAATATGATTAAAAGCATTTAATTCACAGGTTGGGACATAACATAGGGAAAAAGCCAAGGGGGGGGGGGGGTACTTTTGCAAGGCACTGAATCTTTATAATCTTACTGTGCTGTTAATATCTGGACTGTTTCCTTCTATGCTAATTACACATCTGCAATCTATCCATCAATCAAGTCACAGTAAAAATGGGCATGACCAGATTGTCCACTTTGGTTCTGGTAATCCAGTCCACCTACTTGTTATGTTCCAGGTCACCCAGAAGTAATATTCCTTTCCACACACGTCATCTTGCCATGTGTTAATGCATTTGCATCCTGGATACAATATGAGAATCAGGAGTCTCATATTATTACTTCGGCCATTACAATTTATCTTGGATTCATTACTTAATTATCTAATCAATAAAGCATATCAGCCAACATTTTGAATCTGGTTGTTATAGAAACAACTATGGGCTAATTGCCAAAGGTTGCATTTCTCATTTTTACTCCAGTTGGAGACCGTTTCTCATATTCCAAGATGACGTGTGATGTTAGTTTTCTGCCACACATAGCATGTTGCATGCAGTTTAAACTTTCATCTGGCCTTTGAGTTTAGGTGGATGATAAAGTCTTTGTACGTTTTAATTAGTGCTGTAACATGTCTATTTTCAAATGACTGAACATGAGATGTTCGGAGCTTTGGATATTGTTTTACAATCTCAACCCAGCTATGAACATCTTTCCAATGTAATCCCTGACCTTTTTGGTCTTGATCTTAGGAAATGTCAATCAGGGACAGATTCAGAAAAGTCAGAAAACACAAGATAGGGGTGGTTCTAGCTTAGTTACAGAATTTAAAGTGACCCTGTGGGGTTTATTCGGTTAAAAACCAAGCCAATCTCTCGAGAACTGAACAGCACATTAATGTCAATAATGAACATTTGCTGAAATTTAGGAAAGCCATTACACAAGTAGAAAATAACGGAGCACTACTCTTTTCCCTCCTGGCTTAGTTAATAAAGTAAGCCATAGAAGTGTGAGCTTTCTCTTTTTTCTCTCTCTCTCGACCTCATTCTGGAAGTACACTTTCAGGCAGATTTATGCATAAATCTTGGGAGTAAAAACATCCAATTACAGATGATTCAGCACTTCCTCTAGCTAGATAGAAGTTCACATTCTTACAAGTAATCATATTTGGTCTGCAAATTATCACATTTGTGTGAAGCTTTAGAAAAAGGCAGAACAAAAACCACAGGCACATGCAGACTTTGTACCAACCCCAAAATCATGCCCCTGGACCCTGGTGAATGGGCTTTACATGACAGAAATAAAATTCAGTGCTAAATCTTGTAAACGCTCAGTGTAATGTGGGTCGTAAAATGAGATTATGGTGCATCATTTTATTCTCTGGTTTTCACACAGTTCAGTAAATATGCAAACTGAAGCATGCCCTGGGTGGGTTTAATGCAGGTTACAAATATAAAGTGCATGTAATGCTTCCAAATTAGGTCCAACTACCTTTGGGGCTTCCCTTTAAAACTTTAAAGTGCCACATGGTATCTCTTGTTTTTAACATATTTAGTTAATCAAAGCAATAGAGTGTCAGCATTGAACACCACAGCATCCCCACATTCATTTTCCATTACAAGCATTTCACTCAGAACTAACCCTTAAGGCAAAATAAAGCCTTAGCTGCAGTCATTCAATGAGTCATCCGCAATCTGGTTAGTAAATATTAAATGTTGTGACGTGTTAAAACTGATTTCAAGATAAATACCGGAATAATTGTGGGATAGATACAATAAGAGGGGGGGGGGGGTGTTACACTTTGATCTGCATTTTTAAAACTAGTACCTTTCAATAGTTTTGCATTTAAAAGAGGGCCTAAAAACCATCTGGCTGATTTACCAGAAACGTATGTCCAATCACAGAACTGCAAGTTGCAGCAATGAAAGGGTTTGCAAAACTTAAACAAAGGTAAATCAACATAAAGTGTGAAAAAAGTGCTTTCTTCTTACGGTTTCATGGGTGTACAATATGTACCAAATTGGAAAAGAAAGGTTATGGAAAACAAACATAAGTATATCAAGAGAGACGTCAAAGCCAGGCTGTTAATCTCAAAGCAATGTGTCTTTAATGTATTCAATGTTTAACAAAGATATTAAATAATGGGAACAACATGTCAATGTCAAACTGACTTAGAATGTGTCATTTGTTATAAAGAATGTGGAAACCTTCCTATTTATTGATGAAGTCTTTACCTCAATATTTCAACCTATCAAAAAAGGAAAAATTGGTGCCATAAACTAAATAGGATGTTTTCGTGTCATAATTCTTTTGTTTTTTCAAAGTCTTAACTCTATTTGATCTGATAAAAAAGTCAAATGATGTAATATTACATTTTCTGTGTACAACGTTAAATAGATCAAATCACAGAAGAGGAGTGATTCTATATTTTAAGTCATGGGTTCTATTCAAAGCTGTAAGAATAGATTTTTCTTTAAGGAAATCACTTAAAAATGTATTCAGCATGATGTTGCATTAGATAATTTTCATGAAGCTACACACAATAGTCCACGTTATTCCACGTTTCAGCTGGTGGGCTGGTGCAGAGACAACAGCCTGATCCTGAACGTGGAGAAGACGAAGGAGATCATCGTCGACTTCAGGAAGTCGGCTGCACCATGCTCCACTGCTCATCAACAGCTCAACTGTGGAGGTGGTCAACAGCACCAAGTTCTTGGGTGCACATCACGGACAACCTCAGCTGGTCTGTGAACACCTCGTCACTGGTGAAGAAGGCACAGAAACGACTGTACTTCCTGCGGAGGATGAGGAGAGCCCGCCTGCCCCCGCCCATCCTCAAGACCTTCTACAGAAGCACCATAGAGAGCATTCTGACCAGCTATCTTTGTGTGGTGTGGAGGCTGCAGTGCCGCTGACTGGAAGAATATGTGGAGAGTGGTGAGGACAGCAAAAGAGATCATCGGAGCTCCTCTTCCCTCCATTAAGGACATTTCATCTCAGCGCTGCGTGGCCCGAGCCCGTAACATCATCAGGGACCCCTCATACCCCCACCATGGACTGTTCTCCCTGCTGCCCTTTGGGAACCAGGTTCTGCGAAAGCTTTTTCCCTGTGGCCATCAGACTGTTGAACTGCTGAAGCTATAACTGGACTCTGTACCACATTTGTTCTGCATTGTTTACATTTCAATTGCTGTACTGTGAAATCACTGTTGCACTTTATCATGCAATTTTATCCTGTAATTTACTTTATTCTGAAATCTACTGCAATTCACTGAAATTCTCAAGCTGCATGCAAACGAACTTTCATTCTGTACGCACTCTGTGCATACAAAATGACAAATAAAGTTGTCTAAGTCTAAGTTTGTTCTTTGGTTGGAAAAGAAATACAGGGCATTGTTCTTCTACTCATCCAAATTTGATGGGAGAAAAAAGAGTTTCAGTTAGGATTTCTGTTAGAGTGTTGACTCTGAGATAAAATGCATAACCTTAGAAATATAGCTTTAAATAAAAAGTAAAAAAGGATCCAACCAATACACATGCATCAACGTTCAATGGTGGGGGGTGTTGGGTAGTGGTGTTGGTGTTGGTGGTGGGGGGGGTTGGGGGGCTGAAAGCGAGATGAAATACATGGCAGCAATGCAAAAATTAAGCATTAGAATACAATTCATATATCCTTTATTTTCCCAGCAGCAGAGTGAAAGGTGAAATGAAAGGAGATACAAAGACCTTTTAAACATTGTATTATTGTTTAATAGTTGAAAGCAAGGTGAAAAAAAGTTGTTTTTAGACACTTTTGAAAATGTCAAGGCTCCCCAAGTATTCGGTACTCAGTGAAACTGTCACAGAGCCTTAGGCAATAAGCACCAAGTGAAGTCTCAAAAGTTTCCTCAACTTATAGGAATGACCAAAAGGCCAGAGTTAGAAAATCCATAAGGGCTGTTTTGAACAAGCTCCCTTTCATGTCCGCGAATGCATTTCTTAATTCAGAAGTCATTATTTTCTATTGATTAGAAACATCATTCATTCTTTGAAACTGTGCTCTAATTATTTATCTGGTTTCAAAAAAAAAAAAAAAAAAAGAAACTCTGACTGCCTTTCCTGCCCAAGAAACGATAAGAACCTGACTTCGGTAATCATTAAAATGCCAAGGTGCTTGACACAATTGAGTAAAAAAAAGACATATGAAATGTCACCCATGCTATTCCTTTTTCACTGTGAAGTTCTAAGCAGTTCAAAGCTAAGCAAGCGGGCAGCTTATTTGTTCATTCTGTCAATCAGAATTTCATTATGAGTTGAATTAATTTTGGCTATCGAGGGTCTCACAGAGGAAATCAGAACACTTCACAGATTTGGCTTTAATGTTTGAATCGTTTGCTCTTCTTGACAAGTGCTGCGGTTGCTACTGTGGGCCTGCTAGGAGGAAACATACCAAAGACCTCAAGCAGCACAAATTAGATAATTGCCATGGGTCCCAGAACTAGGGAGATTTTTTATTTATTTTTTACCAGCAACCCTATTGCTATATTTTAATTTTGTTTTACAGTATGATTTTTTTTTCTTTTAAGCCATGAAGGTGCAGAGGGTTACATATAATATAAATTTTCATGTGATAGAAATAAGGATACACAGATTAGTTTACAACCATTCTGATACAGTAACATGAAACCACCAAAAAAAAAAAAAAAAACCAGCAACTTGTCTAATTAGATTGCTTTATAATATCAAACAGAACAAGATGAATAAAACATAGCACTGAGAAAATACTCAGGTAAGCACCTTAACATTGTGTTAGGGTTAGGCATGATTAAAAACTGGCCTTTTTATTTTCTTACTAGTCTCTGGAAAACTCAGATATCAGCTTGATTTTTTTTGTAATTTCTACATCTGAGTTCAAATTTATTTATTTATTTTCAATTTTAGCCCAGATGCATTTAAATAGTAATAGTGTTATTTGGAACTCATTTTTGCCCTAAAGTGTTTCCCCTCTAATTGGGGTCTGTTTATTAAGGAGGGTGGCTCCTCCATGTGAACAGATGTTTGGCTAATTTGAAATAGCATGCCCGACGTTAACAATATAAGCATTGGCAAACTAAACAAAGATCAGCTGTGGTTCCAATTTCTGGACCCGGAAATATTAAATTGCACTAAATCTGATACCAGGGCCATACTCACAAAATTTCAATGACAGGATGTTATCAGGCCAAACTAAATTCAAAAACATGCCATTGAGATAACATTTGACTTACCACCCTGAAAGATGTGGCAACTTAGCTTTGGTTTGAAAAAAAATGCCTTTTATTGCTTTAGATTCCTGCCTCACTAGTTTTCTTGCCGAATAATGCCATCTACAACTAAAAATAAATATTGTATCAAAGCTGTTGAGCCTTAACGGTTTTAGGAGCAATATCTGTCTCAAATTGCATACCTGATGTAAATCAAGTACAGCTACATAGTTATTAAGTAGGACTGCTACGTTTTGCTGCCTGCGTAACAGTAACACATAAAATAATATATTTCCAGTGGAACCACTATTAAACCCATTTTTTATGCATGATTAATTAGTGATTGAACAAATTAAAAAAAAATTATTTTCTGAGCCTCGCCCAAATTTTCTTTCCAAGTAAACTTTACAAAACACAAAGAAAATCCTTCGGAAAAACCTAGGAAAAAATACCTGATTTTATAGATCAGCATCTTCACTATGACTGCAGCAAAGGACTGAATCAGTTGAAGCATATTTGTGTCGCAAAAGCTGTTGTGGGCAGTGATCCAGGTGGAGCTGTGATTTTAGCCAAATGTGCCAAAACCGTGCCAAGTGTGTTTTTCACATAATACAATGGAATCTGGTTAAATAATAGTGCTGCTTTCCATTGTAGGACTGCTAATGTATATAAATATTCTTTGATCAACAAATTTACCCCTTGTATCATCAAAATGTACCATTGTGCACAGCATTATATCAATAATGCACAAAGCTAAATCACAAGCTTGATTATGCTCGGATATTATGTTACCAGATATGGTGTTACAAAATGAGATTTACAACACTCTAAAGCGGGGTTTATCTAGTTTCATGTAATACTGGACATGTTGGGGGGGTTTGAGTGGGTAGATGTGTATTTTATTTAGTCTGTTTTTTTGTTTTATTTTTTCTAAACAGCTGCCACGTTTAGAGGATCTCGAAAGGGGCCTTGTCATGGACTATGACTTTACAAATATCTAGGGCAGCCACTAACTATGGTTCCAAACAAAGCTTTTCCAATAAAATTATCATGCCCTGTTGGCTTGTTATATTTAATTTTTTTGTGTTTTACATTTTGCTTTTGCTATATTTGTTAGTAAACAAAGCACGTTTGTGTATATTTACAACAAGACCGCATAACTTGAAGTACAATATTGTCCATGCTCTCAATGAGTAAACAAGGAGAGGCAACGGAGCCCACTCACATATATATGGTGTTAATGGCATATGGCCTTCATCATATTTAACCATAAATCTGAACATCATCCTGATGGAAAGCAAACCTCCTCCCTGATCTTAAGTCTTTTGCAGACTCAGTTACAAGTTTCCTTAAAGAGAGTCCCTTTTATTTAGATCTATCCATCTTTACCTCAACTTTTATCTTTATCTTCTCTGTCCATATTAAAATAAACAATCCCCCAGCATGATGCCGCCACCACATGTTTCATCTCTGAAGATTTTGTGTTCAGGATAATGTGCATTATTAGTTTTCCGCTGCATCAAAACGTTTTGTGGCTGTCCGATTACATTCCTCTATAACATCTATAATTACACTAAGGTTAAATTATACTCAGTTGAATGAACACATTTGGTTTTTGTAGGTGTATCAGAGTAAAGTGGGGCAGGAATAATGCACTTTTTATTCATAAAAATATGCAAACTATATTTTTCATATGTATAAAACTGTGAAAATCCTTAAAAAATATTGTGCTACTGTATGCTACTTTATGGTTGCATATTGACAAGTATGGAAAAGGTTCAAGCCACTGTCATTTTTTGTTAAATACACACATTTTGTATATCACATGTACACCAGATTGATCCTTTTTTTGGACTATGGGGACTCACTGTATTACTATCAAACTGTGTTAATAGGCAGACATTTATATGATTGGTAGACGAGCACAAGTCTGCCTTTTTTTTTTGTTCACAAATGGAGAGAGTGCCACAGTGGGAAGCCATCATTACAATGTGTGTATTGTATTTCTGCTATTCAAAATCAATGCTCAAGCTCAATACGAGGGTGCACGCTCTCTTCTGTGGCTTGCGCTTGAGCTGAAAAGATAAACAATGTGTCAACATGCCAACAATATGACAATCAACTGTTTATGCAATCCCAAATAGTAGGCTGGCTGGCTGATACGTCAGCATTGAGCCGGGGACGTAATGCGATTTGGAAATAAACAAATTCCAGCGCGGTGTCTCATTGTGCAAACATCCACTCTGAGTCAGATGTGAAGTTCTTAATGACATTAAGTGTTACAGACAGTTTTCTTCACAAGGAAGTGTCTGACTCACTTTGTCTGAATGCTGATGAGACAGCAAAGGGGGCGTCCAAGTGGCATGCTGATCGGGATAGAAAGGGACTTATTCATATGCAGCCCTGATCGCGACTTTAGTCAAACAAAGTACATCCCCCCCCCCCCCCCCCCCCCCCCCCTCTCCCCGCAGTCTTCTAATGACTTGGGGATTTGTAGATAGAAAACAAACAAAGAATAAGGCACCATGATGGACTTGTAATTGTATTTTCACTGCTGAAAACTGTGTTTGTTTACACTGTTCTTATCTGGGCTTATTAAAAATTCACAATCAATATAATCAAGCATTTGGAGACAACATGGCGCGCGTGTCAAGCTAAATTAGCATGCGACCGCTGTTAAACCAAGAGGGAACTAGCAAAACAAGTGTTTTATTTCTCAGATGGAGACATCAATAGTATGAAAATACATATGATTTGGCGTCAAGTTTGTTTGTTTGGATTTTTTCAATGTATATATATTTTTTTGTCACTGTTTTGGAATAACTGATGCTTTGAATGTATAAAGTGCAGCACCAGACTTCAGTCTGGGCTTTATTTCTAATAAAAACATGAGGAAAGGCAGACATATTTCATCTACAAGATTTATTGGCATAACTTTATCGATCCCGACAAGGAAAAGTACTTTATCACGGGGTATGCCACTGAAATGTGATTCTATATTCAGAACAAAACACAATCAGGACTCCGTCCATGTGGGTATTACAGAGTAATCAGTGACATGTAGTAAATAATGATCCAAAGGGTGTGTGTGTGCTAAAGCAGTCCTGCTTGCATTGATCTGTGAATATCTACACTTTCTTTCCAGCAAATAAATAAATAAAGACAATTTTGAAATATTATTTTACAGATTTCTTCAATATTGACTTTTTGGTCACAAAAGTGTAAACAAAACAGTTTTCTAATATGTGTTAAAATGTATATAAAATGCAGTTAAAAAAACTTAAATGATGTAACTTATGAAGAGAGATAAAAAAAAAAGTTATTAAACCTGATCCTAAATGGGAAAAAAAATTTCCCTTCAATTTAATAACTGTTTTTGCCACCATTGTCAAAAATAAACCACTCGGGCATGCTCTGATGGCGCAGGGGTAGTGAGCACGGCCCATATAAGGAGGCATTAGTCCTCGTCGCAGCCGTCCCAGGTTCGATTCCGGTCAGAGGTCCTTTACTCCATGTCTCCCCTTCTCTCTCAAACCCCCTTTCCTGTCAGCCTATTTTGTAAAAACAATGAGCCACAAGTGCCATAAAAACATTCATGTTTTTTTAAGCCATTTAATAGTGAACTTGTTGTGAACGGCCAGACGTTTTCCTTCAGAACTGTTTGATGGCAAACAGATTTAATTGGATCCATCAATTATAATTTGTTTCCACCCACAACCATCACAATACCACCACCATGCTTGACCATGACATCTTTTTTTTTTAAATGCTTTTGGTATACAAGATGTACGGATCCTTGCAAAATCATTAATTCCCCTGGCTTTTTACCTATTTTGTTACTTTCCAACCTATAATTTACATGTTTTTGTATCTGATGGATCTGCACAAAATAGTCTAAGTTAGTGAAAAAAAAAAAAATAGAAAAAAACATATTGAATAAAATAATAACAAATTAAAAAGCCAAGCCACATACATGTGCATTTGCACGCGCCATCTTTTGCTACGAAGCCCCTAAAAAGTTCTGGTGCAACCAATTATCTTGAAAGCTTCCATAATTAGTTTAAGCATGTTAGAATTAGAAGGCATGTTTTAAATTTGTTAAAAGGCTTGGGGGCCCCTCCCCAAATGCATGGAGGGAGATGCTCTGGTCAGATGAGAGTAAAATGTAACTTTTTGACCAACGAGGCAACCGCTATATCTGGTGCAAACCCAACACCCATGAACACTATGCCCACAGTGAGACATGGCGGTGGCAGGATCATGCTGTGGGGTTGCTGTTTTCTTTTAGCAGCAGGGACTGGGAAACTGGTCTGAGTGAAGAGGAAAAGTGGATGGTGCTAAATACACGGATAGTCAGTCGGCCTGTAATTTGAGACTGGGACGGAGGTTAACCTTCCAGCAGGACAATCACCTGAAGCATACTGCTGAAGCAACACTTGTGGTTTAGGGGGGGACATTTAAATCTAATTGAGAATCTGCCCTAAATATAATTCAGAATCTGTTGTTAGTCTTTATGATTTCTGTTCACAAATGAAAAGCATCCAACATGAAGGAGCTGGGGCAGTTTTTGCCTTGAAGAATGGATAAAAAAATCCCAGAGGTAAGATGTGTCAAGCTTAAAGAGACTTGTCCAAAGCGTACAGCTCTAACTGCCACAAACGGTGGCTTTACAAACTACTGACTTTAGGGGGGTTGAAATGTTATGCTCACTGAAGTTTTCAGATAATCTGTTTTATTTGTTGTTTGCTTCACAATAGCAAAAATACACCTTCAAAGATGTCAAAGTTGTTGGCATTTTCTGTAAATCAAGGGGAGCAAACTCTCAAAAAATTCCTTTTAAATCCAGGACGTGAGGCAACAAAAGATGAAACATCTCAAGGGGTAAATACTTTTGCAGGCCAATGTTGCCTTTACATCCCAGAAAATATTTTCTCCTAATTATTGGAGATCATTGAGATTAATTTGTTTCATGTTTTATGATGCTCCAATGCGTTTTTGAAGTGTTTCCGGAGTTTCCGGTCACAACTGTTTCTAGACGTAATTTAGGTGAGAAATAACTTTTTAAACTGATAATTGTTAAATTATAAGATTTCTAAGTCATCGTAATGTCACAAATGGCATTATTTTACGCGTCTGCAGTAGTATGGCTCTTATGCAACACGGTTAATGAAATTTAACCCAGCTTTTCATACATTTCCTTAATCACAGTTACTCCATGATTTAAGAAAGGGAGCATTTACTTTTGCTCATGTAAGTTCAAGTTAATTTGCATAGCTTTCTTCCTTAATATCTGGAATTGTTATACAGGTTTTTTTTTTGATAATAAAACTTTAGTTGACGTTTTGAAACATTTAAGTATGACAAAAGAGGGGGGAAAAAAACAGAAAGGGGTGCTTTTTCAAAGTGCAGTGTTCCGTAACACTTCCATAATCTTGTGTTTTATACAATTGTATTCACTACACAGAAACAAAGCTGAATGCAAAGCATCAATTCCCCCTAATAAAGAACACATTCTCCTATAATTACATGGATATTTAAGGTGTTCCAAAATTTCCATAACAGACGTTTTTAATCAAATCTTTAATGTCTGATCAGTCAACGTTCGTAACTTTTGTTTACTTCTCTGCACTGCAGCAGGTCAGCGCATGTGTTGTCAAAAGATAAATGATGTTCCCCCCGCGGATATCCCCCCACTACCAAGTATGGGTATCCAAGCATATAACATCATCTTTACCCTTACCCTCTCTGAATCAGTCAATTAACTCAAACGCACTCACATACCTGTCTACATAATTGTGTCCCCAGTGCTTAATTATCTGCAAAAATTTAAGAAGATGAAGCCTGAATCTGTCAAAAGAGGGAATAAGGGGGTAGAGGAGGGGGTGGGGGGGGGAGTTGTAAAATACTACTACAGTTTGTTAGTGCTTTGAAACTAGTAATGAAGGTACAAAGAAAACTGGAAAATGTGATCAATCCAGTGTTCCTGTAGGCCATTTTATTAAGAAAAATAGCATGCTCAAAAGGAAGAGTCTGCATCCATTCCTATTTCTAATCACAGAAATTAGGAATATAATATTGCAAATATCTGCAATCAGTATGTCTCTCAGCCCATGCATCTAGCATCGGTATCAATCTTTCTCATTCTGTCCTGATAAATCTGTATCCAAAATAATTTTAGCATCTTTCTTAATGATAACAGTCTGCTTTGTTGAGACTATGGTGATCAAAGGATTACCACAATTTATTTTGACTGCTTTAAGTGTATTGCTACTCAAGTTGTAGTTTTCAAGTCTGGTAAAAAAACAAAAAAAAAAAGTATTTAGATTTACAGTAGATCTGCTTTGACCTAAACCATTCTATTGTCGCTGTGGCTGGATATTTAGTGTCAATTTAAACAAAATGAATGAATTGACGGGGAAAATGTGCGGTCCTCTCGGCAACTCTGACCCATGCGTACGCTCAGTTTGAAGACAGGAAAAATTGCCGATGCAGATGGTAAAGTGGTGAATTGTAGCCAGACTGCATGATAATTCATATGTTCAATTTCACTCCCTATCAGGCTTTAATCACAGCTCGACTTTATCATAAACATCCAATAATGCCGCGTTGTTCATGCTTGCGGCAGTGACACACAATTATACAAAAGGAGCTCTCAAATAAATAAATAAAAAATGGCAACTTAAATCTTAAATAAAAGTATGCACAACATTTTATCAGGGTTTTCTGGCATCTTGATTCTCTCCCCGATGACCAGAGTATTGTGCACCGCGGAATAACAGATAAGTTGTGACAAGGTGTGAGGCAATTACTTTAATTACTGTAAGCAGTTAAATACACCCATACTAAATGATGTGCGGTACAGTGCGTGCGTTGGAACTGCAGGACGACCTTCCAAATAGGAGAATTAGGAAGGATCAAAAAATTCCTGGTAAATAATGATGACTGGCAAATATGCTGCTTTAGACTCTGAGTATAGCATTCAGCTGTAACTTACAGTGGACAGTGGTTACACAACCCCCCCCCCCCATCACAGGTGTTGGACCTGCTCTCCAAACCCCAGAGAGGGTTTCTTTATCATGGGAGGGAAACCTCTCATTCCTCCTTGTCTCCCTCCCTCCGTAGATTGTCAATCTGAATACACAGCCTCAGAGGAATTTCAACACAGGGTATCTGTGAAGTTGTCATCCCACGTTTGAAAGACCGATCAACTTTACCTCTTAAGTTATTTTAATGTGGGCAACATACAGTATGTGCTTTAACATCTGATTTATACATTTAATAAACTCCGCTGAGTAATTTTCTTCACAGTTTCTTTGCTTTTTCTCCATGGTTGCCGTTTCACCATGAAAAAAACAAACAAAAACTGATCAGCTGACCCATTAAAATACACATTAAAATTCACGACGTGCTTTGAATTGACCAATTATGGTTGAATCTAGGCGTATAGAGGGTGGGGCATGAGGAGGAACAGGGTACACAAAGGTTCAGGTGCGGTTGTGATCTACAAAGGAAGATTGCCTGCTGGTGTGCGTGCACATGGTTTTACACATCGGAATATGTTTTAGCATACGCAATTTTCTTTTTCTTGGCCTGCGTACACTTTTAGTATGGATTCTACGCAATGTTTTATAAATAAGAACCTAGGTTATTAGCAAAGGATCTGGTTAGAGAGCAGCACTCCTCTAGACACCTTTGCTCTTACTTTCAAGACTAAACAAGGACAAAATTCATGTGCCCGGCACACTTATCAAATCTGTGTTTAGTTTTTAAGGAAACCACTGCATAATATTCTGACCTCTTAATTGTGCTAATCTACGAGTTGAAAAAAAAAATACTTTTTTTTTTTAAATTAACATGATAAATGTGACATTTTTTAAGGAGCATTGATATGTTTGTGTGGCACTGCATGCCAATCCATGTGCATCTTAATACACATGCAGCAAAAGGAAGGTCTGACCGTCTTATTTTGTTTAATGTCTTAAACCAGACAGCACAGCACATTGTCACGATAACTGATGGCATGTTACCCTACTTAAAAGAAGTTATGCCTGCAGTTAGCAAGAATTTCCATTAAACAGGCCCCGAGTTTGTTGTCTCTATTGATTCAATCTTAGATTATTGGGGGGGGGAACTGCTCAAACATTTGATATCGTCCAACACATTAAATGCTGTACATTATGTTTGAACAGATAATGCAATCTCAAGAAACTGCTGAGAGTGACTCGCATAGGGTTTATAATGATATAATAAAGAGATGGATGCTGACATCTGATTTATAGCTATTCATGTTTGCAAACCGAAATTAACATGGACTATACCCTGTAGTGAAACTGAGGCTCATGTTTAAACCGTTTCTCTGGGGCTCGTGGGTTGATCTGAGAGAAGGTAAATTATGGACGAAACCCGGTCAAGTCTATCAAGCTTAACTGAATTTACAGCTGAATGCAATGGGTTACTGCCAAGAGCTTGATAAATATCTCCCCATGTGGCCACGCCAATGCAGCTACTTAACGGACAAGATATATAAATACATACTGCATTGCTTCAGGCTTTAAACATGCAATTATTCATTGTTTGTCCTCATGAGACCAATTTTCATAAGGCCTCGATACATATTCCATAGCCTTGAACTGGAACTAATCCTACTGGGAAGTATACTTTCCATTTTTTTTTCCTTCAGGTGGATATTATTTTTATTCTGTTTGCTGCTGGGCTTCTCCCAGAAATGGTCAAGTGTTTTCATTAAAGTCTTAATAGATGCAGTCTCCTCCCCGAAGTAAACTTTTCACCTTGCCTCAGTGTCGTCTGGTGGAAGATCAAAGGAGATGGGCACAGTTAATGAGAGATGCTGGGTGCTGTTACTCTGAGTCCATGAACTAAATGGTAATCACCACCGAGATCAGATTTGATCAAAAGTAGAAACCATTATTTATTACCCTTTCTTCTGTAATCATCTTATACACAAACACCATTATTTTTGGGTTTTGTCCAAGCAAATTAATGTGTCACTTTTTTTTTTTTTTGTTGGCCACAATGAGACACAAAATCCCAACTTGTTTTTGTTGTAGCTGTATCACCACAAACATATATAAGGATTGTATGCAATACCCCAATGTAGTGCATAATTGTGAAGAGGAAGTGGAACTGTCCATGGTTTGACATTTTTTACATATGCAATCATGAAAAGTGTGGTGGGCATTTGTATTCAGCCTCCCCAATTCAATACTTTGTAGAACAATATTTTGCTACATTTGAAAGTAATTTAGGGTACTTTTCTACAAGCTTTGAACGTCTACAGGCTCAGGTTGAGCCAAGTCTTCTTTGCCAAATAGCAAAAGCTCAGTCAGATTGGAAGGACATGTCTGAACAACGACTTTAAACTACGGCCACTGATTCTCAACATAAATTAGGATCGGACTTTGACCGAGCCAGCACATGCTTTGATCTAAACTATGCCTAATAATTTAAAAAGGGAAATAGCATACAAAATCCACTTTTTATCCCTTTAGCCTACATTCTGTCGCGTACTTGGAGTCTCTAGGAATGCAGAAAAGTTGAACGTAGTCTCTCTATGAGCTACATTGATGTCTTTAAATTCTGTTCGGTTCATAATTTTCAATAGTTCAGTTTTCTCTGTTAGGTTTTCTTTTTCAACAATTATGTCGCCGTATTTGCTGCAGAGCTTTTAAACAAGGTCAACAAGGCTAAGCAAGTACACCATTTTAAATGTTTTGATGCAGTGTAGTCCAAGTTTAAAGTGGCCTGATCACATACTATGACTTTACAAATTTCTACGCCAGGAGCTCTCTCAAAACAAAAACATTTTTTTTTATTAAATTATCACACCCCTGCTGTCCTATTATGTTTTGTTTCTGTGTTTTCCACTTTTTGCTTTATTTGTTAGTAAACACAGCACTTTTATGCATATTTACCAAAACTAGACCACATCACCGGAAGTACAATAAACAAAGAGAAGCAATGGTGCCCACATACATGGAAGATGTTAGAATGACTAAATGCAATCATGAGTATACGTTCATTTTTAGCTGTGAAAGGTAATGCCACTAGATTTGTACTGTAAAGTGGTTGGTCCAATTCCACGCAGCACATGAATGAGGCATGTGCTCCGAATCCCTCCACTATGCCACTTCCAATATGGCAGCAATGCTGACATGCAATTCGATACTCAACGATGCATCTACATATTATGTGACAAGCCACAGCAAAACCAGGAACAAGTTATTTACAGATTCAAAAAGAGTGGACCCTAAGCTTTGCAATGATGTCAAACTTGTGGAAATCAAATTAAAAATATATGACCATTTGAAATTGGGCGAAAACAGGCCTCAAAGTTTCTTTAGAATCACCCCCAGCCAGAGGGGTGTTGACAAAAGCTGTTAATTTGAATTATTTGGCATACCTTTCAGCAACACATCCCACCCAGCCCTGCCAGTCAATAGAGGGTCTATGTCAGCTCATTACACTGTGACGTGAACCGGCAGCACTCTTTTTCTATCGCTGATATGTAATTGCTCATTCAGAAAGAGGGATCATGCTTTCTTTGGCTCAAAGATAGAAGTTTTAAGGGTTGGCTGATAAATGTGTGTTTCTGCTCAGGTATGAATAGGTGTGTTCACACCTTTGAATAGGTTAATCAACAAGAGGCTGACTTGTCACTTGACTTGTACCCATCAATTGTTAAGTGTGGAAACCCATGAAGAGAAACGGGGACAATAACTTGAAAAAAGAAAAAAAAAGCAGGCCGTTTTTGCAAGTCACTGTTACTGTTCTATATAAGCTTTCCAGGGTCAAACATAGAACCACTCTGTTTGCAACGTTACACCATTAGTCCCAGATACGATTGTACAAATTCTGGACTCGCGTCTAAAGTTCCTTAAATCATCAACGCAGTTGCAGCAGTGTAAGATTCACTCAGCCAATCTTGACAACATTATTACTTAAGTTCTTTTCCCCATGATCAGCATCTTCTCCATGGTGCTGATAATTAGCCTATTAATTGCCTCCACTTTCAAAAATTTGAGCACTGAGTTGATGTTCCACCCAAATGGCTCCTCTAGTCTACAGTTCCAGACTGAAGGATAAATCCACTGCCCCTGGATAACATGGGAGCAAAGAGACACAATTTTGCGGGACATTTCCAACCTTCCAAAAATCATATTTTGAAGTAGGATATATTACTGATAAAACGGTTAGCTTAAAGGTTTTATTCAGACTTGATATCTTTCATGACAAATTCGTGGTAGCTTCCAAAAATCCACAAATGCCAGCATAAATCCACAAGGACTCTCTTTCTTTGAGAAGTGGAAAGGTGCGTCTTCCACACGCATTGTACATTTCCTTCTGGTTCAATTTACAATGCACCAATAAAAGGTTGCCCCCTCCGTGTCTGCCACCCCTCAGTGTTTTGACAGTTTGAGGCTGAAAACCCCATCAGGACACTCAGTTCCATGCATGAGAGCTTTCCTGTTAAGGCTCCCGCTGAGGAAAATGGGCCCTTCTCCTTAATTTACTGCCCGAGTCAGGAGAAGAGCCCACTGATACATTCTGAACTAACAACTGTGCTCAGAGGCCTATTTATTTGCCCTTCCCGTTCTATATCCCTTTATTTAAAACAATGTTCCATTCAGTGGTCTAAATTTCTGCTTCTGTCACCATCTCTTCTTTAGGGTAATTTGATGAATATTGATGTCACTGGCAGCAACTGTTTATCCACTCAGAACAGCATAAGGAAAAGTGTGAAACAGCTCTAAGGCTTACACAACCAATCCAATACTAAAATGCTCTCTTATCCCTTGATATGGAATGTAATCTAGCCAAATATTGAACAAAAAAAGGATTTTGTTCAGATAAGAGTTCCACAACGGTGAGCACTTGGCATTGTTTGTAATTCATCTCTCAGACTGTTACAATGTTGAGTAAAAGTCTTAAAACTACACAGACTCATGCTATCAAATGGATATACCTGAATGCAGTGAATGACTTACCTGCAGTAGAATAATCTCATGGTATCTTTTAGTGTAAATCCAGGTCATTATGACCTGAAATCTAATACTAAAGAGGTCACGGTCAAAGCAGAAGTCAACTGTAATAAAATCTTCGAACCTTTCAGTAAAAAGGTCTCCGTGGCAAAAATATCCTTGTAGGCACACAAGCGATGAAGTGAAGAAAAAAATTAATTGCCTTCTATTTTAGAAGGCAATTAAAGTGAAAACAATTCAGCCCAACTCGTTGCGACCAAGGGTCAAACACTCCTGTCCTGTGTTGCCTTAACGAGCTGATTAAACAAACAACCAATCAGTAAAGACAGCGGTCCTCAAAAAGGAAATGGGATAGGAAAGAAAGATAAAATGAATAAAAATAGGTTAATTAATCAGCTAAAAACTTTGGGAAGAAAGTCAGCTATTGGGCAAAATGAAAATCATCCTTGTAATCGTTGATGCTCTATTTGTCATGTTTGTTGGTATGTGAGTCCTTTGAGGAAGAAACAACTGGGGAGAACAGAAAAATTATGAAAAGGTTTATAGACGACAGTAGAAAAAAAAACCTTTTCCAGCTTTAAAGGACAAGTTCAGGTCGGCAATGAGGATGAGAGGTGTATAGAGTTATTAAGAAAAGCAATGAAAGGTGGTTTATGATGATGATGTTGATGAAAGAGCCTTACTGTTGTGGTGATGATGAAGATCCCAGAGAAGAGGTAAGTTAACCCGCAGATGTTGAGGCTGAATGGTTGTGGGGAGTGCTGCTGGTTGGTAATGATCTTTGTGTTCTTTCCTGGGGAAGCTGGAGATGAAGGTGAGTCCAAACAACGCATCTGAAAAAAAATACCAGAGGAGCAGTGGGCTGATAATTGGAAGTTCTCTTTTGAACCCCGGGAACGATTAGGGAGAGGGGTCCTATAACAGACCGTGGACTGGATTCTGGTTTCCTTGATGGATGAAAAGTTAGGGAGGAATGTAAGCTGAATAAACAGCAAGCTTTCAAGAGACCTGATTACCACTGAATGAGTTGGAACAATATAGCATCTGCCTCAGCGGCTCTGATCCTCTTTAAGCTCCTTCTGATTGGACCACGATGAGCTCCAGCTGTGTATAAACACCTGCCAGTGTCATGGTTCAGGTGGTTGCACCGAAACGCAGACAAGAGCTCAGGAGGAGGTGCATGATGAGTGGAGGAGGATTCATCAAATAAATGATCACGGCTTACGCGTAGACAGGGAAAAAGAAAGCAGAAACACAGAACTGAGAAATGACCAGAACAGGATATGATAACAGATGTAATGGCAAGGCTGACGATAGATATGGGAGGAAAAAATGGAAGCAATGGCAGGTGGCGCCAATTACACAGGTGAAGAGGGCAGAGAACTGGCAGGAGCAAAGGGAGAACTGATTCTAACAGGGAACAAGATAATGACCAGACATGGGAAGAATATTTAACTAAACTAAGTAAGGATCTATCAGAACTACAGAACTAATAAGGAACAAAAGCTAACCAAAACAAGAGCGGAATCTGCACCAACAGTAAAAGAATGCACTGACAACATAAATACTGAACAGAACTAAACTAAAGAAAGCAGAAAAATAAAGATCTAACAAATCTTCTAATGTAATAAAAAACATATGCTAACTAGACAGGAACTGAATCTAACAGAGACCAACATATACTATTAACATAAATACTAAGCAGAAAATTAAACGCATGACAAAAAGGAGGCTCAAATGATGAATGATACTAAGGTTCAGAACCTAAACAAACTGCAGGCTCCCCAGGGAGTTACAATAAATAATTAAACCTCTGACAACCAGTCACATCAAGCCGCTATTAAGCCGGCTTCACACTCACAATGTTCTGTGTCCTGTGCCCCGCAGCAATTCAAACTGGATCCGTTCATGCACACGTCCCCTCATCCTCTCCTTTATTTTGAAATAATACCGGATCCGCTTTACACTTTCTGCATCTGGCCTCCCTCTCTGTTTTTTTTTTTTTTTTTAGAAATTGACAGATTTCTCTCCGACATCCGTTACAAATAGACTCGATCCGTACTTCTGATGGACAGCAGAGGAGGATTCTCTGTGATGCTATAGCACCACAGAGCCTGTGGAAAATGACCCATTGAGAAAATATTTTCAGGGCTAAACCTGGAGCTGTTGGAAGTAATCAAAAAGCCTGGAGGCCTTTATTCGCACAGAATTGATTTTGCTGCATTTTTATTGAATATATTGAATTCTTAATTTCACCACATTTGCATTTAGATTTGTAAGCACATCTGTGGATTTTACTAAACAAATTTTACAAAATGTGACCAGATTATATTTTGACATTTTAGACTTGATTTATTTTCTTTCTACATTTCCGACCGACTATACAGGCTGCGGTTTAGAACAGATTAGAATAATCCTTTATTTTACCCACAGATGGCACATTTAGTGTATCAGCTGCAAAGTGACAGGCAAACGGTAAGCACATAGATACACTTAAAAAGGTTGGAAGTAATAATAATAATTAAAAAAAATGACAAATGTCAAATATACAAAGTAAACAAACCAAAACAGCTCTGAACAAATAATAAATGCAGTCTCTGTCTACATGGCTTCCTTTGAAGCTTTTTTTTTTTTTAAACTAGTAAATGTTAATATCTGCATTATTTTTAAAGGGTTGTGTTTGTGAGGCAATAATTCTTCATTTTCACAGGTCAGACCTCAGTGCTTTTGTGAGCTGTTCTGTGCCTGCGTTTTGTGTGTTCATAGTAATCCTTTTGTGCTGCCCATGTTTCACATTCAAACTATCTCAATAGCTCTTTGAAGATAATTTTCATGTTTTTGTGTATAAACAGCTCATTTGTGGCTCCTGTCAAGCCTAACAGTTTTCTTTTATTGAAAAAAATGATGGGCATGATTCTTTTTTGTGTTTTTTTTTTTTCTCTTTTTGTATCGCTGCGAGATAAGATTCAGCACAGATAAAATGTGTCCACTTCAAAGTTATGTTTGTGATGAAAAATCAATTTACGTTGGATGTCAGCATAAATTGCTCAATCAAACATCACCAGCAAAATTAGTTTTACTACTTACAAGTTACGAGCCTGTTATAGGCCATTTAGGAATATAAATATTATGTTTATATGCTATCAATATTGATGATTTGCATGTGCACACATTTGCAGGTTCACCTACTAATTCCTGCAATATGTGAACAGGAATCAAGATAAGAAATTCCTTTATTCTCCCACAATGGGGAAATCAGGGTGTGACCGGGGCAAAAAACATACAGTTCCACACCAAATTGGTAATGGAAAAACAAGCTATTTTAATCTAAAGTTAGTTCTAAAGCAACACAGAATGAACTTATCACAATACCCAAAAAAAGTAAAAATAAAATCTGAGTAAGGCAATCTTAAAACAATGAGGCTGTTGTACTTAAACTACTTTGTAATTCATTTGGTGGGCTGCTTAGAGGGATTGGCCCTTTGAAAGACCAATTCATAACCACGCTTTACTCTGTGGATGATGTTGCTTCAACATTTACAAATAAAGTATTATCCTCATGACGTCACAGACAACATGACATTATGCCACAACCATGCTTTCCATTTAGAATGGTATGAGGCTTGCAAACTTCCCTCTTTTTATTCCAAATATAGCAATGATCATTATGGCTAGTCACGTATACTGTATATGTATAAGATTACAGAAAATGAAAAAAATAAGTACCCACATGTAATTTAGTGTTTTAGCCCTGTTCCTCAGTTGGATGCAGAACTCAACTAAATTCTGAAGTGTATGATGGCTGAACATTTACGCAGTGTTTATACTTGCATACAATTGTTTGAACAGATGAGTGTGCCAGCTTCAGTCAACTGGAAATTGCACCCAAGACTTGATCAGACCTGTGGAGACCGACAGTTCTCTTCTGGATTTCTTGTTCGATTGCTTTTGATTTTCCCACGACGTCAAGGGATGAACGTTTCTGAGGCGCTTTCTCATAAGACATCCACAGTTGTGCCTTAGAGGATTTCATTCATTGTGAGTTAACATATCATAAAAGGTTTCATTTAGAATTGAGTTTTATCTAAATTCTGTTCAAATTGATTTAGCTCATTCTATGGCAGCCCAATCATATTTTTAGAATTAGATAAACTGTAATTTAATCCAATTTTATCATAATTTGATACAGCGATTTACAAATGTGTATGCCAAATAAAGGTAGTCAAAAATTGCCAGCTGCTTGTTCCTCTTCTCTCCTTCCCAATACAGTAACCCTCATTATGTGGGTAAATTTTACATTGTGGTGGTGTTTTTTTTTTTTTTTTTGCTGCCGTAGCCAACATATCAGCATGTGATCCACAGCACATTGAAAAAGCGTGAAAATAACGTGCAATCTCAAAGTCACACATTACATAGTTGTTTGTCCGAAAGCAGTGACCCTGATAGCATGCACCGCGGAGACAGCTGTGCAAAGTTTCCCCCGTGTTCTCCTGTGCTCTAATCTCACCTCCGCCGTCTCCCATCTCTCCCCGTGTCCACTTTGAGAGAAGGCCATATTCGCGGCGGCTCTGTAGCCATGGAAACGTGCAATTATTGGAGACATCAACAACTCGCGCTGAATAATTTTATCTGGGACTGCATGGGCACGACTGCGAAAGCAACCCCCCTCAACACACACACACACGCGCAGACACACAGGCCTCATGTTCTATCTTTCACATTTAGGTAATGTGCTCATCAGCTACGATTTTCAGCAGTCAGAGTAAATATAGCATGCGGGCTTCCAATTGCTGCTTGTGAACGTTTGACGTAAAGCATCAATGAAGAGTCTTCTCGGAATTTTCTGCTGCTCACAAATAAGGCCAAGCTACGTGTCCGGTTGAGTTTATCTTAAATACATTTTACAAATCAAAGGCTTCTGACTGTTTACGACAACATTTTTGGAAAAAAAAAAAAAGCAGAAAAGTACCAAAGATTGGAGAACCCACTTTAACTGGACACACATGGTACACGAAGCAGCAGGTAAACTGCCGAATCACCATTACCTGACGATCAAGTATGGTGGGTAGAGTGGCGAATGCTGTGCTAAAACCTCTTGTTCAAGATTAGTGTTAATAAAGCAAACCAGAGATTGAGTTCTGGAGGTAATTTCAGATTTTCACGAAAAACCTTTATTTTTGTTTGGATTACTGTTATTTTCTGATTTTTGGAAAGGGGAAAAAAAAGGTGGACACATTTGTCAAGTCATTTTGGCTTTGTTGTTTGTCAGTGTGGAAGCGATTCTTAATCAGATTTCCCATTAGAAAACAGAATGCTGTGAGGATGGGTGGATGACTACATTTAAATACATTATATAAAAGGTCAAAGTGTATTAATGTGCCAGAATGGCTTAGTTAAAGCTCTCTCCTGAATCAAATTCAGAACTACTGCAAGACTTGAAAATCGATGTTTACAAAAACTGCTGGTAGCAGCATCATGCTGTGGGGATGCTTTCCTTCAAGAGGAAGAGGTAAGCCAAAAAGTTAACGAGAATATCAATAAGTCAAGTAATGGGGAATCTATTAAGATAACTTGTTAGAGGACACAAAATTATTAAAGCTGGGGCCAACAAGATCTTCAGTATAATTAAATTTACACTGCTGTGTAAAGATTGCTAGTGTTTTGGAATGAAACAAAAGGATTTGCTAAAACAGGCCCAAAGTGTTGTTTGTTCGGCCTCTGGAAGTTATGATAGGGGTTTTAAAAGTGTTTCACCCTAAAATGTAGTCTTTTTCAACTTGCCAGCTTCTCTTCTATTAGCTACCTTATATTACCACTCATCTTCCCTTCTTCAAACGCCAGCTCCCTCCTGTTGCTGCTCCCTGTTTGAATTAGGACCACAGGGATGTCACTGTGCTTCAGAGCTGTAGAAATCCATTAGCATCAGTGTTAACACGGGGCCTCCGTCGTTTTATTAATGTCTGGATCGTCATCTCCCTCATGGAGACGGTGGCCATTGCATGGCGAAAGAGAGCCAAGCTGGAACTGCGCAACCGCTCTGTCAAAGAGGGAAAGGCTACAAAAGGAAGTGACAGAGAAGAGAGTGGGAAGAAGGGTTTGTTCCAGATAAAAAAAAAAAAAAAGTTGGAAGAGTTTGGTTGAGTGTTCAAGATAATCATGTACAATCCATGGCAAAAACTTTGGCCAAAGACAAATGTTTTACAACCACAGAGTTTAGCTTTTGCCCTCCCATTTAAAGATTTGTTGTGCTAACTGATCAGATTCATAATAATTCATATTAAAGATCATTGCTATGGTATGCAACCAAAAAATTATTTCTTCATGAAAAATGTGACAGCTGATTGGAGGAAGCACGTCTTAAATAACCTTGGGCAATAACATGTGAACACTGGCCTTGTGAGGACAAAATAAGAGCCATTCCGCAAAGGAAAAAATATCAAGACTCTTGTGCAGGCGACAACTAAGGAAAGTTTAAATGATTTATTCATAAAACAGGTAAGTAAATTTCTCTTTGGTGCTTGGAAAAGGAATCCAGCAAGGCACTGAAGAAGAGAGGTAAGTGCCAACAGAGATGATTCAGGAGTTGGGGAACTGATGATGATGATGACGAAGAGAAGGAAAGGGATGCTTGCTGTTTCTTTGAGAAGATCAAGATAGTATTAAGATAAATCTCAAAAGATCTTGAGGAAATCACAAATTACATAATTTATGAGGGCTTGAAATGTATTTGTGAGGGAAAAATGCAAAAGCAGGTGCTAGTGGTGACCTATGTGGGTTTTAAATGGTCTTTTATTCCTCACCTTTGCAGATGCGGACCAGATTGCATGCATTGTAGAGATCTAGTTTTAACATGGTGGCTTCCTTAACTGGCTCCAGCACTGAGGATATAAGGGAAAGTATATATTTTTAATAGGGATTTACTTGATAGGTTGACTTTTATTATCAGTGTATGGTCCCCTAAACAAAAAAGAACCCTGCACTAACAGAACAAGAAGATGGACAAAATATGTGTGCATTGAAGTATTCAGAGATGTATTTTTTTTTTCCCCCATGGGGTCGCATGGAATATTATAAAGATGCTGAGATGGTAGGTGCCAGTGGGCTGGTGCCCATCTCCAGTTATCCTAGGTTGAGAGGCAGAATAAACTCTGGACAGATTACCGATCCACCAAAGGTTGTGGGGAAAACAGGGAACATGATTTTCTGCTAATAATTACTTGAGACACTATATTGAATTGTCTCAGTCAGAAGAGGAATGGTTTCCAAAGATTGGCCATCCGAGGCTGAAATCAAAGTAAAGAGAGGGTCTGGTACACCTCTTAACTAAATCATGGTTAATAAGGTTTTGTTCTGAACTAGAATGAATTAATGTCTTAACATGCAATTGATCTCCGTGGATGCAGATAGATAAATTAATTTGGAAACGTGGACTAAGGTTGCTCCTGATTCTGCCCAACAGAACCAGTTTTATGTTTTGTTTTTTTGCTGGTGGGCCATGGCTTTAGGAGAGATTGGACAGGAAGTGATGGGATAACTGAACTGACATAGTTGAAGCAAAGCCTAGAGATCATTCAATGTTGTCTTTCTTTTGTGGACAAACGGGTTCTGCAGACTGGCATTGTCTCCAGTGGAATATCTGTCTTTCTCTGATGTCACGCATTATTCGGGGACCATGGTTCTGGCACAAAGAGGATTATTTAATTTCTCTGTGGAGGGCCCTCTGAGACAATCATCAATTTGAACGGATAGATCAATTAATACTTGCAGTGTTTAAGGTTCATTCCTCCTGGCAAGTTCATCTTTGAGCTTCTCATTAAGTACATAAAAGGAAAGTTCCCATTAGTGCTGGGATATTCCATCCTGATTCTGCTGCAAGAATGCAAAATTATATTGCCATCTCTGGATCATACATTTCCTTGTTTTAAGCTCCACAGTCTTTTAGCTGATTCTTCTTCATTAAGTCTACATGGGGGAAAAAAAAAAAACTCTGCTCAAAGAGCTTGAGAAACCTATCAAAAGAAACTAGGTGAATTGTACGCTCATTTACGTATTCTGGCTTCTACCCATCTGAGGCCTTTATCTTGAAAGTGTCATGATTTGGTTAAGTACCCAGGCGCAGGTGCAGCCAACATTGATTTAATAAATCTTTACAAAAGCTTAGAGGTAAATCAGTCCAGAAACTCAAAAAATACAGCTGGGAGAACCCGGCTAGAGAACCATAAGTTAAGCAGACGAACCAGCACTGGGTGAAAGGAAGCCAGGAGTATAAATACACAGGGCAGAGTGAGCTGATGAGAGAGAAGCCAGGTGAAGCGGCAGGTGTGATCAATGAAGGTAGGGAACAGCGAGAGCAATGGAACAAGGAGTAAAACAGAACCTAACCAGAATGCAAAACTAAAGAAAGCATGATCCAAATATAACTAGTTCAAAGACAAACACCTAAGGATCATAACAGAAGGAGCCTAATCACATATTGAATCTTACACGAATTGTAGAGAAAGGAGTGAAGGTCTGGACACAATGGCTAACTGGAGAATGAAGCCCCAAAAATTATTGATCTCACCCAAAAAATATATATATATATATATATTGGTAGGGGGGATTGGCATGGAGAAGGAACCAGAAGGTGCTGTGGAGAGAGCAGACAGGGTGGAGTTAATGTGAGAATCTGGACGTCTGTATAGGCTAACTGCTGTATTTGTGTAGGCAATGTATTCAAAGTTTGAGCGACCCTTGTGCAGGAAACAATAACGGAAAGCTGAGTCTGGTTCAAATGGTCTACTTACATAAACAGTCATGTAAATCTTTCTTAGGGACTTTGGAAATGAATTCAGAAAGAGAGCTAATTATTAACAGAGACTGCAACAGCGACAATTGCTACATGCATGCTCGGCATGAGAGATTGCTGCTAAGTTAATGACAAAGCAGATGTTGTGTAATGGTGCTGTATAAATAAAATGTAATTAAAAATTAATATAGTTAACACTGAATCTGCCTGGGCTGATATGCATAACCCAAAATCTTACCTCAATTGTATCATATTCTTCCCAGACCGCAGGTGAATTTAGCATACACGCATCTCTGGACCAGCAGAGATTTACCTAATGAACAAAATCCAACTTGCAGTCATAATCGCGCCCTCATTCCACTTGAATCACTTCTCTTGCGTTGCCCTCTCTGCCTTTTTCCCCCCCTTTGGCTGTATATGAGTACAGTATTTCACCAGCACGGTCCATTTATCAGATCCCATCTACGTCTCGTAATTGAAACTTTTATTGAGATGAAGGGGATAATAGTTGTAAATGTGCTAAACTGGCGCCTCACACCCGGACATGATGTAAAACCATCCGAAGGCATAAAGCAGCCCAAAGTGTGAAATGCTGCCGACTCCTGTGCCATGTATCACACAGTGCCATTAGGCCACTCATGACTGGCTTGCCAGGGCGGATGGCTCAGACGGCGTATCTAAAGGCAAGTGCAGTCGAGGACAAGCCCCATAATTAATAAGCACCTCCGTACACAAGGCACCGCTCCTTTCACCCAGGTTATGACTCTCTAAAAGCCTGTCGTCATAACTTTTAAATGGTAATCAATGCACAGTATTCCAGCTCGTGTACATCTTTTAAAGAAACCTATTCGAAGACATTTGTGTAATTGTAATTGGGCACATGCTGTTGTTATATGATCTAGAATGTGCCACCGTAGTGATCAGATTTCTCCATTAAAAGAAAAAGAAGAAGTACACAAAATTTATGCTTCAGTGTTTTTCTATATGTTTTGTATTTAAAAAGAATGTGCAGCTAAAGATGATTGTCCCAATAGAGAGCAAGAGTATCTCTGGATAGTTCATTAATTTTGGTAATTTAAGTGAAAACTCATTTTATATGAATTGATTGCATGCGGAGTGAAAAGCTGGGTGTTAACAGAGTGCTGTATTCAAGTATGATCTTGGAGAGTATAGTGGAAGGAAAAACTGGTAGAGAAGTACAAAATTAAACTGGGATAACCAGAGCCATGAGCAAATCCCAACAGCTTTACCACACATGCTGCCCAGTATACTGTTGTAGCTATTTTTGTGAAATTATACTTGTTAATATAAGTGAGCGGATGCTTCTTTTGTGTACTGAAACAGTCTACCGCATAATTAGACCTAGAGAAACGGAATCTTTATTTTAAATCCGGATTTTTATGCAGAGCGCCATTCAAGCTCAAACGCTTTCACAAATATACTTCCACCACACCTTTTTGGAACATTTGAAGTTCTAAAAATGCTTCCTAAAGTTGGTTTCGCTATCCCAAACAGCTGCACTTGCATCTTAAAGAAGTGTTATTTGATCTCCCTCTGCTGCCTTCTGGCCATGTCTTTTTTTTTTCCAGAGAGGTGAGTGTTTGTGATGCATTCCTGATTTGCTCAGCGGAATTTACCTGAGCATACTATGCAGTGTTTGCAGAATCACTTTTCTTTATGTGCTCCAAAAACCCCTCAAACATTTGATGGATGGCTCCCGTGAAACCTTGTGGCCTCCAAATAAGCTATAATGTAATTCTGCTTCTTCTGTGATTTACCTCCATGACCCCGTGCAAGGAACAATCAGCAGCTTTCAGCAAAACACAGAGCCAAGGTTCAAATATCACAAAAGAAGGAAAAAATACAAACAGACTGCAACAAATGACTCTGAAATGATTCCAAGGCAAGCTGGAACAAAACTGTGACAGGAGGCAATAGAATGGCTGCTTAAAAGTGTTCACAGCAGTCCAGTAAGAGAATGGAACACATTGGCAGATATTTGTGCTGTAGTGTTTTGCAAAGGTACTCCTGCCCCATTCAACTCAAATAAAACCTAAAGGTATGGAGGAATGCATTTTAAGAGGGAAGATCTCAGAGGTTCAGAACTCAAGTTTCTTTCCACCTATGTGAAATATTTACGAGGTATGAACAAAAAAGTTTGATTTTTAACACAAATTTGCATGTTTTAGACAATTTTAGGAAAATATTGGCTTATTTTCCAGCTTCTATCATCATTTTGGACAACTAAACTTAGACCTCACTGCGTTTCGGCTCCCTCTTTTCTTTTTTTTTTACACAGATTATTTTCATCATAGTTCTAATATTTCTGTATGAGTCATTATTCAGTTTTGATCGAGGTTTTGATCTTTTAAAAGTTGATGGGTAGTTTGGTGGGGCTATCATGGGCTGTCCTGTTATCAAAGATGTTGGAGGCTTCTAAAAGAGATTGTGAAGGGAGTCCCCCCCCCGCCCCCCCCCCCCCACCGGAAGGATAGTGATCCTGAACATATAGTCAGAGCTACAATACAATAAACATAAAGGACTAACGCAGAGGGAGGAGAACGTGTGTGTGTATGTGTGTTTGTGTGTGTGTGTGTGGGGGGGGGGGGGGATTTAAGGCCCTGAGCGACCACTTCCTGTTTGCGCAGTGCGGACTGAAGATTAGCGCATGTGAGAGTAGAAGTAAGAGAGGGAGGTGTGCCTATAAAAAAACTCTGAGAGCCCAGTGATGAGGAAATCCACAAATAGGCAATCCAGATAAAGTTGAGGAAGAGAAGCCAATTCAGAAATAATTGCCAGAGTGGAAAGGTGATGGGAGTTCAGGTTTTGGGCCTTTGACAGTTCCTGGAGAGGGACGAGTGGCGGGGACAGAGATACTTTTGATCGGAAGGGAGACTGAGGCAGAGGGACCCGGGTGGAAGCAAGGCAACCACGGCACCTCCTCTGGTACCGAACTGGCAGATTCTGTGCGTCTTTCACCAAACGAGGTAGCAGGAGGAGGTGGGTGTGTGTAGGGATGACCGTAAGGTAGTAGCGCTACCATATGAGGTGAAAGAGATGGGCTGAATCCAGACCGGAGCTAGAAGATATGCCGCAAGGCATCGAGGCGGGATGCCAAAAGAAAGCTTCTGAGATGGAAGATGAAGGGCCAAGATCCAAGGCGAGACAGCTCGGAGGAACCGGCCAGAGTATCAGACTCAAAGTCACACATAAGACTGCTAGATAACCTTTTTTAATCTCAGCTGAAGAGCGGGATATCCCATACAAGGAGGGCTTTATAAGCAAATCCTCTTAGGATGATTGGTTGAGGTAAAAAGAGGACTTTGTGCGGATTGGCTGGATTGTAGGCACCTAATGATACGGTTGGGGAACAGTTGTTCCCCACCGTATCCATTCCATTTTTATTTTCCATTGAGACTCCATTTCTGTTGTCATCTACACCATGGTAGGACAGCTTGAGTCCTGCTCCTGAGCTCCTAGCCATGCTACTGTTTCACCTGGGCCTCTCAACGTAGAGTATGTCCACCTTCCTCTGCATCAAGTCAGCAAACTCTTTAGCTTTTTCTGTCATAAACCCCGGCATTCCACATCCCTACTATCAGTTCTAGACTCTTCCCTTTTCTCTTCTATCTCTCTGCTACAGCAATGTTTTCCTCTTCCTTCTTTGCTGACCAATAACCAAATTTCCACCATAGCCCTGTTGGTCACCAGCACTTATGACAGTCAATGTTAAGCCGGGTCTCAACCGATCCAGTATGGAGATTACGTTATTGACGAGCATGGTCAATTTTGCAAACGTTTTGTGCACAGTGCCCTTCCTGATGCAACCCATGGCGTCCAAAAGTACACAGGACAACGTCTAGGATTAAAAAATAAAAAAATAAAACAGGTTGTTTACAAATTTTGTAAATATCGTCCGTCCGTCCGTCTTCTTCCGCTTATCTGGGGTCGGGTCGCGGGGGTAGCAGCTTCAGTAGGGAGGCCCAGACGTCCCTCTCCCCAGCCACTTGGGCCAGCTCCTCAGGAGGAATCCCAAGGCGTTCCCAGGCCAGCCGGGAGACATAGTCCCTCCAGCGTGTCCTGGGTCTTCCCCTGGGCCTCCTCCCGCTGGGACATGCCCGGAACACCTCACCAGGGAGGTGGCCAGGAGGCATCCTGACCAGATGCCCGAGCCACCTCAAGTGGCTCCTCTCGACGTGGAGGAGCAGCGCTCTACTCTGAGTCCTCCCTGGATGACCTAGCTCCTCACCCTATCTCTAAGGGAGAGCCCAGACACACTACGGAGAAAACTAATTTCAGCCGCTTGTATCCGGGATCTCGTTCTTTCGGTCACGACCCAAAGCTCGTGACCATAGATGAGGGTAGGAACGTAGATCGACCGGTAAATCGAGAGCTTCGCCTTTTGGCTCAGCTCTCTCTTCACCACAACGGATCGGTACAGCGCCGCTTCACAGCAGACGCTGCACCAATCCGCCTGTCGATCTCCGGCTCCATCTTCCCCTCATTCGTGAACAAGACCCCAAGATACTTGAACTCCTCCACTAGGGGCAGGACATCCTCCCCAACCCGGAGAAGGCACTCTACCCTTTTCCGGTTCAAGACCATGGTCTCGGATTTGGAGGCACTGATTTTCATCCCGGCCGCTTCGCACTCGGCTGCGAACCGCTCCAGTGAGAGCTGTAGATCACGCCCTGATGAAGCCAATAGGACCACGTCATCCGCGAATAGCAGAGACCCTAGAAAACCTAGAAATTCTGTACATAAAAGTTATGAACAGAATCGGTGACAAAGGGCAACCTTGGTGGAGTCCAACTCTCACCGGAAACGAGTCCGACTTACTGCCGGCAATGCGGACCAGACTCTGACACCGGTCGTACAGAGACTTGACAGCCCTTATTAAAGGGCCCGGTACTCCCGGTGTACCCCCCACAGGATCCCCCTTGGGACACGGTCGAATGCCTTCTCCAGATCCACAAAGCACATGTAGACTGGTTGGGCAAACTCCCATGCCCCCTCAAGAATCCTGCTGAGGGTATAGAGCTGTAAAATTTTGTAAATATGTTTAAGATTTTTACTTTTTTATGTGTCTGTTGCCTCTAAATTTGGTGTTGCAATTTTTTTGGACAGTTGAAAGATGTTTGTCTGTGCAATGGACATATGTAACACAAGTATTGTAATGCAGGGCTGTAAATCATTTTTACATAAAAATATATTGCTATGATTTTAATTTGTTGGTATGGAACATCTATTGACAGGCAATTATTTTTATTTTATTTTTTGGATTTCCACAAGATTCATATCACTGGAAAGCCTATAGATTCCACTCTTTCAGGATCTGTAAATAACACAAAACAGCCCCGGGTAGTTTTGCTGTGGCCTGTCATATATGTAACACTAACCATCAAATTTTCCATCCGACTCAGATTCATCCATATGTCCTTCCAACTCTCCAATGTGTGGGGTCTAAATTCACAAACACATCCACCATGTGTATCACAGTATCACACTGTGCATAGATCTTAGGCAATCACCACAAGCCTTTGAAGTTACTCTTTCTCGCCCTGTGAAGTCTTGCAGCTTCATAGTTCGGCTCAGACGGTGGGAAAGAGCCCCCACTACAGAGGAAGAAAGGGCGCTTCAGTCCTCAGGGTCAGTCCACGCATAATGGATTGTTGAGCTGCAGCCAAACTAATTGTTTAGCTTCAAGAGCGAGTGAGTCTGGGTGGAAGTTAATTCAGGTACTTTTGGATCATACTTTGCATTAGGAAGTAACAGAAATTTAATTTTCAATGTTACATTCCGATTTAAAACAGTGCCTTGCAAAAGTATTCCCATCTCTTGAAATGTTTTACATTTTGTTTCATTACAGCCACAAACCTAAAGTTATTTTCTTCAGATGTTATGTAACAGATAAAGTAGCACTTAAGTGTGTGATAAATGGAATGAAACTAAAACTGTTTGTGGAGGTTGCTGTAGGACCGAACCGCAGAAGGTTGGAGGTTGGAAGATGCATACTGAGGTGAAGGTGGTATTTATTAACAAAAAGTTAACAGACTTATAGGCAGGGCAAGCAAAGACAGTGACCATAAATAACATAAGGAGCAGCCCAGAACAGGGGTAGCATAATGGAGGATCCAACAAAGGGGGAGAGGAGCCAGCAGTTTAAATAGTGAGGGGAGGTGCAGAGGAGAAAGCCGGAGAACAGGTGTAAGCTATTAGGGAGACAAGTAATTAGCTGAAGGAGAGGGAGTGTAATGAAATGACAGAGACTGGGAGGAAACACAGGGCCTAACAAGAATACAGAAATCACAAAGAACAAACAGACTAACAATCAACTGACTACTAACGGAACTATTACGAGCAGGAAACCAGAGATCTAACAGAAACAGGAATAAAGCAACTGAATCCATCCGCAACAACATACTAACTAATGACAGGAAACAAGAAGGAAAGGACAGGACCTATAGACTATTAAACAAAACTAATAAGGGGAAAACAATAACAGACTGCCCAAGAGCAAAAAGGTGCGTTCACATTGAGCGTGAACTCAACCAATTATTACTAACGATACAAGTCCAGAAAGTAGCAGGTCTGGAAAAGAGTTAGTGAGGAGGCTGGAGTGGCAGAGAAGTGAAAGTGTCACTAGATTGCACAATTGTACTACTCTATTTCTGGGTTCTTGACCACGGTGCAATTGCTCTTGTCTGCTGTGCGTACGGCCGGTGATACGTCAGGCAAAGCGACAGCAAGCAAAAGTGGCAACATTGTGGCGCCAATGTGAATGCACGTTAAAAATAATCAAAGACTTGTGGATTTTAACCAACACAATTTCATTTTTTGTGATAAAAAATCTAAAAATTGTGCCATGTATTTGGAATAACTACCTATACAATAATGTCAAGATATCAATGACTTTTCTCTCCAGTTAGGTCTTTTAGTGTATTTCTCAACCAAGTTTGCATATCTGAAATTCAGGAAGCAATCTGTGGTCAAAGGTCTTCAGAGTGACAGACTGAGTTTTGAACTGCCAATGTTTGCAGCCTCTCCTAGATTGAAACACCTGGCTCTCTATCAACTAGGCCACCACTCCCACAAAAAGCTTCCATTTTAGCATTTAGGTGAGACGAGTGGATCAGAAAATATAAACAAAAACATCTGATCAGTATACAGTACTTTCATTGGAAAAAGGTTTGCCATAATCTTATAAACACATTTCATTGTATGCTTGGGTTGTTAAGACTGTTGCGTGTTTTTTTTTTTTTTTTTTTTTTTTTTTTTTTGTGTTTTGCTTTATTCTGTTTAACAGTGTCAAGCCCTTCAGTGGGCCAAATTTCTTCTACATCAATTGAAACACTTATTGCCAATTGAAAATTCTTCATGGAAGTTGTTAAAAAAAAATAGTTTTTCTAAGGTGGCAAAAACCTTTTGACAACACTGCAGCATTTTGCATGTAACACAAAATATATGAAGTTTTGTTCTCATCCATGCATGTCAGGTGTGTCCCTAGGTCTCAGATGGCAGTTAGTTCCATTGAATTTCATTTACAGGTATAAACAACTTTTGAAAAACATTGAATTGGCCCATGCACTTCACAATTAGATTGTATTTTGTGTTGGTCTATTATACAAGGCTGCTATAAAATAAATCGACAGTTTTTGTTGTTGATATTTTTATCAATACTAAAACTTTGATGCATATGCTTTAATAGATTGCAGCTCATGTGTATCAGCCCAAATGAATACAGGCAGAATGAAAATTTCAGTTTTCAATGGATTAAGCAACACAATCTGCTCACAGTTCCTGTGAAACAGAGTACATAAAAGAAGTGAGAATATTTTCTTGTATGATTATATCATGTCCTTGTATGAAGAAAATGGACACATGATTTTAAACTACAGGGGAAAAAAAGGATATGTGATTGGTGACAGAAGAAAATTGGGAACATTTTGTTTCCTATTTCATCTTTTGAGGCTGCAAAGACACCTCGATTGTAGCAAACAACTGTCTTTGGGAGACCAGAGACAGAGTGACTTTAATGACTTTAATGCACAAGAGAAAAAGTAGAGAAAGTAAGGAAAATGGCATAGACTGACTCAAAAAAGTGAGACTTTGATGGAAGGAAAAATGCATCTAACACCCTGATAGCCAACGCTGGCAATTTTCGCACGGCCTGATCCATTGGTCAAGACTGGGCATCTGGGCTTGCAAAGTCTGGTTCACATCTAGGTTAATGCCGAACAACAGCTGTCTCCTCTTCCTCCCTGGGTAGTTTTACTGAATGGTGACAAGATTTCTTTGTTAGACCAAAATAACGGATCAAAGGATTGCATGCCAGAATCCATTGTTAAATATTAGTGAATGGAATCTCAATCCCTAAGAAGAAAAACATGGCTTGGCAACACTAATGTCCCTCTTGAAGTTTCCAAATAACCACGGATAAACTCTTTAAAAAAAGGTTAAGCTTGTTTTCTGAATGCAGCAATTGTAATCACTGAAAAACTATTAGTTTTACATGCTCTGCTGAAAAAAAAGAAGTCTATTATGTTTCATTTTGCTCTATTTACATACTTTATACAAAGAGGCAGCAAAATTAAAATAAGTGCTAAATCTGAATGTTCTTAATGAGCAGAGCTGTGAAAAACTATTCGCCAGATTTGATATTGTCTTTCCTGCGTTGGCTTTTTTGTGATGATTAAATATTTCCATTAAACAACCTTTTATATCAGACAAATATAACCTGAGCAAAAACAACCAAAACCTGTTTTTTTGTCGTTGATTTTTGTGGAATAATTTAATAGCTCGACCACTCCTGTGAACAATCATTACCGTTTGTGGTTTTCTTCATATTACGGACAATGACTGTCTGGCTTTTAATCCATCACAGACTGATAGATGGCAATGACGTTATCTTTTTTTATTTAGATTGGGGGATGAAGTGTTTCTTGAGATTTATAAACCTACTTCATAGTGACAGGTTATATTTAAAGCCGATGATGCGCCGTACTCGCTGCCCTTCTCAAAAACTTGCCTATTTAACTTGAGATACATCGGTGAATGGGTCAAGTGGCCTAGGTCACTGACCCATATTCTAGGTTATGGTAGTTTCGGTCTGCCCTTAAAACAAAACAAACAGATATGACACTTGTCTGATCAGACATCTTTTTGGCTCTCTGATTTAGGATTTAATCAAAAGGGGTGACTGCGACCTTGTCTTCACAAGTAACTCCATGACTTCTCAGTCTGCTGGTCCAAAGTGGTCTGCTATCAAATTCCAAAACACAGAGGGAGATTATGTATTTTGCAATGGTGAAGTGTTGCTAGTGGCCTTTAATGGAACTAAACCTCAAAGTTTTATGTCCCAGTGACTACACATTACACATTGCTCCTTTAAGCAATTAATTTATTCTTCAGGACTAGTAGTAAGAAGGTTCTGTATTAGTGGAACTAAACTCAGCCTTCCAAAAAGAAAGAAACAAAAGTAGTTAATCATAATTAATTGGACATTTAATATGGATGGGAATTACATTTTCCACATGGGACCAGATTGGTTTGTGTGATTTTTGCCTTAGTGAATGAAATCTGATTAAAACCACATGTATTTATTCAAGTCGTCTGTTTCTGATGTTATGTTAACCCCTTAAGCCCAGAGGCTGTTAGGAGCAATTTCCACCTGAAATTACATATGTGATATAAATGAAGTACAGCTCCAAAGTTAAAAAGTGTAAATGTAAATGGTAATAGCCATGTGACACAAAGGCATTAATGAATACTTTACAGGTGGAAGCATTATTGCAAATGTCATCATGTCTGACTTATGGGTGACTGAACAAAGAAAAAATCCAAATTTTTGAGCCTCATCCTTAATGTTTTACAAAATAAAACACTGCAAAACACCATTAAAACCCCTATGAAAATAAAAGAGAAGCCTTAGACCTTATAGATCCACATTTTGAGCAAAAATGTGCCAAAACTGTGCAAGATGTGTTTTTCACCTTATAAAAGGAAATCTGGTCAAATAAAAGTGCTGATCTCCATTGTAGGATTCCCTCTGCATATGACAATGCATTTCTACATAAGATTTAATCCATGTTTCATCAAAATGTACCATTGTGCACAGCACAACATCAATGAAATGAAGAGAAAGTGAGCTGAATTGTGTCCTTTTTTTCTCAAACAAGAATTTTATTTAAAAAAAAGACTTACCAATTAAACAAAACTTATTAACAAAATGAGCAAACCAAAATGATCAATAAACAAAGGTTGAAAAGGCTCAGAAAGGACCACGATTTGGTTTTGTCAATTATGGGATCAGGAGGATGCCTCAGTGAAATTGTAGGTGTCTGTGGCTCAGTGTCTGGTTTACCTGGAATGTGCCTCACATCCTTGGAAAAATGATCTTTATGTATAAGTTATTTGTTATTTTCATCGCACATTTTGAGAAGATGCTGTATGTGCATTTTTTTTCCCTTTGCTTTGGTGCTATTATTTAGTAATACTTTTGTGTGTAATGTAATATTTCTATGCTTTTACCATGAGTTCAAAAGGGTTCTGATTTGGGCTGTTGTTTTTTTTTAGAGTTGGGCAGGTTTGACGTGTTTGGACTGGAAACTGTCAGACTGATCTGGCAACACACTGAAGGGATGCAAGTGGTCGCACTTTGCATCTTTTTTATTGTTCACATCACAGGGGAACTGACCTCTTTCTCTCCATAGCAAACAAAGACCAGATCAGAATGATTATGTGTGTAAATATTGTTCATGCAGGAAAACTATTTCACTCTCCGTTCTTAAGGCTTCCGTGCTGTACTCCTGATCAACACCTCATTAAGCACCCTCATGTTCGCTTAAAGTTCAATTTGGAGGAAATTTCCCAAGATGCCTGGATCCAGTGGGCATTTAAGAGGTCCACATACATTCACGTGCACAAAGTAGCAATAACAGCTATGCCTGCACAGATCTATCTCCTCAGAGGGCACCACAAGGAAATGGTTCTCTTTATGAGAGTTAAGATGATTGCTCTCTTTCATTTGCGGTTGACATAGAAATCCGTGTTCTCTGTTTGCACTTCTTTGATGGTCAAATTGGTTTTGTGAAAGATGACAAGACAGACATGACAATACATTCTAATCCAATATGCTCCCTTTAACAAGTACAACCTTTCTGGTGACATTTGATAATAAAGGAGAATCATTTTCTTATTACTAACAAACCTTTTTTTCATTTTTGCCCCTGCTTGAACTACCTGGAGTGCAAAACACAACACAAGTCAGAAAATCACAACAACAAAAGTTAAAGCTTGAGAGCATTTATAAAAGCACAACATTCTTTTTAGAAGAGATGTCACGTAATGATTTCAAGTCCTGTGGGAAAGTTTCCACACAGATGATATTCCACTTGCCAGCTATTGCATTGTACAAAAAGCAAATGGTAGCAATACTGTTGAAAAAAGTAAATTAGTGATTAAAATATGCCCCGAGACAGCAGGACATAATCACCTACTATTAAAATTCTATGCATGAAATGTGGATCGTTGATGGGTTTTAGTTCTCCTTGCAACCTTTTCTTAGCCCTTCCTTTGTTCGAAAGCCTTGAAATACAACAATAAATGAAATCTGTCCAATTTAATATTTCATGTGACAAGATTAAAACTAAGAAATGGTCTTTAAAACACCATAACTGTTCAGATTTCATGCATAATGTCAATAAGGATCTCCACTCATTGCTCTGGGAGAAAGAACAGATCAATCATCGGAAAACTATCTAGGAAGCATGAGTTTGAAATGATCAGTTTCACTAACCCGCAGAGAAGTGGGTGGGAAAGCCATAGCGACGGTGATGTCAGAATTGGCAAAAGTCATGGAACTGAAGGAAACTTCCTGAACTTGTGGAGAGAGAGTGGAAAGGCAACTGATCCGTTCAGTGCTCCACAATCCAATTCGTCATCCAAAACTGTGGTCAATAAACACGCAAGTGTTATTCACATGGAGAGACATGTGAATATTGTTATTTGATGCCTAGACATCAAATTGGCAGTAGAGATCTGTCATGGGCAAGGCAAGGAAGGAAAGATCCAAGAGCTAGGTGGATCACAGAGCGATCAATGAGAGTAGGGAAAGAATGGTGGCTCTCAAGTGGCAAGAGGTGGTCAATAATCTGGCAGGCAGAGACTGAGTACAGTTTATGCAGTGCAGCATACAGGTTAAAAAAAGAGACATTCAAGAGACTGAAACAGAGAGGAATTCCAGGAGGAATGTGGAGACAGGAAACAAACAAACAAACAATACCATGCATGGCATGACACAAACATGAATCCTGACAGCAACCGGTCTATACACAATCTGGGGATGTGAACACACTTTCCTTGATTCTAAACTTTTTGAGCCATGGAAAAGATCAAGCCACAATACTTAATGGGATAAAGCAAAGTCACTTTTTTTCCCCGATTACAAGCCAGGTCACAATCTTTGAGAGGCAGATCCATGTTATACATAAAGTCTTTCCAAGTCTAAGTCAACTCTTAAGTCCTCTAAAAACAGAATAACATCATATTGGCTAAATGCCCTGTAGTCTATCAGAAGCACAGCATTAGTGTAGGTTATGAATGAAACATTCATTGTCTCTCAATTTGATTTAACATCCATCCATCTATCATTTATCCATATTCACTTATCCTTGCAGTCTTGTGTAAGGCTGGAGTCTAAAGCTGTGTTTATGCTTTTACGTGATGGTTGTCTCAAGATAATTTGAATGTAGAGAATCCCCTGCTTGAAACACATATTTAATTCACGACATTTACTGCAGTTCTTATTTCAACAGTTGATGGTACAGCATATATTCAACAACTGTTGTCAGGAGAAGAGTCAATGGTTGAAGTGCATTACCTAATACAATTTTATGTAGAACATTCAGCCTAATTTTTAGCCAGTTTTAGCACTATGAAACATTTTGCTATATATTTTCTGTCTGCATTTATATTTAATCATGCACATTCCTGCAGAGATCAAATAGGTGTACTGCTACTGCACCCTACCATGGTGATTTCCCCGATATGCCAGAGTAATTCTTAAAGCATGAGTTAAGATAAAGTCTGAAGTCTCTGTTTGCTTCTTAAGTGTTACTTGATTAGAGAATAATCATAGTGCCCAATGCTCCAAAGACCATTATGATTAATAGCATTGCTTTAAGTCTTGTGTGGGTAAGATGAAATTGCTGCCTTCAAATTTTCAGGTGACCAATTCACACCAGTGTATATGTGACACATGTTTCGGATCTAACTTCAGTGCTACTATCAAGGAAGCAGGTGAAGTATGCTGGCACCATAATAATCTGACACACCTGTGCAGCTCTGCCCCGTTCTCATTAGCCTTCACCAGATCCACCTGCTCCTTTGACAATTTAACCAGCTCTCAGGCCAGACACTAGTGCCAGATTATTACAAGCCACCAGTGAGTTTAATCCAGCGTCCTGAGTCATGTCTGTCTGCTAGCCTGTTTCTGCATTCTGACCCTTTGAGCCTGCCTAGCCCATTGGACATGATTGTTACGCTGCCTGGATTGCTTACTTGTATCTGTGCCCTGACTCTGCCCTCGGATTCTGATTCAGACTGTTATTGGATTTCTGATCATCTGGCTCTAATTCTGGATTGGCGCTTGGACTACAGACTCTGGTTTTTCCCCTCAATAATCCTGCCTGCCTCTGTCATCACGGTTCTGACCCTGTGCATGCCTTTCAACCACCGATCACCTGCCTGGTCCGTGAGAAAGATACTTCCAGCTGTGCTGATCGGACTCTGTTTCAGTTTTTAGCCTCCAGCAGTTTTCACTTCAATACACTGTTTCCTTCACTATTCCTGCCTTTGTCTGGTTGAATTCTGGGTCCTCTGGTTCTGGTTCTCTTGCCAACTTGTAGCATTTTATCATGTTATCGGTTGTGCTAATTTAAATTTATAGCAACAATCAAAAATCTAAAATACACTCAATTTATTCAATGGCCCTCTAACTTAACCAATGAGTTTTGCATAAAAAATCTAAAGACTGTCAATTTTTGTAGTTCACTATTATGAAGGGTCAGGGTCAAAGTTTAGTGGTAAAAAAGAGAATGAACCATTATCAGTCTGTCAGTTTTCCACTGTTTGCTGTTTTCTATCCAAATACCGTTATGATTTTTAAAACCATAACTAGTGACAGTAAAATAACTCTGATTTATAGCCAGACTTTATCTCTTTTTTGTGTTCCTTGAAAGGAGATGACTGTGGTGTCTTTCTAAAATATTTATTCAGTTTTATAGGAAATATGAAAGAAAACAAGGTTCTACATGCACACGAACTGGTTAAAGTGCACCGTGACCAACACAATTAATCTTTTTAAGAGACTGTGATGATGAGAAATGTTACTCCCTCGATTTTTTTTTTTTGATAAATTTATGTGTGCAGGAAATTTCTGTGCTTCCTGCAATCAGCTACGAGCTATACGTTCACAGTTTTAATGAGCAGTCTGACTGTTCCCGCAAGTACTAAGCAGTTGATATCGTTATTACACCTGTAGACATCAAAAGGCTGACAGAATCACAGCGTATAAAATTGCAATCACAAAGACTAATCAGCCCTACATGTGCACGCATTCAAAGTGTAGCATGATGACTAGACGCAAGATCATCACATTGAAAATTAGTTCTGATTTTTTAGGACCACACACCTTTAAAGATTTATGGTTTATGAGTGAATGTCTTTTTCGTGTCCTGTTGCAGCTTTTCAAGCATACCACGTGAAAAATCCAGTTGCCTTAATGTACCATGGCAAAGTTGCTCTACAAACAAGATATCTGCAGATGGTATTCTAAGTGCTTGATTGACTTTATTAAATAGTGGTGGATCTGGCATCAGAGTAGACAGGTGCATTAATAAGATATGAACCAACATGTGTATGACCTTTTAACTTCTTAAATTATTTGTAGTGGTATATGAGTGTGAGCTTGTGTGTGTGTGTGTGTGTGTGTGTGTGTGTGTGTGTGTGTGTGTGTGTGTGTGTGTGTGTTTTAGAACTTGTAGCTGAGCGAGAACACTTTTTCATCAGATTTCAGGCTAAACAGGATCAGATCAAACCCAATTTCCATCATGGGAGAATAAGTTGAGGTGGTTGAGGAATAAAAATGCCTCAGTGTCCATCTAGACAACAGACTGGACTGGATACTCAACAGTGAAGCCATCTACAAGAAATGACTAAGCAGGCTGTACTTTTTTAAGAAGCTGAGATCCTTCAAGGTTTCAAGCAAGCTGTTGCATATCTTTTATAAGTATGTTGTTGAGTGTCATCTCCTCTGCCATCATCTGTTGGGGCAGCAGCATCAGAGGCAGGGCCCTAAAAAGGCTAAACAACCTGATAAAGAAATCTGGTCCTGTTGTGAGGGAGACTGATAAACCTCTGGAGACATTGATGCAAAGAAGGATTTTTGCATAAAATTAAGAAAATTATGGATCCTCTTCATGACAATGTTATTGGAAATCAGAGCCTCTTCAGTCAAAGGCTTCTTCTGATTGGTTGTAAAATGGACCACTACAGCAGATCCTGCCCACAGCCATCACCATCTATGATGACTCCTTGACAAAATGAGTTGCATCAACATTTAATTTTTAAATTGAATTATATTAATAGTAGTTGTTCCAGCATTCCTCTCGCCCATTGTCAGCTGGAGATAGGCACCAGCATCCCACAAGCTCGCGACACGACAAGGGATATACATGTTAGAACATGGATGGATGGATGGATGTTCCAGCATTATTGAGTTTAAAATGTGAAACTAAAGCTTGGGACAGGATCATTTGGACACCGTTTGACCCCCTCTGTTCACATTCCTGCAACTTCCTGACAATTGCCTCCTATTTACGTTGATCTACCTTGGCTGTGACAACCAGGGATTAACAAATAGTCAATAAAACCCTGTCAAAAGGGATTTAGGAGTTGAGTTTTGATTCATAAGCACGTGTTCCATTTGTTTCTGAATGAGATGTGTGAGATGACCTCGCACAACTATTGGATTTGGGTATCCTAGCAACAGCTGGAAAATGGAGCAGTAATTGTGTAAAAGGAGGGCGACAGACATGTCTAACACAACAATTTTACCTACCCTTCATGCGTCCTTGAGTGAATATCAAGCTACAATATATTTCATTCACGGTTTAACATCAGTTTATGAATGCATTACTTATTTTGCCCATGAGTATTCCTCCGCTGAGAGTATATATTCACAAAAAAAAGCATTTGTTTAATTTGTTGGCTTTTAAGAAAATAATGTGAACAGTTTAGAGTTCAGAAATGTGTTTTCAGGTATATTTCAAAATGGTTTGGATGATAATTTCACATAAAGCATTTGCTTTACAGATGGGTATCAGAACGTGCTGGCTTGCCGTGGATTTTACAGCTGAGAAGTGGTGAGCTAAATCAAATAACAGACATATTTAAGCAGAGTGGCCTTCCTCAGTCAGGCCCTCTTTTTAATCTGGCCCTACAAAGTGCCAAACCCAACAGCTTTGAGGGCCAAATCCCCAGAATGAAAGGCTTTACCTCTAGATTTCCACTGAAAACCTTGAGCAAATCCTCTTCTCTTGCTATTTTTTCTCTCCCTCCTCCCATTTATTCTACCTTCCACATCCCCCAGTATTACTGCGAACTTCAATGCAGCCAAACGACCACTATTGTTTATGGAAATCGAGCTGCTAACTTACTACCTCCTTTTTTAGTGCCTTAATTAAGAATTATTTGAAGTGCACAAAACATATTGTGTAACATGTTACTCAGTTCCTGAAACGGGTGCATAGCACTTTTTTTAACAATTACTTTTCAGTTGAGTACTCAATTATATTTAAATTAACTTTAATGTCCAAAATCGAGAAATGTGCAACAAAAGAAAAAAGAAAAGAAAAGCAATAATGCACCATAAAATGCAGCTGAAAATGTCCAAAGACCGATGATGTTATTTATGACACATTAAACTCGGGTATCAAACCATAATAAAAGGTTACCCAAGTTTTAAAAAAATATATTTAAGCCTAAAACATGTCTGCAAGAAGATATACATTTGTTTTCTCTGCAAGGTGAGCAAGAATAAAATGTCTCTCTGGTCAGGAAATGTCGTCCTTTACACAAACTCAAGTGCTGGATTCTGGAAAATCCTCCTACTGTAGGTCTCTCTTCCTACAAAACACCCATTTACATTTTGTATGAACACAAGAAAAAAAGGTTCTGCTCAGAATATGCATCAAGAACAAGTAGAAAGAGTTGCCGAACCTGGGCTCCAACAACGAATTAAGTCATTCTGTACTTACACCTTTGGGAGAGAAAACACATTTTGCTGTTCTTGAAGAGTATGTATTGGCATTAAGCTTATGCTCTCTACCTCAAATCCAAACAGTAAAAAAGTAAAAATTTAGATGGCAATTTGCCAGCGAGCAATTGAATGTCAGCTGAAATGTCTGAAAGAGAGTAGTCCAGAGACCTAACGGATCAGAATCCTACACAGGGATTTAAAAGCTTTCTGCGCTAAGCTGAGCCAGCCTTTAATTTGCCACATGGAAGCCTGATCGCTTGTGAATGACCTTTAACCTAAAGGTCTTTAAACTAAACGTCTGGCAGCATCCATGTAGGCATAATTTCTGCCCAGATTCTAACCCGCATTGTCACTCCGATGTGCACAGATGTATACACTCCTGTTTTTCACCCAACAACTATCAGCATAATAACCTATTGTATTTCAGGAAGCCATGCAATGGGTTTTGTAAACAATAACAGCCCTGAAGCGAAATAGCTGCAAGTGTCACTTTCCCACAAATAAGCAGTCTATTTTCCACCATTTTGCTGGGGAAGCCTTATATCATTAATTTACACTAGACAACTATGCCAATAGTTAGATTTCCATATATATATATATATATATATATATATATATATATATATATATATATATATATATATATATATATATATATATATATATATGAAAAAGACTGTAGACAGTAGTGGAGCAGTTTCCAACACTTAGTAAATGGGCTGGAAAAGTGAAACGGTTTACGTTTTCATCTTTGCTGTGAATATGTAATTAACAGCACATATTCTACCTACAACAATATACTATCTTCCTCTATGGTTCCAGATGATACATCATCCTCTGTTTATGGTATTTGCCTTATGGCATATTATTTTAGAAAGGGTTTTGTTCAGAGGCTGATTCAAAAAAAGTATGCTTTAAAATTGCTTATCTGCTTTGAAAAATACTACACAAGCATACTTTAATTCATGTTTCATTAGTTCAAGATTATAAAGTTTTTTTTGTCTCATAACTGTAATTGGATTTGCCCTTTACTATACCATTTCAGTTATGCAAAATAAAATGGCACCGAAGGCATGGACCATTAAAAGAGGAAAAAATATGTTTGCAGAGGTATAAATATCTGCTTCAAAAGGTTAGTTTTTTTTAAAGTGTGCTTCAATTTACAAGGCAGTATGATATTCTTACTAAATAATGATACAGTTATAATTATTAGGTAAGAAAATGTAGAAGGACATTGCTGTTCCATCCATCTTGTTTGCCGTAGTTTCTTTTTATCTGTAACAATGTGTCTCTATGTGGATAACACTTAATTATTTTCCCCACACTACTAAGACTTGTGATCCCTACAGGAGTGAATGGCAGTGTCACTTTACAAACAAAAAATAGCCAATCAGAATCTCTACCTGTGTAAGACTAAGATAAGGAAACATGTCAGCACTTTTTTTTTTCCTTTTGAGTCCCATTGCTACTGTAGTCGCAAGATATATTTGAAGTGATGAAGAAAATTACTGATAGAGGTTTACTGATGTCAGATGCCGCCAAATATTGATTACATTTCAACTGGTGGACATTGAAGGCTTGAAATCAAGCTCTGACCTTCAGAACCAGCATTTCTGACAGTGGACATACACACTGATCAAAAATTAGTTCATCTAAAAAAAATATGGATTTCTTAAAGTTACTGAAACAAATTATTCACCATCAAGAGTAAAGCCTATAAACTACTGAACACATATTTGTTTTTGGACATATAAAACAAAGGTTATCCACAGAATAACAATCTATAACTGACTTTCAATGAGGAATATGTGTGTAACAAGTTAATGTTTCTTGGGGGGAAGAAAAAGTGAGAATCAATATAATTTGCATCATCAGTGATACCCCCCCCCCCCCCCCCCCTTACAATCAAACCAGCAGATTTAACTGAACTTAAATCCTAAGTATAATGGTGTGCTCCATACAGTGCAATGCAAATGTCTCGAATCTACCCTATCTTTATACTTAGCTTTCCTTTGATCTTTTCAAGTTGCTATGATCAATATTCCATAAAGATTACAGCTTTTTATCTGGACGTTGGCTGCTTCATACACTTCTTTCTTGCTAGACTTTCTTTGGTCTCTTAAGCTACTTAAAAAGATCAGGCAGGCATAAAATGCCCAAACTCAAGTAGTATACTAATGGTGAGTCTACATGTAACAAACATTCAACTTGGGTGAAAGCTCCTCAGGTATAATTCCTTAACAGATACAGTCACTCAGATATACAAAAAATATATCAACAACATAATTAGAAAATATTCAATTTATTGTAGTTATTGAAATATTACGTCAAAGCACTTTACAAGTACAAATCATATTCAGTTATATAGAATCAGATTCAGTTTAGGTTATTTTTAACTAACTCAATTCATTCAAATATAAATAATGGAATTCAGTTGATCATTTCATTCTGTTAAGTTATTAGGGAAGCCCAGGTGATGACATCTAATCTTTGATTTTGCAGCTGTCCTTCATTGCTATGAAAACCTGTGTCGACAGATCAGAGGGACCACTGTCTTGTAAATGAAACAAACCTCGGTAAGGACTAGGCTCAGTATGAGCAGCCATGATCGAGTATGGGTTTTGAGGACAGGAAGGAAAAAATAAATAAATACAAACAACCACTTGTCTAAAATGTCCTTTTGTTTATTTGATGACAGTAATATTTCTCAATGGCTCCATCTAGGAAAGAAATGGCTAAATGTTAAATGAGGAGTGAAGACAATCTTGGCATAGAGCTGTAGAGTGTTTTGTATTATCTCAAATACAAAACACTCTTTTTGCAACAAATAAGGAAGCATATTTGATATATTTATACATTTCAATATTTAATTTCAAATGTGGTACTCTTCCCCAAATAGATCTGCATTCTGCTTGTAGTGACAATTATCACGTGAACACGTACCTGTCGCACATGCTCGCCTCAGGCTCCAAGGAACTTCGGAGCGGAGCTAGACAGAGTAACTGCGCATGTAGTAGGTGTTGCTTTTCACGGATTCACAGAGGCGGCCTGAAACGAATCGGACACGTCCAAGGAGGAAGGACATGGAATCTAGGGGTAAGACGCTGCTTCTGCTGTAAAAAAAAAACAATAGCATCAGTCAGTTGCTCTTACGGCTGAGCCAATGTGACGTCTATAAGTTATGGGCCTACGTTTGTGTCTAAGGTCTGTGAGGATTCCAACATCCAGAGCAGAATAATGACTGGGATTTATCTAATACAAATAAATCTAGGAATAATTTGTTGGTAGTAGAAAGGTGCCTCATCATCACAGAACCACTGGGCCAGGAGTACTTTCTATGAGAAAGAAAACTAAACTGAGTCTATATAGTAGCATAATAGCAGCAATAACTCTGTAGAGTACTTTCTGTTAGTGTGAAAAAAAGCTTGCAACTTCATAGGCAGCAATGACTCTAGGAATGGTTTAAACCAAAAAACTACATTTGCACACGAACTAGAGCTCTCATACTGATAGTGTATTAAGCATGACCATATATTTTTTGGATTTATACATATTATATATTTTTGATCATGCACCCATCATGTTTTTTGGATGTTCGTATTGCTCTGACATTGTTGTCATCCAAGAAAAACACATAGCTAAAAAGGTAAAATCATTGACAAGGAGCACTGTCAACAGTAAACAAATACAGAGCAATTATATAAAGTTTATGGCTGAAATAAGCATGATTGGCCCAATCCAAAACACAAGACACAAGTCCAGAATGAAATCAAATCACCTGTGGTTAGAATAGTCAATTAGAAAAAGATAGTGGCAACCTAATTTGTAGTTGATCAATGTAGAATATTGCTGGATAAAAAGCACTTGTCTGTCATCTTTGTGGAATTGTGGGAATGAACAAATAATTCCTGGAGGTTAAGTATGTTTACAGACACCGAATGATGAAGACCATTGATTTTTTTTATTTAAAAAGGCAAAGCTTTGTCACTCGACAAATGTGTTATAATGGCACAAAGCTAGGGTTAGCAAATCGTACCGCTAACCTCTTGCGCACTGACAGCAAAGGCACGACTAACGTTATTACAAAAGCAAACGTGGGCATTAGAAACTTCAAACATAGACGGGGATTAAGAGAATAAGACTCCTCTTTGCCTCCCGAAGCTACGGCTGCAAGCGCACGTTACATCATTAGATGTGCGTCACTCCATGCCGAGGCTGACGCTGCCCTCCCCCATCCATCTTCCCTGCTGCTTCTACTTTATCGCAAACACATACAAACACTACTTTCCATATTTTCATGTCTTTCCGTGAACTTTTCCTCCTGTTGACTCATTGCTGAAACATTCTTTCTTAGCTTACCGCTCTCGTTTTTTTTTTTTTGTTTTTTTTTCTTTTTCTGTCAGATGATATCAACGTCAGGTCGCTGATGAGCAACAGCAGCTGTGTGAAGACAAACTGCTCGGCTTTCATTTTTAAGCCGCGTGCGGTGTTAAGCATGGGTAGACAGAAATTTGGTTGCTTGTTGTTTAAAACGTGTCATTTGTTGCATGGCCCTATCATCATCTGTCAACCTAAACATGCTGTATATTCTATTTTATTTTATTTTTTGAAGTCGTCTGAGTAAAATGTAATTGCTGAAGCCGTCTCCAATGAAACAGTAAAAACAGTGGGGTTTCAAGTTGGATCCCTGCAGATATCTGCCCATTAAGCAGCATCACTGCCAACAGCAGTTTACTCCTGCAAGTTTTTTTTTTTTTCTGCTCTAACACGGCAAGCGTACTTTACAACAAGGACAAGGGAACTTGAATTGCTGGCATCTTCTGAACCGTTTTTTCTTCTTCTTCTTCTTTCTTTTTGATTGTTTGCTCTTTCATGAACAATGCAGCTTAGCTAGGAGTGACGAAACGAGAAAAAATAAAAATGTACTGGCATTCATAGATGAAAAAGAAAAGATCAACCGGAACAATGTGATTTTACAGGATTGCATAGTTTTGGACATGCTATTTAAAAATACATACCCTTTTACAGACTTGGCCAGTTCAAAATATAAGTGTCCGACTCGAGAAAAAAACAAAAAACAAAACAAACAACAACTATGAAACCTAATGTTAATTTTTTTTTTATGTTACATTTTGAAGGAGTCCACAATACCATGCAATTGAAAAGGTTTTGGACTTTGATAAAGAAACTCTCAGCATCATATTTCCACTAAATAACGGCCATGTAGTCCCATTCCCACATGTTAATCAGTTGCTTTACATCAAACCACCCAGAACTCTTCTTCACAAAAATCCCTCACCTGGAAAACCCCTCTCCTAATATTCCTTTATTTATTTTTTTTCAATTAAGTGACAGAAGAAAAGAAAAAAAAATTATTTTGTGGCCTATTTTCTAAATAACCGTTGGCATTGCTACAGTGCACTAGCACTTAGGTGAACATTTTTTGCCTCCCTTACCGTACTGCTGCTTGGGCAGGAGGCAGGATAAATTTAAGTCCTTGTTTAAGTTTTTTGGGGGCGCGTTACAGTTGTTTTATATTTTTTTGATTGCTGATTTAAATTCATGTATGAAGAGGTTAAGCCTCTGTGTTTTCCTGGTTGTCATTTCATGATTTAGGGAAATAAACAAGTGTTCCATTGCATTTATGTTCGCCAGTCTCTCCCATGCCACGCACTAAAAAACAAATATTTCCAGGCACTTTAATAAGAAACAGGCTCAGATCATCCCATATATTACACATTATGATCAACATCTACATTTCCTTTATGTTAATCCTTGGCTTTTGCAGCAAACCCATGAGGAGCGTTTGATTTTTTTTAGAAGAAAAATCATTTGATTGTCTTTCCTGTTTTTGAAGATTTGCAAAAAGGCTTTGTTCACTTGCTCCTATTGTATTTATTTTCCTGGGAAATGGAAAGGGAAAGCCAATTAGATTGTTTAAATTACCTCGTGGACATTTTAATTAACTAAAACAGTAAAGTACAAATTACAAATAAAGTCCAATCAATGGCCCTGTTGATATTTTAAAAATAAATAAATACATTTAAATACATTTTCCCCAGTGATAAATGTATCAAAATTTTAAATTAATTAAATTATTGTATTTCTTTTTTTTTATTGGAAGTCTTAGTCATATCACAATTTATACTGGTAAGTGTTCTAATCAACTCTTATGGTAAACCTGAGCCAGTAAACTGGGAAGAGACTAGCCTGTCATGCTGATAGAACAGTACTTCATTGTAGCTTCCTGTATCTGCTTCATGCTGTGAAGTGAGTGAAAAGTAGCAGCAGGCTACTACACACATCTATGTACTGCTACACTGTTCCAAGTAGTGCCTTCAAACTGGTATCTACATTCCCCTTATGGGAATATGCTCCATCCAGAGAGCTCCCTGATTTTGTAGACAAGACAAGAGAAGAAAAGGAATAGCCAAGAGGAAACGTGTAGTGAGCCACATTTCACTCTGTCTCTAGATGACATATCTCTATAAATGCTGAAATCAAAGATGGTGAATAAGTAGGTCCACTAGGCCAATTTTTGTCACATTTTCAACTTGTTTTACAGCAAAAAAAAAAAAAAAAAAACAAACAAAAAAGTAAATCAGAGCAACTTTAACAGATATTAGTCTGAGGTAGGATGAAAGAAAACATAGACCACTTCTTCTTGACCCCCTGTTCTGGGAATGTCACTCGACCAAAAGGTGAAAAGAGATGTCATTTTGGATGGATTTCATTCTGCAGAGCTCCACACATCCATCTGGGATTGCTCCATTAGAGCTGTATTTCAGAAGGAGGGGCCTTATCAAAATCCTTGCCTTTGATTGGATAAACCACTTGTCCATCATTTTTACTAAACAGACAACTGGAGCCGGCTGAGCTATTTGGAAGATCAAGCTCTTACCAAACCCGGTCGGGCAAAGGGCAAAACATTGTTTCCACTAACAAAAGCCTTCAAAGGCGTTCTCTGGTGTTGTTTTAAATAACTAATATTAGGTAGATTGGACAACACTTATGTAATAGCAGTGTCAATGTTACCGCTTGCTTCCTTCCTGCAAGCCGCCATTGTCTGAATCCAAACAGTCTGATTGGATTGGGATTTTCGTAGATGCAACGTATCAGAGTGCATCTACGAAAATCCCACCCGGCGATCCTGATCTGCCTGAAATGTCTCCCAATGGCAGCTATTCCAGAAGGATGTGTGGAGCCGTGTGTGTGTGGAGCTGTGTGGATGAAAACTTTTCTAAAAACGATCATGTGTGTACAATGATATATTTAAAACATGTGGGGGAAATATGTGTTTTTATAAAGACCCAGGTATGTGTGTACAAGGCCTTATTCATGGAAAACTGACATACGAGAATAAATGCATAGAAAGATAAATGCATAGAAACTAAACATAATGTAATGCATGGAAACACCAACAATTAGCAACACAAAGAAATTTATTAAATATGAAAAGTGCAAAACAATAATAAACAACTCAAAAATCATCAAACACCCAACAACATGACAAGTGCCAAGCATGGTAGTGGCAAAAGTGAAGGTTCTGGTACTTGAAAGCTCCAAGTACCAGAAATTGTGACAGACATGTGCAAGGTCTGAGGTATTACAATTATAGGACAAATCGCATACAGTTTGCAGATATAAAAAAGATGCCATATTTAGCTGCTTTTATTGCCAGTGCGGGAACCCACTTATATTCCCATGTGACCATTTAAAATTAAAACAAATGCAAATGAGTCCCAACTGCTGTACTGGAAGTTATTTGCTTAAACAAATTGTCGCCCAATGGAAACGCATTGCTTATTTCATCACATCTGCTTATACTGATTACATTGGACAATACCAAGCTGATTTAGCCCCGAAGCTGAACCCCAGAAGACAAACGATGATAATAAGCTTTGTGGGAACATATACGGTCACATGGGCACGTTTTCAATGATAGAGCTTGAGAGTGAGCATGAGTGAGAAAAGGAAAACAAACAAAGGTCACAACCCTCTGGCTATTATCATCAAAAAAATAAATGAAGGATGAGTAAATATGGATTCCACATTTATGCAATTCATGTATTTTTTTTAGTTTTCACGCTTGTTTTTTTTTTTTTTTTTCCTTTTGTATTCACAGATTTTACTTGATGCAGGCATTCCTGGGTGTAAAAAAAGAGAATAAGAATATGTTTTCATAAGTATTATTATCCTTTTTTTGGTACTTAATTGTTTCATGAATCAGAGAGAAGATGTGCTGATCATATTAGACATTCCAAGAAGAAAAATAAAGCTTCAAACGACTTGTCTGACCTTGTTCTGTTACCTGCTATTTAGGACCAACACGACCAAATCTAGCAAAAAAAAAAAAACGTTTTTCTCAGCCTCACAAAAAGTTATTTTTAAGCATGAAAGTCTGTTCAAAATCAAGCCTATGTCTGTCAGTCAATTTACGCATTTTACAAGGCCAAAAATCCAAATTTTGTTACTTTAGAGTGATTAAGAAGTGGTCCCCTTACCTGTAGTAGAAATATGTAATTACTTGTTTATTATTGGGCACCATCTGCATGAAAGAACAGGTTATTTTGACTAAATCTAAAAGGTCTGGCAAAGTCATTTTCAAGGCAATGCGCAACCTGATGTGTTCATCCTTGCTAGATGTGCCTGTTAAAGAAGAAAAGGCTGTGTGGTGTAGAGTTAATTCATAAAATTTGTTCTCCGCTTTTGCGAGGCCATCTAAATTCATTGAGCATTTAATTTAAAAGGAAACCCACTGCATAATCTAATAAACAAAGTAGACATGTCACACGTGTCCCATAATCCCAAGTAATCTTTTTATCTCACGGCCGTTAAGGCTCCACGACTGCCACAAATGGTAGACGTCAACTTCAACCAAATTTTCCTTGTTGTTGCTTTCAGCTAATTGTGCGTAGATCATTCAGTGTTTATAGTAGATTTCATAAAAGCGTTTTCCTTTAGTCAGAATTATTTTGGTTAATTTTCTGGCATAATAAATAATTTAACATATTTGACACTGTTGCCATTAGCTATAGAATTGAGCAAAGTGCATATCAGGAAGGTATCAATCAGGATTATTAATTTTTGTTTTGTCTTTTTATGTGATTAATCACTTGGGTTAATCGTTTGTTTTGACACCACTTTCTACTCCAGCCTTGAGTGCATAAATTTCGTTGTCCGGTTGTGTTATCTTACATTGGCTTCTTCAATTAGCTTCGCAGATTCTTGCAGCCAGGCTCGGATGCATATTTACATTCCAATAAAGATTACAAGATAACAATTGCAATAGTAAAAGACAACCAGTCATAATATCTTCGGTTGCATGAAACACATGTTAATGCTCACTAGGACACATTAGTGTCCTAATGAGCAGTTTAGCATAATAGTGGTTCTTTAATTTATTGGCATTGTACTAAAATGTGTTCATTTTCAATGGGCACATATAAGGGTGAAACAGGAAGCCAAGTGCTTCCCAAATGTTTTAACATTAATATGTTAATATAACATTATAATTATTACGCCGTTTAGAAAAAATGTCTTTTATGTGGTTGTAGTAGTGCACTATAGGCCCCCGTGGTGCTGCCTAGTTTTGTTCTTAATAGCATTTTGTTTTCTTACGTTACTTTTTATACTTTAAGTAGTTTTGAAACTGGCACCTTTATAAGGTTATTTGAGTTAAAAGCTTGAGTTGATACTACAACTTCTACAGAAATGTTTTCAAGCCCTATTATGTATACTTCTACCTGAGTAATAAATGTGAAGACTTTTGACATCTCTGGTGAACAATAAGCGTGCCGTTTGGCTTTTGTCATTGCTGAAACGTTCCCATTTGTTAAAAACTGTGAGCTTTTCCATTAAAAATTGTAATCAAAATTTATTTTTGGACTCAATTGACTGACTGAAATGGCCGCATTTTATCAAAGCTTGGGAATCGAAATTGGAAATTCATTATCCCTGATTCCTTTTTGTCATTACTAAGGATAAACGACATAAAGTGTTTTGGGTATCAGTGACAAATCAAACACCTATTGTAATCCTGCATTACAATAGTCTATTTTATCATGTAGACAAATAAAGCTTCAAATCTAAAAGCAAGTTATGCTTTGACTTGTTTTTGTTTTTCCAAAAAGAAGCTGTTTTTAACTCGCATTGTCAACTTACATTGCCAAATGTCAGCCAATCAAGTCCAGCTCTTTGCTGCTTTAAACAGAAATTCCCCTTCAGGATTGTTATTTTTTCTTTTCTTTTTTTTTCTTTGTGATTCCAAAAGTAGCGTTGGCTCGACTTTGGAATTACAACCACCAGCGAACGCTTGGATGTTAATTAAAGAATGCAAATTTTATGTTTCTGGTCCAAGGCTGACACAAACCCAAAGCTCAGAGGTCCATGAGAAAGAACACACACACACACACACACACACACCAAAACAAATGAAAAGGCAAAAAGTTTTGAAGGCTCCCGTCCACGAAAACTGATGAGGACAGTCGCGCACACATACACGGGCAACCGGGGGGCCTAATCAGTCCTTCTCATCTGCTTTGTTCAACAAGACAGAGATGAGATGGGCAAGCAAGTAAATGACCTTAAGCGAGTGAAACCAAGGGAGCTGATTATACAAAAAGTTACATGTTCATAAATATATTTACCAGTGTGCAAAAAAGAAGTCATAAAGTGGGTCAGAACTTTGGGAAAAGTTAGCGGAGAACAATTCGACTTTGTGTGAATGCAAAGTATAAGTGGGAACACTCAAGCAGAGAGTGTGACTGAATGCAAAACATCCCCAGTTAACAAGGAAAAAAGTGGACGCAGAAAATATTGTTTTTCTTAAAACCGATTAAAGAGAAATTATTTGTCCAGCTTTGTTATAATTCAAACAGAATGGCACCCCCTGAGAGCCACCTATTCTCTGCTTGGGTTGCCGACAACTTGATATCCTAATTAGAGAATTTTGACATTTTTTCTGTTTTTGTGGTCCGATTCCACATGTTTCTCCCTATTACTTCCCCAGCATGCAGCGAATCATTTGAGAGCTACCATGTCAGATAGAATCGGTTGTCTTGTCAGACCATGAAACAGCAAAATCTGTGAAATCATGAATATTTGTGGGGTTTCAGCTGCAAAATTTAAATATCAGTAAGCCAATTATGTAAACATCTCAGACGTACAGTTTAATTCATGTTGCGTTGTTCAGGTTTGACATCTTTGTCGTCTAAAGACTGGATGTCCCGTTCTCATTTATATTAAAATGCTTTTAAAAGAACTGCAATAAATTTATCTTGGGCAGGATTGTGCGTGGCAAAATCTTGACAACCTTATGACTCGATGGCATATATTTGCAGTGGGATATGACAACATGTAAATAACCTTTTTTAATATTGCTTTCCAATGCATCACATTTATCTTGAGCCCGATAGGTAATTTAAGCAAGTCAGAAAGCTCAATGGCATAAACATTGTAGCTCTGTGATGCTATGTACTCAACAAAAATTTGAATATAACGATCAATCCTCACTCCATGTGGGCACAGTGTGATTGGCAACAATCGCGGCCTAATCTCCTTATTATTGGCACCAAATACCCAAAATGTTGGAGCGTAAACTCCCCATTGACTGCATATGCATGAAAGCTTTAGCTTTAGTTCCGTGCGTCACTCTCCATCGCTCTCCGTCAAAATAAGGACCAAGTTCAAAGTCCAAAGCCACCAGAATTGATTAAGATTCCTGGATAGGTGTTGAAATGTTTTCAGAAAGAACTGATCAAAAGTCTGGTTGCCTCTTTATTACGAAACTCATTCTGACAATTGATAAACAGAAAAAAAAAAGATAATAAATGACTTGAAACAAATGCAAAAAAGTTTAAATAATTTAACATCAGAGTGTGAAGGAAAAATGTGTGTATTTTTAGTTTGGGAATATCAGGCTTCAACCGTAAAACTACTTTGTAAACCGTGCCAACGTCTCCAGAAATTCTCCAGAAGAAAATTGAAGACGGATTTATTCACCGCTCAATCTCTGGAGAAAAGAAAAAAAAAAGTATATATTTTTTCCCATCACTATTAAGCTGAATTGTATTCTGAGAGTGTGTTTAGGAGGGGGAAATGTTGCTGGAATGCTGAGCGATATTGCTGAGTTCCTGTAAATATGCAGAATGTGCTCATCTCAGCACCACATACATTTTATTTATTTTTTTATTTTTTTATTTTTATTTTTTTCCCTTTTGAGAAGTCAGAGCAAACTGTCTGCAAAACCCGTGGAGATATAGTTTCATTACACTTGCATAATGGGTGAAAAGAGATTTCAGTTTCTCTCTTTATGTATAATAAGCATGCTATCAATCATGCGTACAGCTGGGAGAAGAGCACAAGAATGAGTAAAGCTCAGACAGTAGGCACAAAAGTATGTCCATGCATACATCAGCACATAAATGCACTATAATGTATTCTCGACATTTGTGTTAAAATAAGCCAAGATGAACATATTAGCAGGTGTGGCGCAGCTTCACTGCAAGGCTTTTAATCTTGTAATAAAAGAAAACAAATTACTTCATCCACTTTGACAAGCTAATATGTTGTGTTTCGCAGCTCTTTGCCCCTTAGGCCGAACGTACAGCACAATGCTCATTTCTTTTTTTTTTTTTTCGATTTTTCTTTTTTCTTTTTTGCCTCCTTTCTGCAGGATTGATTTCTCTTTTCAAATAAGTCGTAAACTTTGTAAGAGGCAACACGCCTGTTGGCAGCAGAGTAGAAAGGCATAATCTGCGCTCAGACAACAAAACAAAATGATAATAGTCCCTCTTAGCGAGCGTTGAGCAGGGGGATTCGGTAAAGCTGTCGGGGTGAACTCGCGATCCAAAGCGGCATATAGAAAGTGACAGAATCTCATATTTACCACACTTTTGGATATTTTCTGCTTAGATTTTGATAGAGAATTATGTCTTTTAATACATTTGGTAGCGGGATACATTAATGCAGCTATAATTTAACATCTTATTAAACTAAGAATTTAAATGAGATATTGTATGCATGGTTGACTTTGGGTTTGACACAAAAAAGTCTGAATTGGGATGAGTTTGACTTTTCAACTGTGACACAAATGGAGCTTGTAGAGATGTAAATGTAACACTTTGTCATAGAATACTACTGTAAAACTGATTAGTCACATTCACCAATCATCAAATCAATCAATTGTAGGCAAATATTATTGAGCTTCACAAGCAAAAATTCCACCTTTATTTATATTTCTCATTATGACTTATTTTCAGTCAGACATAAGAACATATTATAAGAAAATTACCATGGGTTACTAATAGGCTCAAAGTGTACATCTGTTTTTGTTTAACCTACATAACGTCAAAAAAAAATAAAATAAAAAAATACCACTCCTGATAAAAATAGAAGCGTTTGTGTCCATTAGACTTATGCAACCAATTAAGCTGCAGGTCATTAAGACTTTATCAGAATGTCATGGAGCATTGCATGAGAAAAATCAGAGTCTGATTACTGATAAACTCATTCTCCCTGTTCACATTTAGTGAATGTTTGTCGACATTCACCTTCACAGCAGCCGATACGTAGGATTTGCCCCACCCTGGCTTGAAATGATAATGTTCTTTTGCATCTTTCTGAATTTCAGGCCCATGGCTAGCAAACTGAAAAAGAGTCCTGCTCCTTATTTCCGTATCAGAAAAAGCCTTGACCCATATTCCTTAAGACTGACCAGGGATACTCTAGGAGAGGCCTTTGGCTTAGAGTCTAAACTCTTTCTGCAATCATGGAGATGACACACTTCTGAGTAGACATTGAACTGTCATGTTGTAGAGGTTTGCATACACTAAAAACTTGTTCCTATTTAAGTAACTTTAGACGATATTTAAAGAATCTGCTTGTTGTGACGAATCATATATAATCAATTATACCTTTTCTGATGTCTTTGAAAAGTTATAGTCCCTCAAGCAGAAACCTCCTTTACCACTTTTTCCCCTAAATTTCTAATATGATGGCTAATGTTGCATAAGACACTGTTACTTTGGTTCTTTGGTTCCTACTTTTTTTATATATATATCTTTAATAAGCAACCGATTCAGTTTGCTGTGAAATACGACATCACCATGCCAGCAAAGAGCACAGTTTAAAGTGCCTTGCAATCCCAGTCTTGACAAAATTCATAAGATCTTTTGGCTGCACCTTTACTTTTCATCTGGTCAGCTTGGAACGCAATGTGCTGGGAGTCGTTATAGTTGTAGGGGAACCGGCTTTGTTTTCGGATTATTTTAGCCAGTAGTTATTTGACCAGTGTAGGCCCCTAATGACAGTCCAAAGAGCACAAAGATGGGGTATTTCAGTAATTTTGAACATGGTATAGCAGTCATTGCCAAACAGGGTGGTCTGAGTAGTTTCAGAAACTGCTGAAACTACTTGGATTTTTACGCAACAGCATCTCTTGGGTTTTACAGAAAATGGTCCGAGAAAGAGGAACTCTCCGATGAGTGGAGGAAAGTGCTCTGTTAATGTCAGAGGTGAATGAACGGACTGGTTTGCAATGCTGAAGTGCAACAGTGGCTGACACGAACACCAGTAACAACCAAAGTATGCATTTTTTCATCTCTGAATGTGCAATTGGTCAAACACTGAAGCAGATGGACTACAATGTCCATCACGTTACGAGCGAGGTGTACCTAATAAAGTGGCTGATGAGTGTACAATAACCACATTCCCTCTGTTGTCTATATTGCTTTTGGAGTCAAAAAGCACAGATTCACATTGGAATTTCGGCTAGAAAGTCTGCAGTCCTCTACTTCCCCTTCTTGGATCTGATGTATCTTCTAAAAAATAACCTTTATCAAAATATGCAAGGAAAATTATTATAATATTTACCATTTAAAGGCTATAATATGCTTAAATCATGGGAAAAGTCCAAATAATTACTTTATTTCCAGAGCCCTCTGTTGGATCTGCCCATTACGGATTTAATGTGCAGCGGGGGCCGAAGTATTCGAGGAGAATGCTTTAACCTTCCTCTGTCTGTTATGTCTCTGGATGGTTTAAAATGAATGCCATTGCTTTTTGAGCACTTCATCTTCGCACCAGCTGGGATACACCTACTAAAACGGCTATCTTTCAAAGAAGCGCGCAGCTATGTGATGAATGTGTCTGAAGTCGTTCTTTCGATGATAGTAATCTCTTCAAGTTGAATAAACTTCGTGTACTGCGCGGATCATTTCCCCCCCCCCCAAAAAAAAAACACAGAAAGCCGAAGGGGGAGCCCCGCCGCCACATTCTTCACCCGAAACAGTCCAGCGAACACAAAGGACACCAGGCCACATTAAACTGTCAGTGAGGACAACATTCAAAGAATTTATGACCCTTGACCTTTATTGTGTCTGTGTGCAGGCTAGGGGGCTTGAAGCACCAAGAAGTGCGAGGGCGGTAATGGCTCTTCACTGTACAGTTTGCTTTTTTTTTCTGCTGCGCGCCTGCGATTTCATCTTTGTACACCCTTGCGTCCTTGTGTGTTTGCGTGCCTTCTTCATTGTGTCCTAAAGAAGAAGCAGAGAGGTTCGAAGGGAGAGACGAGGGTGTGCGTTTCTTCAATCCTCGCTTGCTTAATTATAAATCTCTCCGACTGTCATAGGCTGCTTTCCTGCGTCCCAGGAGCGTCTGTTAATATTTTATTTTACTGTCTTGTTCCCAGAGTAAAATGGCCAGCCAGCATCTATAGAAGACCTTTGCAGGGATGAGTAACTCTCTGTGGGTATAACAATGTGTTTACTACCAGACACAACAAAAAAAACAGCAGAGCTATTTCATATCCTCTTGTCTTCATTTCCTGCCTTGGAAGGTTATTCATTCAGTCATGTATAGATCTATGCTTTTTTGTGCGTGAATGTAACCAGACAAACATTAATAAATTAAAAGGCATAAAATGTGCCACTATCACAGAGATGCAAGAATAGTTGCCACCATCCTGATTTCTTTTTTTTTTTCGTTTAAATTAATTTTAATATCAAAATTCCTTTTTTCCTTGATAAAGAAATCATCATTTAAAAACCTTTTTTTTATCATTTAGATGAAACATTTACCAACTGAACAAATATGTAAAGTAATATGAAAACACTATGGTTCTAAAGTTGAGTATTTCTTTTGATTTTCTGTCCAAGAAATCCTAAATATGCCCATTTGTTATGGATTGTGAACAGTTCAAGTATTTTACCATCCCAGCTGCCCTTCGCTGACTTTATGTTTCAATGCAGATGAGTCATTTCCAAAACATAATTAATCCATCCTCGAATAGCCACTCTGTGTGGCATCAGATAGATTACCGAAACAGCGTGAGAGGAAGACGAAGGCAAAAAGACTCTTTTTTTTTTTCTGCTCTCATCACTCACGCTGTCTCTAGAAAGAAAAAAAAAACACACATGACAAGGAGAAATAAAAGGTAAAAAAAAAGACTAACAATGCACAAAAGAAAAGCTCTACTCTAGTCATGTCATCCCTGTTTGCAGAGCAAGCTAAACAATTAAACTCCTGCATCAGACCTGGACCTGTCTTCTTTTCTCATGAGGATGGATGCCACCACTGTGACCCTGCCAAGTTTTTAATAGTACAAATGTGACCTTTACTTTCCTTCTGAGGGACCATTGCTGTCCTCTTATCAGGCTGTCCTGGAGCCTCTACTGCTTCCTCTAGTGTCAGACAGCAACACTGACCTTTATTTATGCCAGCATGGGGATGTGGTCACGTCGAGTCTTTGGGGGACTTGATGCTTCCATTGTGGCCCTAGCATGAACAGTTTTAAACTTTTAAGTGATGTTTCTCCCAAACCGTAAAGCAACACACCAGTCACTCTACACAGGTGATCTTGAAAACTCAAGGTAGAAATTTCTGAAAACTTTTCAATTGAAAACTTCACAAATTGAAAGATTCTTCACGGTTGGAAGGGGAGGCGATGCATCACCAGGGATGTTTGGCAAAAGATGAGCATAAAAGAAGCAAACAATAGCTTTTTTGAGATTGGGTGCATTTAAGGTCCTTTCCTGTAACAAATTTAGCTTTTTTTTTTTTTTTTGGACATTTTTCGCGGCTCTAGTGGCTCGCTTTTTAACACAGTAGGCTGACAGGAGAGGGGTGAAAGAGGGGCAGAGAGACAATCGGTAAAGGACCGCGGGTCGGAGTCAAACCTCGGTTGGCCGCGTCAAGGACTAAGGTCTCCGCGCTGGTGGCGAAGCGGGTAGCGCGACCAGAAATTTGGCTTTTAATTAGGGAAAATCAAGTATTGCTTTTATAAATACATATTCTGGCAAAGTCTAATAACATATCAGAAATGAAAGCAATTTAATAGCTTAGAATTAGTAGTTTATAAATACATAGATGTTGGTGCACCCACTGGGAGGTGCCTTGTTGGGTTGCTATTTCTGATTTCAGAAGATGAAAGAGGACAAACTATCAGCCTTATTCATTTTCCCTATGTCTTCTATATGAAGACGCGCTGTTGGTGGTGGTGGAGTATAAAACAAGCAAAGACAGCCGTAGCTCATTCTGTTTGCCGTTTTCCCTTGAAATGGAGGACTATCCATATTCTTTGCCCAGCGGGAGGAAAGAGAAGGTAACCAAGAAGTAATAATCGGGAAAAACGAGTCTATATTGGTGTAGCTCATTAGTTCTCATCTGCAGTTGGTAGTAGGAATAGCAAGTGATTCATAGTAATCCTTTTACCCCACTAGGGAGCTTTAAGATCTGTTAAACTACATTTATTCAGTGGAAACCAGAAGTGGTTCGGCCAAGAATGGAAGTAACCTTTCCACCACTAAAAGCCACTAGAAATCTAACTAAATCCATCAGATTACTTGCTTGTAGTATACAAGTATCCCGGCCCGATCTTTTAGACTCTTAGGAATATCATCTAGTTTATTAAACATGGCGATGTTGAAAAGTTCCAGTTGTTAGAAATAATTTTTTTAGACTGCATTTAACTGTTATGAAATGCAAATATGATTCTGGGTAATATTCAGAGAGGTTTCAATGCATTAAGAGAGAAAAAAAATTTGAAAAACCTAAAATATTTCAGAACCACTGGCCTAGCTATTATTACCAGGTAGAGTGGAGATAAGTCTGAGGGAGTGTAGACTCAGAAAAGTTGCAAAGGTTGCAGGCTTTCTGCCGGACAGGTAAGTTAATTTAATATAACAGTGACGTTTATTTTTGCCGTTATGTTAGAAACAGGACAGTGTAGTCCAGCAACTACTCTGTCCTCCCTGCAGAAAAGGCTTGTTTTGTTCGCCTTTCTCTCTCTGGGAGAGGTGTCAGAGGCGTCTCTCTCCCCCTGATGTACAGTATGTACAGTACGTGGAGGGATATCAGCCAGCCCCTTCACTGTCTGTAGTACAACAGCAAGACTAGCCAGGTCTCTTTACCGGTGTGTACAGTTGCTTATTTTAGACCCCAAATAGGCGTCTGCACGTTCAGAAACAAGCCCACAAAACTGCGACTAACAAAATTTTCAAGCGACTGTCGAAAGAAAAAAAAGCAGACTTGACAACGATGTCAAAAAGTATTTCACGCGATGACCGTAGCTATTAGCTATTAGCAGTAGCTAATACATGGAGGACATGTTTACATTGTCACACTTATGACACTATGAGGCTTCCATAGTTGCTATTACGGTAAAGTCGTTTGTAATTCATTTAGCACGCCACTAGATTGTGCGCCAGTGGTAAAATCTTACACACTGGGGATTTAAGGATTTTAGACAGAAGTATGAATATCTCTACCTAGCAACTAACTCATAAAATTCAAACTGTATTACTAATTTCCCCTCTAAAGGGGTTGCTGCATTTTTTTCATAAAAAGGAAGTGACATTTGCGTGACTACTTGTGCAAATGTTGGCAGTATCTGCAGTTTCATCGGATCAACTTTTCAGCTATCTGCTTAATGTCAGATCCCTCGAATTGAATCAATGAAAGTTTTCATGTTAATGAGGTTTTTTCCCAGTTTATTCACATACTTCCATTACCAAGTAACTCTTCTGAACAAACATCACAGAAACGTAGCTGAAGCTGTTCAAACTGCTTCAGTTGAAGGGCATCATGGCGGCTATCTCTATAGCGGTAAGTCACCGCCGCAGATATCAGCAGGGCTACCAGTGCAGCATGCTGATCTCCTTTTGCACAAACACTGCAAGTTTAAGAGTAGTAAAACAAATCTTACTGTGCGGGGGGGCATCTTAATCCCTGTGGAGCAGCAATGGGTGGCATGAGAAAAATTATCACAGATAAATCAGATCAAACTCAACTACCAGTCAAAAATTGGGACAAAAATGCCCAAATGCTCATGTTTGTTGGGATTATAAAGTACTAGTTGAGGATTAAAATAAAACAGTTGAGCCAAGATTCTTTTCCACCACGTCACATGGATGTATCAGGTAGGTGAAAAAAAAAAAGAATATTAATGTTATACATTAATGTTTGCATCAGAATGATTCACACATGGTTACATTTCCAAGCCTTCACTGTCAAATTATAATGGCTCTTCTCATGTCATCTCATGCTAATATTTTTTCTACAACTAATGAAACTGAATGCTCTCCAAAATAAAATAGATCACGTATCGGTCATTAAATAAATAAATAAACAAGTCTGCTAAAAAGGAACAATAAAAAATGCAATAATTTTATTCTATAAGTCTAATCTTCTGTCATATTCAGCTTTTTAGTAGACTCAAAGGATTTGGATCAAAACTGACTGATCTTTAGAAGATCTGGCGGGAGGACGAAGACTGGTTTATGCAGGGTAGCAGCAGGAAGGAGAGTGTCGAGAGCAGGCCAAAAACTGAATCCTGACAGGCCCAAGCATCTAAGTTTCTAATTTTACTAAAACATAGATAGAAATGTCCATGTTTTGCAACGTCCCAGTCGTCTTTCAGTTTCTCCAGTTATTTGTGATAACCACATCTCTACTAGGAAGTTTACATACAGACGACAAAAACAATGGCTTTAGCTAAATAAGTCATTAAAACACTAGAAAACACTAAAAGTACTTATACTTGGACATTTCCTTTGGTATTTTGAGGACTTCAAGTATCTTGTTCATATATATTGGAGCAAGATATGGCTGGACATATTTGGGCTCCATCTGCAGTGTTTTGAGTACATTAACAAATTGCCATGGTAAAGCCAGAGCTGAGCCACAAAAGCTAAGCTTTGTAACTCTCACCAATGATAACAATATATGAATAGGAGCTGAGAAAGTTTGGTGTTTTGATCAGGATACCTCTAGGTCACATCTCATTAGGAGGAAACACCTTGGGACTACATTACTTGCTGAAGGGAATGTATGTTTTTTGTTTTTTTTTCTTTTCTGTGAAAGTCTTGAGATCCCTTTGGATGAGCTGGGCCTCAGTGTTGCTAAGGAGAAGTTTGGCTGTGTTTCCCTCCAGGATCTGTTACACTGTGACACTATATTTGATAAATGAAAGAGGACGGACGGACAGACGGACAGATGGATCTCTGTTTTCATCTCCCTGTACCCCATGCCCCATCCCTGTTGTTTGAAATTGAATCTATAAAGAACTTGAATGTTTTGTGTCAAACAGGTGCACTCTGAATGAAACACCTTTACCTGGCTATGGAACTACATCATTTGAATAGCGATGTTGTATCAGTGGCCAACACTGCATCGCCGGTTGGAAAAATGCAGTAGTAAGGTTGCTAGAGACCATTTAAAATATTTTACATTCTTCTTTTTAAACTATTCTCAATGCTCTTTAATTAATGGCTGCATGAAACAATAGCTGTTGTCTTTGTTTTGTATTTTGGCCTTTTGTTTTCAGTGATTTAGTATAGATGGCTGTTTTTTATTCTGCATGGAAGCGGTGCAATATAAAGTTGCTAGAGGAGCCATCATGTTATCACCATGCTTTTCATTGCTCATCGTTTACAGTAATACATTTCTTTTATTCCTTTTCTTCCCGGCATGGATTATTCTTCCCCTAATCTTCTGACCGGTCCAGGAAAGGTCATTTTGTCCACATATATACCTTTTTTGAGGATAATGAAAAGCTAAACTTCGGTTTCTCTGAAGAATTTTTTCTCCAAAGTCCAATACAAAAGGAGTTTTGATACATGAGTACTTTTTATTTTTTTACTAGTTCTTGCCCAGTGATAAGCATGGCCATGTGCTGTACAGTATGTACTATCAGTAACTGTCTGGGGCTCCTTTAGAATCAATCACTACATCAATGCTTCGTTTTAAAAAAGATTAGGATGGTTTGATAGCATGCATTGTTGGGTCAAGGGGAGCCAACATGGCAGACTGAATAGTATGAATAGTATATAGACGATACAAAATATATGGGGTTAAGTTCAGACAAGTTTGCTAGTCAGTTGATGCACCGTTTTTCTACGTCACTTTTTCTTTCCTCTCAGGTTTTTATTGATATGCTTGCATACACCATTCAACTGCCACATTATTTTTTTCTGTAACGCTATATTTTGCTGTATTACATCTTGTCAACATCTCAAACTGCTTACAGAATTTTGAAAAAAAAAAAAAAAAAAGTCCTTTCTTTAAAGATATCCGTGGATTGCGGTGCCCTCAAAGTGTCAAGGAGGGCATCCCACTGACAGGCGGCACAGAAAGCTCAAAGGTTGTGGGTATCTGGAGCCGGTGTGAGGGAGTGGAGCGGAGGGAGGGGGCTATGGTTGGTGGGATGAGTAGTTCTTTGAGATAAGGACAGGCATTTCCGTACATGCATTGACGAGTGAGGTGAGAGATTCTGCGTTTGATCCTGGTGGAGATGGGGAGTCAGTGACGTGAGTGAAGGATGGGTGGAATGTGTTCATATTTTTTCAGATTCTCGTCAGGATCCAAGCTGAGGAGTTTTGGACATATTGGAACCTCTGAAGACTAAGGCGGGGATCGGTTTTCTACACCTGATATAGGGTGAGAGTGGGCAACGTCAGGACGGCGATGGCAGGAGTTCTTCGGAGAGTTGGTTTGCAAAGTGAGGTGTGAGTCCATTTTAACTGTAAGGTTAGAAACTGAAGGGAGAGGAGGATGTTGTGACCAGAGAAAGTGATGCTGGTTTAAGTAGTTGACTGGATCGGGAAGGGGGGGGGGGGGGGGGGGACTACCATGAGGCCTTTAGTTGGAGAACGATGTGGTGTGACACAGCAAAGCAGTCCCACACCATCACACTCCAACTAGGATGTTTGACTTACGCTGAAATCAGATCTGGTTGTGGCTCATGAGGTAGAAACCCCAATAATGTGTCTTTCTAATTTTTTTGTTTAAAATAAGTGGTGGTTGAAAAGTTTACTACAATGAAGGGTTATGATGTCTCTGTCTAAAATATTTAACTATAATCTCCATATATATATATATATATATATATATATATATATATATATATATATATATATATATATATATATATATATAAGATGAATGAATAAACATATGCAGAACAAGAAACCATATTTATTTCAACTAAAACCCCTCAGCCTTTTCAGGTGGCAAATAATATAAAAAAGCTTGTGTATTAAATTTAATTTTCCGCAAATTATCAGCATGTTAGTCAGCAGGGAAATGTTCCGCTGTCTTGTCTTTGTGCTTACAAAAAGAAAATCAATGCTGTTTTTTCCCCCTTTTCATCTACTACTTTGTTTCATCATTATGTACAAAGAACTCTCACACAGAAATTCACAACCCTTCTTTTTTTTTTTTTTTTTTTTTTTTTTCCACGTGAGGAATTTTTGAGACAAATTCCTCAAATGCCGGCCTCATCAGGAATGCTCCCTAACTCCAGGCACCAGGAATTAATGAGCATTTCTGCGCCGCACCTGAACATCATCATGCAGCCTAGTGGTGCGTCCAATTTCCCTCCAACTGGCTGTGCCCCCCCCCCCCCTAGTTAGCTGCTAAATCCCCACCGGCAGTGAGGGATGGTTTTCAGCAGTTAATTGACAAGATCCTGGTGCGATTCCACACGCACACAAATCTATTCTGCACATGAATGCGCATGTACGCTTTCCATGCACCGTTACACAGCCCTGGCACGTACTGAACTCTGACTTCTGGCCAGCGGTGTTTGTTTTGTAAGCTAAAGGTTGCCTCAGTCACTAGCACATGGTTTATCAAGAGAGTTAATTAGACACATCTAGGCACTATCTGTAGTTCTTCACGTGGTTTCCCAATTACCGGCATTGTCAGGTTGTGTGCTATAACATAGAATGCAAACAGGTCAACTTTAGCTGGCTGTTAATTAGTGAATTATATGTGAATAAAACCTAATGGCAGTATTCCTGGGAGGTCAGTCTATGTGAAAGCTGCGATTTTCTGTTACAAAAAGCAGATTTGGTTTATTGTTTTGTAAGAGTTATGTTTCTAAACCCTATTCAACATTGTAAACTGTAAAACAAGAATACAGTTTAAACAGAGTTGGGAGCTTTACATGCAGTAGGAATAGTAAGCAAGTACTACTGAGCTGGGAAAGTGGAACAAGAGGAAATGGTCCTGAACAAAACAGGCACACCGTCTGCTTGCAGCTGTGTCTGTTTTTGCGGTAGAGCGGCAAAAAATGCCTGAGGGGGCAAAGGGTTTCTGTGGCTGTGACTTTGCCAACAGGCAACTAATCCCCCCCCCCCAACAAAGCTTAGCTGACCCGAAGCTGCGTCTCTGCAGCTTTTATTGCTCGGGCACAAACAATGACACAAAAAATTAAATACTGCTAAGACTGAAATAAGAAAGTATACAAAAAACATAATTACAAAATAAAAGAAACAGCTTTTTATTTTACATGAAGCTTATGCAGCCAATACTTGGCTATACGTTGAAATAGTAGGCCTGCTTTTCAAATGTACATATGTAATTGCTTAAAATATATTACTTTCAGTATGATTAACAAAGGTTTAACTTTTTTTTATTTTCTCGTGCAAGAAAAAAATTTCATAAACACTCTTCACTGATTTTCAAATTAAGGTGCTTCTGTAATTATTTTTCTGTTTGTGGAGTCCCTTACCAAAACCCTAAACTTCTAACCCAGCTTTACCATCATTGTGGGAAAAATGTAAAAACTGCTTTTGTTGTCAAAAAAAGAAACACAGTTAAGCACATGCAAACACTTGTTTTCAAATGTAAAACAATCCCTTTCCCTTTCTTTGATTTATTCAGAGCACAAGCTTTATTCCCTACCTCCTTTTAGTGACTTAACAGCTCAATTAATAAAACTAATTCAATATGCCAATCAAAGACATGGTCAGCAAACATCACCAGCCAATTCTTTATATCTACACATGTAAATGACATGGCAACAAGGGATATGCAGTCCCTCCTGTGAGTTATGGGTCTACCCTGAAGTCCCCTCCCAATCAGATGTTCAGGAGAAAGCTCCATAGAAAGCATCTTGATGAGATGCTAATTCAAACTATTAAATTCCTTTCAGTATATATCTTGGATGTCGTTCTTTCTGTCATAACCAATAAACAATGACCACAGTTCAGGGTTGGGAGGAGACTTTCAGGCAAATCAAGAGTTTGACTTTTTGGTGTAGCTCTTTCATAACTATGACAAACCAGAGCAGTGCCAACATTGCACCATATGTGACTCCAAGCGTCTGGTTCACTTCCTACTTTATCCTATAAATACTGAAAGTTGCTGGATAAATATGCCAAAAGAGCCTTGTTTGCATTATAGCAAAGATGGCATTGTTAGGTTCCCAAACTAGATAAGCTCCTGTCCACTACTACCTCTTTACATCACAAAGCCGTAAAAAGTCCAACTTTGAGCTTGGAATACAAACACAGCTCTCACTTTGATTGTAAAAGACCAACAGGGACCTAAAAAATATCACTAGCACCCAATGACGCCATAGCATCCTTCCACAGAATGTTTCGAGGGACAGTCCCATCAAACCTACAGCAGCCCAATATGAATAAAGTTTAGACAGTAGGGAACGGATTTCTCAAATGTTCAATAGGCCGCAGTGCATAAAAGCCAGATGAACCTTTGCCAACATGCATACATGTATAAAAAGTTATTTTCTGTCTGTCATTGAACTAAACTTCTGATTCAGTGCAATGCACTTCAGAAAAATTATGCGGAAAGGAAAGAATGGAGTGTGTTTGTGACCACGTGAAAGCTTATGAGGAAGTTTGCGCATGTTGCAGGGTGCATAGATGCCCCCGGAGGCTCTTAGGAAGCCTTTAGAGCTATGTATGCCGTGTCACGCATCAAACTGACTTTAACGCCTGAAGCCGAAGTAGACAAAGGATTTCATTTGGATCTTGATTTAATCGTTCAGCTGGCTTTACTCTGAGACTCCTCAAACAAACTGCTTTTGCAAATGCCAAGAGACAAGGGGTTGGGACTCTTCTCTGGATGAGCTGGCATTAATTTTAAATATGCTTCATGAGGACTCCCTTAAATAAAAAAACAGAAAAAAAACAACAAAAAAACAGCTGGGTCCATAAGAATGACTCTTAGCAAAATAGTACCATGGAGTTGGTTAGATTATATTTTTGTTGCAGTATATGATAAAAATGCCCCTCGTTTAAAGGAATTGGACAACAATAAATAAATAGATACATCTGCACACATGGACATGCATACACAAGGCAAACATATTCACAGCAAAGGAATTCCCTTGGAGAGTTGCTGTGTACATGGTGTTTACTGCTTCCTCAATTATTGATTAGTTGTTTTCCTTCTGTTATGAGAGGCCACCCCCTTATGATTGGGGGGAAGGCATGCTCATAAAAATTGCAGCAGAGCTCGTTCTTCCCAAACCAGACTGCACTTTATTGACCCCAGGCTCTATCCTGAACAGGACACTTGCTTTTCGTGCCACTGTCTCACTTGCTCCTGCCCCAGACTCTCCCGCCTCACCAACACTGTCTCTTACTTTCCTTGTTTATTCTCATGCCCTCCCACTGCCCTTTTCTTTTTCTCACCTAGGAATTCCTCTTGAGGCCAAGGTGTCTACATAAACTAGACTGCGGAAAACACAAACAAGCCATTAGTTAACAATACATTGTAAGGAATTGTTTCCAGTTGGTGATGACAAAATGCTTGGAAAATAGGGTGTTAGAAGGGAAAGAATTCAAGTGTTATGTCTTTGATACCATGTCTCACTGAAAAAGGGTGCTGCCAAAATGACTCACAATGATGGCAGCTTATGCTGGCCAGGATAAAGGAAATCAAACCCAAACCATGTTGCTATTACCATAGCAAAATATGGATGGCATGAAGTGTATTTGTTGTTTTGAAGCAGTGGCTTTCCCCGAGTCATTCATCCATACAGCATTGTTATTCTGTCTTGATGGTCGACAGATGACTGTGAGAAATGCTTTGGTTGTTGCTAAATGTTTGACTGGATTCCTCTGAGACCTTGTTCCAAAGTCGAAAAATTAATTGGAAGGGCTGCACAAGTGAAGTTCACACCAAGCACTGGCAGTTTTTTTTTTTTATGTTTCCAATAGGGCTCACGGCCCATGGTGCATACACATTGGAGGAAAGATACAAGTACACAAAAAAAAAAAAAAATTGGGCTGTGAGCCAAATTAGTTTTTGGTTGCCTATTTACATGGCAACTCACTGTAGAATATTTTTCATTGTATGCAGTATAGTGTGTATAGTGTATGTATATATAGGCTTTGTATTTCACACAAACTTTGTTTTTCAAACGTGTTTAATGTTAAAGTGTAAATAGACAACCTGAGTAAATACAAAAAGCTATTTTAAAATTATTTCATTTACGGTAAGGGAAAAAGGCTATACCAATCCAGCTCGCTGGGAAAGATAACTGCTCCCTAAACCTGATTTTTGGTTGTGGCACATTTGGCAGCAAAAATCACCATTGAGAATTTGAGAAAACTAGCAAGGTGCCTTTTAATTCAATGATGCAAGTTTGCCTCGCTCATAGAGTTACTGTACGCCAGCCTCAGCATCTCAATCAAATGTATTTATGGACTTTGACTAGTCCTATACACAACGTTTATTTCTGGATGGACAGACATTCTCTTTCAGAGTTTTCTGTTGAAAAGGAAGTTCCATAGTTCTGTTATTTGTGCCAAGTCATCCTTGTCTGGAAGCAGCAATGCAGCCACTGACCATCAAAGTTATTTTTTTTTCTTCATAATTCTTTCTTTTCAATAGAATGGTGTCAAGATTTCATTTTAATAGAGACCATTTAAGGTTGTTATATGCTTGACGCATGAAGGTTCTGCGCAGAAATGAGAGGTGCGGACACGTCTTCAGCATTTATACTCTGTATTGGCGGGGTTGAACGCCTACGCCAAGCATACTACACACAACTACATGTAGAATTAGAAAACACAGTTGTTTGCAACATTTTAAAGCCTCTTATTTTCTTCCAAGAGTGATGCCAATTTCTATTAAGGAATTGTCAATCTGTTGATCATGGTGATCATTATAGGCTGAATCATGTCTATATTTACAAACTTTCCAGCCTGATCCCCGCCTGTTGCGCCTAGCCTACCTGTTAACCGACCTGGATTTGGACCTCGACCCAGCATTGGATTTCCCCTTGGATCTTCTCCGAACCTCTGACCTGGCTCTGACCCTGGATCGAACCTCTGACCACGGATATTGGAAAACCCCTCGGGACCCTCAGCCTGCTGTCCTTAACGGATCTGAATATCCGGCCGTTTCCCGACCAACCAGTGACTGCCAAAGCTCTCAAGGGATTTTCCCCCGACCTGTACGGCTATCATCGGCGGGTCCATTAACCAACGCTCACCGGTTCTCTCTTGTTTCTTCCGGTCTCCCGTACACAAAGTGTCACATCAGCTGCTGAGACCCTCACACCTGCAGGTCGTCCTCTGATCAGCAGTGGGTCCTATATAAGGGCGGAGCCTCCACCTGTTCGGCGTCAGATTGTTGTCTAACCCCTAGTGGTAAACATTTTCAGGCCATCTGTCCGCTCACGTCAAGCTTTGACTAAGCCAAGTTTGTTCCCTTTCCTAACCTGCCTGTTTCTCTCCCTTGTCCAGTCTCGTCCGATTTCCTGAACCCTCGCCCGCTGCATTGGACTCCCTGGTGACGACCTCCTGCCTGCCCGACGACTGATTTCTGGATAGCCCCAAACCCTGACTGACGCCACGGATCTGACCCTTGCCTGCCTGACCAAGAATTGCCAATAAATACCATCTACCGTGCCAACTGCTCTGTTTCTGAGTCCATCCGTGCCTGAAGTGCGTGACACAAAGAGGTCAGTGATCTTTCTCCCTCTGATACATCCCGGCCAGGGAGGCTGACGGTAGTCCCGCAGCTTGCAGCAGTTCTCCCGTTAAATAAACTGAGTTGAAACGTCTTCTGTCTGTTCTGGTTGAATTCTGGGTCCTTGTTCTCCGATCATAACAGTATTGCCAAACAGATTTCTGAATCTAAATGACTGCTAGTTGTACAAAATGTAATAAGAAATCAGTCACATACATGGTACTCTACATGTTGGTGAACACACTACTATTGAAACACCGAGAGGCCTATTACTTCTTGTCACCTTTTTTGCTAACAGCAGTTTACCTTGTTACTAAACACAATCCTAAGTGAATATTAGTGGTTCTCCAATGTGACTATAATGTTATTCCAAGATTCTACTTCTTTCTAAAAGAAGATTTTTTTAAAAACATGTTTGTTTTTGTTTGTTTGTTTTTCACAAACCTTCGTCCTTTAGTTAAAGCTGGTAAAAAGTTGGGTGGAGTGTGATGTTGTCCATGTTTGACAACTTCTTAACTGTGGTTGTCTTTCTTCTAAATAAATTTGACAGCCTAAGAAGTTTGCATTCTTTTGTCTTTCATAGTTTGCAATATAAAGTAACTTTCTTACTAATTTGATTCTTTTTCACTCAAAGAGCTGTATATTAGAGAAGATTCAAACATATCACAAACCTTTAAGAATCAGTGTATATCTAATTCTAAATCCTGAGAAACACTTATGGCCTGGCATTCAAATTCGCATGGGCTGCCGGAGTATCTTGGATTCCCAGCCACGCGAGGATCTCAATTTCTGGCACACTGTCTTCGGCACTGCCGCTCCTGAAGACGGAAGATAAAACACAGTAATGGAAATGCCATCGTGTTAAAGAAGATGGGGGCCCCAGTGTTTCAAAAAAAAGAAAGAAAACCAAGTCAATATTGAGGAGACAAAAAGACGTGGAAATAGAAAATTGTCAAACGGCAGTCTGACTTGGCAGGAGGAAAACAATTTCAAATGGCATGCAAAACAATGTCAACCTCTGACTTTGTTTTTTTTTAGGAATATTTGTGTGTGTGTAAGGGAGAAAGAGAGAAAGGCAAGAAGAGATGTGTGCATTTTCTCCCTCTGCCTGTTGTCATAAAGGAAGCTTTGCATGTGATATCTAAAAGGCTCCACACACAATCCAGGCTTTCCCACCTGCTTGACTCCTGCTTTGATTTTGGCTTTAGAGGAAAGCAGAGAGCTTCTCGCGGAATAGGCTTAGCATGCTCACACCTGGCTGTAACATGTACGAAACCAAAGTGAAAATGCCTTAAAGCTTTCTTCCCCCGATTGCTCACAAGTAGCATTTCAAAAAAAAACGTTCGCCGGTTCAGATTCCTGAAGTTGAGTATCGAGGCGTTTACAGATCACCTCCCCTTTTGACTGTCGTGTTGACACAGCTCAAGCATTATTCCCTCCCTGTTAAAAAGGGAACACATGGTTATTTGGGGAGGTTCACACAGGAATCCTTCTTTTTTTTCCCCCTTGGGAGTTAACTAAACTGTGAGAAACAGGCAAAGACAAAAAGGGAGAGACAGTGACTGATGTAGACGGAAGCAGAAAGTCAGCATCACAGGGGAGAAAAAGAAGAGGAGACAGACCACTTCAGGGCATACCCGACTTAGACACGGCCATCATAAATGATTAAAGGCCGATTTCCCATTCCGACAAGCCGACCAATCTTTGCTCAGTGTAATGGAAACGAAAGTGAAACAAGTATGGAGCTCTACATTTGCATCAAGCAATCACTGCAGGGACGTGTTTAAAGATTCTAGGCGGAGGGGGACAGGTTTTTTCACTATTAGTCTCTCTTTAAATGGGGGATATTACCTATTTACCCAGCTACCAAGGGCAGTTGGCATTTTGTTTGAGGTCCTCCAGCTAATATTCCTTCGAACAGTTGATGGTTTGGCTTCGAGGAAGGTTGTGACACTGTCTTTATAATTCCGTGGTGTGATCTATCGGGAGAGGAAAAGTCGTGACCTCGGAGGCAGGGGTGGAAATTGCACTAGTGGTGGCATGCAGGAAGAAGTGAATGATGGACCTGGGAAGGAGATGGGAATCACAAAGTCCTAGCTAATGCCTAAAAAAGCTATTAATGGGTCTGTGCACTTTTTAATTACTTCAAAAACCTGATTGTATTCTGAGGAAACAACTACAAAACATTTAAAGTGAATGAATCACAACCTTTACAACGTTGTGCATATCCATATTCAAAGATAATACAATTATAAAAGAAAAAGTAAGCAAATGGCAGCGAAAAACACAGGTGATATTTTCCAGAGTGTAATCATGTTATGTTTGGAACACCAGCTCAAATGTGAGTTCATAAGCTAAAGATTTCTTTGTGGATTTGTCCAGTTAGAAGCAACAAGAGTTTGTTAGGAGACCTAACAAACTGGCCCACTGCGCAGGGATTTAAAAGTACAGATGGCAAGCCAAGCCTGCCTGTAATTCTTCATAGTGGTGAATAACCACTTATGACAAAAACAGAAATAAGAAATAAATAAGTAAAAAATAACACAAGACTTTGGAAGCATTTTGTTAGTAGTTGTTGAAATGCCTGCCCCTGTTCGGACCAGAACTTCCTTCTCTCCAAACAACTTTACCACACGCATTTGTTAAACATGTTTAACTGAGCAATGCAGTGATTAATTAACATAGCAGAAGTAAATATAAGCAGTGGAAGGTCTCATTTTTGTACTTTTAGGTTTTATTTGTGTGATGTTTCCCACAGTACATCAATTCAGCGAGCAAAATATCATGAAAACAATATCATGTTATTTTGTTCTATTTGTCATTTTGCCAGCATACAAATCTATTTCTTCACAGTAGTAGGCATGTTCTGTAAACGAAAGGGTGCAAACTTGCAAATAAAACAAACTAATTCCAAGTCATGAGGCACTGTTCCGTTTGTTGCTTATTTGGGCCCAGACATTAAAGTATTTATAATGCTGTAGCTTATCAAAAGTTAAATGTTTAAGCGACCGGTTATTGATTTTATTTAACATGCAATCTATAGATGTAAGCAGAAAATGTGTACTCACAGTAGGCAAATAAAAACTTTACACTGAAAAAAGCAAGCAGCTGTTGATATTGTCTTCTTGCTTACTCCCCCAAAGCTATTTACCATTGACGTGGCATGAACTGTGTTGTGTCCTTGTCCTTTATGTCTTTAGCCCGGGTTACCATTATATCAAAGTCCTGGTTAGAATGGATTTCACTCTAATGAAGGCCCTCAAGCCGAAACAAGTTTTTCAGCAAATAAAGATGTTTCCTAGTACTTCAACCTGCTGGAGTCATAACCAGGTATTTGACCCTCTTCAATTACCTTGAGTTGTTGAAGTTGTGCCAGAAACCTTTGAATTCCAAACAAATTGTTTTTGGTTAAACAAAAAGATATATGTCATTGTCACTCTTTCAAATCCAACCCACTTTTCCTTTAAAGGGAACTTTAGGGGAAAGTAAAAGTGCTCACTTAAAGGAGCTAAATGTAAGATACTTACAGCCTAAATCATTCTCATTTGTCACTTGGGATGGAAGTAACATTCGATATAAACAATCAGTCCTGTCCATCAATAATGTCTTAGCCACACTTTTCTACTTTCAAACTTCGAGGTACAATCCAGAACTACTTTGGTTCAGAGTGTAGCCTGTGTTTACTTCCTGGTTACTCAGCCAATCTTATGACATTTGCCAGGGTTCCCCAAACAGATTGCAGCATTTGGTATTTTAACTTGTCAAAAGAGCAGCAACCTGCTTACATTGGCGACAGTAAAAAAAGGTAAACCAGGAATAGAACAGAATATAACACCATACACCTGTCCTGTGTAATCAAAAATTCACAACAGCAACACACTGTTTAAAGACAACATATTAAATTGCTGTAATTGGCAAGCTGTTGGACTGATTTCATATTATTGCTAGATAAGTCTATTTATGTTTTTTAAATTAATCTGTCTCTATTAGTGGGCATTCATGTTCTGCATATATATATATATATATATATATATATATATATATATATATATATATATCCTGAAGAGGTGACTTCTGCTGCTATCACCACCTGAATATATGTCAAAACACATGTATGTATGTATATATATATATATATATATATATATATATCACCGTGAATGTAAATAAGACATCATATGCCCATTCCTATTTCTTTTTGTATTTTTATTCTTATTTTTCTCCTTTTCTTTGATCCACTGTATATATGAAGATTCACTGTATATAACTGATGCACCTTTCCTACTCTTGCACCTTCTCACATGACCCGATGTGGCAAGTGAATTTCTCCAATGTGAGATCAATAAAGCCTATCTTATCTTATATTTTACATATATAAACTCAAACCATATATTATTGTGCTTGTGCGTTTCAGAGAGCCACTGAGCCAGAAGCTGTTTTCAGTTTCTTGCCTGATTTGCAAAGTGATCGAATTCCACATTTTAATTTATTTAGGTTTCATACCATCTGCTTCAAGTTTTCTGGCTCTAAATTATAATTTTAAAATTCAACTAAATTCTTAGACTGTGCAAACAATTCAATCTAGATATCAAGAAAACAGTTTTGAACTTCTAAGCCACCAATTTCTCTTTGTCCGTTTGTTGACCATGTCTATGGTTCGGCGGGACTTCTAATATCGTGCACTAAAAGAGCAATTCCACCGGACCTCATGCTTGAAGATGTCGTCAATGCAAATACACCCTCACCTTTCTCGATAAGCCATAAGCATACATAATCAGTGCAAATGGGGGAATACGCACTGAGTGTACAGTCCAAAAATCAATATAGAATATGATAATAGAAGAATAAATGAAATATTTCTGGGATGATCTTAAGGCTTTAAACACGTCCATATTTCAGGCATGGCCTGCAGAGCAATGGGTGCCTATCTTTCAGGCAACAGATGATGGATTATATGAGCAGTGATATTGCTAACCAAGAGTTTTTCCATTCAGATGAGGAGTTAAATGAGCCAAACCTGAGCAGTCATTAAATGATAAATCATGTCACTCTGTGCCTAGAAGCAATTGTGTTCAAGAGAAGAAGAAGAAGAAGAAGAAAAAACAAACAGATGAAAAAGCAAAGAGTGTTTTACTTTTATTATCTAAATAGCGAGAGGAAATCGTAGCAATGTAAAGTTTTATATCAATTTGCTGCGGTGCTGAAATTGATAAAATGAAGTTAATAACCTAGGTTTATGAGCAGGGCCACACTTTTAATTACCCAGCAGTCTAGTCGGACCCAGTTCACCCATGTTTGGTCGTCATCGAACCTCATTTCTCTTTATCACGCAATCATCATTCTATACCCACTCCTCTTCAGTACAGGTTCCATTTGGGGGGGGTCCTAAGTACTTGGGAGAAGCCCTTTCCTGAAGATCTCACCCCAACGTTGAATCTCCTCCTCCTAAGTCCAGAAGACTCATCCTCACACCCAATTCAACCATCTCCTCATCCCCTTCCTTCAATGAACCTTTACGATCATATCTTGAGTTTAAAAGTTTATTGGTCCCTGCTAGTGAATAACGGCCAGTTGTTCCTTGTTCTTCTGATGCATCCTTTTGCTTTCATATCTGTTCTTTTTTAACATTCTAAGGGGTGTGTGTTACACCTCTTAGGCAGCTCATAACTTACCCATGCTGATTGATGATATGCCACATGTCAGAGGCTACCGTTTGACGTTGTTATATTTCTGACCCACATTCCTGCCCTATTTTACTAGGAATTACAAAACGCATGACTAAGACTTTTTTTTTTCACTCTGACTTTCCAGGGTTTGCTTTTTTTTTTGACAGTTTCAAGATGTTGCACGGTATATTCCTCTTGGCTCATGCAAGACAACTGGATAAATATAACTTTCTCAATCACCTTTCCAATGTGTGTAGAGGGAATTGACACAATTCTTTTTTGCTGTGACTCATGAATGAATCTTAAAAAGATCTTTCAAATGTTGAACATCCATAGAAATATGTAATGATCTTGAAGAGGAGAACCCGGAATTGAAGCCGATACAGCTTAGCGTTTAAAAGTTTAAAAGGGAGCTGACCGGATGCTGCAGGTGGAGACTGACTTGACCAGAAAGAGCATGCAGATGCGGACTTTACCAGATGAAGCATGCAGAGGCAGACTTTTGACTAGAAGATCTTTGCAGAAACAGACCAGACCAGACAGTGTATGCAGATTTGACTAGAAGCTGTATGCTGAAGCAAACACGGCCAGAAGCTGCTAACAAGTCCTCAGCAGGGGTGGCCGGTCCGTAGTGGGTGATAGGGCACCGCCCTACCTAAACCACACGAAAAAAATAGAGGGAAAGTAAATTATTTTGCAAACCAAGCGACATGCAGGTAGCATGTTGCTTGATTTAAAAAAAATACTTGGACATGCTCGGACAGCAGCCGGCTAAAGTCGTCGGGTTCCAGCTGGCTCACCATGCTAAGAGAAAACGCCTTTCTTCCGGTACAATTCTTTCCAAAAATCCTGTCTATCTCTGCCCCTTTCTGGATTCTCCTTCCTTCCGTGTACCACCCAAGCCTGGACCCGTGACCTGTCTACTGTCTGTGGCCCGCTTGGATAACTCTGCACTGTGTGTGTGCCTCCCATTACGATGATCTCACCTGGAACCCAGATCCCCCTCTCGTCTAGTCCTTCTGGAAGGAAGCCTGTGGACTGTCTCCCTGTGCATGACCCTCAAACTGACAATGACTTCCCCAATAGCTTTTGCCCTGCCTACACTGGAAACAGGCATCTAAAAGGGAGAAGAATTTTCTTGAAATTTGTGCATTTGTCCTTTATTTGAGAAGGTAAAGTAGATCATCTACCAATAGAATGAGTATTTTGACCCCTAAAATAAGATAAGATATACAGCACTTGAAATAAAATGATGGAGATCCATAAAATGATGGAGACCATTGGCAGATCATTTAAACTTGCCTGCTCAAATCAAGGACAAATGCACTAATTTCAATAAAATTTTACTTACTTTTAGTTCCCTTTTTGCAGTGTAGCATCAACCAGAATCTCCCTGCAGTGATCCCTGTACGTATTCCGGCTCCAGCAATACCAGTTTATTTATAATAAACTCCTTTAAAACGTTAACTTCTTGTGTCGGTCTAATTATCGGGCCTCCAGATTCTGATCAGGCGTTACATTAGTTCAGAAAACCTATACAAAATGTAACTCAAGTTTAGTTAGCCCATTTTGGATGATCTGCATTGTAAATCTAGGGTAACGTTTTCTGTTTCACTAAGAGATTTCAGATAATATTTTAGGCCAGCTCTTACATGCCATCTGGTTGTTTGTGTATATGTTTAGAGACGATTGAGGTAGCCTTAAAGTAAAGCATTTCTTTTGCAACACCATCATAAGAGGAAGCCACTGCACCGTAACAGTCAACTCTTGTAAGGGTTAGCTGGTTTTTCAGCAGCGGTCAAAAAGGGCCGAGAACACATATCGGGCAGGCTGTGTGACAAGATGGAAGGACCAATAGACTTCAGCTGTAGACAGTTTTTTGATGGCTTATATTCAAGTCATAACCTATAAAATCATGAGATTATTATGGTGGGGAAATACTGGAGACAATAAGCATCATTACAAAACAACTTGACTGTTCAGTGCTGTGCTTTATGTAAACAAAGACAATACCAGAAAATCTAGTGGAAGGATAAAGTGTAAAAATTAAAATCCATTCACAGTTTTTTTTTTTCCACAAGATGTGGATCGTGACCAGAGCCCACACAATGAGAAACAGCGGAAGCCACAATAGGTTTTCAGGATCATCTAGGGCAGTGGCCCCTTTCAACTTCATGCCAAGCCGCACCGCTTTCTCCAGACAGTCATTCTCAATACTTACTCCTACACATGTATTGAACGAACAATTAACATCCAGCCTTACTGTGACCTTAATTGTCACTTAATATGGCAAAATTGTTTTTTTTATTGATAATTACATTTTTTAATTGCTAATTAGATCTCAGTAGAGAAGTAGTTGATGCAAAATGTAATTATTTTTTTTTTTTCCTGTGTCACAGAGGAAGGACTGAGGTTACAGGATAAGTGTGTGCTGTGCCAAACGGCCAATACAGCTTGTGTTATGAGGTGATAGAACTGTCTGGTTTAACAGTGCAAGCTCAGTGGATCAGTTGACGTAAATACAATAAAGATGGCAGAACTGCACACGTGTGCAAAGTGTCCTCCATGTATAAAGAAGTCAAACACGGGCAGAAGTTTATACCCTTTCAAAATAAAACACCCTTCAAGCTGCAGTTAAAATGAGATCCTTCACAGATAAGTCCAGTACTTGCGGGCTGCACAGAAGGAGCCACTCATTTACCATTCTTTTAATTTACAATGCAAGCACCTTCTTTACAGCTGACCATTCCTTTATCGAAATTATTTTCTTATTGGCCTTGCGTAATATTGACATTTTTTAAATAAACAGAATTTGAGGTTTTCACTACACTCATTTGAATAAACAGAACTGAACACTTGCAATATGTGAGGGTTTACATGTTTAAATGGAATTTCTGAAATCAACTTTAACTTGGCATTCTAGAATAGTGACTGGTAATTTACGAATGGCTTTAGGCTAGTCTTATTTGGCATTTTGTGGCGGGTGACTGTATTGGTCATGAGCTTGTTTTTCTTTATTCATTGTTCCGTCAAGTGGGCTCAAGGAATTTGCTGGTGAGCAAATACTCAGGCGAGCGAGGGCAATGCAAGGTGAGAGGGAAAATATTAGAATTCCTTTGCCATCGACTGTCAGCTCTGTCCTCTATTCACCTCCAGATGCCACACTTAAACGCATCCGATAACATGCAATTACCTTGAAATCAAATCCAACCCCTTCATCTTCCATCTCGAAGGGGAAGTGGCTGCGATGTAAAGGCAGAGTATGTAAATAATTTCCTATTAGACAGAAGGAAACGCTTGATGGGTCAAACGGTGACGCCGTTTACGACTCTAAGCGCACCACGACAAGGGGCCGAACGAATGCGACGCGTGATATTTACCGCCGTTATCGAGGTGCCTTTAAAAACCACCAGCGCTCAGATGTGGCCATTTGCTGAGGGCTAAATTTAGTGCAAGGTGTCTCTCCGCCAACCCTTTTAATATCGCCGCTCGGAGACAAACCGCTAATTAGGAGCTGTCCGCGTGATCCCGCCAGGCGTGCCTGCGTTCGCGTCCGCTCGGGTGTCAGTTTGTGTAAGCGTGAGCGTGTTTGCACAGAGCGAGGGCATTAACCCGCGACTCATTTTATGGTGTCCTGCTAAGCTACCCACTCTCCTAATAATGCGGAAACGAGACAGATTTGTCATAATAGGGATGAGCCGGGGCAGCATGTGGGGCTGTATCACATGAATGGTCCAGAAAATAAAGTACCGAGGAGACCATGACTTATTTAATCCAGTTTATTTTCCCCCTTTACCGTCCCAGTAATAGCAATCCCTCTCAGTTGTTGTAAGGCCCTCCTTTTATGTCTTGTTTTCTCCTTTCTAGTTTTTTTCCACATATTTTTTGCCCCCCTCCTTCGTCCTGCTCTCTGTCCTCAATCCACACCACTAACTTACCTCGTCTCTTTCCCTCCTCTCCTCCATCTTCAACTTGCTCTCCCCTTCTTCTTCTCTCATGGGGAACAATATATATCACAGGCCGGCTCCGCTAGTTGCCACGGTAACCGACCTCATCACAGCATCTACTCTGTCTATCTACCCCCCCTTTTTTTTCCTGTCCTCCATCTCCCTTTCCTGCTTTCTTTGTCTCTCTTTCTCCCCCTCTCTTTTTTTTTTTTTTTGCTCAATCACTTTCGTTCTGTATCGCTATCCTTTCAGAGGGAGGTTCTTTAAATTGTAAGTGCCCCTCTGCAAGCAAAGCAACCGGATTAATCACTGGCCAAACAAAAACGTCAACCTCGTGGTTCTTGCCTGCAAAAACCACCTCATTTCTATTTCGGTGTTAAACAGATGCAGGTAAAGGGATAAATGCTTATTAATCTGCACAAAGACAAATGTAAGGCTGTGGTGATTATTAATATGTAATATACATACTAATGCCATAATACTCTGTGCTTTTCTTAGAATGTGTTTGAGTTGTTTTTTTGTTTTTTTTTTGTAAATGTAAAAGCAAAATCTGATGTTTTTTTCCAGCCTTTGTCTTTTCCCCAAGACATCCTCGTGAAATACATTTGCAGGGGCCTTTCCAGCAGCTCCTGCAGTTCAATATCCTTCACCTAAATAACAAGCAGCATTCATGCAGTCTCTCATTTTATATTGATCAACCGACGGTTAAAGGTTAATTGTACTTTTTCCTCAAGTTTTCCTGATAAAACATCGTGCATAATGTAGAATTTGCAAGGCATGAACGGGCCTTTAAAATACACTGCTTTTGAAGTAATTTGATAAAGTTCATGGAAATGTTGGTACTTGGACTGTACCTAACTTCAACCTGATAAGTAAAGGTAATTTTGGACATAGCCTGAGGTACATGTGAAGTGAGTGGGGAAAACATTGAAGTTCTTAAGATAAAAAGAAAATAGTTGACGGTAAGATGGGTAAGACTAACCTATTCAAAGAGATAACAGAGAAACCAACAGATGACAATATGTCAAAGAGGATGTTATGAGAAACAGAGTCAAAGACTGACGTCAAGTTGCGTCGTATGGGAAATTATAAAAGTCTGGAGAACTTTAGTGTTTTTAACCAAAGATGTTTAAGTATTGTGTGTTTAGTTGCTTGAATACAGTTTATTCAATCACCATTTAGACAAGGTTAAGATGATTTGGGCATCCTCACAGCTTGATGATAATAGAGTGTACTTAAAATTCTTCATATAGTATATCATTTCTTAAATTAAATATGAGATTTAAGTCTTTTAGTAGCCATTTATTGTTATAACTCACAAAAACAGTAAAACCCATACGCCATAGTTGTACATGTACACAAGTACATGAGTATTGCAAAGCATAACTTTGAAATGAGGGTAAGAAGGCTACGTGACCCGGTGCAAATTTTTACCAATACATGCAATCTGGTTTGTTTGTAATGTAATTTTCTTTGCTCTTTGTTTTGCTAATTCTTCCCTCTGTTCAGACACAAACTTCTTTCTGCTCAGCCCCCCGTTCACGAAGGATTCAGCCATATATCAGGGGGCGACAAGGGCAGAGAAGCCTTTTTCCTGCTCTGGGAATTTATGTGGTATCATTATTTAACCTAATTGCATTGAAGACAAGTGGAGGGCCGCATGCATTCTCCAAGCGGTGAGTACAAGCGGAGCATCAATCAAGTGTTTGGCTTCATGTCAAAGACACATACCTTCACTACATGGGCATTATGCTCTATGCTATGTGCTATAGAAGTTTTAGATGTTGATTATATAAAGGAGGTCATAGATACATGCCTCTGTCGAACTTTCATTTGGTCTTACCTCAAGACATTCAAAGGAACTACAAAAGAACCGAATTCTGTCTCCTTTCACTTCTTCTTTTATCTTTCTCAGGGACTGAAACACACACACACCCAGACGTTCAAGTACACACTCTTTATCATGCAGCGCAACATGACAGTTGTCCTCCACCTGTCAATTTTATTCACAAGGAAATGGAGATGTGGCCTTTGAGTGATGAGTTATCCTTTGGAAATGACCCAGTCAAATCTCTTAGAAACCCCCCAAATGTATTTGTCAAGAAAAAAAAAAGATGATATATAAGTAGATGTTAAGCTCCAAACCAAATGTTCAGGGCCCCAGAGATATTGTAAAGGGCAATATAGGAATAGGCTTACGCGATAATCTGCTTGTACCTTTTAGCTAACAAGTTACACATTTCTGCTAGGAACTAAATTAAATAATCTGTATTTAGAAATAGCAAAGAGAGCAACATTTAAAGGCTTTTACATTTGCTTTTTTTAATACGAAGCACATAAGTTAGGATTTGTTTTAGAAACCCTCATTTTTTATTAAACAAAACTTCAACTCTAGGTGGGTTTTCTCTCATCAGCTTCAACCATTATCCTTTGAACCTTCCAGTCTAATAAATGGTGTGATCCCCAAACCACCCATGAGCTATGGAAAGACGACGTATCCGTCTGCTTTCTTTACAAGTACCCACAGCATTGTGCTTATGTAGTTCAGCCCACTTTCCCAACTGGCTCCCGACTGGTTTTTATAAAGTCAATTTTGATTCAGCTTCAACAGGTTTTTAGTCTTTAGATAACTACATTTAAACACTGACCGAATTTGGGAATATTTAAGAATGCCACAGTGACATTTTGGATGGTTTAATGCTGCTTCCTCTATATGCCACATCCTGGGAGGATGACAGGCCTTAACGGCCTAAAATGACCTAGACATTTTGAATGCTGGCCACTTCACTTTACGTCTTTGCCACTTCACACTTTTGCAGTTTTGACTGTTTCAAACCATTTTTTTCATTCACATCAATTTTATACTCACCTTGACAACCAATGATTAGAAATATTTTTTCTATAATCTACGTGTCTACTAAGATTTTGATTTGATTACAGCTCAGTTGTTAGTTTTCTATGGGCTAGTTGGGATCAGAACCAAAATAAAGTGTTATTAAATCATCAGAAAGTAATTTATAACTAACTGAAACAGCTCATCCTAAAAAATGCATGCGTTCCTATAAAATGCCAGGCTGAACTTCAACAAAAAGAAATTTTGCTGACTCGTTTAAGAATAAATAATGTGGCATATATAATCTACAACATAAGTGAAAACAAATTTATTAGAGAAAATGTAAAAAAAAAAAAAAAAAATGCTGGTTGAATAAAATGTGCACACACTTAAAGTTATACTTTGAACAATTTGATTGATTTACAAATATTGAAACGACTCAAAACATGAGCCAGGAGGTTGAACCTTGGGTCAAATGGGTCTTCCAAGTGGACAACAATGTTAAGTACATTACCAAGCTGGTTGCAAATAGGTTTAAGGATATCAAAATTTATGTTTTGGAGTAGCCTTCACAAAATCTTGATCTCAAAGCTCTGGGCAGCACTAAAAACATGTGTGGGAGCAAGGCCTACAGATCACCTTTGCAAAAACCAGCCCCCATAGCTTCTCCAAGCTCTCTTTGACGAACACAATGACCTTGGAGCCTAAGCATTTGGCTCCTCCACTGTGTAAAAAAGCACATTTGCACCCCTGCAACCTGCTTTAGTTTTGATATTGTGTATCCGTACATGCACGTGTACATAAAATCCTTTATCTTCCATATTATTTCTTCTAAAGTTTAAATATTTATGCGTATTGTCTCCAAGCAGTGAGAGCTCGGAACCAGAGTTAATATCCTTGTTTGTGCACACAATCTTTTCCAATACAGCCAATCCTGTTCTGAAGTTACCGATTAAGTCCATGCAAATAATTGTCTGCGTCCTAATAATTCACCTGTCAAAATGCCAAACAGGGGCTCCTCTTTTAGCAGCGACAAATGAAACTGAACATGCTTTTTATCTATGGGAACCAATTCTGTATTAGCAGAAACAGTTAAGCCATTTTTAGTCTTACTATGCTGATATGCAAGGCTTAATGCAAGGCCCTGGACCAAAGGGCAGATGAGCTCTTGGAAGCCACATGATGAAAGTGAAGAGCTTTTTTTTTTAATAGAAAAACACAAAACAAACAAAGTAAAGGCAAAAATCTGGAAAAACTAACGCCGCTAATCAGGAGACCAACGAGACGTTTAACGGCAAGAATAACGGCTGAGACAACAAAGAAACAACCAAACAAGTTTAAATATTCTAGGAAGAATGGAGAGAGGGAGGGCAACAACAGGTGGAATAAATCAGGTGAGTAATAAGCAACAGCTGGGGACAATGAGGGCAGAGCGTTGAGGGAGAAGGAGAACAATTAACAGGGAGTCAGAGCAGAGGAAGACACACCAGCAAGGATATCTAACGCTAAATAAAACTGGAAGGTAAAATCCTTAAGGAATGAACTGAGAAAAGTATCTAACGTTAAAAAAAAAAAAAAAGAAGTGACAGAAAATGAAAACAGAGCAAAACTAAAACATAACGCCAGCGGATTGTGAGAAGTACGCTAACGTCAGCAGAGACTGCTGGCTGACTGGGAGCATGCCATGGTGATTAAAAAAAAAAAAAAAAAAGAGAGCCAGCAAAGCATGAGAATATACCAATTTATTAATAGCTTATAATATTGCATTATATCCCCCCCCCCACACACACACACACACACAACACACACATACAAATAAAATCAGTCTCAGTTACTTTAAGTTTGTTCAGACCAGTTGTTGACTTTCCACTAATATGAGTATATCCCGTGTTTTTTGTATCATAAAGTCACCGGATTATAAGGCGCATTTAATATTCTTCCGAAGTGTATAATATTAGTCCTGAGAGGGAGAGCTATCCATTTCTGCTGGGAGGACAGAATAGTTGGACTACACTGCCCTGTTTCTTAACTTTTATATTGAATTAACTTACTTGGTTTATTGTTGCTAGCTCGTACTCTGGGCGCGGGCAGCCTTACATGAATGCACTTCTAGTTTAGACATTAATGTCAGGCAGTGTGGTAGACAGCTCAGGGGTCCGATCAGGTAGTGACACAATGTACCGTAATGCTCTGAACATTCATTGAGCGGAGCGGCTTCGTTGCTAACCAAAGTCGTACTTACACATTTTAACAGATTTCTGAGCACATTGTACTGCATAATACCAAGGTTTACTGAATTATAAGCCACACGGTCAGTTTTTTGAGAAAATGTAAGGATTTTAAGTAAGCTTTATAGTCCAAAAAATTATATATTTACCTTTCTACAAGCTTGGTGCGGTTGGTGAAATGCTTTCTTACAAAAGGAAATGATTATAAATAATGATTTTACAATACATCAGTGAAAATAATGTGAACAACTGTACAACACAATAATCTGGGATGCTCTCATTGTCAAGTTGCAGAAGGGAGTTGATCAAAAAACACAGAATTTTATAATAAACAGATATATTATATATATATATATATATATATATATCTATATATATATATATATATATATATATATATATATATATATATATATATATATATATATATATATTGTCAAGGGCAAGTCAGTAAAAGTAGACATAAGATCTGGTTTTAAGTGGAAAAAGGAAACTACTCTGACATTTCCATATCATACGAATAAAAGGTATCAAGGTCAGTGTGTTCTCAGATCCCCACAGCTTCTCTATTATTGTGACAGAAATGGGGGGAAAGCTTAAATAATCTTCTCTTTATCAAGATATCACCTTTTGAATATTACATTTGCTAGTCGAGAGAGAGAGAGAGCCTTTGAAACCAGCAGTCCCTGTTGATTATCTGCGCGGCACACCGAACGCCTGCTTATTTAGCAATTGGGCAACACGGGGCTACATACTGTTTAACTGCTGAAGTAATAGCACAATTTTACATTCTAATGATGATAATGCAAAGAGGTTTCCTATAAAGTGCCGACATCGCAGGCCCAGTGCGATAGTAAGAGGAGGGTGGTGTAGGAAAATGACAGGTAAAAAAAAAGCAAAAAGCAGCCATGTACCTGCCAGTCATGGCACAAAGTGAGGGGATGCAATCTTGCTCTTGCTTTTTCTTACTCATCGACTCGTGCTCTGACACAGACTACCCCCCCCCCTGCCTGCCGCTATCTCTCTTTGTTTGTTGGGATCTTTCCATAAAATATCTGACACCGTGTCACCCTGAACCTCACTCACTACCCGCAGCCTGGAGACTGCCATTACACAGATGTCAAAGACAGATGTGATATCATCATAGGAAGAGTTAGCGGCGCTCTCGCGGGTACGCACACACGTACGGACGGCGGTACCTTGGCCGTGTTCGTGACTAAGCAGGGAGTGGAAGAGAAGAGGTTCCGGGGAGTCAGATAGAAGCGCAATTACGCTCACGGATGTGCTTTGGCCCATATTATGATGTTGGGGGATGATAAGATGGCAACAGCACCAAAAAAAAAAAAAAAAGAAAACAGCACACACAAGCTTGCTCACAGACAATAGCCCCGACTATGATGGATGTCCGGATGCAGTCATACTCCAAGCAGAAAATAGATGAGTTTCCTTCCTCTCAGCCAAATGGCAAGTACAGCTTAGATAGTTCCAGGTTGTGCATCACATGACTAAATAGCTGGAACGGTATTTAAAGCACAGATGATACCATCGCTGGGGTGCATAGGTGATGCAATCAAGGCAGAAATAAATAATTAACGTTATTAATCTTTTTAGCTCATTCTCTGAGCACCCACAGAATTCAACTCAATGCAGCATGGATTTATCGTTTTTTTTTTTTGGAGCTCACATTTTGTGAAACCAGTTATTTATTTGGGCTACATGTTTCAAGCTCTTTAAGAACAACTTTTCATGGATACAAATTAAATGGTCTAATGCCTGCAGTTAAATCTCACATGTATATTCCTCAAGAACTGTGTATATTTACTGGCGATAAAAAAGACCAGTGTATTATTTATTCTGAAATTATCTCCTGTGTTTAGTTTCATTGTCTATTACCCTTAAGTAATATGGCTACTACTACTACTACTACTCCAGATGGTTTGAAAGGGGTGTGAAGGAAGCCATCTACGTTAAGAGAGAAAAAAACAACCTTAAGCAGAGGAGGAGGCCTTAGGTTCCAACTCTCAAAAACTTCCGGCCAATCATCCCCTCAGTTCTCACCATCATATGGGTGATCAAAACATTGTTCCTTTAAGCCAGGCCAATAACAACCCTAACAACTCCTCGTTACAGAGGAGTGGACCAGTTTTGGTTCAATCTGCTGTCTTAATGTCTTTTAACGACCGCCCATTACTAAGGGGTGGACCTGTTTCGGTTGAATTTGCATGTTATCTAAGCCATTACAAGGCCTTTGTTAGGCAGTAGTATAAAGCTTGGTACTGCACATTACTACAGACTTTTTGAATTGAGAAAGCTTCCTGGAGAGGAAGCGAAACGTCTTCAACTACGGAAAACAAGTCCAGTTGCTTTGTTTTTTTACCTTTTTTTAGAATGACCATGACCTGGATGACTGAGAATCTTCACCAGCATATTACCCTTAAGAATAAAAAAGATAAATTTCTTGTTAAACATATCGTGTCACAATAACTTATGCATGGTCATATCCAGGAGGCTGTATGGGTTTGTGTGTGCTTTTGCCTCTTCTTGTTACAGCGTGTGTTTGGCAGGTCAAAGGCCAATCAGTAGGAGCATAAGAGAAGGAGGGTTCCTGCAGCAGAGGCCAGATCGTTCTCACTCACAGAGTGGTAATGAGTTCTTACAGCTTCAAACATTAAGTTATCTACGGCTCCATCTGAATATGTCTAATTATAGCTCCTGGCTCCTATTCCTTGACCTTTCACTGGGTCAACAGTAAGAACGCTATTGTGGGTAAGAAAGGAGCTTCAGACTGCTGTGCCGCAATGGGCACATGAGTCACCTTTTACTAATACAACATAAGGCGACAGACGATTCTAGTCTAGTCACGTAATTCTAGCCAAATCTGAGCCTGGAGCCTTCCGAAGAAATGAAGTACAAAGTGCTGCTCTCTTCTGTACGGACATTTGTTCATTTCAGTGAGGTGGGCTGTGCTTATACGTCATGTCACACAAAAGATGGCGGGGCTCCTTATAGCTCCCTTGTGCTAGTAAGGAATATCACAAGGTTCCTATAAAGGAGTTATGAGAGGAAGCATACAGGCTCCTTTTCGTACCTCCCTTCTTTAAAGACAGGACTATTCGGACAACACTTATCATGGTGACCACTGATGCTCTTATCATGGTGACCACTGATGCTCTTATCGTGGTGACTGCTGACACTGGCTAAAGAGTCCTTAGCCAACAACTTTATTGGGATCGAGCCCACGTTCCTTTGCTTACCTCTTTGTGTTCTTCCTTGAAGCTACCCTTGCTTCCAGTCCATGATTCTCTCTTGGATCTCCCTCTACTTCCTCCTGGTTGCCAGTATCAGTTGGAGAATTCACTCCAGGACTCCCTTTATTAATTTCCTCCAAACTCCTCTGACTGCCTCCCTGGATTCACCGACTGGACTCCTTCACATCTCTCCACCGTCATCACTCACCTGCCTGTCCACTCTTTAAGGCACCACCACCATTTCCACTTTTATCTGGAATAGGGAACAATGGCTTATAACCAACTTGCACGGCTCACTACATCTCACCAAAATCAGTCTTTGAGGATATGCTCTCTCCCTCCTGGGAGTCCTCTATCTCCGGAAACATACCGCTTTCATAATCATCTTGTGAATATTGTCTTTTTCACTAACTCTTACCTCTACCTTCCAGTGATGTCCTGGGCCAAAATCCTGACAAAAAAACATTGACTTACTTTTTGTTATCAGTAAAACATTTAAATGCCTTTCAGTTGTCTGAAGAAACTTGACGTGAAAAAATTCAGTCCATTTTTTGAATGGTCTATATGCAGCAGTTGATATGCTTGTCTGATTCTAAGGTGGTACTCATGCCCAAAAAAAACACTAAAATCTCCCTTTTGATGTTTTTAAGAAAACAAGGATTGGAACAACCTCAAGCTTCAAGTTCAGCATGCATGAACTTTGATGAACATCTGACTGACGGGGCTGCAGAGCACCAAAAGCCCTTGAAGTGGAATGATGAATCTGCAGCCATATATAGCAGCAAATATCCACAACAGTTACTGTACATTTAACTTCTGGTTATTCCCTAGCCAACTGAGTGGAAAGATCTCCAGCAGGTCGTCAACTGGTATGGAGCAAATCTTCCTCAGTTAGTAGTAAACATTGAAAATGATATATTTGCTAAATGTTTGCTTGTATGGAATTCACACATTAACATGGATAAACTATTCTGGACCTTTATAATGAATCCTTGGTGTTCTTCAGTTAACACTTAGAAGCCCTCAGAAATGTCACTACCATGCAAAGGAATACAATCGGATTCCAGTCCTGTCCAAGAACTGCTGTCCAGTCCATCTAATGTTATGTTTTTTTCTCACAGAGGTATGATCAATAGCCAAGCACAGTCTGAATGCTGAGTTTGCACGGTTACAAATGTTTGGCCTTCCCACAGTATGCAACAGAGTGACCTGGGGAACCCTCGTAGACTGGTACAGAATAATAATAACTGGTGTTGCATGGGCCTTTAGTGGTTGCAGTCCCTGACAGTATCCACTTTGTTTTCTTTTGTGGTAAACTTCATAGCACGTAGGTTCCCACTCACCCATCACTGCTGCCTATACTATCAGACATGTAAGGTAATGACAAGAGCACAAAAAAAGTTATCACAGAGTTCCATTTGTCATTATCGACCAGTACAAAGGAAACATTGATTTCCACACCGGCCTCTTTGCATCATGCCTTGCCTGTTTTGTGCTCCCGGGCCTTCTGCTCACACCCTTTCTTCATATTCTCAGCTATCAGAGCACATTTCCAGCAGAAACATTTGGTGCTACAGTAGGTGGTGTTAAGATATTCCCTGTATCGTAGCTGGTATTTAATGATGTACTGTGAGTCCATTGCCTTCTGACATGCTTAAGGACATCTCAATAAATTCAAGCATAGTTGATAAATGGGTTACAGCTGATAAAGACCCAAAATTCACCTCATTAGAAGATTTTAATGATACAAAATAAACAACAAGATTTTATTACAGAACACTCTGCTTTTAAACAGTGTACTGTACAGTCTAAGCACTTGATACTTAATCAAGGTAAGTTTTGTATTAATCATAATAGTAATGGCCATCACATACAGATAGTCAGCCTGTGGTTCTTTTTGGCCTTTTTAACAGAGAGAATTCTTTCTGTCCGTCCATTTTCGAATCCCATCTCAGTACATCCATTTTCTAAAATCGTTTTCCATATCCTACAATATCCTAATAGACAATTGTGTTGTCTTTGGGAATAATAAAACACACTGGACCAACATCAGCAGAATAAATAGCTCCCCAAATCGTCTCTGACTGACTTGATGCCGGATACTCTGAGGCACTGAATTCCTAATTAAATGCAAAACTGACTTTCATATGGATGTCCATTCCCTTTTCTCATCGGCCAGCTGCTTTTGTTTGCTGATGTTGAGTTCAGATGTTGCTTCACACCAGGTATTTCACAGTTTCAGCTCATATGCTAGATAGGTCTGTGTGTGGTTGCTCTTGAAGGTCTGATTACAGAAACTGTCTTCTCTTTGCACAAACTTAAACAGACTTTACAGTTATCACTGGTCTTGGGTACTTTTTTAATCACACTTTTTTCTCCCTTACACTCAAGTTTCCTTTAAAATGCTTAGATAAAACGCTACATGTAAAACGAGCTTCCTTAGCAATGACATTTGGCTTATCCTCCTTGTAGAGGGTACAGTCATTGTGAGGCACTGTCATATGAGGGGTCTTCCTCATTCTTGTGTAGGCCACAAAAAAAAAAAAAAGATTTCATGAATTGACAGCATTTTTAATCGGTATGATATTCAAATAAGCTGTTGAACTAAACTTGGGCTTTCATTAGTGGTATGTCACAATCATGAAAACTACCACAAAACAAAATGCCTTGAATTAGCCTGAATAGTCTTGTCCCACTTCCTTGAACCATGTAATCCAATTGTACATCATTTTTCCTCCCGGTGTGTTATCTGCCTCCTCAGATAGGATAACCTCTTTAGGCTGCTTCATTAGCCACTTTGTAACACAGAGCGACAAAAATAACATGTAAACAATTTTTATGAGGAAATGACATTAACTGCTTGTTCTGCTCCGAGTGAGTCACAGTTCTCTGAAATATTAGTAAATGTTAATGCTTCTCTGTGCTCATATAGGACACAAACATCTTCAGTTAAAGAATACACAAAGGAAGGGACAGCAGGGACGCAATGATATTTAGTGACTAACTGGTGCCAGATTAAGATAACTGCAGTTTTGTTGACACTACTCTCCTTGAGTCAGTACGAAATAGGTCATCACTTATCACTGACGGGCGAGTCCATGTGAGTGGTTGCATCCTGGAGCTCTGTAAAGGCAGGGTGAGGAACTGGTGGATTAGCTGTAAGAGAAATGTGTCTTGAATTATTTGCTGCTAAAGAGATCCTAGTGTAAGCTTTATAGCTAAAACCCTTAATGAAGAAGCAGGATGGTGGTTTCTTGATAAGTTTACCGTCTTTTGATAGTTGCATTTAATAATACCAAATATGGAGAAGCTTTAAATCTTTTTTTCTTCAAAAGCTGAAAATTTATATATAAAAACGTTAACCTATAGAATCACAAAGGGTACAAAATCAGGACTTGGTATAAATGTATCCCAAAATTCCTGATTGTAGATTTAACATAAGCGGCAGACAGACCAAAAGTCTATTGACAAAGTAAATAATTTCCCCTTTGACGTACACGGATTTCAATCGTTTTTCATTTAACTCAAGAACACATGGCCATATCTCTCCATAAGTTTCAGCCATTTGTCCAAATCATATCTAAGACAGACTGACAGTCTGCAGGAAGTGCAGAGCACCTTCATCAAAACGTTTATTTCAGCACTAAAAACTGAAACTCGAACATTCATACATGTTAAGTGTGAATCTTATGGCTCAAAGTTAATAAAATCTCCATATTCAATTCCGTAGAAAATCCAACTATTATATTCAATCAAGACGACAAAATGTCTTTTTGAAATGTTTTATGATTAATAAATAAGGTGGAAGTCTGCTTTCTTGACAGTTGTCCAGCAGGCAGTCATAAACACCCTCTAAAAGGAGGGTAAGTCATATATGGTTGGTTATTAGTTTTATGTCAATTCAGATTTTCAAAGAAACATTATTTGGGGTTTTCATTAGATTCACATAATATTCCTTAAAATAAACAAAAATAAACACTCGAAATAAATCACTTTGTGTGTCACGATTTACTGCAATACAAGTTTAACTAGTTCAATAGAACTACTAAGATCAGAGTTTTGAGTATATTTGTCTCACGCAACGCACGTTTTGAGTGCATATTGCTTTTTGTGGCTTCTCGAGAAACTGAGAAAACCCATAACTGGTTCAAATGATACCACCCGTGTTGCCGAGTGATTTGAAGAGTGCACCTTTAAATATTTCAAAAACACCCTTAGGTAAGTGCCCCCGGGCTACATAATGTGCAACAAGCACCACACAAGTCTCTGACCCAACTGTCGAGGTTGAGTTGCTTTTGTTGGTAATAAAGCATCTGACAAGGGACATGAATGTGTAAGGACAGAAAAAAAAGGAGCTTTGCTCAACTGACGTTCTTTAAACTACAGCAAATGTTGAAGAAATGGATGCATACTTAAAAAATGATGGAATCCAATACTATATGAATATATGCTTAGGAGGAGTTTTTATATGATATAGAATTCCAAAACTAGAGCATAGTCTCTGCTAAATGATTTAGGACACAACCCAATATATTCCTGGGTGGGTTGGTGCCCATCCCCAGCGGTCATTGGGTGAGAGGCTGTGTGCACCCTTGACAGGTCACCAGCCTGTCACAGGTGCCAAAAACGACAAACATCCATGAACACACATTTGCATCAAAGGGCAATTAAGAGAGGCCAATTAACCTAACTGTAATGTTTTTGGACTGCGGGAGGAAGCCGGAGTATCAGGCATGCACAGGGAGAACATACAAACCCCACGTGGAAAGACCCCAGGCCACGGTTCGAACCCATGATCTCCTAGATGCAAGGCAACAGTGCTTTGCTGACATCCATCTGTTTGGAAATGCAAGAAAAATAATTTCAAAAGGCTTTTTTTAACCACCGCTAACCACAGCGAGAGCCAGTATCCACAAATGGAGAAAACATGGAACAGGGGTGAACCCTTGAGGAAGTTGCGGGCCTACCAAATTTTCTATGACCGATTATCAAAGACTCAACCGGGAGGTCACAAAAGAACTCAAAACAACATCTAAACCATCGCAGGCCTAACTTGCTTCAGCTAAAGTCAGAGTTCATGGTTTTACAGCGAGAAAGAGAGAATGGAGCAAAACGGTCTCCATGGGAGAGGCCAAGACCAATGCTGAGCAAAATTGATGCAAAGGCCTTTCCCCCAGCCCTGTAAAAGTTGCTGTATTTGTACAGTTAGGTCTTAACATTTTCACAGGCAAGAAAGCTGCCTTCTTTAACATTTTATAGCCTAAAGAAGAAAAAAAAAATCTTTGGGTATAATTGATTTCTCTCCATCTGGCTTGTGAGTGTTAGAGCCCAGCTGCAATCGCTTCTAATGTATCAGTCTGGTGTGACACCCACACAATCTCTTGTCACACAGAAGATGAAAATACCATGAGTAAGTGACTGATACCTGGACAGATCTTCGCAATGTCTACTTGGGGGAGGAAAAGAACCAGCGCATATGGCTGCATGAATAATTCCAGCTGGTGCCGCGATCCCGCCAGTCGCAACAAGATAAATTGCGCAAACCACAAATGCCACTCCCACATTTTAAACCGAGCATGATTTATTCAGAGATGTACAATGTTCCAACTTTGAGCGAGGATCATAGGGATACCTTAGCAAGGTAGAAGAGATATACTAGGGTTTATTAATTAATGATAGGAACAATGTGCGATTTTCTTGTAGTGGAGTAAAGTGAGATTTCCTGACCGGGGACATCCACAACATTAAAATGTATGTTTTTAGAAAGTTGCAGACCAAGGCACTTTGTCTCTTCATTTCTTTTTCATTTTTTTTTTCCTCTAGCAGAACTGCATCCTGCTTTAGAACCACAAACACATTAGACAGACATAGATGCCCTGGTGTCAAAGAGACAATGAAGGCGCCTCCGCCTGGTGACTGATACCTGCCCAGATTTTGTTAATGGCACCATTCTGATGACAAATGAGCCCGGCAGACGGCTATAACGCAACTTCATCTTCTGCTGGTGTCATTATGCGCAGCCAGTCACAAATCAAGGCCTTTTTCCAAGCTCTGATGAGCTGAAAAAAAATGGTTCCTGATGAAAAACGTATTCATACAGGTAATCATAAATCTCAAGGAAAAAATGGAAAGGAAATGACTCTGGCTTCCAGGGAGGTTTTTTCGTCTGCTCAGAATAGAAATTTTAGGCTTTCTCGTGTGGTATGCTTGGTAATAGATGTAAAAGACAGAATATGTTTGATGATCATCACATTGAGTTTCTTTTTGGAAAGTGATTATTGGCACTTGAGGTTTGACAAATTTGATTAATCAACGCTCCTCTTAATCTATCAGGTAATGATGGTTATGATGAGTATTTATGATTTTATTATCAAGCTAATAATAACAACAGCTGTTAATAATAGCACCCTCTCATCATTGCGTGTACAAGTGGCAAATCTATGTTGCCATGTTTTCTAAAGTTTTCATGTGCAAGGCAACAAGTTTAATCATAACCTTAATAGGGTAGCTTGTAGTGTATTTGAATGCTTAACCAACTAATAGAATTCATATAAGATTCATTTTAGGGGGTATGTCTTCTTTGAAAATATTGCAAATTTTAAAAAATGTACTGACCTCTTTGGAATTCAGAAACTCTGAACAATTGTTTCTTGAAATCAATCTGTGTGTTACCTGTTTGAGGTTCCTCTTGGCTATCGGAGAGGGATACCATGGATGAACAGAGAGATCCAACAAGATGGGTGCGCTGCATCATCCGGAAGCTAGGGTCAGTTGTTGGGATTGGTTTGGTGTTGGATGGCAAGGTAATAAATCCAAAATGAATCCTATCAAAACTGAAGTAAATGTGTGAGTGCAGCTGGGCATGGGTAAAAGATAGCTCATTTGTAATCAAAGCAAGTAAAAAGTGGAGGTGGGCAATGATTTTCTATTTGATGCCTGTAATTCAGGCTAAACCTTCCCCCTTTGAAGTCAGTCAGGATGAACCAATGTATTTATATTTCCCAAGTTGCAGAATGGTGACAGATATAACTTTCTATCACTTTCTTGAAGTTCATATCAATCGCATGCACAAAGACTAACATGTCTTTTGACAATGTGGAAAAGCCCAGATGAAGATATGTGGGCTTTGATGGCTGCTGTTCTGAACAACATCCTCGACTCACCGCAACCAGCCCTGCCCAGGGTGACCAGATGATCCAATTTGTGTGGGACTGTCTCATTTTTTTTTTTCACTGTTGTCTCACTGTCCCACATTCTAAAACAATGTCCCGCTTTGGACTGGGTCAGATTCCAAAAAGTCCAAAAATTGTTCCATATGCGCTTTTTTTCCGAAACAAAGAACGCAGAGCTGCAGTCACCGTCAGCGAGAGCTACGTCGGCTGTCAATCAATATGCAGCAGCGTCCCGCCTAATGAGCAGCTGCGCACCAGGATGCTCATGAAATAAAATGAGAAGGATTTTTATGCATTCAGATTATTTAAGAAACTACGTCAAAGAAAATAAACTGCGGCTACAACACAGACTGGAGAATCGTTTCTAACTGGGCGAGACCGGGGAAAGGTGATTCTCACAGAGCTTTTTTATGAGGTTTGCCAGCGTTATTTTTTAATGTTACACGGAGGGGAGAGCACGATGTTGAAGCAACGCTTTAGAAGCGAGTTGCACAAGAAACACAGCTGAACAACCCTCCTGTTGATCTACTCCAACCCAAAAACCACTGACAGACAGATACAGCAGCCAAGATTAACTGAAACAACATATAACTTTACACAAACGTTTAACAATGTTTTTAAAAAGTGTTAGACTTTTAAAAAGTTTTGAGAAAAAAAAATTATCTAGCTTTTAAAGATTAACATCCCATCCATCCATCGATTTTCTGTACCCGTTTTTCGTACATTTTTGTGACCTGCCTTATCTGATGGGGAAACGCCCCCCTATAATTAACAACCAAACACTCACCACCTAGCAGGCCTCCATCACATTTATCCAACCCTATCCACTATAGAAATGTAACAATATCTGTATTTGTTACATTTACCTGTTTGTTTGTCATGTGTTTATGGTAGTCACAAAGTGAATGTAAAAAAAAAACATACCTTATAAATATTTATCATTTTAATGTGCACTTTTTTGAAAGATGCATTCCTCATTACCTTTTACCATTTATCCATGAGATGGCTGGTGATGTTTGTCAATGCTGCAACATTTAAAACAAAAAACACATCTGTTTAAAAAAGTATCCTAAGCTAATGAAAGTAAATTCAGATTTACTAAGGGTTTTTCAATAACCATGTCTTTTTTTCTCCGTTCAGAGTCAAACGAAGAAAGCAAAGACACAAGCCCTTTACTGTTTGTAATGTGAAAAAATAACCAATCACATGGCTTCCTCTACAGGGATTTCCACAACCAAACCATCTCAACTTAAATAATGGTTTCAAAAGACAAGTAAAAATAGCCATAAGTAGACAAAACTCCCTTGTTGAAGTCAGATAATATGGTTCAAGGTGACTGAAAGGCCACAGTTTGGAAAAAAAACAAAACAAAAAAAAAAAGAAACAGTTGTTACAACCAAGGTGAGCAGAAAACCATTTGTGATGGTGGCGCCGATGTATGGCAGCCTCGCCCCTGTCAGTCTGCTCCATGGCAGCTGTGAATACTAACATACGTCACCACCATCAGGGTGTGAATGTGTGTGTGTGTGAATGGGTGAATAGTCATTGTGTCATCAGACTAGTTAAAAGCGCTATGCAAGTACAAGCCGTTTACCACAATGTCAGTATAGACTAAAAAAAACTTTATATACTTTCTTGAACCTGTGCAACAAAGACTTCTTAAGTCCAGTCTGCCACTAGTGAGGTGCACCTAATGACAAGGCCCGGGAGCTGACATTTCTACTCTGTCACTGTTAATGCTATAAGCTCTTTACATGTTCCTATCAAAAACAATTTTGAATTTCATGAGCCACACTTGACTAATCAATAAGTAATCATATTTACTACATTCAGGACACATTTATTCCAATCACTGTCAAGTGCAATCTGTCATCTTAACCTTTATCAGGGTGAAGCCAGTGTGAAAACCCAGCTAAAAAAAATATTTAAAAAAAAATAAAAAAAAATTGATATGTGGACATTCACACGTGTCACCCATTATTGATTGTACCTCCATCATAGCTGCTGTGAGTTTGGCGTTGGCTTTTTTTTTTTCAATCAAGTTGTTTCCAGCGGTGCCAGAAAGAAGACAAAAGCTTAATAATGAAGCACCTCATAAATGGACCTTAATTATACTCAATCCGTCTTCCAAAAAGGCAGGTTTTATGCCTCAGTCATTATGTCTCGCAAGCACATAATACCTACAAAGGATAGCTCATGCCAGAGGAAAAGCGAGGACGAAATGAGGTTCTTTGAAAAAGTTTTATCCCACATACTTAGCTGTAACAACCTTCTCTCTGTGGAAGGGAACAATTTGTCCTCTCTGCCACAACTCGACTGAGCTTCACAGTTCAGGAAAAAAAGCAAAAGAAAAAAAACAAAACAAAGGAAGGAGCAGAGACAAAGTTCATTACAGGGGGTACTTTGACCGGACCCGGAGTTCTCATTATGTTGTTTTCGACTTTGACTGGTGACAATTACAATTTAGATGATACCTTCCATCCTGGGTGGAGGAGCGAATTGACCACATGGGAAGGGGGTTTGCGGTGAGATGAGTAGATCAAGAGGACAAACAAGGTTGGGTGGTTAAGTGGGGAGGTATGAGAGGGAATTGATGTGTTTGCAGGTTGGTGGGCCAACTCTGGAGATCCAAAGTTTCTTGGAGCGTGACAGCACCCTTTCTGTGAAAATTCACCACACTGAAGCTTTCAGCTCATTTTCCAGCTCATGTAAAACCTTGACTCACATTGGAAGTTAATAATATTAAAGATGGTACTTAAAAATTTATGCAATTTTGCAACAACGTTCCCACTACCTCTCTTAAAAACATCAATTTATTTGGATGAAATGAATCCTTCAAGCCACTTCTGAAACACAGCATATGTCTGTTGCTTCACAAGACTTAAAAAGCTGTTTTAAACGTTGCATCCATTTCAGTCCCATTCATTAGAAATTAAGCTCCACTTAACGCGCTCTTGTAGAAAGGAATAATTAGTGTTGGGGAACCCTTGTAAATTCTAATTATGTATAAAACGTCCCGACAGAATGAAATACATCTTAAAAGTGGCACATTTTAACTCAGAGTGGGACGTTTTGTATGCAAGGAAAAAAAATAAATGACCTGAAAGGAAGGAATAGTGGGGTAGAGAAGCGGGGGTTTCCTCCACCTGGAAAATGCATATGTTATTTATTTCAATTCCTCCCCTGCTGTAATCAGAGGGACGGCAGGCTACAGTACAAAGGAGCTAATGAAAACTCAAGAAAACTTGGTCCGCTTTGGAAAATTAAACTGAAATGGAAAACTTCTCACTTATTTGCTCTATATTAGCTGGATAAAAGGGAAGGTGGGAATGTGCGTTGCAAAATTATTAATGCTTTTCCAACCTTATCACATACAAATACATTGCTGAATGTTTTTTTTTTTTTTTTTTATTGAAATGTTATGTGGTTGAACAGCATAAATCGGTGCATAGCTGTGGAATGGGAAAAAATAATGACACGTGGAGATAATTAGTGAACCAAGAGCATTAAGACCAAAGATAAAATGATACAGGTCAGGGATTGACTTGCAGAGGTTTAAGGCAGAATTAGGAGATAAATCTGAATCCTGAACTTCAACCATCTCACAGACCACTGTTCAACCCATCTTTTGACAAAGGAAAGAGCATGTTAAGACTGCAAATCTATCAAGACATGGCCCCCACCTAAAAAGAGAGCTTTTTTTTAGAGGAGCAGTCATGCGACCCATTTTAACTCTGGAGGAGCTGCACAGATACACAGCTCAGGTGGGTTAATCTTGTTGCAGCTCAAGACCTCTCATCTGGGCCTTTCTAACATCTGTGTTTCAGAGCTCCTAACTGGTGCTGAGTTAAATTAGAGGCAGATGGCCAGTACCTCCAGAAGAGCCTCAGATCCAGTTTAAGAGGCGCCACTTGCTCCTTCTCATTATCTCCCATTAACCTCCCTTCTCCAGCTAGTCTTGATTTTTTTTTTTGTTAAATAAATTTAATTTTAAGTTATCCCGTGAGTTGCTTCCCTTTATTTGTTATGGTCCTTGAGCCAGCCCGTAACAAATTGGGAGCTTGTTCAAAGTTAGTCTTGTGTGACAATTTATTTTATTTTTTCTCTTTGGGATGTTAATTAGTAAGCATTGTTTCTTAATTCATGGGAAGCTAGTGTGGGAATCTTAAGTTTTGTTTGAAAAAGGCTTACCACCCCCCCCCCCCCCCCACACACACACACATAATTTTTTCTGGTTTGGGGTAAGTTTACTTTCAACTTTTTTTCTGATGAATCCAGTGGTAAGTGATGATTGTTGATTGATTTGTGCATTTAAGTGTGGCTAATCTGAACTGAGACCCCTGCAGGCTTCACTGTGTCTCCCCTTTGGGATTCATGTGCTCAAAAATAATAGTGTGAGATCACATGGTTAGAGTGGTTGTCTCGGGGGCACAGCCATAGTGTTTGTTGGGTTGCTAGTTTTCAAGTCGCTTTTGCCACTCTATTAGTATGTATTAGTGAGTAAGTATCCACCTGTTCTCTATGGTTGAACTAGTGAGTCTATGGTAGGCAGTGAGATGAGAATTTCAGGTTGGTTGTTTCACAGATCATTATTAATTTAGTCTTAAATGTATCTTTTTTGAGACACTGGCTGGTAATTAGCTATGTCCGTTTAAGGCTTTAATAAATTCCCATCAGTGGAATTTCTGGAGCACTATAACATATGTGTTGGTGACCAACGGTTGAAAGAAAATGTTAAAGCAATTTTAATGGAGAATTTAACTGAAATTGGTATTTTGATATTACCTTCACAACCTGTTGATTTGGGTTTTTAGGTTATAAACCCTAATGGTTTGGATTTTGAACAACAAAAAATGTAGCTGGAGAAGGAAATGGAGTTGGCATTGGAGAATTTGCGACAGCTAGCAAATTTTGATAAGGCTTTAGCTTTGGAAAAAGTGAGGCAGCAAACTGAACTAGCAAGCTTAAACATAGAAAGTGAGAAATTAAGTTTGATGAAACAAGTCAGACTCACAGCAAAATCTTGCATTGGTGAGTCTCAATGTAGATCCTCTGATATTTTAAGTGACTTGCGATTGGTGCCTAAATTGACAAAATCAATGCTTGCGAGAAAAATTGCACAGCGAGCAACAAGCCAGAAATATAGCTGTACAATGGCATTATTTTGTGACACTTTCATTTAACTGCCTCTCCAGTCTCCTTATTCACTTTCCTCCAGGCTTGGTCCTTTCTGGACTTGTCTCGGTTGTAATAATTGCTTGAGTCATACAAATCAGGCCGACTGCAGACCGCGACTGTCAGGTTTCCTTCCATGTTGAATGAAAACAGCGTCTCTCCACTGTGGTCCTTCACACCACATCACAGCCAAATCCAGTTCCTGATTGGTTGTCGTGGCACAACAAGACGCAAAAGTTCCGCTTTTTTAACGGCAGCAACTGTCGATTTGCATCCCTCATAGGTTTCGTGTCTCTCTGGCCTCACTTTAATGGCCAAAATTGCACGTTTTGCGTCACTAAAACTGCCTCTGTGGCTTTGCATAGCATCCCGTCACATAGCTCCCGTGTGGCACCTGTGCATAGGGATATCATGTAAATCTGTCGCCCGGCCTAACACATTCGAACTCAATTTGAACACACCTTCACAACTGTAATGGGACAGTTTAGGTCAATGTAAAGTTGTGTAAAACAAGTGTCAGTCAAGGGAATCCATGGATGCTATATTTGGTAGGATATAATATTTTAAAGGAGTAATTAGCAAAATGTCATTGTTTTAGATAGAAAGACCTAAAAATAGTGATGTGACGAAATAAAGGTATTATTTGAGATGCACTACAAGATTACGTCATATCGCATCTCTCTATGTTGTTCTCCAGTCTCTTGTTTACATAGCCGGGCTGGCCGCACATGCATGTACGTGCATGTGAACAGCTGCTCAAGGCTTAGCTCCTCTCTGCCCTAAAATGCCACCATCAGACCAGCATGGCGTAGGAGCCACATAGCGGAGAGCACTACCAGCAGATCAAACTGTACTCTTGCCAACAGCATTATAAAGTTGAGTTACTTGTTCACTAGAAATGTTCCCCCGAAAGGTGGGGTACACTGTGTCCTTTACGAATATGGAGGGGACGCGTGAGAAGGTAATTAGGGGCCCAGGTGGCAGCTATAGTGGAGGTAAAGAGAGACACGGCTTGTCACACATCTTGTTTTGGTCTACAGAGAGTGCTCAAGCACCACCTAGTGGTGAAATATCACTTATTGCTCCAATAAGTACCATTGTGCATATAGTTCTGCATGTCTAAAGATATATAGAATATCTTTAGAAATTTGAGAATCATTGTAGATTTGAGTGATTAGAGAATCTTTAGAGATTTGAGTGATTAGAGAAAGCTCGCAAAAAGCAGTGGGGACAACATAATAAATAAAGACAATTAAAAAGGAAAGCAAACAGTGAAGAGAGGGACCCAAACATAAGAAGGACATTGGCATGCACATGGTGGTGAAATAATTTAATAATGGATCAACTTGGGATGTTACGGAATCGGACAAGAGGAAAAACAACACGGGAACCAGTAGACAGTAGAATCCAGCAAGAACTGACAGAAAACCTGGGGCTTAAATACAGATGAGGGAGTTGCTGTAGAAGGCACGGATCTCATGGGTCCAAACAATCAAACACACTGCAGCTTTTTGGTGAGAGATGACTGGAGGTAAATGAGGGAGGATGATAAATAAGCACCGGTGACAAAAGGGGGAAAATTTAGAATTAGAAAATAAACAGAACACAGTAATAATACTAATGTTGTTAAGATAAAACGAACTGAAAGCAAACATGATAGACTAACTCAAAGTTCACGGATCATGATGCATGTATGCATTAGAAAGGCCAAGCCAAAGCCCAGACCTAAATATAAGAAAGAAGCTGAGGTATATCTTGGAATCTTATGTTCAAGACAAGTTCTGCTACAAAATGACAACTATGAAGTTTTTCTTCAAATGTACACCAAAGTTAGACATTAGACGTGTGGTGGGGGGAGATAAAAACCAAACACCTTTCATTTCCCATCAATGTACTGCTTCATTTTGGTTTATCACGGTTTTTTTCATTTCTTTTTGTCCCTGTTTCCAAACCCTAGAATCTGGATGTTTTCTAACTTGCACACAAGTTTTTGCCGGCCAGCCATTCACATAAAGTAAAGCCCAGTTGCTGTTGGGGGGAAAAAAAGAGCATGCAAATCCAGCCTCTTGTTTCCTGTCAAGGAACTCATGTTCACCGAGGCGACATTCGGCAATCCCAGCTGCACAACCAAGAGCGCGGGCCGTCGAACACCATCCCCCCTCTGACCCTGTCACTCTGGTGATGACAAATTGGCCACAAGTCGGCGTGTCACGTGACCTCGTCTGTGCTGGTGAGGCAGTGATTCTGACAGGCTCTCTGCAAACACTGACAACATGGATGTCACTTTGTATTGATCAGAGCTCGGCAGCAGCATTTGGCTGGCCCCTGCGATGGTGAGAGTTTGTGTGCATGAGAATATGGTGTGGAGACGGAGGAAGCCAGATTTTGCAGATTGTTCTGGCAGTAATTCAAAAAGACATTTGAGATCTCTGCCGCCTTTGACTTAAATCATTCCCTTCTCGAAGGTTCTTATATGTTTTCATTACAGTATATGCAATCTGGGCAATGAATGGGACAATGTTGCATTATGCCGTCACCAATCGCCTCCCTGCAACTATGGCATCAACATTTCAGATGCACCATTCACAAGCTTTAAGTGATACTAAAATAATCAGCAAAGGGATTTTATTAATCACCAAGAAAAGCCACCAAGAGGCCTGAAAAGAACACTCAAGGTGCTTTGAGATGCAAAAGATTTTCTCCCAGCATGTGTCTCCCAGAATCAAAAACAGAACAAAAGGTTAAATCAAATACGCTTATTTTAGTCATGTCGATGTTTACGTCATACAAAATGGATCAAATTGCCTTCCATCTTTAATCTGGATGTATTGTTTGCGTCACTGAATATTAAGGCTCTAAAGACATCAATTTACGTGAATTTCCTTGTTCATAAATTGCATTTCAGGTTAAAAAAAGAAAAAAATCAAGAGCCTTCTGTATTCCTTTGTGTCAAGCACAGGGAGTTCAGTCCAACAAGCCGTAGGCATGGCTTTGGTAAAGCACTTATTCGTCAGCATGAGAAGCAAGCTGTAATGGAGCAAAAATGAAGAAAAGAGGAGTAAAAAAATAAACAGGAAAGCTTTACAGGCTAAAATCTTGGAAGAAAACAAATTAAAAAGGTACTGAAGGGAATGGATTGTTTTTTTTTTTTCGTCAAATGTTTAGACCTCAAGCAACTTTAACTTGGAAGCTACTGTAAATTATTTTGAAAAGCCATTTTTTTTTTTTACAGTTTTTCTTTTCAGTTGTGTTCAGGGTTGCAGGTTCTAAAAGCTGTATACATTTTAATATTTAAAACTGAGATACATGTATAAAGGTACATACAATAACCGAGCCTAAAGCAGCCACAGCACACAGTAAAAAGTTGCAGAAGACTGACGTTATGTCTGGATCCCAGAGCTCAGGCTTTAATGCATAAAACAAAGTTCACCCACCTTAAAACTAGAGATATGGTGAAGCCTCCCACTTCAATTTCAGTTCACAAAGTAGATTTATAAGATTATGTTATCCAAAGAGTCGGAGGAAGTCAGGAGACATGTCTGAGAGAGAGTAGTAACTTGAAGCCCTGATAAACCGGCACCTCATGGAGAGATTTAAAAACTTTGTGGTGAGTGCAGTCTGCCTCAATTTAACCACAGTAGTTAAGAAAAAAATTCATATGAAACAATAAAATTCAAGTAGCATTTGGAAACATGCTGCTCAGGTTCTAACAAGTGCTGTTACTCTAGTGTACAAAGACACGGGTCAGGACATTTCTCTCAACAACTCATCACCAGCATAACCTACTTTATATTAATGCTAACCATGCGGTATGCCGAAGGACTACATGTGGTGCCCACAAGCCTGTCCTAAAATACCACAACCCTACAATGAGCGGCATCTAAACTTGTATTTTATCCTGTTGCTCTTCTTTTTAAATCACAGCTGAATTTATATAGATTTAAAAATGACAATATCTAAGAAAAAGCTATAAAAGATCTTTATTTTACATATAAAGTTTAGGGGAATTCTGACTCTTCTGCTTCAAAGGTCAGTACTGGTAACATAGCAAGCCAAATTGATAATGTGTAGCACTATATGTTTTGCACATGATCTATCTGGGACTGCTCCCATTAAATCCGTGCGGGGAAAGAAGGGACATTCAGCTGGACTTTCCAAGCTGATTGGGTAAAGCGACGGCTAGTGCCCGTCTACCAAAGATTGGTTCTAGCCAATCATTGCATCAAATGATGTAAGCAGCAGACGCCGTGGGAAACCGCAACAAGCTCTTGCTATTGTCACAGCTAGTATGTCCAACCTTCAACCACAATACCGCAACGTGACTAGCCCAAATAATTTTTGCTTTGGGCACGAACAGTTGAGACGGTCACGGGACAAGATGGACTTGCGTGTTTGTGAATTAACAAATACCACGGGAATTTGGCTTGCGGGCAAGGTTACAGTACTGGTAGCCCACGTATGACACAATACCAATGAAGTAGCTCTTAGTTTTGAAAAGGATGATGACCCCTAGTCTATAATATGTGCAAAAGAATGATCTGAAGGCATGGGTTACACCACGACACAGCCTGTCCAGATTATCACCATCCACGTTGCTTCCATCATGTTTATCAAGACAGGCGTGGCTACAAAAGGCAGGGTTTTAAAGTTGCTGTTTTTTTGCTTTAATAATTTGAAAAAAAAAGCAATGAATAGTTTAATTCTGACTTATTTATGGTTCAAAGTTTCAAGTTTTATAGGTTTTAAAGCTCAAAAATATGCTGATAGTATTCCCTGTGAAGTCAAAGCGGCTTTATTGTGCAAAAAGTTGAAAACTTCCCAAACTCTCACGGATGATTTTTCATGCATTTGGCATTCTTGTCAAATGCTTAATGCTTTGGAGGTTACAGAAAGTTTAAAGATACATTTCAAGAATCCAATTCCCAACTCAAGCTCTAATTCTTGAATTTTTTATTTTTTTTTTTGCTAATATGTTCTTAAAAAAACACACCTTCTTTTTTCCCTGAACTGGGTTGATTTGCATTCTCAGTGTGTGATAAAAATCAGGCAGAGACACCCGTACCTGAACTCTCCATCTCACCTCTTCTCACCCAGATGCCCCCACCTTGAAGGAGCCTTGTTATCTGCATTGAGCACGTTGTCACTGCACATCCAATACATCATTTGCTTTGCACGCACCAAGATGCCAGTGCCCTACATCGTGAACAGAAGTCAGGCAAGTGTTCACTTAAGGGCATATGAGGAAGTATTTTCATAAGATCGGTGCTTCTCATAGACCTCCCTTCACCAAGTACTGAATTAAATCCATTAAGTAACGCAGTGTATGGCTCATTAGAAGCTAGAAACAGAAAATTTGAACAAAAACTGGCTGCATCCATCATTTGATTATTGTAGAAGATCAAGTCACATCTTTTGAGTTCAAAAGCAGGCTTCCTAAAATGATTATTGGATTATAGTGATGCTATTTATATGCATACCTTTCAATCAAGAATCAATATTTTCTTTATTTATTTGCATTATATAGCCTTAATGAAATTTTGGTAAGACATTGGCTCTGAATGCACACAATACAAATCAAAAACATGGAGTATTCTTAGACAAGACCCTCAGAGATGCAAAAACACAATATGAAAAATGCTAAATTAAAGGTTAAGTGGCACAACCAAGGAGAAAGACTTGTTAGAAGGGGAAACATACTGTGCAGTTAGTAGATAATGTGGCATACTTTGATAATAATGAGATGTTCAGGTTAAATAGAAAAGAAAAGAAGCAGCAGTCAATTTACAGAGCAATGTAACAAAACTGCAATTGGCATGACTGTACAGACAAACACTCCATGTGAATAGTGTGTGTGCGTGGGGGGGGGGGGGGTGCGGGGGTTGCTACTGGTTTAACAGAATTACTTATTTTCTTTTGAAAAGTGTTTTTTTTTTCTGACTCGAAGGGGTATAGCCAGGAGGCCAACCCAACTAAGATAAACTGTTAATGTACCAATTTAAACATGCCATTTTCTAACCAGATTTATGTCTGCAATTATAAGAAGGGTTTGATTGCAGCAATGCCAATAAAGGTTTTTCCATTGATTATTTACATAGTGTCTGCATGAATCATCTGGTATTTTCATGGAATATCTAACAATGTAATCCAAACCAAGTTTCAAGGGCAAACTGAGTCACAGTTCAGGAGCCATTGATGGACGGTGTAATAAACCAGTCTGTGGAAAGTTTATTGGAACAAGACGACTACAGGGAGTCAGCAAACCTTTGTAGAAGCGACAAGGAACCTCTTCTCACAATCAGGACTGTTCCTTAACCATCCAGGGAGGCTTGTGAAAGTAGTCAATGAAGGCAATGACGTCACAGCAGGCAACAACTTGGCAGGGAGAGGAGCAAGCTTCAATCACTGCAGCGGCATCTGACAGACATTCCAGAATTCAAGGGATAGGCAAAGGTCATACATGTGGAAGTAGAAGTCAGTTTACAAATCCAGATGATAGGCAAGGCTTGGAAGTATGGGCACGGAAACAGGATCCTTCTCCTGGGACCAGAAGTAGACAAGAGCAAGGCAAGACAGGGAAATCCAGGGCACAGAAACAAGGTTGGAACATGACGATCAAGTAAGTACATGGAAGGAATACAGGACATCCACTGGCAAGAGCTTTCAATAATCTGGCGAAAAACTGTAGGCAATAAAGTGTTTAAATAGAGCAGATTACACATGTGAGAGATGAGGCTGTTTGCTGTAGAGAAGGTGTGAATGGTGAAATGCTGAAACAAGCAGGCACTGATTATGAAAGAAATGCTCTGCCCCCTTCATTCTTAACCTCTACACCATTTGAGGTAGAAATTGGAAAATTTTCTCTGAAATTGTTTATCTATTTATTTTTTATTTTTTTAAAGTTTGTTTTAGATTCTGCCAACTCTTATTTGAAGATTGGTTCATTAAACTGGTAAAATGAAACATAATGGTACATATTTCGTTGCCACATTAGTCGCTGTAAAGACTCTACTGATGCTGTGTCACAACAGCTCCCTCTGGTGGTTCTAGGAAGTATTGAAATCTTAGTGAATCTAGTTTAAATGCCCAGAGGACAATTTGTTTTGCAAGAGCTTGAGGTGTTCAGTTGGTTTTAGTTGCTTTGACACACAATGTTGTAGTCTGTTGTGAAGGTTTTCATTGCAGCAAACTATGGGTTCTGTAGTTGTCTTGCATTTGAAAAATTGTGGGTTCGATTCCAGCTTCCCACTGCCACACGTCGATGTGCCCCTGGACAAGGCACTTAACCCCAAGTTGCCTACTCATTTGCGTATCAGTGTATAAATGTGAGTGCGATTGGGTCATTGTGGCTGTAGTGTAAAGCGCTTTGAGTGGTCAGTACGACTGGGAAAGCGCCATATCAGCTTAGTCCATTTAAATCACAATTTAAAAACTGATTTTAGCATTTACCCTGGTTAGCTTTGATATCAAAATATGTTCATAAAAACAACATTGAATCAGAATAAACTTTATTTGGCCATGATTGTCTGCACAATCAAGGAACATGACTTTGGTTATGGCGATCACAGTGTAGATATATCAGGTATGACTATATTACCAGCAACATGTACAAGTATGTTTTTTTTTTAATATGTTAAGGAAAGTTATAAAAGGAGGTTGTGTAAAATATGCTTCATTTTTGTCACAGCAGTGTAACTGGCTACTCAGGCTGTAAGTTGTTTTGTGTTCAACTGAGGATAAATGCTACATTCTGGACACAATTTGTATACACCATCTTCTCAGACAAATAGTAAGAGTGTCATGAGAGCTTTTTAACCTGCAATTTAATGCAGATATTGCATTTTCACATCAGGCTTTATTGCATTGCAGTGAGTTGCTATTATACTAATTTACCACGTTGTTAATTTTCACAAATGGCAACGTAATACTTACTGTTAAGAAAAATTTGTGATCCTTGAAATTATGAAATCCCTACGTTTGGGCTGTACAAGATATGCAAACGGAATAAAATATTTTAAGGAGTTCAATGATGAATGAAGAGTTTTTGCTCCAGGCATATACAATAAAAGGAACAGATTTCACTGTGTCAAATATCAGGCTGAAATATATGCCTTTCCCCCTTCCTTTTGTAATTTGCGAAGTATAGAATTAACAGGCAATCAAGACGAAAGCCATATCCTATAATTCTTTATAATTGACCATTAAACTGAAACTATCACATAATGCACCAAGCATCATGCTTGAGCTTTTCAAACTAAATAATCAGTATATAGCTCAGAAAGACTTGCAGTATTTCATTAGGCAATGTCAGAGCCTATTTTACTTTGACACATAGATTCCCATAGAATCACTGATACACTATGTGCAAAATTCAACGCACCCACTCTGAGCTATATGTGGAGTGCAGCCTGCCTCCAGACCTTAAAGGCCTTTTAATAAAAAAAAAACAAAAAAAAAAAAACACGAGAGGTAGTCCATCAAGTGCTGTCTGTGTGCTAATGATTAATGAATCCCAATTATGTTTTAGTCCAAATCGGAGATCAGAGCCCAGGAAGGGGCAGCCAGCGTGGCGGCAATATGGCCAAATGCTTGGATAAGTCAGCACCTGCCTTTAACAACAGGCCAAGAGAGAGACGAGTTGGCAAAACTGAGATTATTTGCCTTAACACAGAAAGCTCAGCTTTCAATGTTTGAAAGTCCTTGCAAAAACAACGTTACCCCTCAAAACTTTTCACATTTTGTTAATTTATAACTATGAACCTAAATGTAGTTCATTAGGAATGTTTGCAACAGACACACAAAGTGGTTTATAATTGGAAAGGAGTTTCAGGGTTTTTTTTTATTATTTATTTACAAATATGAAGACTATGACATGCATATGTATTCAACCCCAAGTCTTTTGGGTAATTCTTTACCAGCTTTGCCCATATGGAATGAAAGTTTTGCAGATTCTTCACAGCTTCATCAACCTGGGCATCAACTCAGACCAAAACATGCGGACAGCGCGGTTCTGCTGTTACCGTGTTTTATGTGGCGTTTTTCACCAATGTGTGCAGTGTGATGGAGATCCACTTCAAGTCACTATCATGACCACGCTATTATTCTCTGCCCCCTCTTTTCTACAGGCCCACACAGCTACTGTATTATGATTGCACAAGTGTTTGTGAGAACCTGCAAAGTATGTTGTGTGGGCCTTACATTAATTGTGCTCAGTGATGGATGAAGACCTCTCCACCAGCGGGGTGGAGAAAGAGGCATCAGCCTACCAAAACATCCAAGCCCCGGTCCTCGAACTTTTTCAATAATTGCCTTTGAGATTTATTAAGTCATTTGTAGCCAAACCAAGCTATTGTTGCACATGTGTTAGTTTTCAAGGCAAATGTCAAATTTTGCGTAGAGCCCAACCAGATTAGTTGGCCTTCTCTTGATTAAAGCACCTGCATCATCACGTTTGCAGTGTTTTGGTTACAAAGCTTTTAGCAACCTGCAAGTAGGAATTGTTAGTACTTTATTTCATCATCGACTCTCTTGTTTCCAGTTTTCCACAAGGACCAGATTTGTGGAGTGCAGAACTAATAGATGACCAGTCAACAGATTCTCCCACCTGAGCTGAGGTGCATGGTTACCCAGTGCACTTGGCTGCTTATCGGGTTAATGTCCTTTTATTTGCTTTTTTTTTTCTCTCTTTTTCCTTTTTTTCTTTTTATTCCTTTTTTTCATTTATTTTTCCTTATGAACAAGGAAGAAAAAAAAGGGAAAAAAAGAAAAAAAAAGTCCTTTTATTACCACCTACCAATTATGCAATGTTTCTGGTAGTCTGTTACATATATATCAAAGTGAGTGGTTTTAATGTGAGAAATTGTAAAAAAAAAAAAAAAAAAAAAAAGTGTAGCTTTTGCAAAGGGTCGTTTATTTAGTTACTTTTTCATATTTTGTCCAAAACATTCACAACTTTATGTGTTCAGCATGGAATTCTTTTCAGCTAGACTGCCAGAAGGAATTTCCTTCCTCCTTCTGTCGCTTGCGTTGGTTAAATCAGCAATAAAAACAAGGGTGTGAGTTGAACAAAACAAAGAAAGACAACGGCTTTGAATTCCTACTGGTAATGTGTTCCTTGGCAGTATTCTCCAAACAGCTCAATGCAATCTCTCTAAAAGTTTTCATTAATCAATTGTGTTCCCTTTTTTTTTTCCAGCCTCGCCAGCCTCCCCTTCTTCTTTAAAAGGCCCCAGAACAAGCAAGCTGGGACAGGCAAAATCCTTCATTCATTAATGAAAGGCATCTATTACTGTCAAACAACGACAGACTTAATGTAAATAAATGAATTCTCCAACCCACTTAACTGTGGTTTATTATGAGCGAGCAAGGCATAATTGTGTTTCTGATCAGTTCAGATAAATTCAGACGCACAGAGCCACCACCCCTAGTGCCATTTCTCATTTGCATGCCAAGTTCGCTGACTACGGGGAATATATCACACGGCTTATTACTAAGTCTTCAACTAATGACACAGGGATATGCAAGAAAATATATTAAGGCAAATGTGGTAATGCTAGGCTTTGTAGGACGAAATTCCTCTTAAATAGGTTAGTGGATGCTGCTTCGGCTGCTACTTGGAAAAATTGAACATATTTTTGTTTAATAATCTAAAGAAACTCATCTACTTCGTGGCATTTAACAGGAACCTGAACAACTTTAAGTAAATGAAGGAATTTAAGATTAAATCCTGGAGTCTCGGTGAGAGGTAATTTTACAAAATAAGATTCAATCAATGGGCGTGCCTAAGCATCGTTCATAAAACAGTTCCTTCATATAGCAACTTCAGGAGCCTCGCTTTAACTTGCCTCTGGTTGTTCATTTATTCATCGCTCTAGAGAGCCACACCCCCATGCAGATAGTAGATTTAATAAGTGAAGCCAGATTGACAGTACCAGAGGAAAAGAACCCAGGCTTGTCTGACCAATGAGCACCTCTAAATGCCGTGGCTTAAGTCCAGAGATTCTATCAATGTTGATGCTCAGCGCTTACAATTTGTGTTTTATTTATTAGCATCTAAAGGCCCACCAACACGACTTTATGCTTCAAAAAAACTTGTTAGAGCTTTTCTGGGTTCTATCTATACAGAATTTACACGTTCTTCCTTTGTATGTGTGGATGTTCCATGGGAACCCTAGTTTCTTCACAGTTTCCCAAAAAAAAAATGCATGTCTCATGTGTCTCTTTGTTAGCCCTGTAGTGGAATGGTGACTTGTCCATCAAGTACGCCGACTCTCTGCTCTACAAGAGTTGCTCCACAACTCTGAAGAGAATTGGGCCGGCACTGACATAAACTGTTTGTTTACACAAAGGCCAAAGTGCTCATTCATTTCTTCAGATTTATATGGCTCTGCATATGCATAGCTCCCTCTTATAAATCTGCCTCATCACGGAACTGTATGCATGTGCATGAAGGTAATTTTCATCCTCGCCGTGAATGGAAGTCGACACTTGCTCAATTAATCATTTGCGTTGAAAAATGTTGTTTGCGCAGCGAGTTAATAGAGTTGGCAATGGAAAAACAACAAGGAAGAATTTCATTGAGAGTGAAATTGTAACCCCCATCAGTGAAGTGGGAAAAAGGTAATGTGTCCTCTTAATGAGTACAACTGAATGGAAAGAAATCTAAATGACAATGCAATTAAGTCAACACCCTGAAAGATCAGTCATATGAGCATTTCCAGTGTGGGATATTAGACACAAATGAAGGAAATGCCATTATAAGGTGTTCAACAGAAAGCAATTCATAAGGTCCTAAAAGGCGGTAAATAACATTCAGAGTTTTTTTTTTTTTTTTCACACCCTTTCCAGCGTCCTTTGGTTCTTACAAAAAAGACATGGTAATTTATTTTTTTCCTAGTTGGGTTTCAAAGGATTAAAACTAAGCTCCTTCTCATTTATTCCACATTTAACGCATACCCTTGGCTTTTAGCTTGACGTAATCAGAAGTGATGACTGAAATATCACGCCGCAAATGCAACACACCCTTTGAAAAACTGAAGCACCATGAACTGTCTTAGATTATTAACAGACTTCCATTATAAAGAAATGGAAGAAGACATATTTGCTTCTATTTGAATATGCATGCTTTTCTAAAAAGAATGTGAAATGGATTGGTAATGATACATATAGTTCGATATCAGATTAACATTAGACACTCACTGACCACTTTATTAGGTACCCCTTGCTCATACTGGATTGAACCCCATTTCGCCTTCAGAACTAACTCTATGCTTTGTTCCATGAGTTCAACAAGGAGTCAACTGCGTTGAAAGAGATTTTGGACGATGTTAAAATTTGCAGATTGGTTTTCCATGTTGGGAAGGCACTGTTCTAACACATCCCAAATGTGAAGTGTGGTTCAGCAACAGCAGACATGCTGTGGCATTTTAAACGACCCTTAATCAGTACTTAAGGGCCGAGAGTGTGCCAAGAAATTATCTCCCACAGCATTACACCACTAGCAGCCCGACCTCTTGATGTAAGGCAGGCTGGATCCATTTTTTATTTTATTTTGTTTACTCTAAATTCTTACATTGGCATCAGAATATTGCACTTGAAAGACTGATTGTACCAGACAAGTTTTCCAATCCGTCATTGCCAAATTCTGTGGCCTCCGTATCCTGTTTGTAGATGACGTGAATGGCATTAGGTGTGGTCCTCTGCTGCTGTAGGACATCCAATTCAAAGTTTGTAATGTCGTGCACTAGGGGTGGGCATTTATCTTATTGTAGATTATAATTGTGAACAAAAATATTTCCATTACAATAATTTGGAAGTTGTGGCAATAACATCTTTATTTTTTTAAATTTGTTTTAAAAAACGTCAGTTCTTACATTTTTCTGCGAAAATCTTCAGCAAAACTAATGAACGAAAGACTGTCTACCTTGTCTGAATGAAGATGATGGAAATTATATCCATACTTCTCGCTAGAAATGTAATCAAATTGCATATACCCACAGTTGTTTTGCTTAAATGTTTACTTTTCCACTGGCAACGCCAGCCATGTTCTTTTTACGTTGGGGGAAAGTTGATAGTCACATGACCTGGCCGCAAGCCAACGTAAATGAATAGGCCAAATAAAAAGTAGGACCGAAACGTATTGAGGAGCTAAATTTTAACAATGCTACTTTTCCCCCTGTAGACCAATCTGGACAATACACGTTTTTAAGTGAGAGTGGGTTGATTATACAGTACATACTCTGGCAGTAAATAATGATTTTTTTGCGCTATTTTTGTGTTTTTATCATCTTGAATCAGGCTTCCCGTTCTCTTTTGACCGGACATCAGCATGGCATTTGTGTCCAAGAAAAGTCAGTCGCTGGAAGTTTAGTGTATTATTATGAGTAGACCCGAAAGATGAATACTAGATGCTTAAACTCAATGGGTTGCTGCTATGGGAATACGAGCAGAGACATGTTTTTTGTGTTAAGCAATTAAACAAGAGTAAGTGAAAAGAGGCTGGTGAGTGCAAGTGTAAATGTGTGAAGCAACAATGTTCTCAAGGCTAGATGAGGCACTAGCTTTTGAGATTTAGCTACCAAAAAACTACAGGTTTCAGAGACCAAAGAAAATTGGTTTAAGATTATTTAACTGTAAAATAAAATAAAATGCCTTGGTTAGATGTGATCATTTGTGAATGTACAAAGTTGAAAGTGTAACCAGACAAAAACGTTTGTATTTTTTTGACTGGGATAACAGCAGACAGGCAAGTTTTGGATTCTTTGAAATCCAGCTTCAGTGCTTTTGGCTGCAAACTCTCTAATATATGTCACATAACCTCTATGCAGTAAAACCATCTAGAAAACGTTCAGTGCAGGACCATTTTAAAAGAGGGTGTTTTTCAGCCCGCTGCTTTCATTTATAGACACTAACTAAGAGCTGCCCTGTAAATCTGGGGTGTTTCACTCTTGGCCCGTGTTCATCTGTAATGGAGCATGAGGGGCTCCTCAATTATTTCCCCAACCGGGATGCAAAAAGAGTGTGGCTACTGATCTTTCTCACAGTTCAACATTGAACAAATAAAACATTTTCTTTCACAGAATCAGGGGCGCAGATTTTTTTATGACCCTACATCACATGCATTTACAAGATTTATATTTGTTCTTTGCTGCTCTCTTAAGGCAAAGCAAGTTTATTTGTACAACCCGTTTGAGCAACAACACACCCCACCGAGCGGATTGTCTTAAGGCAGACACTCCGTGAGTTTGGGACTTCACTTTGAGCATTTTGCATTTGAATGATTGTAAGCAGGGCACATACATCCTGCTGTGGGAATAGTGGTATAATGAAACAGAAGGAAAACAACAAAGCCTTCACAGGTCGGTGGAATCAGAGTGTCTTTTCAATCATCACAGCTGAAAACTCTACAGAGATACTCCCAAGGTGGAAAACTCATACAATTTGTCAGTGAGTGCTGCATCGGCTCCAGGAAGAGGAAGGTACTGTTTGCTCAAGAATATTCATGTTTTTTGTATGTCAGCCTATACAGTGCTCTGAAAAAGTATTAATGCCTGTTTAACTTTGTATACATTGTATGACATTACAACCACAAACTACAATGTATTTTATAGGATAAACTTTAAAATCTGAAGAGCGTGGCAAGCATTTGTGTTTGCCCCTTCTCAGAGTTACCCCTAAATAAAATGTAGCAGAAAGGTCCCCTAATTGGTTGTTCCACCTCTGTGCCAAGTGTCCTGTGGTAACTTTGGATGAGGTGCACAGCTCCACAGCTCAGGTAGTTCTGCTGAAAGGGCAACTTATAGTCATGCACTCCACAAATCTGACCTCTGTGGCAGAGTGGTGAGATTCCTGAATTGTGTAAGGCTTTTTTTGGACAGCAGGCAGAATGCTCTGTAACAAAAAAAAAAATAATACCACACCTAGCTCTGAACACAGCAGCCCCAAAGTGAAAAAGGTGGATAAAATGACCTAAATCTAACTGAGGATTTTCTAATTGACAGATAAAGCCACAAAAACCAAGTTCTAACTGAAGCAAAAGCCTGTTCTTTAAATGAGAGCTGATTATTAATACACAAAAACACCACCATTTAAATTTTTTTTAATACTTTATAAAAGTTGGAAACAATATGCAAAGCTGCCACCTGAAAACAAATATGCATTATTTTTTTTGTCTATTATAAAAAAGACAATAGAATGAAAGCAATCTCAAGGAGTAGGAATACTGTTGGAAAAGTATATACACATAAGCTGTGTGTATATACATCCAAGCACATGCAAATTTAGAGCAAACTTTTAAAATAATGGGAAAAAAGAAAATTTACATCAGGCGTGTTCCTATTTCCTGGTTTGTAGCAAATTGACGAAGCGACGCACAGCGTAAAGTTGTCATACGTTGACGTTGTCAGTAATAAACAGGAAGTAGCAGTTGCTAACAAGCATAGACCATACATCAGTAATGGAGTAGGACTTTAATGAATGTGCTGATTTTTATTTATACATTTTTTTCACGGATGCAGAATCCTTGCGTTTCTTCGCCCGTCCAAACACACAGTTTGTTGCTTCCAGACCTGTTTTCGAGCGTTATCGGAATATTTGAGCAGACGTTCGAAAAATTTGTTTCCATTTCTCATTTTGCACATTTACTGTTTTTAGATTAAGTCAAAAAACACCTCAAGCGAGTGTAAAACCTTTTTTGCAAACTTTAATGAGTTATTCAGAATGTTATAGTTTCCATCAACCTCTCCAAATGCGATATTTCAAAATACCCATTAAAAGGTTGCTGGAAACATGGCTATAAATTTCCTTAACAGATGATACAATGCAGTGAAACAGTATTTACATACAGTCTTTTACATCACTATGGAAGAATGTTGACCCACTTTTAGCCACAATTGAGGGCTTTTGAATAAGAATGGCCTTTTAAAGGCCAGCAAAGTCTCTCAATCCTACTGAAGTCCAGACTTTGACTAGGACATTTAAAAAAAACTTGTTTTCATCTAATTAAAGGGGGACTTGCTGGTTTGCTTAAGGTCATCGTCTTTCTCTAAAACAAAAGTGTGCTTGAGCTTAACAGGCAAATATTCTTTTAAATGGGCTGGTGGAGAGACTTGTGTGAGTTAATACACCCAAAATCAGAACATTTAGACTTGTACACTGATGGCTTCGACATCAGTGAGTATTGACTACAAAATGAAAGCGAAAACTAAACGTGGCGGAAAAATGGTGGGACACCTATTCCTCTATTTATAAGTTCCCAAAAAGAACCGTGACGTAACAGCAAAGAAAACGTGCTCGGAAAATATGACCCAAAAATAATCTAAACAACACTTTGAAAGACTAAATTCAACTTCTCAGTACTTCCAGAGCCCCCAAGCACACAACACAATGTATTTAAGGGGTGAAAAAGCAGATTTTGCATGTTGTGTCCCCTTTAAGGTCACAAAGAGAAGTTTGGTGGTAAATGTAGAATGAACAGTGAGTTTTGCTTTGTGAAGGCAAAAATAATTCCTCTCCATTTCCTAAACTGAGGGTTTTAACAAGTGATGGTGCATACCTATCGTCTTTCTGGACACTCATTCTGCATTACAACATACACTCACCGGCCACTTTATTAGGTACACCTGTCCATCTGTAACACTTAATTTCTAAGCAGCCAATCACATGGCGGCAACTCAGTGCATTTAGGCATGTAGACATGGTCAAGAGAATCTCCTGCAGTTCAAACCGAGCATCAGTATGGGGAAGAAAGGTGATTTGAGTGACTTTGAACGTGGCATGATTGTTGGTGCCAGAAGGGCTGGTCTGAGTATTTCAGAAACTGCTAATCTACTGGGATTTTCACGCACAACCATCTCTAGGGTTTACAGAGAATGGTCCGAAAAAGAAAAAACATCCAGTGAGTGGCAGTTCTGTGGGCGGAAATGCCTTGTTGATGCCAGAGGTCAGAGGAGAATGGCCAGACTGGTTCGAGCTGATAGAAGGGCAACAGTGACTCAAATAACCACCCGTTACAACCAAGGTGGGCAGAAGAGCATCTCTGAACGCACAGTACGTCGAACTTTGAGGCAGATGGGCTACAGCAGCAGAAGACCACATCGGGTGCCACTCCTTTCAGCTAAGAACAGGAAACTGAGGCAACAATTTGCACAAGCTCATCGAAATTGGACAATAGAAGATTGGAAAAACGTTGCCTGGTCTGATGAGTCTCGATTTCTGCTGCGGCAGTCAGATGGTAGGGTCAGAATTTGGCGTCTACAACATGAAAGCATGGATCCATCCTGCCTTGTATCAACAGTTCAGGCTGGTGGTGGTGGTGTCATGGTGTGGGGAATATTTTCTTGGCACTCTTTGGGCCCCTTGGTACCAATTGAGCATTGTTGCAACGCCACAGCCTACCTGAGTATTGTTGCTGACCATGTCCATCCCTTTATGACCACAATGTACCCAACTTCTGATGGCTACTTTCAGCAGGATAATGCGCCATGTCATAAAGCTGGAATCATCTCAGACTGGTTTCTTGAACATGACAATGAGTTCGCTGTACTCAAATGGCCTCCACAGTCACCAGATCTCAATCCAATAGATCATCTTTGGGATGAGGTGGAACGGGAGATTCGCGTCATGGATGTGCAGCTGACAAATCTGCGGCAACTGTGTGATGCCATCATGTCAATATGGACCAAACTCCCTGAGGAATGCTTCCAGCACCTTGTTGAATCTCTGCCACGAAGAATTGAGGCAGTTCTGAAGGCAAAAGGGGCAACCCGTTACTAGCATGGGGTACCTAATAAAGTTGCCGGTGAGTGTAATTTGGTCTTATATACAGTATATGTTTAAAAACAACAAAAACACAAGAATGATGTAAGAGGGCAAAAATGTTTTCACAGTATTGTAAATTCAAATATTTGCTTCCTCTACATCTTTAATTGGAATTGTGTGATCAACTGTTGCAAAAAAATAAATAAAAAATCATCCATTTCCTTGAACGGCTTTCTCTGCATCAGTCTCTGCGATTTCCAGTAAGTGAAAGTCGTTTTCAAAGACCCAGCATGGGCTTCGGCTGCTTTCAAGTCATTTTTCAGGTTTTCTTGGAAGTTTTACAGTGCTCAAGCAGGCAGGCAGATTACTAAACTGACTCCAATAATTCCCAAATACACCATGTAAAATAAGAATTAAACCAGCCCTTGACTGTCCCTATTCTTTTTTTTCTTTGACACTTTTAATCAATAGTGGGTAATTGCAATCATTTGATTTCTGTATTTTATGGAGCACGAGTCACCATTTCACACACATTCCAATAGATTCTGGGTGCCTAATTACCTATTAACTTTGAAACCAGAGAACTTGCTAGCAAGCCAAGATTCTTTAAGATGAATTGTTACATGGTGCCACAAGTTGTAGTGCGGTCATGGCATGTTTTTTGGGATTCAGCTTATTGAAATAGGGCGACATTTAGTGGCACTCAGAAGGAATTATATTATTGGCAAGATTAATTTGAAAGAAGAAATAAAATCAGTTGATGATGTAGCACTAATATTCACCAACAATTAAACAAGTAGCTGCATATGGGCATTCATGTTGACCTCATCGTAAGGACAACAGTGAACCAGAACTAAGTGCTTGTAGCTATGCATTGTTTCTCCCAATTTCCTTTGAAGTTTAAACTTGAATCTGGGAATGACATCCAACCCAATTTACACCAATTCAAAGGGTGAAAACCTGTAGGATTTGCCGTTTAAATATACAGTAACCAGGCTAACTGTTACTAGCAGGGCAAGCTAATAACAATGTACATCTTAGCATTTTGCAAATTCAAACAGTAAGGCAACATATTAATTGAAGGAAGTTTTATAGACCTCCGTGTGAACAATTCAATGCGTTGCAAATCATCAAAAGTATAAATAAACTACGTTTTTAGGGCAGCTATTGTTAAACTTAACAGTTAACGGCAGGCGATCAAGGAAGAGCATGTCAGTTTCTCCTGTCTGTTCAACAGAAATGGATTTTACAGAGTTAGTGATGTATTTAATGTCGAAAGCTGATCAAAGCGTCGGCACCCCACCAATTCCTCCAGAGACGCACCTGGTTCGGCAAGGACCACCATATGTTGCCGTGTCTGGATGACTTTCAGCGGTACTTCCGTCTTTCCAGGGCTCAGTATGAGGTATGTCCCTCCAGGACACAAACTATAGGCGTATTCGGTGATTAAATTCATTATTGCTTAATAGAAACATAGCCTAATTGTTCCATCTAAATATGTAACACATAAAAAAAGAAGTGCTTAAATAGATGGATGAGGAGCACCCTTAACATAATGCAAATTGACAGAAAAGATCCTATTTTTTTAAAGTCAAGAAAAAATTAGCTTTGCCCTGTTTGCAGTTTAGCTTTGCTCTGTTCGTCCAGTTCAAAAAGGTTTTTCTTTTTCTTTGCTTTTGTTTTCATGATAAAGCACAACAAACTGAAAAACCCCACACCCTGTTGTATTACTATAGTGAAAAACTTTGTATTTACCAAAGTTTTACTCCCACAGACAGGTTTTCCAATGCCACTTTCTGGTATTCCCAGGTAACCAGGTGAGGTTAGTTTATTATCTGTATTTCTATTGCATGAGCTCTACCTGAATCAGAAAGTGTCCCTCAGTCAAGATTGAAAAATGTACAACTCCAGATTGCATAGTTGTGGTGCAATAAAAGCTAACAAAGAGCGGCCTCTACCTTTTCAATTGCCTTTTAAATCGCCTTTGGCCTCTACCTTTTGAATACAGTTTGAAGAAATAGGTAACATATTCATGTGCAAATGATATGCTGTTTTTCTTTCTGTTGTGAAATAGTTTCATATAATTTAGTTCGTCCAGAAAACGTTTTTTGAAACACAGAACCTGATGTTATTCTCTGCTACTGGCCTTTGAGCCCCTCGTTTTGAACAAATATCTACTCTGCTGATCTTGTGAAGTGGTTTGCACAAAGATTCATTTGACCTGCAATATATATCAAAAAGGAGGAAAATATCTTGCCTGGTAATGATCAAGTTGTAAACTGCATGCAGGGAACACATGCATATCTGTAGTTATTTTGTATCCACTTTACTGTGTTTTTTTTTTTTAAAGCAGTTCTTGAGGGACTCACAAAGGGACTATTAACCACAACTGGAAGACTATGGAGTACATGGTTACTTAGATATGTTCTTGATTTGTATCTTAAAAATCAAGTTAAAATGCATTTTTAGGCAAACAACAGTCAGTGTACATAAAAACAAAAATATGTTTCATAAAAACACCAGATGGTTACAACATGTATCTATTACCTCTGAATAAAATAGTGAAACAAGGTTCAGCCTTACCAGAAACTTTGCTTTTCATCCTGTTTGTAATTCAAGTTCGGAGTCCAAAGTTCGGTACCACTAAAACGTCTAAAAGACTTTGGAAGGAGACATGTATAACACATCATTTTATTAGTGATTTCCACGCAGACAAAATGGCTTTAGGTGTCAAAAAACAAACACAATCCTATCAGAAAGACAACTTGGTTCAGATAGAAAAAAAAAAATCAATTTCTTTAAAATAGTTTATGATTCATCTTTCTGATTGGGACATGATTCCTCCTTCAGATTGAATATCAGTTATTACCTTAAATATTTAATGTATTTAACTGTTACTTATATGTAGTTTATTATAGCTTATTAAAGCTTTATGTGCATTTCATGAGATTTCTACTTTTAGTCTTTTTCTGACAAAGCTCAGTCTTTGATTCCCTGTCTTAGACTTGTCACAGATAAACACTACATTCACTTTCTATCTCTCCTTCCTGTATTTCCTGTTCCAGAGCATTTAGACTTGAATACACCATTTAGTGTTAAGTCTTGTTTTGGTTCCCATTCCACAGCAGACCTCAAAGTGCAAGAAGCTTTGAATAGGAACAAGAGGTTATCCCACCATGTGCAGAGTTGTGTTTTGAAGTGCGTTCTTCAAAGGAAGCTTCTTTGGTAAAGCGCTGCTTAAGCTCCTTTCAGAACAATTCATTGTTTTCAGGTATATGCGAGTGTGTGTTTTTACATTCAAAAGCTTCATTTCATGTCACCCTCCGAACGTGTGGCTCTGGCTAAGTCAACAATAAATCAGTTTCTGACTAGAATTAAATGCAGCCTCTGCATTGCTGAATAGGAAAATGTGCTGCTTTCCTCTTGACATACGGTGCTTTCGAACTTAATACTGCATAAACGGTTTTATGTTTTCTCACATTACAGCCACAACATTAATGTGTTTTCCTCTGATTTTTCTTTGTAACGTTTTGTACATTTTTTACATCTGAGCTGTGGGTCTTTGCAGCGCAACCATGGGCCTTTTGATCTCTCCTCCTGATTAATATTGTCCTTGACCAGCCTGTCAGTTTAGGTAGACAATAGGGATGTAACATGCACAAAACAATATGGTTTCTGTATATATTCTGGCTTTACAGTCACAGTTTGGTAAAATGCTTGTATGCTTCAATTCATTAAAAAAATTAAATAAGATAAGATAAGCTTTATTGATCTCACAATGGAGAAATTCACTTGTCCCATCGGCTCAATAGTCAAAAGTCAGAAGAAGGTGCCAAAGTAGGTAAGTAGAATCAGTTAGATACAGTTATACAGCTATATACAATTATATATACTTCTATGTATAAATAGGTTATTGCACATATGTTATTATACACTTTATACAGGATTATTGCTCAGGTTAGTGTACAACAAATCATATGAAACCCCCAAAAACTAAAAAAAAAAAATTACATTTGTTGTCATGGCCGGTTTAAAACCATGTCTGCGCCCCCGATCCCCTTCCAACACTTTCACACAGACACACTTAATAATTCCGAACAAATTAAATGCTCGATTTCTAAAACTCTTTCTTCAATAAAACACGAATTCACTTTAAGATTTATCTTTGTAAAATGTGCCAGTATGTGTGGAGTGCTCTGTGTGTATGTGTGGGTTGCAGTGCACAGCTTGTTTTAGAACGTAAACGCACCGGCACAAAATCAGAGTGTGCACCGAGGAGACCTTGCTCAATGGTAAAAAGCTAACATAGAGATCTTTCATCTGTAGCCAAAGCTTTTATAATAACACATGCTCATTTCCCATCATAGCCAGAACAAATGACATGCAGGGCTTATCAGCACAAAAATACTGGCCAGAGTTTTTTTTCTTTCAATTTCCTCTTTGGAAATTATTCCCTTTATGCAAAGATATAAATGATATTTAGCTAGATACAACAGTTGCTGAATATGTATGAGGGTGTTAAATTGTAAACAGCATCATTTAGGGTGACTTCTGGAGGTGAGGTCTTATGTAATCACAGAGCCACAATACATATATTGGGAATATTATTAATGTCATTGTAAATTATTCAGTGCCTTCAAAATATTGTGGGACTATGCATGAGTTCTGTTGATTAAACTAAGTAAAGATAGAAGCGAGAGGCCTGCTTCCCTTTTACAGTCTGTTTTTTTTTACTCAGCCGTAACCTGTCAAGTCTATGACAAATATGCTTTGCTGTGCATAACATAAACTTTGACAGTTTCATTATTAATAACATGTCCTCACCTCTCTGCAAATCCCCTTACAGATTTGTAATAATAAATTGCCTCGTATCAGTATTCGCACTCCTAAAATTTATTTCACATTTTGTCTCGTTGGACCTGAAATCTTCAAGCTGTTTAAATGGAATTTGCCTGATAGACCAACAGGAAGTAGTGAATAATAGTGAGGTGGAAGGAAATGGCATGTAAGACATTATAGCACATGATTTCTTAAAAAAAAAAAATATATTAATAGGAGCTATCTAAGGCAAAATACATGTATGATTGTTTTTGATCTAGCAATAATAAATGGGAAATCAATGTTGTAAAGTATCAAAGAAACATAATATACATAAAAAACAACACTAATCAGAATTGGGATCTCTGAATATATAACTTGATACTTTTTTTGAAAAAGAAAAAAATCACAAAGGTGAACAGTGAATGAAATCCCAGTAAACTGACTGTTTGGCAACACAATTGTGCCTTATTAAGAACATTCCTAGAGTCAGAGGTGAAATAAGACACCTCTGCTCACTTAAGGAAGAATCACTCTTAATGACAGTGCAAAAAGCAATTGTTGTATTCATATTCATAACAACTGTTCATGATCTATCAGAGGAAGACTTGGGATTTTAAATTCACCCCAATTATTTACTATGCATATTGTCATGACATGGTGTTTTGTTTATGTTTTTGGACATTTTAGCTGATCATTTTCCACCCCATGCTCTACCCGTCCCAGTCCCCGTTCACTCACTCTCTCACCATAATTAGTTCCACCTGCTGCTGCAGCTAATCAGACTCAACCCAGCTCACCTGTCACTCTGCCTACATACACCTGCTATATGTCTTATCTAGCTGCCTGCATGTGGTTTTTGTTGCTTTGCCTGTTGATCCTGTTGGACCTGTTCTTGCCCTGTTCTCGCTAGTTTGCTTAACTTCCTTTATGCACAGCCTGGTTCAGGTTGTTCCCTATGTAAAATATCATTACAGCATATTAAGTGACAACAGGACAGCTCTGAACCCAGATTTTTTGTGTACCCTAAAGTAGTGATGGCGAGATGAAGCCTCATGAGGCATTGAACCACTCAGCCAACTGGTTCGAGAAAAGGTTCATTTCTTGACGGTTCATGTGCACACAGCACCAACTACTGGCAAGTTGTATAATCACAGCCAGCTGTATCTTAACACGTGTGATGCATATCATTTTTGTCTATTATGGCTCTTGGGAATGACTTCACAGAAGGTGTAGGACGAAATAATTTGTCTACATAAATTTTGTAAACACATGTGTACAATAAAATATTGTTTGAATGTATTCTCTGTGTGTAATTATTCCCAAAATAGTAGTGACATGATATGGCATGTTGTGTAATAATGTTTTTCTGTGACTCTAGAAAAATGGCATGGGCTTAATCAGGCAGAGGACAATGAAAGTGCTTGTGGAACTAGGCAGGGGGTAGTGAATAGGCTAATGCTTGTGTAACTTGGATAATTTCATGCATTTTTATTAAGAAACAACAATTTCTCCACAGTTTTTGGTTTCAAATGATTTCTCTTTTTTGATACTACTTCTCCAACCTTTGAAAAGACACGCTCACATGGCACAGATGATGCCGGGGTGCATAAATAAATAAGTGCAAGTATGTACAGATTGGGGTACTGTAACCGATGATTAGCCCAGTACTATACGGTCCCACAGTTTACCCTCAGCAGCAACACTGAAGCACACAGAGGTTCCCGCTGCGTCTTTACGCACGATCCAGCTGCTGATGTCTCCTCTCTTTTCAGCTCAATGCAATTCTAGACAGTAACAGTTTATAACCTATATCACCTTTCACAGCAACAGGTTTCTCATCTCAGTCGACCAGACAAATCTCTATTGCTCTCTCAGTGCGCTCTGGGCGGTGAGGTGGGAGGATTTTACCCGATGGTGCGCTGCGTGTGAGGGATAAACAGGGTGAAAATGCATAAATAAAAACTGTAAAGGGCTCCTATACAGTGATCATAGGAGCTGACCGGTCTGAGATCAGCCTCCTGATGTTACAAGTTCTTTAAAATGAAAGCGCGCACCCAAATTACAAGTAACGTAATTTTGCGCACCTGAAAAAAGCGCACGGCAGAAGCGCATCGAAGCGCCGAGGCACAGAAATACGGTGCATGTAGTTAAAAAATGCAGAATTAATAAAAACAACTTATAACCAGACGTAGCGTTTTAAACTGCATCTGGTGAGCAGAACTGTTTTATGATCCAGAGTGCAGCCATAACTGGTTCTGAATGAAGGCAATATCTGGCAGCAGCTCTCTTCCCCCGCCCCCTCCCCTCCTGCGTACGTAGTACAGGACTTTACCGGCACACTTTCAACCGCTGGTTAAGACTAAAATTATTCATAACTCTGATCGCTCCTCCTGCTGCTCTGTTAACATGAACTGCAGCAGGAATGATGGCCACAAGCTGTGAAAGAAGCTGAAACATCTCAGCAGAAGGCGGAGTTTTTATCGTCCGCTGCCCAGATGGGCGTTGGGATTTTTATGCGTGAAAAATGCATGTTTGCGTGTGACTGTGTGAAGTCAGTGACGGTCAATGCGTGATAGTTGAGAGCACTGATCTCCTATCTATCTATCTCTCTCCTAAACTCTCCAAACACCAAACTAACTGTCTCAAACTAAATAACCACTATCCAAACTCTGCTATCCAAACTATCAAAACTCTATCCACTCTCTCAACTGACCGCAACTCGCCTACAACAACCCACATTTTGAATGGAGCCTGTGGGCTTTCTAAAAGCTGTCGAAGCCGCGCCAACATCTGAGCCACTTCCCGAAGCAGTCACGTGGTACAGCCGGCCAGCGAGGCTTCGGACGTCATCGTTTTCGGCTCCTCCCCTAAATGAAGCAAGCCTCGATACGCGCTTCACGGAAACGCCCCCTCCATTACTCGACACACGCCTCGAAGCCTCGGCACATCACGTAACATCACTACCCTAAAGGTTTTATGGCTTGTATTTATTTACGTCCTGTAAGGGAGGAATGGGAAAGGGGTTTTATGTAACGGGCTGAGATGACCTGAGTAAAAACTTCCTTTCCTCTGGGTATGCAAAAGACACTCTGCCTTGATTTACCTGCGTTCAAATGAAATTTGATACCTAATGGAGATTCTTCTTTGATGACCCCTGTGTTAAGCCTGTGTTAAATTTATGTTAGTCATAACACTCAAGATGCAATTACTTTGCATGTCATGTTCTACTGTGAAATGCAATCAAGCTTTCTTTTTTTTGGCTAATTAATTCCCCTTAATAGTGAATATGAAGTAATAATAAAAAAGCTTTCTCCATAAATAATTCATTTATCCCCTTTTAGTTCTTTTTCCCTCAATAAAAGGACAGCCAACCACCTTATAAAGTCACTTAATTATTGCATAGCGTCAAACTCTGCAATGAAATCTCAGCTTTAAACCAGCTTTTTTTAGAGAAGATCAATGGGCAAAAACCCTCACAGTATTAAGTATAAAGTTTTGAAAAAGTTTAGTGTTGGGTTACACAATAATCTGAACATCTTACAGACCTGGAAACCAGAAACTGGGCGGAGGTTCACCCTCCAGCAAGACAGCAATTCTAAACGCAGAACAAAAAAACGACAACACAATGCTCCTGATCAAAACATGTCAAAAACTAGAATCACCCAGTCCAAACTACAACCCAATTAAGAATGTGTGGCGAGAAATGGAAATAATTTTCACAGATGCTCCCAATTAAATCTGACTGAGCTTGAGTTATTTTGCAAAGACAAACTGGCTAAAATTCCAGCTTCTAGCTGTACAAAGCTGGTAGAAATACACCCAAAGGATGAATTAATTAAATCTACTCCTTTGAAACGTCTATTTTTAAAAGGTGTTTAAAACCATGCATACCTTTCCTCCCACTTCACAATCATGTGCTACTTTGTGTTGGCCTGTCACATAAGATTGCAATAAAACAGTTTGACCTTTGAGGTTGTAACATAACAAAAACACAAACAAGTACAAGGGCTATGAATACCGAAAAAGTCACGGTATGTGATGGTATTAATTATCTCAAAAGCCATGTTCTAATGGGGTATGCAGTTGATATAAGGCTTTTATACCACCTGTATCTCACAGGACTATCACGGATCTGCTGAGATTTACTCTTAAGACTGAATGTTATCGTTGCCATTTGCTAAAGATTCTGTAACCTTGGATTGTTCCAAGCTGTAAAAAAAAAAAAAAAAGAAACATTTTCAAAGCTTTTTTTTCAGAATGAAATGACGTCTGTTGTACAAAATGGTTTAGTAGAAGCAACATTTGAAAAAACTCGAGGGTTGCTCCAAACAAAGCATCTACGCAGTATATAGTGTATTGTATGTGCCTTCACTACACCACATGTATAAAGTAAAAGTGCACTTAGTCCTGAGTTAAAAATATACCTTTTCAAACTTCTAAGTAGGTTCACAGGAAAAAATAAAAAAATTCTCAACATGTAAATGCTAGGACGAAGCTTAATGTAAGTGGACTGTTAGCATTTTCCTCCTGGCAGCTGATTAATTCAACCTCTGTTTGTATTTGCGTACCGTCTATTCGTTTCAGCGTCTGTCTGCTACAAGGTTACCTCGTCATATGGAGATGTACCTCAAGAGCTTATGAGGGCTGCGGTTTGTTTGCACGCAAGTGCAATGGATAAACAAAGACAAAAGAGGGAAACGAGGGGAGGGGATGGGGGGGATAAGAAAGTAGAAAGGAAAATAAATGCCAGCTGTCTGCTTTATCGTGGCGATAATAACAAATAAAAGGAACTTGGCAACAGACGCTTCAAGGAGTTGCACTGGAATATCTGCAGACGCACATCACAACTCTGTGGCTGGGCCCATTGCCAAAGATTATAACTACTGACAATCTCTTTTTCCTATACTTCTGTAACATGTTTCAAGCGACAGAAATAAATGGCAGCTTTTGAAATTTCTGATAAGTAGCTTGAGAGGGAACAGTGATGAGGGGTTTAATTTGTCAGCGTGACCTTCAGATTTACGGGTCTGGTGAGCACTGATGAAAAAATGCGAAAGTGAACAGAATTACAAAATGGCATGCTTTCAACTAGGGTTTTCAGCAAAAACGTTGGTAACTATAAGCTCTCGTTATTCCCTCATTTAAAACAAAGCAACAATGGGAAAGCACTGAAAAACTAAGTACACCCTTGGTGTTTCTATAAGACTGAAGAAGGGGAAGTAGAAACCAGATGTTGCAAATCAAATAAACAATCACCAGCAAGCATGATCACCTTGTTAGGTTCATCTTTCTGTTAATGGGTTGGGTCCCTCCTTGCCTTAAGAACTCACTTGAACATTTATAAACTGTGGCTTAGTAAGCTGCATGCTACTTCCCACGTCAGAAAGCCATATAGAAAAAATTGTCGCTGGCCAACAATCCAGGAAGGCAGCTTCCAAACAATTTGATGTCTATTATTCTGCAGTGAGAATTTCAATTTCAATTAAATTTATTTATATAGCGCCAAATCATGAAACATGTCATCTCAAGGCACTTTACAAAATCAAGTTCAATCATATTATACAGATTGGGTCAGATTATACAGATTGGTCAAAAATGTCCTATATAAGGAAACCAGTTGATTGCATCAAAGTCCCGACAAGCAGCATTCACTCCTGGGGAAGCGTAGAGCCACAGGGAGAGTCGTCTGCATTGTACATGGCTTTGCTGCAATCCCTCATACTGAGCAAGCATGAAGCGACAGTGGGAAGAAAAACTCCCCATTAACAGGAAGGAAAACCTCCAGCAGAACCGGGCTCAGTATGAACGGTCATCTGCCTCGACCGACTGGGGTTACAGAAGACAGAGCAGAGACACAACAAGACAGACAAAAAAGCACAGAAGCACACATTGATCCAGTAATCTGTTCTACATTAGATGGTAGTAGCGGGTGAGCCGTCTTCTCTGGATGATGTCACAGTTAACAGAACGCCAGACCAGGTGTACCTACTATGAAGAAAAAGAGAGAGAGCAAAAAGTTAAAAGCTGAAATGACGACAGTCATTTCAATGTAATACAATGCAAAACTGGAGAACAGTAGACTGAAGAACAGTAGAAATCAATTTAGATTCAAATCACCTATTAAAGACCAGATTGTTTTCGTAATGTCCAAGCATGTGAATATACTATCATTTTACCATGACTGGCAGTGTTTTTTTTTTTAAATTGGAACGTCAAATCACACTTAAAATAAACCACTTGTATCCAGATTCTTACATGTTTGTAGAGGCCACTTTTAAAATTTCAGTAATCCTGGTGACCATCAACGGCATCCGCAATTTCACTGAGGATAACTGCCCTTGTGAACACACCGTGCATCCACAGTCATGCCAGATACAGTAAATGCCAATTAATTAGTCTCATTAATTTCCATGGGGATTGCTCGAGTAAGGGCTGAGTCTGCTAACCAAAGGCAGATGAATAAGTGGAAAAGATAGCCAGTTAGTTTTATAATGCCACCAGCGCGTTGTGATGACGGTGGCAGCAATGAACCGCTTATTGCTTCTCTCAAACCAGAAGCCCCTCTGTGGACCATAATCACCACATTTGTTGGATGCTGAGACTCCAAGAAAACATTAATGACCCTGTAAACAAGCGAGCTCGGTCTGCATAGCTTGCACATCGCTAAATGTCAGGAAAAAAAAAAAAAGAGCAAGACTGAGGGGGTAGGTGAAAAAGGTGAGTGGATTCTGGTTTATTTTGCACAAGATTGGACTTTTTTTTATATCAGAGACAATTACTGGTAGAGAGGAGAGGCAGTCTGCTTAAGGAGGTGTGCTCCGTTCACAGCCATTTCAGAGTTCCATTCAGATCCATGACTTGATTGCGTGAAGGTTTCATGTACGTGAATAATCCCTGCTGAGTCATCAGGACACTAAATAAGACACTAAAGGTGGCTAAACAATGTAATCTGTTTGTACACTTTGTGTGGGCGAATGGAGTTAAAGTGGTTTGGCTGAAAAGGTATGTGGTTTTATATGTTTTTGTTTTTGTAGGATTTAGAAGGAGGACTTAAAAACTTTGTTATCCAGCTGGTGCTTGCTTTTATTTTGATTTTCTCCCCAGGTATTGGTAGACCATGAACATAGTTTGAAGACACTGTAGAACTCTGTGCCTATTTAGGCTCAAACTTCACAGCTTTGGTTGGGAGGAGCTTCTGCTTTACAGTGGAAGCTCCTCCCACAAGAGTAACTACCATTAATTGGAGTTCAATCACAATGTAAAAAAAAAAAATACAGTGAAAATGAACACAGTATTTAGCAGTCCCTGGATCTATTAATAGAACTATGATGCATATAAATTGTTTGGTTACATATTCATGCATTGGTTCTTAAAAAAAAAAAAAAAATGGTAATGCGCACGCAAACACCCCTAGGCAGTGCATCAACAATGGAACATCCCAAATCAGCTTGTCTGGATAAGGCTTCTGGAGGTCCCCTGCTCTGGTTTGACATCCTGCCTTGGAAAAAACACTTAAAGGTAAGATGAACATGAGCAACACATGCTACCAAGCAATGCTTCATATTAACGCCAAGCAATTAACAAGCCATCAGAATCATTGCATGCACAGTACAGCATAACAAAATAGGCAATATCATTCTTCTAGCTGGATAGATGTAACAAAATAAAAAGAACTGTATATTAACTGTTTTTTTTTTTTCTTTAAGTGTGCAAGATACTTATCTGAAGGCATGGGTTACTCAATGGCAGTTTGGATTTAGTCTTTTTTCATGGGTTTCATGTAACTTTCTTTGCTGCTTCCCAGTCTACAGCAATTTACCGACAACCTTGGGATCTAGGAATCTCCTACAATTAGTGGGCCTTGTTGGAAAAACCTTCCAACAGTTTTGCATTTATGGGGTCTCTATAGACGTTTGGTGGCCTTGGCATAGAAACAAAAGCAAAATACATAATACAAAAACCCCAGTCGGTCGTGGCAGATGGCTGTTCACACTGAGCCTGGTTCGGCTGGAGGTTTTTCTCTTGTTAGCTGTCACTTCATGCATGCTCGGTGTGAGGAATTGCTACAAAGTCATCGACAATGCAGACGACTGTCCACTGTGACTCTACGCTCTTTCAGGAGGAGTGAATGCTGCTTGTCAAGACTTGTTGCAATCTGCTGGGTTTCCTTAGACAGGAAACCTTTTTCGACCAATCTGTCTCTATGATTTGATTGAATTTGACTTTGTAAAGTGCCTTGAGATGACATGGGTTGGTATTTGGCGCTATATAAATACAATTTAATTGGATTGGCTTCAAAACACCAGCTCGATAGCAAACAATCTGGCGCACAACTGCATGCAGAACTTGGTGCAGTATAATTGTATATCTCTGATGACACAATTGTACTGTCCAGGCCTATTTTGCACTAAAAAGAAAGAGTTTTTAAGTTAATGATGGCGATACCTCCAAAAATTGCTCTTTTCGGGGAAGTAACACAGCCAAACAGAGAAGCACTGGACAGGTGGTAGTTTCTATTGGGAAGAAAAAACAGAATAGAGAAAGTGGCTCCAGGAGAGAGACTTAACTAAAAACACACACAGTGAGCCAGGAGTGCTTTTCTAGTGAATAATAAACGGAGTATGCACATTTAAAAGAAGCAATAACTCCATAAATTACTCCATCCAGGAAAAAGACATAGGAAACCAAAGTACTCTTAACCATAATAAAAAAAAACAGGGTACCTGAAGTCAATGGAGAGTATAGCTTTGTCAATGACTGCGTCAAGAAAGCAGACATGTCTAAATAAGTAAGTGCTGAACCCAGAATACTTTCCATAGAAAATAAAAACAAGTAGAGTACACAACCATAATGGCAGTTTTAGTGTAGTCAATGGCTTAATCCCTGAAAGAGGCCCAGCTCCTGGACAGGGAGTGTAAAGTAAAGATAGTACATAGTTGATAGCAGCAATAATTCCATTAATGGCACATTTCTTTCTTGTCTTTAGTGCCTTTCTCTGTTTTTACCTCTCATTGCTTCTTCTTTCCATTTATTGTTCAATGGCGCGTTAAGTCATATCAGACATGGTATGGATACCACTTGGTTCTCTCTTTTGGATTTATTGTTTAGATTTAAATTTAATACTTTCTCCAGTAACACGGAACACATAGATTATGTATGTCAGATAGGTTTAGAGGCATTGAATGATGTAAAATATAACTGTAATCAGTGTTTAATTTGAGCCAGATTCTGCCAGAACAAGACTGGGGGCTTCTTTTATTTTGACAGGGTGCCTTCTGGAAACTTTGTGCTTGCATCCGGTAACTCTAAGCAATGAGCAAATTTTAATTCCTTAAACCAACAACATCTAAATTGGATATGTAATCTGCCAAACATTACATCAAACGCACCTTTTTAAACATAAGAGCAATCACTTTAGAGCAGTCCCTTCGAATACGTGTTTTTTGCTTCTACCCTTAAAAACTCCGACCCAAAAAGTCCAGTCTTGGGCATTTTTTTTATTAAGAACACAAAAATCTTATAAAACAGAACAACTAAATTGCACATCAGTTTTACAGTTCATATGGGCCATGAATAACAATTACAATTTTCTTTTTACAATGAAAAGAGAAATGTTTTATAGGTAATCACATCATATATATTTTGTATCCATCTAACAGCGCCATTTTGACAAAATAACGGCAACCAAAATGCAGAAAAGATAATCCAAATTAATTCTCCGTATTACAAAAGAGCTAAACTAAGCTAAGCAACTGAGAATATGTAATTTGTCAAATTACTAAAATTAGACGCATGCATTGCTGCCATCTTGTGGTTGTAAAACAGAGCTGTAAAGTTTAAATAGTTAACTTGTATGATTCAAATGGTGAAGAGATCTTTCCTGAATATTGCTTCAACCGACATATTAGGGCAACAACAAAACACTGCTGCTTTATATGATGATATGATAATCGTGACCATATGAACGGAGATTGTTCCCCATTGATTTTCCAAAACCCTGCAGGATTTCTGAGAAATGTCAGTGTTGGATACGAGCTTGTAACCGAGAAGACTTTACTGTGGAATCTTACCAAAAACACCTATATGTGATCTCTACATTTCCTTGGTGGGAAGGAGTTAACACTTGAATGTCCAGACTTAATACCAGCGACTGCAGCATCTGTGCAGGCAGGATACTTTTATTTGGCTTCTTCTCTGCGGAATGAAAACATCATCATACAATCCATGATTCTTGGGGTTGTTTTTGAACGCAAAGTCCCTTTTTCTTCCAACTCCAGTAGCATCTCTTTATGCGGACATAAAGAGATGCTATTGGAGCAGGTCTGAGTGGTGGGGGTGGATGCCAAGCTACCCAGGCTATCATACCATTAAAACAAACATATTAACCATCTTTCTGATTTTAGAAAAAAATATGTTGTAATAGCACGGAAATGGAAATTATCATCATGGATACAAAGACTAGCATGTCAAATCAAAGGATTGGTGTGAAAACCAGGAGACATGACAAAGGCATAACTTTTGAGTGATGTGCTGCCTCTTATTCTTTGTGATATTTAGGTTATAGGCAAATAATATCTTAAGGTTTGCTTGAGTCACCCCTGAAGTACAAAAAAAAACCATACGGTATTGTGCTGGAACTGTCCAAAGTATATTAGCCGTCTAATTCTTGGAATAGATTATTGATAAATATGTAGTCTTTAAAGTTACAATTAAATTCTGCATTTATCATTTATTTATCAACTGGTTCCCTTATATAGGAAATTTCTGACCAATCAGTATAATATGATTGAATTTGACTTTGTAAAGTGCCTCGAGATGACATGTTTCATGAATTGGCGGTATATAAATAAAATTGGATAGAATTGAATTGAATCATTTCCATTACAGAATGCCCCATAGGTTGAAAAAGCGATATGCAGAAAACGACCAATGTATAAAACCAAATGGAGAGGCTGTAGCAAATAATCAACAGTGGTTTTCATCTCAATAATGTTCCACAAAGCCCCATTAATTGATTTGCTCGATCTCCCTCTTGTGTTTATTCCACACGGGCATCAATTATTAAGTTTTTGTTGCTGTGAGGCCTTCTCCAGGCATTGTGTTTTCAAGGGGCAAGTGGTGTATCAAACACATCATCATAGTGTGCGCAGATAGGCAACAAACACACGCCTCATCTTGCAATCAGTGGAGCCGCAGTCATTTGTCACGATGACAGAAAAAGTGAGGACAAACAACCGAAGCCACACCCAACCAGTGCTGTTTTTGTTTTGATTCGGGCTTGGCTCTGTGAAAGTCGGAGACGGCCGTCTGAGCAGTACCACCGGAGGCAGATTATGTTCTTGGGGGTCATTAATTAACTCATCCAGAGCCTTTATTAGCTCCTTAATGGATCTGGTTAGAGCATATCAGGAGCTTGATTACCTCCCGTTGGCTACGGGAAGAGATTGACTATACATCTGTGTGTGTGTGTGTGTGTGTGTGTGTGTGTGTGTGTGTGTTAGATATCTGAAACTGTAATGTTCTTTTCACAGACGCTGCTTTTAGAATATTTAAAGAATTTAAAGAATTTGTCTGTTTTTGTTTCACATCGTCAAATCAATTTTATTCTCAGAGAGAGCCATAACATGACAAAGAGTTTTCAAATGATTTCATTGTGAAAGCAAAGGAAAATTATCCCAGCAAAGCTGGCCTTGGCGACAAATAGCAATGAGTCTGTTGTGTCACTGTAGAGGAATTTTGGCTCACTCTTTTTTACAAATTGGTTTAATTTTGATTTTTAATCATCAGCAGCCTGTTTAAAGTCATGCCACAGTATCTCAAATAGATTTACATCTAGATTTTGATTAGGCTGCTCCAAAACCTTTACTTTGTTTAATCATCATTACCTGTTGGTCGAACATTCCCCCTCAGGAAAATTTTTTTCTTTATCAGCAAGAAGAATCTATGGTTTTATGAATTTTGTAAAGTTATTCAGGTCATGAAGCTGCCACTGCCACCATCATTTAGTACCTGGTCTGTTTTCTGAAATGTTCGGGGGAATTTTATGCCAGATGCAACTGGATGTTTTATCAGTTCACTAAATGTTTTTCCAAAAGTTTTGGAAATCTTCAAGATTTTTTTTGATTGTAAATGTAAGATGTCCTTTTGTGTTTTTCATTTGATTTAGTTTAGTTTTTGCCCAGTCCCTTTCTTCTTGTTTAATCATGAAAACAGATCTTAGCTAAGAGAATTGAGGACTGCAGTGGTTTACCGTGTTTTTTGGACTATAAGGCGCACTTAAAATCCTTAGATTTTTCTCAAAGATTGATAGTGTGCCTTATAGATGATTACTGTTGTGCTTCCTGAATGATTTTATGTGGTAACATGTGCTCAAAAATCTGTTAAAATGTGTAAGTATGACTTTGGTCAGCAACAAAGTCACTCCTCTCAATGGATATTCGGAGCATTACGGTACACTTTGTCACTACCTGATCGAACCCCTGAGCTGTCTACAACACTACCTGACAATAATGTCTAAGCTAGAACGGCATTCATGTAAAGCAGCCTGCACTCGGAGTACGCACTAGCAACAATAAACAAAGTAATTTAATTCAATATAAAAGTTACGTTTATTTATTTTGGCCTAATGTTAGAAACAGGGCAGTGTAGTCCAACTACTCTGTCCTCCCGACAGAGACGGATAGCTCTCCTTCTCAGGAGACAGCTGTGTATGGGGAAGGCGTGGAGTGATATTACACACCTGGGAAGAATATTTTATACGCCTTATAATCCGGTGTGCCTTATGTGTGGACATAGAAACGTTAATTCACAGTGTACTTTATAATCCGGTGCAGTTTATGGTCTGAAAAATACGGTAGATGTTCTGGGCTTCTATTCATGTAATTATGGTAGGCTATTCATTCCTGGGAAGGTTCTCTACTTTTCCATGTTTTCTTCATGTCTGGATTATGGCTGGTGTTGTTAGCTGCTTTGTTCACGAAGCCTTAGAAATGCTTTTGTAACCATTATCAGACTAATAGATGTCCAATTACTTTGTTTCAATTCTTTTCTTTAATTTTTTTAAATCTGAGAAATTTAAGCAAAAAATTTGGCCTGTTACAGTTACTTCGTCATTGTGAAGAGATGCAGGCGATTTCCATTTTTGCATGCAAATGGGTCATAATAGTATGACATTAAAATGTGTTATTGAAACAATATGCCACATAATGTGATAAAATAGCCAAAGCAGAGTGACAATGCAAGGAGCAAATACTTGATCACAGCACTGGAAGCACAGAGGTAAATCTAGCAAATAAATGCAACGTTCTTGTACATTTAAATAAGAGAGCTATCAGATTTTAACCAGGCATTGTCTAAAACAATACGATTCCTTAAATTATGAGCCAGGCAATGTGTTAAACATGTTCTCATATGTCCAGCTTAATTTTACAGGAAGCACAACCGAGGTAGCATCTGCTCCATCTCCATCCACTTCTCTGTCTCTAGCTCTTGGCCATTACGCCACTCGTGGTATTTGCAGTCAGGCAGGTGCCAGCTTGTGCGATGTTCATCATGTAATTGGCTGCACAGCCCAAGTGCCTATTAAAACTGCAAGAGCAAAGTTTTTCTTTTTTTTTTTTTTTCCTTTCAGAAGATACTGAAATGCATTCGGTTAATGGAGTCATTTTGTACCTCATGTAAATGCATTGAATAGTACTTACTTGCTCAAATCCAGATGCTCTTAAAAATGTAATTTTGCAGTCCACAGTAAGCAGCATACAGAAAGAGATGGAAGAGACAACCATATAACAGTAGTGATAAATCATTATATATATATATATATATATATATATATATATATATATATATATATATATATATATATATATATATATATATATATAGATATATAGATAGATAGATAGATAGATAGATAGATAGATAGATAGATAGATAGATAGATTAGTCTATAAAAATGGAAGGTGAGATCATATTATGGAAGTCTTTCTCTAACTTAGACTAAATTCAATCATGGGTTGTGCAATTATTTTATTTAAAAAAAAATGGCCACATTTCAACTAAGATTTTATTATTATTAAATCTTTATTGAACCAGGAAAGTCACCGTTGAGATTAATACTCTCTTTTTTCAAGGGATGCCTTTGCAAAAAATAAATAGAAATAAAAATAAAGACAAATAAAAAATAGTTACAAAATATTGCACGTAAAATATATTGTACATGTTTATTTGATTATAAGTTGTGTAAAAAAACTTTTTTTTTTTTTACCTAAAGGACAATAAGAATTCTCAGCCCCTCCCTTTCAAATATACGGTCAAAATGGGAAGCGTTGCAGAGCATGATGTAAATGCCAGCGCTCCCCATGACTGTCTGTGGGAAACAAACCACCTGGCATTAGTCCAAAAACTCTACAGAAAGCCAAAAACTGTAGTGACTTACAGTTACTGACACTTCAGGAACACTACTTAGCCAATAGGTTGTTGTTTTCTTACGTCTCCTGTACCCACGAGTAGCTATTGCTGTACATTATAGAATTTGTAGTGTGTTTGGTATGAGTGCAAAGTGACCTACTGTGAACCTTTTATTAATAATCGATCTCGGAAACTATCTTTTTGGCTGGATACTTTTCCATCAAATGCCAAATGTGGCCCATCGGCCTTAACGTTGAAATGTGTGGTCTACATTGCTCTTCAGATTGCAACCAAAAGCCTTGTAGTACCTATGCTACACCATAAGGCACTGACATAAGTCCGAAATAAGACCATGAGTGTGACTAAGCATCATTAAGCAAAGGCTTCTCCCAAAACATGTCTGACAATTTCACCTTAGACCTTTTTTACCTCTGCACCACCATCGTGCCCCCAATATGGAGATTTTTTTTTTTTTTGGACACAAACACTCACACAGTTTGGTTTGGCGTGAAATAAATGAATGTCACCATGTATAAATTTGGATTCATAGTCCTCTAGTAAATTGAATAATGACGATTTCTTTTGTCTTTGTTTATCCCTTTAGGAGACTTTTGATGACTTTAATGTGAAAGCACCTAGCATTCCTAGCTATCTCTGAGCAGTGGGTGTAACTGTAGGCATAGCCCCCACTTCTAGTCCTCGCAAAGCAGTCCTCCGCAGCTCAATCAATCAATCAGTCAATCAATCAATCAATTTTATTAGTCAACTGCAATTTGCATTACAATCGAACATTCAGTTCCAGCTCTTCAATGCAGTCTTCAACTGCATTGAAGAGCACAAAAAGGTATTTGTTTTCGCTGGCTGTATCTCTACATGATGGTAAACATGGCAGCTGACGTGTGATGCGTATCATAACATTTTTCATCTTTACCAAAGGCACCCCCCCCCCTCCCGCCCCCATCCCCAACTGAGCCGCTGCTAAAAAAAAAGGCCTTCAAGAGTTAATTACATCTATTCAGAACTCTTTCTTTGGTGACCTTTCCTCACAGGAGGAATGACACCGCTCTGCTCTCTTCACAAAGTTTATCTTCCTATCAAGAGAGCATTTTCTCTTTAATTCCACTCCTCTCCCTCTTTAACCTTTGAAACAGCAGTTCAGTATGCAAATCATCATCTTCATATTGTTAGCGAGCTGAATTAGCATTTGCCTTTTTTTTTGCCACATTATCTCACTTTGGGTTTACATAAACGTTCATTGTCAGGGTAGCAGTGACTCTTTGAATTATGCATGAGGTCCTTTTCTCGGCTGAATCCTGGAAGCAAAGATCAGCATATTTTTAGACATTTGCCCATTTTCTGAGCACATTTGGCTTTACAATATAAGCCTCGTATAAAACTCTGATAGTAACACCTTGCGGGCCCGCACAGCCCCTACTTTCTTTGACAAATATATGCATAATAGCCAAGATAAACCCATGTGAATTTGACAAATGTTTTGATGTGGTGTATTTTTATAGTTGGAGAGATAAGCAGTGGTTTACTGCTTTGCTGCTCAAATAGCTTGCTGTTAGATATAGGTGTTGTGCTGCATAATTTGTACTCTTATCATTGTGGGAAGCTGAGTGTTTTGAAAGTGGGCTGAATGAGATTAAATGCAAACACTGTCTAAGTTTACTCATTATCAGAGACATGACTTGCAGGGATTGAATGAACATGTGACAGCCTTTGTTTTAGGCGAATATGTACCCAGGAAAGCATCAATTATGTAGCCGAAACACAAATTTAGGTCAGTTCTCCAAACTGTTGCTATCTGGTATCTGCATTAATTTCAATTGCATTCTTCATGTTGATAATGTAAACCATGGAAGTGAAAAAAAAAAAAAAAACATCTTGGGTATTCCCAAACTTTTGAAAATAGAACAAAACAACACAAAACCTAACTAAATGGGTATGATATACCAACATTTGATCACAAACAAAAGCAAAATATTTGCAGAAAAGGATGACTGAGCAAAAAGGAAGTTACACTTTAGGATAAAGGGAAAAAATGGGTTATATTAGCATGTTTTGGAATCTGTCATTTTGCCTCGGAGCATCCTACAATCCGGCCAGTGCAGCCAATGTAAGATGGTCGGGTCTTCCCAGCTATTGCGTAGCTCTGTCAATGTTTCTTCCCTCTTGTTCCCTTATCCCTCTCATCTTCTTATTTCCAGCATGTAAGGGCTCTTGTCGCACATTTGCAATTTCTTAAGAAAATAAATATATTGGATGCCTTTTGAATGCAGCCCAAAGTGTCACTCTTGTATTCAAGCCGTCGGCTTGGGAAAAAATAAAAAACAAATTCCTGAGTCCAGCCCACCTGAGACAATACGGTGCCCCTGGTAGTTCAAATATATATATAAAAGCCACAAAGGAAGTAGTAATAAAACAGAAGTAATGATATATATACACATTAACAATATCCATGTGATTGCTCAATTTTAAAGTACCCAAGTATGTTCTTGTGTGCTTGGTAAGTACATACTTGGCAAGTACAGTTGAAATTATGTTGTTGCCATGAAAGCAAGAATGCAGTACAGTAGTTCTGCAATTAGAACAGAGTGTACTTGATGAGGACACTTCTCAGCTAAGATCTTTTCCGAAGATTCATTAAATGTTCCTGTTTCATTTGGAGATGTGACTATTTTCACATTTATAATGGATGATAAAATGAAAATATCAAATTTGACCCATATCATACATAAGCAATTAGCATGAAGTGTTTTCCGCTTTGGTGGTGTAGCAGGCTAAGTTCACATGTTTGACATGGGGATTCAGGCTCAAATCCTAGTTTCATCACTAAGGTAATCCAAGTAGGTTGGGATAACTTGCTGTTACAACCTCTGAGGGAGAAGCTGAAAGGAATCATGGTGCATTGTAATATAGAAGTATTGGTACTAAATCAAAAATTCAAATTGTATTGTGAATATAATGTAACATGCTCCTTTATGTATCTATTTATTGTCTTATAATGGAATTTTTATAGTAGTGTTATGTGTGAATGCAGTGTGACACATAGTTTGGACTATGTAGCAGCCAGAGTCTGTAACCCAAATCAAATTTCCTTTGGGACAATAAAGTTATTCTATCTATCTATCTATAAAACAATGAGCTAAAGTTTTAATTTTAGATCATAAAAAGCTTCACTCAGTAAATAATTTTTTACCACCTTATATTACTTCTGTTACTATAATGAACCAGAAGCTGGAGACCCGATAATTCAGTCAGATACCAATGTAGCTTCGTCACAGATTTATTTTGCTGATGTAGATGAGTCAGGAATGGACTGCAACACATACAGGAACCACCGAAAAAGGGAGAGACAGGTTAGTGCCCGAAACCAACTTAGTGGGATAGAATGAACACTGAATAAAAGCCACTAACCTTGTCAATGACCAGAAGGTTGCACTGGTCTTGACAAGAGGATCTTCGAGTTCCACAGAGATGATTCGGATCAGTAAACAACTGATCCACTTGAGGTCATTTGACTGGAGGACACAGACAGTCAGGGAATCCAGTGGCCAGGCAAGGTTTGTCGCCTGGGGTCAGGGGAAAAGCCTGAGGTCTCCAGTCGAACACAGGCAGAAGGTGAATCCACAATCCAGGCAAGAGAATTGATAAAAGGTAGCACACACACCGAGCAGTGATATCCAGACAGGGGCAGAGGCAGATGGAGAATCCAGGGTCAGGCTTTAGTTGGTGATGGGAGTCAGTAGAATCAGGCAAGGGCACAGGCAGGCAGGCTGGGTCAGGAGATGGGTCCGGGTTCAATGTCCAGAAATAGAAGCCAACTGGAGTCTGACAAGGGTAAAACGGGTAGAAATCCACAAACGAAAGTTTTTTCTGAAAGATGATCACGTCCTGCTGCCATATTAGCTGTTATTTTGGTGTTTTATGCTTTGTTTATGCTCACTTTTTTAGTAAATAAAGCCCTTTGTCCATTGTTTATGATAACAATAGTTGTATGACATTGTGCATATGTGAAGGGAATACACAAGTGAGTAGCTAACGGCTATTAGCATCTCCGAGGGAAGTGTGGAAACAATGAAGAAAGGTTAAAGATCCAGTGTAAAAAAAAAAACATATGATTCCAGGCTCCAGGGAAAAGACTGGAATAGTGCTGGGACTACAGTATGAACATTGGTGTTCACTGAAGCGGAAGCTTGCAGGCTCGGTCCAGCATTATTTAGTAGTGATTTATTAGCTGCTGTCTGGCTTTCTGATAGTTCTGCAATACTGCCAGTAGATGGTGCCACATCATTATATCTTGCTGGGATTCTAAATAGAATCCCAGCAATCAAAACACTATCAGGATGGACGATTTGGTGCATATAACCTTATTTTATTATGATCAAATGGTTTTTGGTCTTCTTTTTATAAGCATATCATGTACCTTTAAGTTTTCACTGGATCTATAAACAGGACAGGTAGAAATAATTAAACACTGATTAACAAACACATTTTTTCTTTATTATTTTCATCAGTTAAACTCATATCAGATGTCCACAGCATACACAGGGACGAATGGTTTCATTTCAAAAAGTATCTATTAGAAAAACAAAAAACAAACCTTCCTGGCAGCGTGATGATGCCGTCTGTTCCTACAAGAGAAAGACCTGTCTGCAGTATCCATGACATCATTTCCTGCTCCTGCTGTCTGTGCAGTTACACCTGTGACGGCTCCAATTAAGTGGAGTCGCTGCAGGTGGGAGGAGCACAATGTATTACAGGATCTCCCAGTGTGTAACTGCCAGATTCTTGACAGCAGTCCTTGTTTGCCTGCCTAATTCAGAACTGACCTGTTCCAGTAATTTATCCTGCCTGTCTCGTCCCTGTTGGTTTCTCCTGTTGGCTACTGTATCGGGACCTCAAGTACCTGACCTGCTGCCAGACTCAGGGAACTTCTTCACCTACTCTGCCTCCCTATGCCCTTGCCTGCATAATTCTGCCCCTCCTGAAGAACCCAAAGCTTGGATTCATGTCCTGTGTATGCCCCTATCGGGAAACCTCTGCCTGGAGTGTGCCTACGGTTACCGATTCTCTCGCCTGGATTCCAGATATGTTTCTTGCATCAGCCCAAATGGCAACCTCAGCCAAGTCAACTGGTCTCCTGTGTATGACCCAAGCCTGGACACTGGATTTCCCTTCTGTCTAGGTCCCTCTAGCTGACTTTGTGAAGCAGATAAGTCAGTCGGTTATCTGTATTACCCAGATGGATCCTCTGGATCACTCTCTCAGAACCAGCGCAACCTCCCTGATTCTGATAAGGTTACAGGCTTTTATTCAGTGTTCTCACATCTCCTCTGAGCTGTTCTTGGCCACTGACTCTGTCCTCTCCCCCACAGAGGTTTCAGAATAGCTTGCATCAATTTCAGTTCCAGCAACACCACTTTAATCAAACTTTTTGAAATGTTCATTCCTGTGTTGGCTGAATTATTGGGGTCTGCAGATTATGTGGGTCATTACAGACAGTGAATGAAAAAAGGCTGGAAAGTAGTAGTGGCGCACACTTTGTTGCATGTCTTCCCCTCTCTCTGAACCCCATTTCCTGTAAGCCTACAGTCAAATAAGGGCCACTAGTGCCTCAAAAAAAACCTTAAAGAAAGAGCATGGGAAATGATAAAAGCTGTAAGCTGATTTTTCTGAAGTCTATATTTAACAATACAACATAAGCAGAAATGGACTGGGTACAATACAAACTATCATGTAAGCAGATATAATCATAATTATAATAAACAAACAAAAACTAGACATACACTCTGATATTTAAGTCCTATACAAAGAAAATATTGAAAAGCCTTACTGAAATAAAATAAACAATTCACATATTGCACATATATGGGACTTAACAAATTGACATTTCTGAATAAAATACTTTCCACTTAGAAAAACATGCTGTCTATAATAAAGTCTTAATATGTATGTGCACGATCCAGCACATACATTTTATTGTTTGGATTGAAATAGAAACATTCTCAGATTAAAGCCAACATTTCAAAACCGGCAAAAACAAACTCAAAGCCTCAGATGTTCTAAACACTCAACACGACGAGAACAAAGAATACAGTAAACCCTTTCCAAACTATATTACATTTTGGGCTAAACTTAACATATTCTAATCTGCATCTCTATCAGTTTTTGGGGAAGTGACACAGACATATGACCAGTCTGAATTTGGAAAATGCATTGTATTACCACCTTTATTACCAACTGCTACCCTCCCCAGACTTTCTTGGAATATTTGATGTGTTCAGTTGGCTTTAGTTTGTCTGAAAAATATTTTAGTCTGTGATCCATCAGCAGGGGCAGTTATTAAGTGTCTGATCCCATCTTTCCTTTGTGAAACAAATACCAGTATGTTACTGTGAACCCCTAGTCTTTAAGACTGTTAAGATCGTGAAACCTGTGTAAAGTGTCCTGTACCTTTGTGTCCCTTGCCTCTTTTTCCATTTGTACCTACTCAGAGCAATTTGCAACGAGTTGACTCGCTTTTCCAGCTTCTCCATTACCTGCTTCAATACGGTTACAAGTGCAGTGAGTCATCCTTAAGACACAACGTCAGAAGACTGTCGGTGATTTGCTGGGGTTGCAGTCACTGCTTGCATTATAAGAAACACTACAAAACAAGAAACAGACCTACCATATTTGAATAAAATACGAAACAGCTACAACAGCTACCAGTTATGCCATTAGATACTGAACAAAGATGGAAACCCCTAAATCAATACCGTTGTTTAACGCAGAAGTGGACACAATATCTTTATTCTGTCCACTGATCCGATGCACCAGAATCATGTACTCCCCACAGCATGTTGCTTATGTTATCATGCTTCACCTCAACTCCTACAAACATACTTCACGTATTTGTGTTCCACATTTTTGTCTTGTCTGTCTACGAAAACCGTTTTGCACAAGGCAAATACTTTGTTAATGTGTGATCAGCAGCTTTTCATCCCACAATAACGCAACACTTACTTTGTTGTGGTCCGGGACAATATTAGATCTTATGGCAGCTTCAGCACTACTCAATAAAAAGTTTTAAGTATGCATACATCTTAGCCTGTATGTGTAACTTGGGCATGTGGTGACATAGAGAAACATTCACATTAAAGTCAAACTTGTGCACTCAGTTCTTACATTTGTTATTTATCAAAGCTGTACAAATATGGTACAATCATTCCACTTTCCAAAAGATGGGGTGACAAGCACATCCAGTGTTGTTTTTTTATTTTTGTTTTTTTGTTTTTACCGACAAACATTTTGATCTCTTACATTTCATACCTTACTTATGTTCGAAGTGTTGTTGTTAAGATGCTATCAGAAATGGACACTTGATTGCAGCACTGAGCTGGTAGGAATTTCCATTTGTGATAATAAATATCTTTAATTTTCTCTACATTTCTTGAAAAAAAACACAACCTGTTGTGTTTTTGCCTGGAGTTGCCTCATTAACATCTCACGTAAGGCTTCCATTTGCCGCTACCATCTTAGAACACAGAAGGACTTTTAACTCCCACTCTTGGGTTTTATAAATGTTTACACCTGTGGCTTGAGATGCATAGTTAACTTTTCAAAGAACTATAGGCTCTTTAGCAACAAGCAGTGGACCCACACAGGTCCAAAAGGATGGTAAGGACCCTGCTTTGAACTCTTTCAATGTCGACGAAGAGAGAAAAACAGCATATAAAGGATTTGAGGTGCATAGTTCCATAAACCTCATGGCTTGCAATTAAAAAAAATAACAACTGACAGAATAATCACTAAATATGAAAACTAAAGCAATATGCTTTACTTTACTATGTGAACCACTTGGTTTACAGCATATCTGTGGTAAACTGAGGACTGAATCACACAGTCTTCTAATTTTACCAACATGTCTTCTCCCATTTAAAAAAAACATTAAAAAAAACATACATATTGCACATCATATGAGGGTTATATGATTTACTCTTGAAAGTGGCCACTTTGCATTTATTTCATACAATATAATATAATGAATTGCACAATAATTATGTGAAAACTCTGTATGATGTTTATAAGTAAACCATACATTAACATATGTTTTCTATACATGTTTTATTTATCTTTTTCATATAAAAAATGGTAATTGCACAGTGCAGAAGCTGGCCAGAGATTTTCCAGTTAGAACTGAACTGAGCTTCATGTCAAATTTCCCAGAGGCTTTGACAAAACTATAAGTGCAATTCAAATAGTCAGACCATGTATGTAAGACAACGTCCACTGCCCAGCTCGATAGGATGTCGGCTACTGAGCACACATTACAGTACATTATTGAAAAAGGGAGCTTATTTTGAGTTTCTGAGCTGATAAGGAAATTATCTTAATGCTTAATGTAACAAATGAAATCAGATGTCAATGAAGAAAATGTACATTTGTTGTGTGAAGCATTGTGCAATGCCTGTTATCGATATTTATGTTCTATTTTTTTGGGGTAAAATTTACAAAAGAAAAGTTGTTTAGTGGTACAACCATCCGTATAATGCACTCAACCAAGTATAGACATTAGACTTCTATGCTAGGTTGTCATTTCTTTCTTCTAAAAGATAATGTGCAATTTATGTAAGGTGTTGATCATTTAGCAAATTAGAAGTATTACTCCAACAAGAATGGAATGAATATTTTTTTTATGAAAAACTTAAAATGCTTCTAAAATATTTGGCAATAATACTAAAGTTGCCAACAATCTAACGTTCATCTGTCACCTGCTTTTGTATACGCATGCATCTACTTTTAATTTTATCATCAGTTTTTAATTGAAGTTTATGTACAATGTCTTACATTTGTGACACCACAAGTATGTTCTATGTTTCTTATTTAGTATCACTGATGATTGGCCAGTCATACAAGTTTGATGTTACGCTTTTCTCCAAAGGATAGTCATATATTGTTCTGATAAGTACCCAAATCATATAAGTTTTATTTTGTACCAATTTACTAAGATTACTGGATCCGGTTTCACTGTCTGATGCATTACATATACATCAACAGGTAATTATTTTCAACTAAAATAGATACAAACTTTATAAGATTTATACATATATATTCTATATGGGCTGACTGTAGGCAACATTAAGATTATAGAGCATCCCTGCAAGGGTCCTGACTTGAATCTGATAGAGAATTTGTGGAGGGAGTTAAAGATTAGAGCTATGACAGGGGGCCTTCTGTCCTCAAATACTTTAGGGGTTTATTACCAAAGATAAAGTAAATCAACAAAATAGCAGTGGAAAAGTGTGAAACATGATCTGCAATTGAAATAAATTTTAAAAATAAAGATTTTTTCCATTTATTATTGAAGAGGATGCAAATATTTTTGACATGCCATTCATAGATGACACTCCTTTTAACACTGCTTTATCATCTTTTGAGAGATGCCTTTTCTCTACCGATCAGAAACAAGCGTGTTTGTAGAATGTTACAACGCAAATAAATAATAACTTTGGGGTTGACTATATCTTTGTGGTGCTTTTTATAGAACCTTCAGCTTATTGCCTTATCCTGAAACTCATAACTCTCCCAGGAGGCTTCAAAAGCTCACTGATGTTTGAGCAAACAGTACATTTAGCCAAGGAAGAAGCAAAGCAAAATTTGTTTGTTGTTTTAATATGCTTAACCGTTCCCAATATTACAAAAATGCTAACAATTAACATATCAAATAAAAAAAAAAAAAACAGAAAAACTGTCTTGTCTTCAAATAAAAAAAAAGGTCCATTCCCAACAGCAGCGGCAGGTTTCAGATCTATAGCTGAAACATCCAAGCATTACTGTCGAGCAGCCGTTTCCCTGCTTATACTGTCATCTGTCTTTTGTAAGCAGCAGCCAGAAGTGCACTCAGAGGGCTGCAAACTGGGCTGTAATAAAAGTCACAGATCAGAAAAGGCTATTCAACTAAAACACAACCTTATAAAACATCTTTATTACCATCAGAGCTATTTACTGGGGCGCTATCAAAGAAAATGACCATTTATAAATGGTACTGCGAAAGGGAGACAATGGAGGGTAATGGCATTATGATGACTATGATTATGTTGCTGGATAAAACAAAAGAGAAGACTGAATTGGTAATGCACAACATGTAATATTTAAAACAATGAAAGACATTTGTTCATGAAAAATAGCCCCAAAAAATGTTGTACTTCTTTTGAACGTAATCATTTTTTTGGTTGGGTTTGAAAACGTTTAAAAGACAAAGCAGTGACTCATGTTACAGTAAATCTATCCAGATTAGGTGCGGGGAGAGCAAATGGAAGTGACACTTTTCTACTGCATACGAAAAAAATATACATTGACTGCTTGTCGTGAAGAAAAAAAAAAAAAAAGTGGAGCAAAGTCCTTTGCCGTCACTGGTGTGATCTTCCTCGCGTGTGCCTGAGGTAGAAATATTTCATCAGCATCACTTGGCAAAATCTGAAATCAAGGCAGCGGACCTCTGTCTGGCCACTAGACCGTTTTCCCCCTTATCTTAGCCGTCTTCAGCACTGGCAGGCAGACGTGACTGTAAATGGCAGCCCGCCCCCTGAAAAAAATGAGTGTAATGTCTGTATCTTGGCTGAGCATACTTTGCCCTGTGGCATCCACCAAACATAGCAACTTCACACAGTCAGAGATACTGACTTGCCAGGTCCTGACTTTTAACGGGTTCCCTGAGTCTGGCAGCAGGAAGAGTCTAGGTGAGGGGAAATTAACCCTGCGTCTGACAGCCTTCCAAGGTCCGAAACTAAAGCAGCTATAGGCTCTTAACAATTGACCACATCTGCGTGTCTGTTGTCATATAAAACTAGCCAAATTTTAAGTAATAAAACCCAGTGTTTATATTGAATAGGAAAATACCTCCAGCAGAGGAATGCTGTTTAGTCAGAGCATTTTGTAAAACGTCCACAATAGGAGTGCTGCTTTCCAATTAATAGAAACTAATTTAATGTCCCTTTGGAGTAATGATGTATTTTGAATTTAATTGAATTGATGCCTTGGTAGTGAAAAAAAAAACACCTGACCAACACTAGTCAAATGGCAGCTTGTGTGGAAGTAGCTGCCAGTGTAACCAGCATACACTGTCGGTGTCCCTTACTGACACATGACATCCAAAACAAAAAAAAAGCACAATCAAATAAGTTTCATAAAAAATAGTCCATTACTAAATTAAATAGTTCTCTTTGGATAATTCACTTTAATAAATTGTCAATGTAATGATAATTGTTTATAATAATAAAAAATACATTTGGCAAAATGTTCCAGTTAAGTGCATCAAAGGTGCAAGAGAAAAAAAATCCAACTGAAAGAAAAAAAACGCATTGGGGCCCAACTTATTTATCAGTCATGGTCTAGGTGATTAACCTGACTCCAGCCATATGGATTTCGCTCCGCCTAGCTTCACTCACATCCATCTGGGACCTTTCCCATAGAGAGTGATTTCTCCAACCAATTTTATTGTCCAGCCAATCAGGACGCAGGGCTGGAGTTTCATAGATGTGACGTAGTGGAGAAGCGACCGTGAGACTGTTTTGATTCAGACAACAATGGCGGCTCGTCGAGGAAGCAAGCGTTAACATTGATGCTGCTATTTCTTCCGTGTTGTTCAATCTACCTAATATTGTTTCATTAAAAGAACATCAGAGAACGCCTCTGAAGGCTTTTGTTGGTGGAAACAGTGTTTTTTTTGGGGCGTGTTCGTGGCGGAGCGGTTAGCGCGAACCATATTAGGAGGCCTTTAGTCCTCGACGCGGTCGGCCAGGGATCGACTCTGACCCGTGGCACTTTGCCGCCTGTCTTCCCCCCTCTCCCCCCCTCATCCTGTCAGCTCACTGTCAATAAAATGTGTGCCACTAGAGCCGCAAACACGTTTAAAAAAAAAAAAAAAAAGTTTTGTTTTTTCCTGCGTCGCTCTCACATCGTCACGGGTTAGCTTCGGTGTGAGTGGTTGAAATAGCACGTCGATAAAGATGACAGACAAGTGGCTTATCCAATCATATGCAAGGATTTTTGATAAGGCCCAGCCTTCTGAAACGTCATTCCTATGGTTCAGTCCCAGATGGATGTGAGTGGAGCTGGCAGAGCGAAATACATCTGGCTAGGGTCAGGTTACTAGGTGATCATAATAAGAGAACAATCATAAAATCTGTTTGTGCCTGGCGTGCAAACCGACACACACACAAGCCCTCGATTCTTAGTGTGCCGATGTGTTTGCTCCGGTTACAAAAACTTGTCTGATTGGATCAAACAGGACAAGGTTTCCCTGACAGGAACTGATTCAGAAATTTCAAAGTTGTGAGATATTCTTTAAAGAAATCTGACACGGTCAAATATTGATTGCATGTTATCGATGGTTGCAAAAAAACTACAAATGGCTGTTCTATAACCTGTCTCACCGTGCAATGTAAGACTGCAGATTTAGAACCATGACTAAAGACATCACCACGATTTGTCTACAATCATCGTCTGTGACTGCCAAAAGTCGCACAGTGTGTACCTTGCATATAGTCTGTCAATGTTTTAAACTTGTCCACTTGATCCTATGATAGACTCCAGACCACGAGGAAGTTATGTTTCCTATCCAGGCTTTACTTGTATGATGCTGATGTTGTACCAAAGCAGCAAATTTACTGCTTCTGCATCTGAAGCACTCACTAGGTCTGGAATAATAATGCTGAATGCTTTCCCCTCTTTGGTACATGTTAGATAAGCTCATCAGGAAGGCCAGCACCGTTCCTGGATGGTTGCCTTGACGCAGTGCAGGTGATGGTACCCAGAAGATTTTTTTTTAAATAGCATTACTATAGTACAATGTCTCTCACCCCATGCATGACGCTGTTGCAGAACTGGTCAGCTTTTAGTCATATACTGCTGCATCCTAAATGCACAAAGGAGCATCATCACAGGTCCTTCCTGCCAGCAGCTCTTAGCTTTATAACCGTCACTGCTCCCAAAAACTGAAATAGTGTTCATCATACCTCCGTTCTTTGTACAGTTAGTTAATTCTTGCATATTCTGTTGGTGTTTCTTATGCATCATTATACATACACGTTTAACTTTTTTTGTTACCTTACTCAGTTGCACACTTCCTTGATTTATTCATTTATTTTTTCACTTTCAATCCAGAAGCTCATGTGGCCTCTGTCTGTTAACGATGGCTGTTTTTGGCCGAGCCATGTTGCTGAGCTAGTTAGCAGATAACTAGCTTAGCTTGCTAACCGCCTCTCAACTCAGACACACCTCAGACGCTCCATGAATGCACAACTCTGTTCTGTGTTGCATTTGTCATTAACCTACACATTATCTGATCCTGAAGCTATGATTAATTATTTTTGCCCAGTTTATTAAGTACTCATTAGTGCTTTTATCCCCCAGATCACAATGAGTTCATTATTTTTGCCTAATTGTCCATAGCTGTTTAGCGTCATAATCCACAATTTCTCCGTCTGCTCATAAGTTATCAGTTCATCAACTTTGCATTTTATTCTATTATGATTTCATTCTTATTTAGTTTGGTGAACAGTATGCAGATGGAGAGTTTATTCATGTTTTACTGTGAAGGTGAATTCACACATATGTAAAGAAAGGTTGTGCTTATTGTGTGTAAGGTGATTACTGTCTGAAGGCTCATGCTCGTATCATCCCTTTTTGGTTAACTCTTTGACATGGGTCAAATTGATTGATTTGACCCATGTCAAAGTGAAAAGCAATCTTTAGGATTGCTTTTCACTTTGCTGATACACCTGAATGTCCTCACTGTGTTACAATAAAGGATATTCCTATGTATTCTGAGTCAACATTTCATTGTCATGACTACTTATAGTGAACACATGCTAAGAAAAAGGACTGTTTTCCATTTTTTATCTTTGTCTTTTTTTTTTTTTTGTAAACTGAGCCAAACAGACAAAGTTTTGGCAGAACAAATTGAGGAAGCAAAAAGTTGGGGAAGCTTTAAGAAATAGTGATCTCTGCAAGCCGGCAGAGAGATCCCAGCTGATGCTAACTGGGACTTTGAGACTGGTTCTCCACAAAGAGACTCTTCTGCTGCTGAATGGAGTAAGAAATCCTTTAAGAGTTTCATTGTTTATTCTGTACAACTGCGAAACTGGTAAACATCAACATAAATCCGCTAAAAATTGCCTTAGCCTAGGGGGACAGACAGAGTTAAATCCGTCTAAAAATCAAAACGTGTTGATATTCACTTTGCTCTTCTTTGTCTTTGCTTGGATTTGGTAAATGCGTCAAATCCTTGAGCCATTATGGAACATGTCAAGTTTCAAACTGCGGTAATGGATGCTTTAGTATCTGCTGTAAGAGCACGGGAGCAGTCGTGTTCTTCTGCTTTCACCTTGCTTATTCCGAAAACGTGAAGAGAGAGAGCTGCTTTCAAGTGTTGTGCTGAACCCTAAATCATATCAGCTCTTCAGACTTGATATAAATCACTTGCTTCATCAAAACATATCAATGTAACACAGCCATGTTGTTCTTGATCTTTATTCCATTAGCGAGACGGGAGGCGTCTCAAGATGCTGCATAATTCCAGTAAAGGGGGGGAAAAAAAGTAAAAAGAATGTTTAAATATGCACTTAAACAGTCTCCTACTGAATTTCAACTCGTCCCTTTCTCTACATTTTGTTTCATCTGCAAGCAGCACTTCTGTACCAAGGATCCCCAAATTGATTTACTTGCCGGGGGTTTGCTACCAGCATCCTCCGGTGAGGCAGCGGGGGGCCCAAACACGTCTCTTAAGGGCACCTCAGCTGGGGTACATGAGTGATTGGAAGGCTCCACACATTTAATTTCCTGCTGAGGTCTTCATTAGTTTTTTTTTTTCTTGGATTGGTTTTTCGGTGGCTTTCATTTCACAGGCCTGTAACACAGCCACGTTCGCTGGGAATAGTGGACACTCACTTGCTACGCATAATGATTTCCAGTGCCAGTCCACAGATCACCACTGATTGAGTTTCAATACTTTTTTTTTTTTTTTTTTTTCCCCAGCTGGAATTGGAGTATAGACAACATACAGAGAATTGTCCCTTATCAGGCAGGAGCTCTGCAGTCATTCTGTCGCATTCACAGCTAGACAAACATTTGGCTTAACCCCCAGTCAATATGCAATTAGCCATGGCCAAGAGCTTACAAAAGTCCAGAGCTACAGAGGATTGAATTTGATAGTGATTCATTCATCATGTCAGCCATGCAATATTTAGATCCCGATAAGAATAAATAATTTAATCCATGATGATCAATTATGTATAGATTTAGAAGAAGTAAATGCAATGTTTCTATAGCCTTTATCCACACAGGGCCTGAAGGAGAAATGCAATAATTAAGTGACAGAGAGGATTTTGTTTGTGTCAGGGTTTTAAATGTCAATCAGCAAGTATTCAGTTGACAGCAACTCATTTGACTGTATAGATTCGAGCTGCCTTATCTATGCCAGCGCGGTGTCCCGTGCCCACATTCAGCACGCACTTTTGCAGCTGCGTCTTTTTTTGTGTGTGTGCAGTGCATTCCTCTGCAATTTAGAGCTTCATTATTGTTCCATCACTGGGATTAATTACGCAGAAAATGTTCATTTTCTTCACTTCAGCCATCAGAAGACACGAGGTGTGATGTGCCAAGTGGCTGACGGAAAGTCATGGATTTTTAGCGTCTCGCAACAACACTCGGTGTCATGATACAGGATGCAACGGTGCTCCTATAACAGTTGGTTGTTTGGTTTAATTGTTTTGTTTCAATAAATTGAGTGTAACGTTCTTTTATGTTAAATTAGCATGTCTTACTCTTAATTCTGTACTAATCAGACCTGAAATGTCCTGAGCTGGTGTTTCTGTTCTGCCCATAACATGAGTCTAAACATGAAGAATATTTCCCTGTTTTTTCTTGCAAGGAATACTGGGTTGAAGGACATAAAATATACAATGTTTGACTATTTAAGGATAGAGTAAATTACTCTTTGTTGTGTCCCCACATGTTTTTTTTCTCTTTCCAATAATAGTCTCACCATTTTGGACTGACAATTTAATGCACTTTACATTGTCAATGAGTACCTTAAAGTGCGGGACTCATTGACTCTAACTAGCTGATTTTCTTTTTTTTTTTTTCTTTTAGACTATCTCTGCTCTATTGTCTCTTCAAGCAACCAACAGTCGAACCTGAACCTGTAAACTAGGAAGCTGAGTGTATTCAGCAGCTTGTAAAGCCAGAACTGAACATGCACAAGTTTGACTAACCTGTTTTGAACACTTTACATTTTTGTTGTTAATGGTTGTCTTTAAAATCTCGGCTAAATCAACACAACTATTTCAAGTGTAGGTGTAGGTCACTGAGGGCTGCACAGAAAGTTAATTGGTAACAAGGTTGCATAGCACCAAGCAGCGTGACGCTGCATGGATAAGATAGTATAGACAATAGAGGGAAGGATGTAGGTCACTTTTCAGCTCCATCTACATGGTATGTGGTTTAATAAAAACAGGAAACGGACTGGCTCGAGCAGTGGTAATATAAGCAAATCATGATAGGGCATTCAATCAGGTTCTTCAAAATTTGTCCGAAATCTGAATTTCCAGATGAAAACTGTAGTCACTTCCTGTTTGGTGGTGAATGATTAACAAATACTTCCGATAGTATTTTGAAAATGTTATTTAGAATTGTTATATGTAATTAGACACATTTTTAAACTTCTGCAAACCACCATGAAGAGTAATTTACCACAGAAACTCATCATTTCACCAATACCTGTATGTTCAACAGTGGTCCATCTGGAAGCACACAAATGTTTGTGATCATCTATTAATGCATCAGGGAGATTTAGCTTTTTCAAATATTTTTGGGTGCCCAGTTTTTTCAAACTCCAACGAAATCCAATAGACCTGTTCTGTGGCAACTTTTGGCATGATAAGTGGGGCACAAAAACTCAGCACCTTTCTATGTGAAGCATACAACCTTGCTTTGATCAATTTTAAATTGAACAGATAAATTAGCATAAACCAACACACTAGAAATGTAATTTTATATAAGCTAAATGTAATTAAATGTTTATACATAAAATTACAAATAAAGGCTCTCTCATATTGTTCATTCATTGAACAGAAACGTTTCATATCAATCCTTCAATGAGCCTGCAAGGATAACCAACACTTTTAGTTTACATTTTCCTATGTTTCTGTTTTTTACTTGCTTTTATTTTATTTTTATTTTCCAATGTTTTAATCATGTAAAACACTTTGCATTGTCCTTGTACTGAAATGTGCTATTCAGATAAAATTGCCTTGCTTTGCCTTGCCTAGATGGTCACACGCTATCCAGCAGAATGTAAACGTAGCGTCTGCGATTCCAGTATTTTGATTGGACGATCCGAGCTTTAGCCCACTGAGCTCGTCAGTATTCTGGCAGACTTAGTTATATAGACACAAATGTGTCTAACAGAATTTTATTGGTAAGGGAATTGGCCTTGTTTTCCATGTCACAAAATTAAAGAACAATCCTGTCCCACTGATTATTGCAAACATAGAGCTCCACAGCGACATCTGGTGGTGACATCAGTGGAGCTATGCACAACAGAGACAGTAAAGTACCTTATCTGGAGGAAGGTTGGCAAGGAAGTTGGGATCTCGGATAAGATCTTTCATAAGGTAAATATTTACCCGTTTTAAATGAAATGTACCCGTTTTTAACGAAAAGAACAGGGTAGCTCCTCCCAATGTGTGTGAGACCGGTCTGTCCATACTTTGCTCAGAGCATCCAAGCAGAAGTGTTGGATGCCTTTCTGACGCTCATAACATGCATGGTGTGAACTCACCATTGGATCTCCTGCTTCTTCCTCTGCTTAAACACCAGGAACAACTTGGCACCCCAGTAATGTGATGTTGATGCAAAATCAAAAGTACAATACAACAGAAAACTGAAATCCTTGCATACTTAAGGCCCCAGAATCAAAACTAAAGAATTTCAGGCCTAAAGCAGCAATTATAAAAATGACAAACAAAATTGAACCACATTTGCATAGAAGCACAAAATTGCTCTTACAACAAAGTGCTTTCTCACTTGCAACACTAGCTTTTATTTCTAAGTTTATTTCTGCAAAGTAGCTTCTGCTCTGGCTTTGAGTTAACCATCTCCCATTTCTGCCTTTTTGTCTGGGCAAGAGGAAGGAATCCCAAATTAGGATCTGTCATCGTTTCTTACGGGGATGCAGGCATAGGATGCACTGAACCGGACTCAGCCGGCACAGCGCATGCAGCAGCATCTTTTCAGTCAGGCATGAGAGGCGAGGAAGCAGGAAGCTTCCTTGTGAAGGGTGGAGATGGCACACAATGCACGATTTAATCAAGGATTCCTTGGTGAGCTGGGAGAACTCATACCTGCCATGGGTCACAGACATGTGACAGATTCCACTCTCCTAAGTGTTTATTTTATTTTTTTTTTTTATTTTTGTAAAACGGACATAAATGAATATACATCAAGTCATTTGCTCTGTTGTAGAAGGCTGTCTCATTTTGCTTTTTGTAAATAGTTTGGATTTTGCAGCTGTCGGCAAGAAAAAAAATAATACCTATGTGTCTGCATCATGGTATACTTTACAGGATATACTTGTGGGAGGAGTCAAGAGTACAAAACAAGCGTTTGTCATTGACTGCTCTGCATTTATGGCTCAATTTTGAGAAAAGCTAGCATGAATAAATACATTTTCTCACTTAGTAAAGTCATTACACAATCAGCAATTTTAGATGTGTCAGTGCAGAATAAACTGTCCTCTTTAGTGTTAGCCATTTCTAGATATTCTGTAACACAACGCCATCTTTATTTCCTGATTTTGGCTAGTGTGTGATGGGATTTCACTTTTTTTTAACCAACTGCTTGATGGTTCATAATTGTGTTGACCAAGTAATACCAAAGAAAAAAAAGGATTTATCTAACCATCATTTTTTATTTCCCTTTTGTTTAGCATTGAGATTTCCTTTAATGTGCGCAAAGATAAAGTGGATACATTTTTAAAAGCAGGACATTTATTGTCAACATTTATAGTAAGATAAATGTTTGGGTTTTAATCTGAAAAAGTAAAAAAAGAATTGCTCAGCAAATACTGTATCAAAGACTCTTACATCTCTGCCCTCTTCCTCTACAATCAGTGACGCTGTCACCACAGACTGAAGTGCTACTGCAGCAGGTAAATCCCATGAGGTCTCATAAGTCTCCATGAGTTTCACACAGGTTATGGAGAACACAGCAGGTCAGCACCATAGATTTCACTAGTTGGACATCACAGTCACTCCTTTTCTAAAGTCAACCGCATCTTCCCATTAGCCAGTCAAAAGTGGTTGTGATGTCAGTCGTCCAGTGACATGAAATGGTTTCAACAGCTAGTCAAATGCAAATGGTAAGCGGAGTCGCCATGAATGTAATTGTGAGTACGTCCCTGATCTCAGCTGTAAAAAGGTTCCTCTGGCTGGCTAACTCCCACAGAGTGAAAGTCTCAGAACCCTAACATCCCACAACCTCCCTAACACATTCCATAAAAGTCCCTTCCTATCCACCACTTTTGGAGTGCCAGGCATTACAATTGAAATATTCAATGTGATAGTGCTGTGACGCTAGGATGGGTAGGTGGGAGCCAATCAATAAAGCACTTAATTAGGACCTGCGTGACAAAATGGAGTAGACCAAAACGTCTTCAAGTGACAGATCGTATCATAGGAAATTAAGGAACGAGTGCGAAACAAAGTAATTTAGATCTATCAGCCTCAAAAAAGGGTCGAACGCAGTTTTTAAGGCTGATTCCAGCCAACCACAGTGAGACCAAATCTCCACAAATGACTAAAACATGGAAGAGTGTGTCCAGCTGCAAATGTCCTGCCGGGGCAAAAAGGGCTCTTCTTCGCGCACGTCTTGTCGTTGAGAACATTTTATCAATTGCGTTGAGAGTCCAGCTGATCAGATCCATAATTTACAAGAAGCTCCAAACATATTGATAGAAGCAGTGCAGATACGGGGAGCAGAGAGGGCATTGAAGACTCACCAAAAAAGGTCACAAAATTGCCCAGAACAACTTCCAAAGAACTGCAGGTCAACCATGCCACAGTCAAGGTTAGTATTTATGACTCGACCATAAGAAAGAAACTGTGTAAAATTATCACCATGGCACCTTTCTTGGACAAAAAAACTGCAGCTAAGCAAAAGCAACATGAAGGCTTGTTTCAATTTTGCCAGGCGACATCTTGATATCCCCAAGAATCTTACATACTCTGTGGACTGATGACACAACAGTTACATTTTTGTATGTTGTATGTCACGTTACGTTTGGCATTAAGCTAACACAGCATTTCAGAAAAGCAGCATCAATTCCTTAGTAAAATATTGTACAGGTAGTTTCTGGTCCAGTATGGTCTTTGGGTGAACTCCTGCTTCCATTTTCCAGATGCCTTACACCAGCTTTAAATTGCAGCTAATTGAGAGAAACGTCCATTCTTTTGTTGTAGGAGAGGTATATTGTCCACCTTAACTTGATTAGGATATTACTAGGAATTTTACAGATATATTGGTTGGGGAGGTTTTAAACTATGACCATCATTCACTCATTAGCAATTACAGAGTACATATATGTTGTGAAAGCAATCCACTTGTCCAAGGTTTTCAGAATTTGGTCAACTCCTTTAGGCTTTTTCAGTCTTTTATTGGTCCTGCACATGATAAAGGACACTAATCTTGTACTGTCCTATGGACTCTCTGTGTAGACATTAATAACACATATGAGATCGGTACATCTGGCATTTTTTTAGTTGTATTTACCATATCATATCATACACCTGTTTTTGGCTTACAACCTAGTGCTCCACCATGCCGTTACTTTCTGATAAAGTCTTGAACAGTTATATTGTTTTCCATCGCCTTGAAATGGGGAAAAAAGACAAACTTCATGTCTCCTTAGGACCTTTAACATAAATATCAAAATGCTGTATAGAGTGCTAAATAAAATTTTCACTCAAGTCTTGGTTCTACTAACACTTGGGTTATTTAAGGACGTCCTTAGGATTTTCTATTTAGGTATTAATAAACTCTTCTCTGAATTATGACTGTGTCCCAGCTGCCATTTAACATGCTGTGTTATAGTCACGCATCAAGAAAAAGAAAAAAAAAGAAAAAGCATTCAGGCCCTTCTGTCCTGTTGAGGTTCAACTCTTTTCCCAAGGAAGACCACTCTATTTATGAAAGGTAAGGTAAGGTAACTTATGAAAACCTTCGGTCTGGCTTTAAAAGGTTTCACAATGCCGAAACGGCTTTTTAAAAGGTTTCTAATAACCTTATAGCAGTTGATTTTCGGAATCCCTGCTTTTCTGATGCTTTTAGATCTAAGTGCCTCAGTTGACACTGTATGCCATAGACTCTCTCTTTCAAAGCTTGAGCGGTGAGAGGGCATCTACTGTGGTTGCAGTCTTATTTAAGGAAAGATCAGTTTTTAATCCATATAAATACTTCAGTTATTAAGTTATTAAAATATTATTTGTTGTGTTTGTTTGTCATACATGTTGTACATATGGTCTATGTTTTAGGAACCTGATATATATTTCCACCTCTTTGCTGTTGGCACTTAAATCTCTCTGCCCATTCATTAACAACTATCTGAGGATGTTGTTAAAATGTTTTGCACTCTCCAAAACAAATGGCACCCCTTGTCAAGATGTTTGCTCGCTTATAAAGATGAGCGTATGCCTTACTGAAATATTTTATTTCCATCTTTACTATTTTAGAAGTAATTTAGAGAAATGGGACTCTTGTGTTTTATTATAGTTATGTCCCAAGGACACAGGAGGTCATGGATTACTAAAGAAAAGTCTATAGACACTCTGATTAACTTAAAATGTAAATTGGAAAAAAAATATTATGTCTAGTTTTTAAAAATTCTTCAAACAGATATATCCATATTATTGGTTGGTTATTTTTTACATGGTTCAGTGTTTTCTACTTCAATCATTTCTGGCTTTATTTCAAGACTTTTTCCACATCTTCATAAGAAAATGGATCCTATTAACACTTGTGCAGTACATCAGCCACAACGAGGGTAACATCAGCTCCATGTTTTTTTTTTTTTGTTTTTTTTTTTTTTTTTAGTGAGAGTGAAGATGTTCCAGATGCCCCTCAGGGTAAAGCAGGTAAAACGGTCTTGGATCAGACTTTCTTTCTGTACACACCCCTGCATTTTTCAAGTGGAACAACTCGAACATCTCGACCAGCAGAAATAATTGAAGCTAAGCGGGCTAAATTGCTTTTAAGTGCAATCCAGCTCTCGAGTAATTTTTAAGCTAATTATGTCGAAATATCAGATTATGCGCCAAATTAGTCAGGAGGTAAAACCACAGATGAAGGAGGGGGGGTGAAAAAAAAAAAACGGAAAAGCAGACGAGGAGCTGGGAGAGCAACGGAATTACAAAACTGCAAATAAGGTAGAAAATAGTGTTCCAGTTGAAGATGTATCAGGTATTTTTATTGGGAAACTCTTAAACTTTGCGATGAGTAACTTTCTCTGTGTCAAAGAAAAAAAAAAGTGGCCCTCCAGGACACCTTTGCAATCACGAGTTTCCCTTTAGCCTGACAGTAGCAAAGACATTTCGAAACTAGCTACAGATTGCCTGTGTTAAAAATTTAAAGTAGATTTGCAAGGGCGTGATTGTTCATATTATCATGATCATATGTAATTGACTGAACAAGACAAAAAAGATGATTTCTACCATCGGTGACGATATCCTGAAAATGTAATCAGTGTCATTTACTTGGGGTAGGAAGGATAGGCATTAATCCCAGGAGCTGTGCCTTGCTTGCAGCTGACACCGCCGACTCTCCATACTAACCTCAATTTTTCAGAGGCGTCTGCAAATCAATTTGTTCTTGAGATGCTCTGACCTTTTCATCCACTTTTTAATTCTTTCAAAAAAAATCCTATCGATTGGTTTAACTTGCAAGGATCCAGACACATTTGCTGTAGCCCTCCACTAGATTATAAGATTTGGATTGGCTTTCCTTGTTTTCCTTTACCTGGGGAAAAAAATAAAAAATGTTGTCTGGTCTGAAGACTCAATTTCGGATGTGACCTTCAGATAGTGGGGTCAGAATTAGATACACAAGTATTGCAGGCCCGGATCCATCCTGCCTTATTTCAGTGGATCAGGCAGGTCCTGGTTGTATAATGGTGGTGGAAATTTGATTGATGCAATTTGAGATATTTGGGCCCAAATTAGCATTGCTTTAAATGGCACAGCCTACCTCAGTATTGCTGTTGACCATGTTCATCCATTCATTTTGGAATACATGTAGGTGACAAATCTGCTTCGACTTGTGATACGTTATGTCTGTATGGATCAAAATCCCGGAGGTCTGTTCCTGACTTGACTTGTTCCAGCTTGATAGAATTAAGGCAACCCTTCTGACAATCCACATATAGTGGGGTAATAGGTGATGCATGGGTGTATAGATGTTTATGACACCTTGTTAAATCTTGGTAGCGAAGACATCAATGACGATGGAAAATATCAGACCGTACCTCAAGCAGCTTAGATTCAGGGCCTCTACATTCTTCCTCCAAGCTCTGGTTTTTGGATTCCCAATTAAACTGTAAAATGTATTCTCATCTGTAAAAAGGATGTCAGACCACTGTGGAAAAGTTCTGTCCTTTTTTTTTTTTTTTTTTTTTTAGCCCAGGTAAGGCTCTTGTTAAAGAGTGGCTGAACACAGAAAATGTAAAAGTTGTAGCCTATGTCATGGTTGCATCTTAAATAGCTGATTTAAGTCACAGTTTAAGCCTTGACACTCTTCCCCAAGTTCGTAAATTAACTTTACTGCTACCAAGTCAGCAGCCTTTAAAAAAGAAAAAAAGAAAACAACCTGCCTATTAATTCCAAATGGTAAAAATAAGAAAATAAAACTCATACAATGAAGATCAGCAACCCTGATATATTTCAGCATTAACTACTTGATCTACGGTTTCGGTGAGATAAATGTTGTCTCAGTCGTTACACTGCCAAAGAATACCCAGACAAAATAGGGCAGCATCCTGTTAGATGTACAAGGGGAAATAAAACGACTGGTTCCAAAGTTGTGTGTTTTTGGGTGATAATATTATCACTTTCAATGTTGATTTCAAACAATGCATTATTACAAAGTCAGACCTCTCTGAGCCCGCAGACTTTGCAAACAGCTTTAAACGAACAGAACAGAGACTTCTCAAAAACCACGGCTCGTGTTTAGTTGGTTAGGAGATGAATTGAGAATGGGTAAAGCGAAGAGAAAATGAACAGGATAAGACGGGGTAAACAAATGCGACTGGAGTAAACACGATAGACGAGAAGCAATTGGAACGGGTCTAAGATTTGGGAGATAAACGGGGAGAGGATTTTCTTTCAAAATGCAAAACATCTCATTTGGAAAATCAATAGCCTCGATGATAAAGTTATTGCTGGGATGAAAGGACAACTTATTATGGCTTGCTATTAAAATTTGCTGAGTCACAACCAAATTTGCTGTTGCGTTAAATAGTGTGCCTTTTCATAGCAGAGCCTTATGAGTTTTTTTTGTTTTTTTTTTAGAATGGTGGAAAATTAAAAGTATTTTAATAAAAGATCAGTTGAGCTTTTCTACTTTTTCTGTGGGATGCTGATATAGCTTGATTGCTTGAGAGCAAAACAGAAATATAAATGTAATTATCTAATTAAGCGTCATTAATTCAGACTTAGCCATTGAATTGGGGAGATCTTAAATCCAAGGCATTGGAATGTGTTATGAAAAAATATAGTCTCAAGATTAGAGAAAAGACATAAGGTTGCATTTGTAAGGAAGTTGAGCATCCTCATTGAATGGGGTGATAAGAATGGACCGCATCCAGTTGTGGTCACCCCAGGTTCTTTGCCTGATAAAATGTGGTGTTCTCCAATTGTAGACTTCAGCGACTTCTGTAGTCATAAAATGACTCTTGAAACAGAAAGTATAGTGAAACATAGTTAATTTAAAAAGGTAGAGGGATGTTTACAATTCCAATAGTGGGCTCTCGAACAAAAACAATGCAAGATGGGTAGACGCGAGGGAGAGAGTGACAACCTCTCATTTATATCAGCTTATATGGATGAGCAGAGACCTGCTCAGGATAGGTCAGGTCCTTCCATGTGGCCTTTTGGGATACATTGTCAGACTGAAAGAGTCTTTGGTTTTTGACTTAGGTCATTTTTATGTTAAGTTGAAATGTTTTCTTTTTGTGGCCTTTTTTCCCCATCTTCAATCTGAAAATGACTTTGCATTTTGTTTAAAAGGTGTCATGACGATTGGGTGTTATGATTTGGTTTTCACTTGTGTGTGTGTGGTTATCATGTCTCTGTTATGTTCTTTAAGGTGTTGCCATATAATGTTCATTTCTCTGTGTGTATTATTGTCTCAATGGTAATGTGAACCTTGTTTATTCCTTCGGATTTTGTTTCTTACTTCATTCCCGTGTTTGGTGTCCTGTGTATGCGACGTTATTCCCCTTAGTATGTGAAACATATTTTTAGATTGACACCACATAGACAGGGAAGACCATGCAGACCAAATAAGTGTAGCTTGTGTTTTATTTGGCACTCTCTCCGTTTTACCTCTGTCTGTCAACTTCTTTATTTGAAATTAAAATTAAATGGAAATACAGTGAAAAAGACGTAAAACGTTCTTGACGGAAACAAACAGTGGGTATGTGTGAAATAGGTCAGTGCCTCATTGTTTCCTGATTTGTGATGTTTACATATTTTCACATTACTTATACCCCTCTCACACTGTTACACATCTGCCTTGCATTTCAGTGGCATATGAATATATGCTGTCTATAGTGAGTAACACTCCAGCATAACCTTCCTGTACCCAATTATATTACAAAATTCCATGCAATATTATGCAACCTATGTGCTTGCATTGCTGAAGATCTTGAAATGCTCGAAACTGACAGTTTGACCTCCATACCCATTAATATCTGACCACTTGGCTCTCATGAACAGACATGGAATCAAGATGGGTTCTTCCCAGACCGCACTCTCCAAAGCCAAGACCAAGGCTGAGGGGAAATCTTTAGAATTAGACTAATAAGGCCTTGTACACAGAGTCTTTATAAAAACGAATAATTCCCATACATCGTTTTCAAAGATAATATTGTACACACGGGATCGGTTTTAGAAAGATTTACTCCACGTAAACCTGGATAAATTCACCACTGATTGTTGTTTTAAACATGCCAGATGCATACAGCGTACCGCAACGCTAAACCCTACATCAGCCAGTCAGAATCCTTCAAAATAAAGGTGATGTTGAACATCATTGTGCCTGTGTAAACATATTAGCTTCATGTTCTGTTTCTCCATTGCACTTCAATATATTGGAAGCTGATGGGCTTGTAAAAACAAAGCCTGTAATGTTTATAATGTTCCGGATTCCAGACATCTTCTCAAACCTATTTCAATAAACATTTTAATTCTCACATCTCTCGTGACTGTGTTCTGCATGTGGGTCAAAGCTGCTGAAACCATGACATAAATGACCAGTGATCCCATAGGTTAGTGACTGCACCCAGTGTTGTGATCACAACACCAATCACAACGCCAACGTGAAAATCAGCACCTCTCTGACAGCATTAATCTTTTTAAACGACTGTATGGCCAAGTTTGTAACAAAGCTTGCACATGTGTCATGTGATGCGCATCTTGTCATGTACACACGCAGGCTAAATAAAGAAGTTTTAGAAATCTCCAGCTTGGCTGGAGTTTTCATAATCATTAATTTTTAGGGATGCAAAACGGAGTTTAGGTGTAGATGAAAGGCACAACCGAATAGACATATACCCGTTTTCTCAGATATCCAGCTATGTGTGGACTAGGCCTAATATTCTGAGATTATTTTTTTCATCCTACACCACAGAATGCAGAAATGAATCATTCAACCAAGACAATGTCTTAGTTATTAAGCTAATTGCCATAATAAACTAATTTGTAATTTATTAAATTCTGCTACAAATCCATACTTAGTCTCTGAACTGAATTCATCAACAAAGTAGTTGTATGAGAAACTACTGTTTACGAATATTTCTGGTAATTGATTTTTTATGTAAAGGTATGATAAAATGGCTTAATATAGATTATTGATGTAAGTGAGGTTGCTAGGAAGAACACTATAGATGCAGGAGACGTCAGGCCAGCTGTACTAGTGGTAGACCTTATTCAACCCCTGCAGACCCCATCCGTCTTCCACTGTTTGGTGTACATGCATGATATAATCAGGTTGGTACATAGGCTAGTCTCCCATGCTTCAGTTGAACATTAAAAAGGCCCAGATCATGCACAATGAGGCGGCATTTCAAACAACAAATGTACCACGCCATATGCGGCCAATTATCCGGTAGCGTTATTAAGGTAACACATTTTAAAAAAGCAAATCCTGGGGTTTAGCATAATGTAGCTAGGTATAGAGATATGCTCGAATGGATTTCATCATTCCTCCAGCCTTGCACTCTAACAACGCTTTGAGACAATTACATTTTCCCACAGACAAGGTGGTATGATTCAGAGAATTTGCCACCCTTGTAATGGTGCAACTTCACCAGGCAGATGCATGATGGGAACAACAGGAACAGAACAATGAATCACTATTTGCATGAGTCTTTTTAGAGCGGCCCCAGGGCTGCTACAATATTCTTCTTTCATAAGGTTGTCTAAATGCAAGCAATTCATCAGAGTATCTCATGTTTAAAAATCTTACTATTGCTATTTTGATTTTATTTTTGTTTTTTGTTTTTTTTGCACATGTGAATAAATTATTATTCTGTTAGTTTGCTCTGTTCTTTATCCGTTGAACAAGAAGACCCTAAGTGTGGGCGAGTATGCATTACAAAGGAGGAATTCACAATTACATCATATGACATATATATTTTTTGTCCGCAAAGAAAAAAAGGCTGCATTCCCATTACCGGTCTTAATGCTCAATTTCATATTTTTTTCTGAAATCAGATATATATATGTATATTTTTGCGAGGTTTTTCTCATCACTTTTAAAATGCTCCCATTTCTGACAATTGGAGTCAGAAATAGGCAGCATCCAAACTGACCCGCATTCGCATTAGAGCTATAACAATGACTTCACACTCAGGTCCGGCAAACACGAGAGGAATAGGTTTTATGGTTTAAGGTCTCCAACAGAAGCCATTTATCGTGTCAGCGGGTGCTGAGGGGGAAGCGCATGAATAAAAAGAGAGTGAAACTCTGGCATGTTACAAAACTTTGGCTGCCCTGAGGTCTATTTGGATGGGGGAGTCAGCCAGGAATGGTGGGGCAGGGATTTTAACAACTTCACAGAGACCTAGTTCATTCATAACCGTACGAAGTCGAGAGCAGCCTTTTCAATAATAAATCTCGGCATCTCTCCTCTCGAGTCCAAAGGCAGGACACTCATTGCAATCCTTTGTATCGCTTTACAACAGAGGCAGATTACGACATTGAAATGCAATACAATGGATTTGAAACGATTGAAAACTTCTGCATTGCAAAAGTTCTCTGTGTCCAGGATTGTACACAAATTTAGCACAGTTGTGTTCTACATCGCTAATCCAAGCGGATCCTATATGAGCTGTCAAATTTAGCTTGAGTAGATGTTTTTCCTCATATATTAACGAGGTCTAACCCTCCACTGAGCAGTGCTGTGGCAGGCGGCTGCCTTTTGTCTTACCAAAGCTAACTGCTATCCCTCTCAGCCTCCTCAAAGTTGCGACAAATGTCCACTGAAAGTGAGGTCAAAGGTGCATCAAATCCACCTGGGTGGTTCTCTCTGGAGTAAAATTCACAAAGATCAGATACGAATCGGATTCAGAGCCACATATGGAAGTGGCTCAAATTTTGTCCTAAAATGTCTAACTTGATCTCTTGACCTGCAAAAAAAAAAAAAATAAGATTTGGACCACATTTGCCTGCAGCCTTGCAAACTGTTGATGATGAAGGTGGTGAAAAATGACACATTGTGCTGTGTTTTTTTGTCACACTCCTCATGTTTGTGAATAGCAAGTTCAATAACTTTTCTGCAAACATTTTCCAGGTGTTTGCTCCAGAAAACCTAGACTGCAAATGGACAAAAAAAAAACAAAAACAAAAAAACCCGTCTTTAAACCTGAAGAACCAATTGCCATAATGCAAGCAGTGGATCCTTTTGTCAGTGAAATGACCTGGCCGATGTCTGATCACACCACATCTTGTAACCGAATAGTGTCCTTTCTGCACATGTAATCATTCTATAATCCACAGCTGTCTTTATTCTAGATCATGTCAGCAAATATATATAGACTTTGCAATGCCAAAATGCTTAAAGGCCATACATTGCAATTGGCTGCCAATAAACACAATTTGTCTTTTTGTCCTGGAGCCGGCCCGGAGTGGCTAACCAGGATGACGGGAAAAATTCCCGGGGGGCCGGTCTCTTTTTTTGGGGCGTAGGATGGGGGTTGCTGTCGTTCTGTCATGTCGCTGCGATGTGGATCATGTGCACTACGCTGCTACTGCTTTCCCGAGGCTGCCTCCGCTGCCAGCTCTTTGACACACCCTGACATAACGTCCGTTCTCTCGGCCAATGGGGTTTGAAAAATGTAGAAAAATCGTAGCGGAGTAAGGGATGGACAATATGGACTTTAGATTTTATCACACTATATTGTGGTAATGTTGTGAAAACGATAAAAGTGTTGATAAAAGCTTCTTGCAGTTGTTTTCGGGTAACTGTGGCTGTGACTGCATGCCAATTATTGCCGATAAGCACCAACACTGTCCTTAAAAACATCTAAGAATGGAACATATATTGAAACAAAATTTAAGGTATGTATAATCAGGACTCTAGTTAAATAATAACATAATAACAAACTGCACACAGTAACTGCGTTTAATTGTATTTTTGAACTTATTGATATTTCTCAATGATCTCAATAAACCAACAGTGGAGAAAATTGCAAAACTAACAATCCTGACAGTTTTGGGGGTTTTCAGACACCACAAGTTGGACTTCATTGTTGTCAACATATATCCAAATCCTTATCACATTAAGGAATTTTTCAAGATAACAATAAAACGACACAATAAAGGCTCAGCACTATTTGAAAATGTGATTTATTGTCAAAAGCAGAGCCAGTAGGGATGATGGGATTCCTCCTATTAATATGGAAGAAACACGTGAGATTTTGGAACAGAGTGTGTGAACAAACCATTAATTCAAAAATAACTGCCTTCTATAAGATAGTAAATACACAAGGCCAACAGGTGAAAGGGAATAGGATGAAATATGAAATAAATCTGCATATTTTTTAATGATAATAGGCCGCTGTCTCAAGTAAGGCAGTCTGAGGCATGGAAATACCAGGGCTGAAAATAAGTCCCACTCCGGCCCTGCTTTGGAGCATTCAATTCAACCGATTTGACATGCTGTTTTTTGGACATAAGTATCATGCCTTTATAAAAAAAAAATATCTAAGTTACAGGGTCTTGAAAGGCAGGTAAAGCAACATTGATGTATATAGTCAGCTGGAGTCACCCATTTTGCCTTGCAACCATGAAATGGTGGGTGGTGCAGTATATTTGAAACATGAGTGCCATAGCCACACGCCAGCACTCTATCACGAAAATGTGATCCATCTCTCAAATCTCTCCTCCGAGTACTTAACCAAAAAGCAGCGACTTAGCTCTGCACAGCAGCAGTGTCACGTTATCATTTTTGCCGGTGCACAGACAAGAACGAGAAAGCACCGAAAACAGATGGTGCAATTTTTCCCTATATGGCACACTCGCGACATCAAAGACGTTGAGGAAACCTAAAGCACCAGAGCCACGCTCTTCACTCTTCTTAACATTATGCCTTGTCATTCCGCATTCATGTAACGAGCCTCAGCTTGAGTGGACTAAAAGTGCACTCACTATCAAGCTCGAAGCAAAAGCAAAGCATCAGTAGTGACTAAATTGACAATGACTTAAGAGGTCAGCCAAATGGGCATGAGAGGCTGCTTAACAGAAAGCTTTAAACAATACAAACAGGAAAGCTACACCACTGCAAGCACCACTACTACTATTATTGCTGTTGGTGCAGCCATGCGGAGAAGCTGATGTATTAAGAAAGACTACTTCCTTAAGACTACAGATCTGTTAAAATTGGGAAATGTTTTCTCAACCTAGATTCAGAGTATAAAAAGCAATGCACGGCATAAAAACTTTCATGTAGAAGAAGAATGCTGTCGAATGAAGAATTCTTACTCAATGTATGCTTATATTTAAAAGCATTTCTCAAACTCAAAGGCCAATCCTAAACACTTCTCCAGGGGTATATATTATAGTTTTTTTTATTATATATTGTTTTAGACACAATAGTTTTTTTTTTTTTTCCCTTTTTAAAGGTATACTATGCAACCGGGGTTGATTTTCCAGCGAGGCTCCCCCCAGAGGGCGAAAGTAAAAGTGCACTGTCGTAAAGCTGCTCAGCTGTTCTCCTGGTTTCTCCATCAAGCCAGGCGCGGATGTTTTGAGCTTAGCAGAAAGGCCAACACAACGAAAAGTCGAAAAAACGGCAGTACAAACAATGACTAAGACAGTGAAAGTGTGAACATGCACACACAGAGAGAGAGAAACCCTACAATGTTACTTGCAATCGCATCAGCAGAAACGCGAGGTCCGCGTCAACCTTGCAGCCTTCTTTTTCTTTTAGCTCTCGCCATTCTGAAAAAGCTTGCCCGATGTTCACCCGTGTACGACTCCTCTCTCTGTCCAGAGCCCTTTTCCTCTTTCTTGCCTGCTCCGACATTGGCTTTCGCTGTTTTCTCGCTGGTTCCGCCATGATAACTGCACAAATATCGCCACTGCGCTAGCAACGAGCATGCCTTTCTCTGGGGGCGTGTAGCAGTTCTCGCCGTAAAGCAAGACCGACTCTCGCGATGTAAGAGACTTCTGAGGCTTTGGGTGCGTGCCGAGGGCTCCTGTAATTGCAAGTACGGTATTTCCCCTTCAGACCACCAGGGCGGCCGGGAAAACCTTTGTTCAACCTGAAATTACTCATTTAATCATCCAAAACGGTATGGAACACATTAATTAACTGAAAAAATGTTGCATAGTATGCCTTTAAATTGTCATTCAATTCCCTGTTTACACAAAAAGTGAATCAGTCGACGATATGTTAGAAAGTCAATGTGCTTTTCTAGCTAGCTGTGGTAAATGCTACCTGCGGAACTTTAAACGGCTCATCAGGACAGGGTCAAATTGTTATAGAAGTGAACATCAATGCGGCACGGCTGTTGTTACCAGATTGTCTGGGAATTTCATTTTCAACCACCTCTCTGGTTCATAGAGAACGGTCGGGAAACAGTCAGAAAATATCCCTTGAGCTGTGGTTGTGTGGCCCAAACTGCATTCAGAGGTCAGAAGACAACGGGCAGACTGGTTTGAGGTGATAGAAAGGTAACAATAGGTGTAATGAGCACTTGTTACACAACCAAGGCATGGAAATTACAAATCACAGCACATGTTACCTGGGGTTGTTGATGAAGGAGCCTTCAGGTAACCCTCCTTTCAGCAAAGAGCGAGAAAATGAGGCAACTATTCACACAGGCTTAGCAAAATTGGACACAAAGAGAATGGAAAAATGTTATCTGGTAAAATGGGTCTCAAAATTATCAGAGGCATCCAGACGGTAGAGTCAGAATTTGGCATATACTACATGAAAGCAAAGAGCCACCCCTAGCTGTTAAAAAACAGTTCAGGCTGTGGGTGTAATTGTGTTTAGGGCTATTTTCTGGGCGCACTCTCTGTCCCCTCAGTGACAACCTGAGCGTCGTTCAAATGACACAGAATGCTTCAGTGTTTCTGAGGACCATGTCCATCCCTTCACGACCAAAGTGCAGCCATCTCCTGATGCTGCTTTTCAGCAGGGCGGGTGCACCATGTCACAAAGCTCAAATCATCTCCAACCGGTTTCTGAACTCCAGTGGCCTCCGCAGTGACCAGGTCTCAGATACTGTAGCATTTTGGGATGTTGGAACAGTCGATTCTCGTCATGGATGTGAAACTGGACAAATCTGGAGCAAGTGGGTCGCGTGTCGGTAAGGAATAAGCCCTCTGAAAAATGTGCAGTGCTTTGCAAGGAAAAGAATCTAGGAAAGAGCTGGATAACTGAGAAATATTTAAGCTGGAGAGGTAATAACTCAATCAGGGTCGGATGGTTGGTTAGTGACAGGCTATAGCTGTGAGAGAAAGATAAGTAACTAAAGTTTGAACTAATAAAATTGCAGAGAGGGAGGAAGCAAAAGGGTACCAGTGAAGCAAGAACTGAGAAAAACAGGATAGAAATGCAAATGTAATCAGAATTCATAAGGATTTAACTCTAAAGGTGACAAAGAAACACAGAACCATGGGCTATGTTAAGGAAATAGAACAAAGCTCTGTAATAAGACAGGTTTAAAAATTAAACAACAACTAAGATCAACCGAGAATAACCATAACAAATCACTGCAACCCAGAACAGCAACTAGATACATAAAACTCATGGCAAACTCAATATGGATAACAAAAAGTGAGAAATCCAGAAAGAAAGCAGAGCGCAGAAGAAAAGCCCTTAAGTTCATGACAGGTTTGGCTTTTCCCCTTGGTTTGTAAAAAACCAGCAGCCAAACAACAAGTAAACAATTTTATCATTTTTAAGTTTTACTTGGTTTTAAAGATGTGTCACTGTAGAAGCTGTCTCTGATTTTTCCTAAATCCAACAATTAAGTTAGCCACATCCCATAACGCTGTGAACTTTCATGAATGAGGCATCACAAAATACGGTATAGTGGTTGTGATTCGAGGTTGACATTCCAATGTTCATAGTTTGCTCAGCAGTAGGTGGACATACGAAGCAATGCCACACCTTAGACCCATCTTCAACCCCCAAGTTTTCATTGAAAGCATCTAAGGAAACTTTTTCTTCACATCATGTTTTATTCATTTATAGAGTAAACCACACAGCATATTGATATATCTTTTCTGTGATTTCTAGTTTTCCTTGTAGATTTTGACTTTTTTTTGACATTTTTTCCCCACTCTATCATACTTAAAGTAAGATAAGAGATGCTCTTGATGAGAAACAAGAGCATTTTCTGCTTTACATATTTAGAAAACTCAGTCCTACTGCTCCTCTAATTATTGCATATTTTACTCAATGTTTACAACTCGAGCACAGACTGCCAAAAGATTGGAACAGGTTGCTCGTCTCATATGTTTTGCAAATGAGCGTGCTCGGTGCTAATGTAGCCAGACTTGGGAAGTATTTTCACACAAAGTAAACATTGCCCCCGACACGATTGTCTCCCGAGGGACCGGCAGTATCAGGTGAGGGACAGGGATGCCGGATGAGGACAATGTATGGTTACACACATTATTATTTCTTAATTAGAGGAAAACCAGTTCTGTGCATCAAGAGTTTTAATCTCTTACATAGCAGATTTCCGCCTGAATCAATTCATTGATCATGGAAATCAATTCCAAGCATGTTTATTTGACAGTCATTCGCTATCGCTCAAGTTGGCTGAACATTTGTTTGCCTTGTTGTCACCCTCTCTCCTGGGAGCTATCCGCCACCTGTTCAGTTTCCGGGCGGGAAATGATTGTCTGGAAGTAAGAATGGAATCTTTTTTTTTTTTTTTTTCTTAAATCAAGAGAAGCTGTAAAGGTTTTGTTTGCAAATCACCTTCCAGCCTTAACTAGAAATTCACTATGGACAGGAGAGAAAATTCTCAGTGAAATGACCGATGACAGAAAACTTATACGGTTATTTTCTGGTTGTTTTCAATAGCCTGAATTAAATAACAAAACTTTTTTTATGTACAGTTAAAATCCAAATGTTCTTTTTTTTTCTTTGGGATGCATGTGGGCACCCCCCTATGCAGATGCTACCCACCCGGGGTTCAACTCCTAATCTTTGGACTTTTCATGCATATCTTTCCCTGTCCCACACTGATCCCCTTATTTTTGATTACTGAGAATAAAGGTTAGTTAAGCCACAAAATTTTTTTTTTTTTATTTCTGTGTCATAACATATAATGAGTAGCTTTGCTCTGGAACCATTGTGCTGGTCTGTAGAGAATGTGGCACAGGGTCTTTTAAGAGGTTGGCTCCGTCTGAATACCTTTTATTGTTTTCTTTTTTTATGGTACTAAAGGCTTGTTGTTTATTTTATTTATTGTTTTTTTTTTTGTTTAGTTTTTGGTACAAAGTATGGTGACAGGAAAGGGGGTTTTGAGAGAGGGGGTAAGACATGCAGTAAAGGACCTCAGGTTGGAATTGAACCCAAGTCAGCCGCGTCAAGGACTAAGGCCTTGCACATATTGTGTCTTGCACACTACCCTTGTGCCGCCAGAGCACGCCTGGGTACAGGCCCTTTAGCCAAAGCAGAAGTCCGTCAGCAGTCACCGTGATAAGTGCTGTATAAATAGTGCAGTCAGAAAGGAAGGAGGTTGGAAATGGAGCTTGAACGTTTCCTCTAGTGGCTAATTTAGCATAGGAACCTTGCGATGTCCCTTAGCGGTGCAAAGGAGCTGTAAGGAATCCCACAATCCTTTACTTGACATGACGTATAAGCAGAGCCCACCTGACAAAAATTTATGGAAATGGCTGGATAGAAGAGATTAGGTCCGGATTTGACTAGAAATCAATCAATGTGTGTTTCTGTCACGAAATGACATCAGAGTTAGAGGCTGCCCGAAATCGGCACAGCAGTCTGAAGCTCCTTTCCTACCCATGGTAGTGTTCTTACTGTTGAGCCCATGAAAGATCAAGGAACAGGAGCTAGGAGCTATAATTAAATGTGTCCGGATGGAGCCTTTACATTTTCCTCCACTGTAAAATGAGTAACTTTAAAGCTAGAGTTTGCAATTTTTTTCCGGACGTTTTAGTCTAAGTCCCTTTTTGAATAACTGCGCATGCAAAAAACGGTCTCACCTGCTTCTTCCGCTCCGCAGGGGTTCACCTGAAAAAATTGCCCAAATTATCTCTGGTCGTATGATTTTATACTGAGGCCTTCCTCTTCTTCTCAAAAACTAGCTAACCACTAAGCTCACCAGATACAAGAAGAGCGTATTCGCAGCCAGCAAGTAGAAACTAACAAGGATCATGCATGCACACGGGCGTTACGTAGCTTGTCAGAATGATTGGCATGTGGGACGACCAGTAAATAAGATGATACCCCGGGAACTCGAGGGACAGAGGTGTGGTGTCAAAACTATGACAAATTCCTGATCTTCAATGCGAACGGCAGGGATTGATCAGAGCTTTGCAGGTCTGTAGCTCTCACAGAGATCATTTTTTAACCTATTTTTTTCTGAATACATAATATTTTGACTACTTTCAGGATGGAAGGGACGTTTTACCCGTTTTAATAAAAAGTGTTTCTGAACAGGATTACCAACTATAGCTTTAAGTTCACAAAAGTTCATAAAGTGGCTCCATGTGCTGTGCGCATTATTTAACCCAAGCGGTTATAAAGGTATGGTTTTATTTCTGTATGTATATATTGGACAGATCAGTGGTCCTCAATTCTGGTCCTTGACGTCCGGTGTCCTGCAGCTTTTAGATGTGTCCCTGGTCCAACACAGCTGAATCAAATGGCTGATTCACCTCCTCAGTCTGCAGTCGTGTTCTCCAGAGTCCTGCTAATGACCCCCATTATTTGACTCAAGTGTGTTGAAGCGGAGTAACAAATAAAAGTTGCAGGGACACCGGCCCTCGAGGACCGGAACTGAGGACCGCTGGGTTAGACTAATGGATGGGTGGAAGTATGAATAAATAGACTGGGACGGATGGATGAAACGATGGACCTATCACTGGACTGGAATGGATGGACCAGGATGGATAGATGGTTTTAAATGGTATGGATAAATTCAAATGAATGACATCAAGCTAAAAAAAAACTAGATAAATAGGTTGGTGTGAACGTTGAAGAAAAAGAGGAGAAATAAAAGCTAGAGCTGTGTGGTTTGTTAAAAAAAACCAGCTTCATTTTATACGGAGTATGGAAGATAGCAGACGATAAAAATAATGGGAGCTGCATTTCTGATGCTTTTTTGTTTACCATTCATGCTTTGACCTTTTTGTCCTGCGAGGGCACTTACAGCATGTGCAGCACTTTGGCCTTTGCCCCCGTGCCAATTTAAGAGCACGCAATCCACGAACAGCTTGCATGCATCCAAGCCTTCACGTCCCTTCAACTCCTACAGAGAATAATGCGTATTGAAGACCTCACTGAAGGCTGCTGGTTTTTCTCCACATATTGTACATTCCAAAAGAGGTTTATTTCACATCTGCTCCTCTGTGTGCTTCTGCTAAGGTCATTCCTGATTGCACTACTTTCCTTTAAATGAGGTTTTCTCCTCTCTTTCACAATCGTGAGGCAAGACGAGAAATACAGAACTTTAAAGCGACGCCCACAGTGGAAGCGGAAGATTACAAAGAAGCATTAAAGTTTTTCTCTCCTGCCAAAACATTGTAGTCATTTAGCCATAGCGGAGCAGACTAGGTCTTAGGGGGGGGCAGCTTTACTTTTTTTGAAGCATGAACCAGCGCCATGTTAACCTTCAAAGGAGAAGCGTGAAGCGGGAGGTAAAAATTGACAGAAATCCTTGTCAACAAATGCAGTCGGACATCACAGGAGCAATGGGGGGGAAAAAAAAAAAGGTGATGATGAAAACAGGAAATGACACGCAGAGAGGCAGCTGAAGAGAATGAGGGCAGAGCAGAGATTACAGCGCTGTCTTCCGTAATGAGCCCCGGCTAAGAAGCGGCAATATGTCTGCGACTGTCGGGTTTCATTTTTGTAGCTCCAGCGCTGTGCCTTTTTCTTTCTCTCGCCCCTTTCTTGGTTCGTGTTCTGTAGTCTTGTTGATTTAAAAGAAAAGAAATAGCACAAAAAAATAACAAGCTTTTCATTCTCTTTTATTACCACAGGTGGCTCTTCTCCCTTCCGATTTCAGACTTTGTAAGATTTTAAATGTTTTTTTTTTATACACGGACAAGCTTTTTTCTTTTGACAAGGAATCTCCAACACAACACCGCCCTCGCACGTCCTCAATGAAGATGCAAATTGAGTTAGCTTACCTTTGGGGTGCTTCTAGACAAGACAAATCGCTGGTCGGTGTTGCTTCAACGCAGCGGTGTCAAGTTCCTTACATCGTTTTAAGTAGGGATCGGGGTTGTGAAAATTGTCTCACAGAGAATCAAGTCTGCGAAAGCTCATTTTAAAAGTTCAAAAGAAGCTTGGGCCACGGTGAGATTTTGTGTTTGTTAAGACCGACTTCAAATATCACAGGTCCCTCATGTTGTCCGTGGCGTGAAAGCGTCAAATTCTTACCTATGTTCTAATTTGCCACGCAAAAGCTGAAGGCTACGAAGACCTTTTGGCCTCTCTGGGACTGCAGATTCGCTCCGAGATTCGAGCAGTGCTGTCTAATTGAGGGATTTCAAAGATACCCCCTTTTCTTTAAAGAAAGCAAGCTCTAACTGAGGAGCATTTTCAACATAACAATATGCACTCCTCTTCAGAAATGGAACAATGAGGCAATTACTTTTTTTTTTTTCTGTCGTCTACTTCGAGCAGCAAAGATGAGCTTTTCAGCTCTTGCTTTCGGGTATTTAAAGTTGATAGACAACTCTGAAGACAGCATTGTTTTTAAACTGCAACAGTTGATGAGGCAATGGCTCATTATCTGTCAAAATCTCTGTTTCATTAAATCCATCCATCCATCTATCCAACCAACCAACAAAATGATCTATGTAGGGTCGCGTTTGCGAGGGAATGCAGTTATGTGAAAAAAAATGGCTTCCCTACTTGCAGGGTTTTTGGTTTTGTAACAAATAACATGTATATAGCATAGGCATATGAATATTTAAGATCAGTTTTAACAATACAAAAAAAGTTAAAACATTACAGTTTCTAGTCATGAATAAATTAGGACACCCCCATATTTCTTCTCACACAATTGCTATTATACACAAGAATCTGATTCACAGGGTCAGATGATTGTGTTTTTGAAGGGTGGTCCTGTTTAAACCTCAGACATTCAGTTTGGTGCTCTTGAGAGTTCGGTTTGGAGTGAACACTATGGTGAAATCCATAGAGCCGGCGGAGGCCTTCAGAAATAAAACTACAGTAGCTTAAGGTTATGTTAAGGGATGTAAAGATCAGAGACTTGAAATTCAGCCATTCCGCTGTATGAAAAAGGGTGAGCAAGTGGAAGAGATTCGAAACAAATGCCCACATGCCCAGGTCTAGTTGTCTGTGACAGTTCCCCCCACAAAACAGACGGCATGGTGCTTTGGCATTGCAGGACCTAAAGCAGGCTCTTGTGACTGTTGATTAAAAAAAAAGTGAATGTGCAAAATCAGACAGTGATGATATAAGTTAACATTTATTTGTGAAGTGGAGAAAAAACTTTATGCTTTTAGGGAGACATGGAGGCCGGATTAAACTTTGCTTAAGAGAATGTAGACAAGGGGCCTCATTCTTTTTGGGGGTGTATTAACTGGTTCTAAGAGCAGCACTCTTCCTATTCAATTGTTTTATTCCACATATGAAAATAGGGAGATTTACAGTACATCAAAATAAAACTTCACCTATTGGAAATAGGTGAACACAAGATTTCAAAACAGATTTTCACACAAATAAATTAGACATAATAATAAAAATATAACTTGAGTGGACATGCAAATAAATGACCTGTTCTCCTTAGTTTAGAAAAATAATCACACAATATTACATTTCAAATGTCTCGTTTGTGAAACACATATCAGGGTGAGTGCCTGAAATTGGAATATGGAGCCGCCCTGCTCTGCTGTGGCTACGTGAGCTGTTGACAAAATCGTGTTTTTTCGCGGACACACAATTGGACAAATCCAGGATCTCATCAGTTAATTACCAACAAGCAAACATTAAAACTCACATATGACCTTCATTTTATTGTGGATCTGCGTACTCCCAAGTGTCTGGTTACTGTGAGCGGCATCCTAATCATGTGATTCTTCACATCACCAGATTACTATGCATGTCAGATCCAACAATTTACCAGGTAGCATTGTCTCCTTCCATCCCCGATGTGCCAGTAGGAGACGGAGGCGGTGTGCATGGCTGTCTCAGAGGATTATTGGCTAAGCTAAGAGCTAACCTTTACAGACCTGAAATTCAATTCATTCTTCTAGCCATTGTATTCCAATTCTTTGTAAAAAAAAAAACAAATTGGACTATTTAAGGTTGGAACTAACAAGAAAATGTGATGTGAGAGACTGTTGTACCATGATGCTAGCTGAATCGTGGCTAAATCAGTTGATCCCAGATGACACTGTTAGCATCGAGGTAACAGTCCATGTGGATTGTAATTGGAGACTGTAATCTCAGCAATAAATCTCATGGGGGCAGTGGTTGTGTTTACATTAACATCAGTTGGTGTGAGGACATCACAGTAGTCAGAAGCTACTGCTCCGCGCACATTGAGTTTTTGACCATAAAATGTAGACCATTCTATCTGCCCAGAGAATTCTCTATGGTCAGCATCACAGCTTTTAACATCCTCCAGGCGTGTTCAATAGGCCCCGGAGCAAAATGTACCACTCCATTACTGAACTGCAAACAGCACACCCAGAAGGTGTTGTCACAGTTGCAAGAGAGTTCAAGACAGTTCTCTCACAATTTTATCAGCATATGGATTTTGCCCTTAGGGAAATTAATACACTGGATTAGACATGCACAAACATCAGCAAGACATTTAAAGCAGTCCCCTATCTTCACCTAGCTCTACGTCCAGAAGTACATTGGAAGACATTTGTGTGACCAACACTATCTCCACCCTGGATGACCAAGGAGGTGTACTTCATGCTGAAGGCACTAAATGCTGCGATTACATTGATGAATGCATTAGCTCTGAAGTCAGCCAGGCCTGACGTCAACTGTGCCATCAGGGTTGCTAAATTAACCTACAGTCAGAAAGCACAGGGCTTCCTCTATGACTCCAAGAACCCCTCACAGTTTATAAAGGACATCCACCATCAAATGCGAACCACACAGACTTCCTAAACAAACTGTATTAATACTTGCACATTTTGAGTCCCGGAATACTACTTAGGTGAGGAGGTCCATACCTTACTCAAATTAACCAGCCCTCAATGTTTGAGGTAGCGCATGTTCAGAGGACCCTAAGGAGAGTCAATATACAGAAGGCGACAGGTCCTGAAAACATTCCTGGATGGGTGCATAAGGAGTGAGCAGAGCAGATGATTGAGGTTCTCACGGACATCTTTAACACCTGCTGGATCAGGTCATCATTCTGTCACGTTTCGAATCTGCCACCATCTTCCCGGTGCCTAAAAATAAAATCCTGTCATGGTGCAAGGGTCAAGGGTCTTTGCCATATTTCTCTCAAACACATTTTATGTCAGCCTACAGTCAAAAAAAAGACCACTAATGCAAAAAGAAAAAAAAAGGGGGAAAAAAGAAAAACACCATTAACAGCCAATGACATCAGCCCAGTAGCACTCACCCCACTGTGACAAAGTGTTTTAAGAAGCTGGTTAAGGAGTGCATCACTTCCAGGCTCAGCCCTTCATTTTACCCCTTCCAGTTTGCTTACCACTCCACAGAGGATGCCATATCCTCTCTTGTCCACCAGAACCTCTCTTACTTGGAGATGAAGAACACTTATATTTGGATATCGTTCGTGGACTTGTTCATCAGCTCCCAGGACCTTGTCAACAAACAGGTTCCCCTCGGTTTCAGCACCCCCCATGTGTGACTGGTGGACTTTCTCACCAGCGGATCCCAGTGGGTGTGGGTGGGGAACAACACCTTTGCATCATCAGATATAATGACCCAGGAGGGTTGAGTTGATGACACTCGTCAATGGAATTTAGGCATGAAAATAATTTATAACTGCTAGAACAAAAATAATCTGACAATTTAATATTAACAAAACTTTATAGATTAAGTATACAGGTTGATTTGATGTACTTATCTAATCTGTACATCAATTTCAAAGCCAGAAAGAAACAATCTGTTGTTTAACTAAACAACAAAAGAAGCAACTTATTTATTTAAGATCTGTCAAGTTGGAACTGCTTTAGAAAGCCCATTTGTGTGATTTGTCCTAAATTTGTAACATAAATGGTGCTGATACATGTTTGGAGAGTAAATTAAGAAAATTAAATCCAAACTTTGTCAGTTACCTGGAATCCAAAGAAATGGTGGCATTCAAGAACTGCGTGTTCTGTATTTCTAAATGTTTGCAGCCACATGGAAGTTTTTTTCTTTTTTTTCCCCTCTCCAAAGAATAGCCAGACAGTTTACACAGAGAGTCTCGCTTTGAGGGTCAGACCACTTTCATGTCCCAAATGTTATTTTGATTCATGCATCTCTGCCTTTTATCATCACCAAGCTGTTTCTTCTGACACAGACAAAAATTCTTTCCCCCTAGACCAATTATTTTAGCTTTTCATTGGCATCCTCGTTTTTTTTTCTATTAGAGTGGGCTTATAGGCATGCTGCTAAAGAATCGTATAACTTCTTCTGTAAAGAGTTTTGTACTCAGGTGCCGACTGACCAGGCGTTGCATCAGTGTGCTCTTGTTATGAATCTTTTTTAAGTCCTCACGACCGGAGCCATGCCTCCAGGGGAAGCATGTCCAACTCCACCAGATAAACCAAATAAGTAAGATGGAGCTAAAAAAAAAAAAAAAAAACTGCACGAGCTGTCAGAGAAACAAAGAGAGCTCACCCAGGCTTAATAAAATTGGGAACACAAACACTGAAAGCGCTTCATGGCTATGTCATGCCGCTGTAATGATTCCACACACTGAGCTGTACCAATTCCAGGCAATTTCAGACCGGTGTTTACTCCGATTGAGTGGCCAGCGCCCTACGGCTGTCTTCGCAACGAGACATTTCATTTAGATTTGTGAGCGCCATCATCGCGCGGTACGGGTTGCCGGCTGGCGCGTCATTTTCAAAGTCTGCCTGAAACACGTGCTTCCCGGCAAACCCAGACCCTGACAGGTTTCTTTTTTTTTTTTTATTATTAAAAATGTTAAAACACGATGACTTCAAAGGATAAAAGCTGGAAAGAAAATCCCTCTGAATTCCTTTTTTTTCTTTCCATATTCCATGCAGGTAGAAAAGATTTGAACAACCCCAAACTTCCCTTACCTTGAGACAGCTCTGACCCACTGAGGCTTAGACTCAATGCGACTTCTGCAGACGTCCTTTGGTATCACGTACCGACACGTTAGCAGCAGATCCTTTAAGTCCTGTAAGCTGCAAGGTGGGGCCTCTGAGGATATGACTTGTTTTTCCAGCTCATCCCACATATCGATCGAAAAGAGATCTTGGGAATTCAGAGGCCAAGTCAACACCTTGAACTCTTTGACATGTTCCTCAAGGGATTCGTGGGCGGGTTTTTTTGCAATGTGGCAATGTGGAGCACCTCTCCTAAACGAGTCCTTCTGACTGCAAAGTTTGCGGGTGCATAGAAAGGTGTATGTGGTCTGTATTTAAATTGATTTATCGCCCCCTGAATGTAATTATCTATGGTTTTCCAGCAAAACAATATTTCAATCTAAACCTTTTTCTTAATACTTTTAGGAGAGCATGCATTTTCTTAAGGAACATTAAAGAGACAGAGGTGCATTTAAATTTTTAATAAACATGTATTGCAAATGCATACAAACAAGTAAATTATGCAAATAAAAAGAAAAATACCCAAAATTCAAATAAGAAAGGTCAGTATGTGGTCCCATGTTGAGAAGGAGAAAAAAAAGTTCAACATGGCTGGAAGCACCTTGAGTGGCACTTCTAACAATTCATATTTGATAAATGTAATTGAAGGGTTTTTAGATGTAAATATTACTTATAAAACATGATTTCAAGATTTTTTTTTTTTTGGCAATTCAGGACATTATCATTCCCAGTGGTATACATATGATGCGGTGAAGAGGCCGATCTCTCCTAGCCTTAGATGTGTGCTGATGTCATTTGTAAGGAAATAGCTACTTACTAAAACTTGCCTATATCTACAGTGCTGTGAAAAAGGCTTTTTTTCCACTCAGAGAATATTTTAAGCACACATGTTTCAGATAATCAAACTTTAACATCTTGCAAATATGTTTGCAGTTTTTAAATAAGTATTTTTATTCTCGTAGAGCGGAAAATAATCTTTCCAAAACATATATAACCCAGTCTGAAAACGTTATATTCTCTTAAATTAAGTCACTGCATGTGTCCCCCTTGAAGGTAAAAACTGGCATCTATTGGTGTTGACAAGGCCACCCCGAAACCTTAAGTCTGTGCAGCCATTCAAAGGTGATGTGCTTTGGATATTTTTTTTTTTTTGCTGCATGACCCAAATGCACTTATTGTAAAGGTCAGTGGTTGGAGGTCATGCATTCTCCTTCTGTTTATTTTTTGTTTATTTTTTGTTTTTTTCTAGTGGAGAGCAGGATGTAGAAGCAAGGAATCTATCATACTGCCTCCCTCATGTTTTATTTTAGGTACAATGATTTTTTTTTTTTCTTTTCTAATGAATATCACAAACGCTTTGCTAGTTTTACACCTAATGTAACTGGACACATCTTCCAAAAAATCCCACTTTTTCACAAGTCTCATTGATCATGAAGATTTTTTGGGTGAAAGCGTTCTTTTGTCTCGATCCGCTGGTGTAGGTGTTTTTTTTTTTTTTTTATATTTGTGCATGTTTTCTGACTGTTTTCTGATTGTTGTCTCTTGGAGTTTTTTCCCTCATCAGTTTATTTACTACTCTTTATTGCGGTTTGGTCACATTTTACGCCACGTCTTCAGGTTGAAGTTTACCCATTTCTGTTGAGCTTCTTATTTATGTGTTCTTATTATGCATTTAATTTACCCCACCATACTAGGCTTGTTGTTTTTTTATGTTAGTTAAGCTCCCTTTGAGTTTTCTGTGTTGACTAGCCTCCATCCATGTTTCCCCTGCTCAGCGAAATCCTTCACAGCTGTTTGTAATCCCCCTGATTAACTCACCTGCATCCGTCATTCCTTAATAAGCACCCTGGTTTTTATTGTCTGTAATACTGCTTTATCCCGTTGTCCTGGCTCGCTACATGTCTGCTCTTCCTGTGTTCCTCCATATAATTCTCCTTGTTTTTTTTTATAACAACAACTCTGGGCTTTGTCACAGTAGTTTTTAACAATTGGGTCTTTTATTAACCTACCAACATGACATCTTCTGGCTCAGCAGTGGTTTTGGCATTGGAATTATCTTGCAGTTGCCATTTTTGTCCAGTTTTTCTAATCAACAACACTGACCTTGACTGTGGCAAGTGAGGCTTCAGTGCATAGGACATTGTTCTCTATTTTTCATGACCTACTGAGTTTTCGACATTGGGCACACACCCCAGTTGCCAAAACGCCACCGGGCCCCACCAAACCCATGAATTCCTGAATTGTCCATAAGGTTAATCAGTATAAAACCAATCGTACCCCAGAGGAGAGGAAGACTTATTCAAACGTTTCTAACGAGCCATCCACTGAACCAAAGCTCTATTTACTTTTTGGATTGGTTTCAAATTAAACCCAAATAGAACCACTGGATCTTACTGAAATGATATGCAAACAGATATGAGACAACAAAACAACGAATGCGAATCAAAGAGGTCGGAAGGCGGCAAACAGAACCCAGCAACAGCTTCAGCTCAATTCCTCAAAGTTCAAAATAAAATCTGCCGATACCATGTTCGCAAACCTGCCAAAATGTTTATTTTTGTTGTTTATTGTTCTTTTATGGGAGGGTCGCTCCATCAAAGCTTTTAATGATTAAGAATCCCATCCAGCTGGACTCAAAGCTGCCGTAAACATGCAGTACACATCTAGCAACAGTTCTTTTAGTCGGACCGTGCTGTTCCCTCTTAGCGTTACATAATCTCCTCTCCACGGCTGCTTTCATTAGACAAACATCCACGGACACCCTTTTCAGTTTTCGAAGCTCCACCAAGCTAAAAGTAGCACAAAGGATATCTAGCTAAAGGCAGAAAGGTGCGCGCTCCAACACATGCGTAACCACCAATGCCTCATTTGACTGCACATGCAAAAAACATTATCGGAACAAAAAAACTAATTTAGGGTGCGGCTCACACCCAAAAAAGACGATTGGTAGCACTGTTGCCTTGCAGCAATAAGGTCCCAGGTTTAAATCCCAGTCTGGGGTCTTTCTAACCTTACCCTAGCCAGATGGATGTCGCTCCGCCTAGCTCCACTTTCATCCAATAGGGACATCTCCATAGGAATTGCCTTTTTTGAAGGCTGGGCCTTATAAAAAATCCTTGCAAATGATTGGATAAGCCACTTGTCTGTCATCTTTATCGACGTACTATTTCAACCACTCACACCGAAGCCAACCCGTGACGCTGATGAGAGCGACGCAGGAAAAAAAAAACTTTTTTAATTATTTTTTTAATGTGTTTGCAGCTCTAGTGGCACACGTTTTATTGACAGTGAGCTGACAGGAAGAGGGAAGAAGACAGACAGCAAAGCGGCGCGGGTCGTAGTCGGAGGACTAAAGGCCTCCTAATATGGTTCGCGCTAACCGCTCCGCCACGGGCGTGCCCGGGAAAACAAACCTTGCCAAATCCGGTCGGGAGAAGGGCGAAAACATCGTTTCCCCCAACAAAAGCCTTCAGAGGCGTTCTCTGGTGTTCTTTTAATTTCAACAATATTAGGTAGATTGGACAACATGGAAGAAATAGCAGCATCAATGTTCCTCGATGCGAGCCGCCATTGCTGTCTATATCAAAACAGTCTCACGTCACGGTCGCTTCTCCACTACGTCACATCTATGAAGCTCCAGCCCTGCGTCCTGATTGGCTAGACAATAAAATGGGTTGGAGAAATCACTCTCTATGGGAGAGGTCCCCGATGGATGTGAGTGAAGCTAGGAGGAGCGACATCCGTCTGGCTAGGGTCAGGTTAGGGTCTTTCTGCATGGAGTTTGCATTTTCTCCCTGCGCATGAGTGGGCCTCTCTGGGACCTCCGGCTTCCTCCCACAGTCCAAAAAACCTGACTCTGTCCGCCACTCTCACCAATGACTGCTAAAGATACCCACCAGCCCACACCACGACCCTCCACAGATAAGTAGGTATAGATAACAGATGGATGGATAGATCGATGTCGTCAGACAGGCTCTATTGTCTAAGTCTGGGCCTATTTTTTTTTTTTTTTTTTGGTTTTGTACCACCAGCCTCAGATTCAAATTCATATCTGCGGCAAATCTCTTGAAAGTATCTTCAGAAAGCCGAAATTTACCGGCAGAGAGGCCGACAATAACAAAACATAAATTTCCACACTTGTTCACCTTCCCATGGCACCGGGGTGAAGAGATTGCATTGACCAGGTGCACACTCAGGGACACGAGGGCCTGATATAGAGTGCTGTTCACCCTCAACAAGTAATAAAACAGTCAAGGAATGGCCTCTCGCTGCCATGGTAACAAATGTCCACCTAGGTAGCCCTCGGTGCGCAGCGAGGGCGAGGAGAAGCGATGAGAAAGCGGTGTATGGGGGAAAGTAAAATATGTAACCTCAGAACAGAGGTCAATTACGTTGGAAGTTTTCCGCGGCTTAGATCAGGGACAGCCGTACCGTCAGTACCGTCAGTAGCTGCTACTGACAAGTTGGTAAAAGTCGAGGAGTTTGAGCAGAGCAATGATTTTTTTCGAGGATATATGCCAGCGGTGTCAGCTTGTATCTGTAAGGTATTCTTTTCTTAAAAAATAAAAAATAAAAAAAAATAGGTAAACCCCGTTTTTTTATAGGTCAAGCACAACCGGCTTCAGGAAATTCTGATAAATAGTTCCTGGCAAGACTTTTGTGCACAGCCTTTTCTTCCCGATTTGTTTATTTGCGCTGGTCTGCTGTGATGTATCTCTGATCTATAGCCGTCCCTAATCCACCGCAACACTGGATTTGACAGGTTTTTGTAAAAGAAAGACAGAGCAGTAAGCAGAAAATAAAACCCTCTCCTATTGCGTTCTTAGGAGCCCTAACACTTGCAGAATATAAAAGCATTGATACCTTTTAAGTCAAAAATGTGTATCTTTCAAATAACAAATGTCAAACCTGAGCAGCATTTTCTTTTCTTGTCGTGATTGGCTTTGTTTTCACTCCCGCTCTCTCTCTCTCTCTCTCTCTCTCTCTGTCTTTTCTGCCCTCCTGTCTGTCTCCTTTCTACCTCTGAAGATGGCCTTCACACGGCGAAGGGGAAAATGAGCTCGGTGTGAGGGCAGGCCGACACGGCACAGTCAGACAAAGAAGCGAGAGGCAAGCCGACCGTTCTCGCACACATAAACGCGGGCCTACGGCTACATTATCCGAGGAAGAGCTCGGCAGGCGCTGTCGTCCGCTGTCGGGCGCAGGTGATGTCGAATAGATGACCGTCACTGGTAGTAATGCTCCTGTCTGGAATCAATAAGTGCCACAGGTGTCATTATAGATGCACAAAGAAGCACAAAGAGGGGCGACCGGTTTGCACGCTGACTTTTTTTTTGAGATGATACGACGCTGCAGGTGCCGGATTTATCTCGACTAATGCGTCATCTGCAAATATATCTTGCTGCTTTTAATGTAGCTGACGGATGAGGTCCGCTAGTTTGTTGCATCTTAAGCGTCGAGACACTGCGGGTCCTTTCTTTATTCTTTTCTTGCAATCAAAGGATTTACTCTCCTATCTGCTGCCAGTATTCTGATTTGTTGGGGGAAAAAAAGCGATAATGCCTAAAGTTTTTGTCTTTTTTTTATTTTTTTTTCTGTAACCAAAATATGTTGTAGTGTTGTGCTCTTCGAGCAGCTCTGATATGAATTTCATTATAAAAGAAAAGGCAAACTGTAGGAGCTATTTCATTAAGTTAACTATAGTCACGCGCTAAGGCCATAATCTGCTTGTAACCATAACAACACCACCTGCCAGCAGAGACCGTAATAAAGGGAAAGAAACTGAGGATCATTTTTATTGAACATAATGAGAGGATTGTTAACCAAGTCTGCGAGGTTACAGGCTTTATATCCGCTCTGACCGACTGCCGAAGCTCAGACTCTGGAGGAGCAGAGTGGCTTTCATTCAGCCCATTCGATAGTGGACCTGATCTTAACTATTTGCATTGCTGAATTTCTGACAGTGTCATTAAAGTCTTTTCCTTAAGATTTTCTGTGAGGGTGCTGCCAGATTAAGAGGGTACCTTGGTTGCATTTGAGGGTCATCTGTGGCTTGTATACTCCAAGCATGTAAGGACTTAACTCGGGGCTACCCTTTTTCACTGATCCCCTTTGATACTTTAAGACTACGGCCTTCGGTTCATGTCTTTAAACCATGATCTATAACATGCAGCGGTGTGGTTCGCAGCCAGGTGCCATGGTCAGGATGGTCGTGATCGATGGAACTTCCATAATTTAAGCTTTTTTAGTTTACCGGGATTATCGTTGTTGCAAAGTTATCAAACAACCAGAGGACCACGTGCTGCAGTGCCTGCATGTCGGTGGGTGGCTCCTTGCTGCCCATGAGCTCTGTTCTTCTGCAATTGGGTTCCTGCAGCATGGAGACTGCAGCTGATTGCAGTATACCTTAGCAAGTAAGGCATAAAGCTGGGAGAGGAGCAGGTCTCCTTGCCAGTTGGCCGTTCTGGCAGCATGTGTGCTGACTGAGGCCGATGAAGGCCTGGGGAAGACTTGGTTGGCACGGCGGTGTTTTAATAGGCTGTAGTCAAGGTTGTCGTCCAGGAAGAGGTGTTTTGCATCCGTTGTGGGAAGTCTAATCTTAGTTGGTGTTGTGGGTGAGCATGGGACTCATGTTAAGGAGGGAGTCTTAGATCTTGGTCCTGGTAACATGTGGCTTGTTTTTTTTAATTGGCTATACGTCATTCTAGTTATCCTAAACCGTTTTTTTTTTTTTTTATTTGCAGTTCATCCCATGTTTTCTTCCAGGTTCTCCTTTAAGTTACTCTATCTTTGTAAATAAAAAAACATTTAAGTTATCAACCTTCCTGCTGAGTCCTCATTCCCTGGTTTATGACTGCTACACCCACCTCCATACAGCTATACTGGCTTTGGGGAACTTGACACCATGTAAAAAAGACAAAAACAGAAGAAATATGTAAGAAGGTCAACACCTATTGCATGGGGCTATATATATATATATATATATATATATATATATATATATATATATATATATATATATATATATATATATATATATTTTTTTTTTTTTTTTTTGTCTTCTACTTTTCCAAGATCAGGTCATTGGGGTAACAGGAAAAAAAAAACAGACATCCCTTTGCCCAGAAACATCCTCAAGCCCATTCTGGGGGGAATGGGCTTGAGGAGTTATATAACAAATCGATATTATTTTAAGTAAAAACAATTTGAGACCCTATGTTCATGTTCCTGTTTTTAAAGTTAGACGTCAAACACATGCTTTTGGTCAAAAACCTTCAGAGAGCTGGTTCTGACTGGCTTCAACAAGCAAGAGCTCTGCAGTGCTCTTCTCTGGTACAGAAACAGAAAAAAAAACATTCTACAATGAAGTGGCAGTGAAAAACTAATATGCGAATGAATGAGTGGGAGGAGGAACACTATAGAACTAATTGGTGAGAGATTTGAGCTGCCATCGGCCTGCGCTATTATCTTGCGGTCCTGCTAATTACACCGAGGCAGAATCCATTGGTTGTTGCGAAATGCTTAATGCAGACAAATAATGCACACAGCGGTGTCATTGCAAATCAAAACACCACATAAAACACCTTTATTTTTGTGATCCTGCCTTATCTTAATTGTTGCATTAAAATAGATTATGTTTAATTAGTTGGAAACACTGTTTGTGCATTGTCTTAACCATAAAGAGGCATTTCATTCACAAAAGGCCCCAGAATGACTGTAAACTGGCAAAGAAAACCCTGGAATCTGATAATGAAGCCAAGAGATACAAACTGAACATTTAAATGTCAATTCTTTAGGCTCAGGATTACATTTTACGCCTGCATATGCAGCACCCTAAAGAGAAATGTTGGTGTTGCACAAGGACATTCTCAAGATATACAATTAACATGGCTCATCCACTTATGAGAAGAGGTCAGGAGGATGAAGGCACTGCCCTTAATACGAAAGATACGGCTTGCTTTAAAAGGGGATGTAACCACATAAAGTCTTTTATTGCACAATTTCAGAAAGTGTAGCGAGGGTAACATTTCAGAGCTATCTCGCTGTGACCAGGCTTGTCTCAAAGCTCATGGGTCTTGGTTAATTGGTTGGCACATTTGAATGCAGTTCCAGTCCACCCATGAACAGGATTGACAGGAGCAGACAAGAGGGCTAAACAAAGCTCTTGCGATTTCCGAATGGAAGTCACTGACGTTTGTGTAATAGGGACGCAGTCAAACACAGGCAAGATGATACAAAATATCCATCAAGTGTACTGTATGTATCACACGCTTTATTGCCTTTTGTTTTCAGCAAATGTCCTCCTTAAAGGGGCTTTTGATAAATGCTGCAGCTAAACCAAACAATTTTTAAGCTATAAATGGATTAAAGCGATAAATAAACAACTGTTGCAAAATTTCATATCTCATGTAGACACAAACTTTTCTTATTTTCGGTAACAGATCAAGCCAAAACAATGGATACATGTGAAATGGAAGGATAGACTCATGCTGTTTACATTTTTTAATAACTAAAAATCTGAAAAAAATGTGGTGTGCATATGCAATTTTAGGCCAAAAGTAACTCTGGAGGAGCTGCTGTTGACGGAACTAGTATTAGTTCTACCATGGAAGAGTGGAACAGGGTTTCCCCCACCTTATTATAAGCCTGACTGGCCGCCATGCTTTACTCGCCCCCATTGCCAGCCTAAGCAGGTTTGTTTATTTGAAATGTTCAATGTTTGAGAGCAACATAAAAGGTTCAGTAATGTTCCCATCTGGGAGAAAACTCTCATAAGCTAATGCGCTAGCTCCTATTAGCTTGATGCACGCTATGCAACGAGCCCTGCCTGGAATTATCTAGTTTAGGTTTCATATGTCTAAATAGTTTTGATTTTGGAAAAAAGGCAGTCTAAATCCCTCATGAAAAATAAAACATTCCTTTAATTCAGAATCTTTTTCATGATTTAGCTCCCCCATGGCATTCCAACCTGGGCCGGCAACCTCTTGGCCCAAAACTAAAACTACCAGTACCATAATGCGGGGATGCTATTCTTCAGCAGAACAGCAAGCTAATCTACAAAAAACAAACCTACATGCATAAATATGACATGCATAAATAGTTAGCGAGATCGAAGGGTCCAGTCAAAGTCCAGCCCTGAATCTAATTTGCAATATGAGGCAGGACCTTGGAATTGCTGATCAAAGAACTTCTCCATATTCCCTGTAAATCCGAATGGATTCTTTAATTTGGATTCCTTGTTACTGTCTGATGGATAACAAGCCTAATGGTGGTTGGTCAACTGATCTGCAAGATGATGGCTAAACGCAGCTTATAGAGTTACAATTGAGTTGTGTGTTGAAAAGGCTACAGTTGGAATGTTTTTGATTTTAATTTCCTTAAAAGATTACAAAAGAATGAGTCAGCATAACATGTCATTGGATCAAAAATATTTCAAATTTTTAAAAAAAGAGAAAATACCTTTGTAACATCAGTTTCCACCTGACAAAAGATGGATAAAATATCCAACAGCATAGCCGAGCTAACTCATGTAGCCGTCATTCGGCAAAGAATAACAATTATATCAAGTCCATGTGTGTAGGCAAATCCAAACTTTACTCTAGACGCCGCCTTGACAGGAATGAGACGATCGCTGCATTTTGTTGTTTACACCAGCTTTGATTGTCTCTGATACAACTGGGTGAGAAAATCATACATATCGCCTGCATTCTGATGAGTTATTATCGGCCAATTATTTTCCTCCGGCTGTCAACAGCAATGAAGCTGTATTTCTGCAAGCGTGGCTAACAACCCACTGGGAGGCCTGTCTGTCAGATGTGCGGCAGTGGTTCAGTGTGTGTGTGTGTGTGTGTGTGTGTGTGTGTGTGCTATTTGAGGGAGGAGTTGTGCTACAAAAGTCAAACAAATAGTCTACCTTCTTCTTTAGTCTGTTTCTATATTCCTTTTCCCTGCTGCTGTTATTCTGCTATCTGTACTATATTTTTTTGTTTGCTCTCATCGTTGTTACTTTAGTCCCTACAGTAATGTTTGAACTAATTTACACCCTTTGATTTAATTGGGATTTTCTGTGACAAACCAACATTAGGGAATAATTGTGAGGTTGGAGGAAGACGAAATATGTTTTTTTTAGGCTTCTAACTTTGCACAATTGGAGACTTTTGGACGTACCTTGTAAAACCGCTTGTGTTCCATTGGATTCAATGAAGACAGTCCAGTAATTAAAATGTTCAATTCCTATCAGAGATTATTTATTGGATTTAGGACTGACCATGCCATTTTAACACATACATATGCCTTCATCTAAGCCATTCTTACATTCATTATTATCACATTATTCATTTTGAATGTGGATAAAACAAAGGAGATGGTAGTAGATTTTGGGAGAAATAGGAATAGGTAAAACATGATTACCATACTGGGAGAAGAAGTGGAGGTGGTGAAGGAGTATAAATATCTCGGTGTTCACCTAGACAACAAACTGGACTGGAGATGCCACTGTGAATCTGTCTACAAGAAGGGACAGAGCTGTCTGTACTTCCTGAGGAAGGTTAGGTCCTACAGGGTTTGGAGCAAGATGCTGCAGATCTACAAGTCTGTTGTGGAGAGTGTGATATGTTCTTCCATCATCTGTTGGGTGTTGCAGCTGGGGACCCTTCTAGAACCTCTAGAGATGACTTGTCAAAGAACGATTCTTCACAAAACGAAGAACATTATGGACAACCCTGAGCATCGTCTTAATCAGACTGTTGTACAACAACAGAGTGTCTTCAGTCAGAGGCTTCTCCATATAAGCTGTAAGACAGACCGGTACAGGAGACAGTTCCTGCCTAAAAGGCAAGGCAAGGCAAATTTATTTATATAGCACAATTCAGTACAGGGACAATGCAAAGTGCTTTACATGATTAAAATATAGCAAATTTAAACAGAATAAAAGCAAGTAGGAATAAAATGTAGATAGAAAATAGAACAAAAAAGTGGTGATTCAGTTAACTAGAACAGTTGAAGGCAATCCTAAACAAATGTGTTTTTAATCTTGATTGGGTTGATACACTGATAACAAGTCTGTAATTTATGTAGGTGCTGAGCCATTTAGGGATTTATAGACTAACAGAAGTATTTTAAAGTCTATTCTATGAGATACAGGGAGCCAGCGTAAGGACTTTAGAACTGGGGTTATGTGCTCTACTGTCTTGGTCTTGGTGAGGACGCGGGCAGCAGCGTTCTGGATCAGCTGCAGCTGTCTGATCCACTTTTTAGGCAGACCTGTGAAAACACCGTTGCAGTAATCAATTCGACTAAAAATAAACGCATGGATTAGTTTTTCCAGATCCTGCTGAGACATTAGTCCTTTAATCCTGGAAATGTTCCTCAGGTGATAGAAAGCCGACCTTGTAACTGTCTTTAGATGCTTTTGGAGGTTCAGGTCTGAGTCCATCACCATCTACGACTAGTTGAAGAAACCCCTGTAACATGAGGTAGACCAGCATTTAACTTCCCTTCGAAATTAATAAAGTATTTTTGAGTTTGAATTGAATTCTATTGAAGCTCTGGATGTTCGCTATTCTGCTGGAAACATAACCTCCGCCCAAGTCTTGCATCAGAATGTTTCTACGTCTAGCCTAATTTATCTTGCTATTAACTCTGACCAGCTTCCATAACCCTGATGAATAAAAAGCATCCTCATAAGTTACCACCACTATGGAGATGTTGCATGCAAGTTGACCCTCAGTGTTAATACCTTGCATACAGGCCAGAAAGTTCAATTCTAGTTTCATCCGACCATAATGTACCCGATGGATGAGGTCTGCTAGTTTCTGGACTATCAAACTCTTCCTGTCATTTCATTCCACTTTGGTCTTGTGCTGTTGCCGCTGTATCTTGCTGTCCGCAGTCATTCACACACGTGAATAAAGTAACATGCGTTCCGAAACACATGCACCATCTATGCAAAGCAGTTATCCAAACCAGCAGAGGCACGAGCAAAGTAAACAGGAGCAGGCAACTGACACAGTCGCGAGGGAGCGAAGGCATAACAGGCCAAAAACAATTAAAAGCAAGGAGGAGACAGGCTTGCGAGTGAGGGACATTTACATTATTGAAAAAGACTTTCAAAGGAGCAATGGAAGCTGCATGCCCAGAAAACACACAGGCTGCCTGCTTCACTGATGGACAAGCCAAATAATGATCTTTCCTCTGTGTCTCTTTCCCCCGCAGCCTCCGTTTCTAAGTCTTCCGCTCTAATTCTGTCTCGCTCTGTATTTTCTCCTCTGCTGTCTGTTTATTGTACCATCCGCTGTCATCTAAATCTCAGTCTAATTGTTACAAATGGCACATACTAGAAGCTTTACGCGTAATTATGCTCGAACATTACAATGTGCAGGTTCGCCGCCGTGCTGTCTTTTTATGCCACGCAAACAGCAGTATACCATAAGTGCTGTAAAAAACGTATTTGTCCTATCAAGTTCAGTTTCTTTGGCCACACCAAGGCCTGACTACAAGCTAGACCTGTAAATAAGAAATCCTCCTAGCAGAACCATACAAAAGGAATTAGGCTAAAAGTTCTAAAATACCAGCACATCATGTCCCAATTTTACAAAGAACAGATAAATCCCGTCATTGACATCTATCTATCTAAGAAAATGGTTACAGTCATTTCTAAGGCTTTGGGTCTCCAGCTAACCACAATGAGAAATATTATCAATAAATAGACATGGAACAGTGGATAACCTTCCTAAGAGTGGCTGTCTTACCAAAGAGTTAAACAACTTGTGTCCATCAATAACACAAGGGTCTGTCTGACATTACCCAGAAGTCAACACGGTGATCCCCAAGACTTTTGGGGACCATATTATGTGGACTGAAAAGACTACTGTGCGACTTTCTGGAAATTGTAAACCTAACACAACGCGTTAAACAAAGATGAATTGTACTGACGGTTAAACATCGCAGCGGTCATGTGATGGTTTGAGACTGTTTAGCTGTGTTGTGAAATCAGATAATAGGAAAATAACAGGGAGACCATCAGGCTGGAGCTGCAGGAAATGTGAGACTGTTGCAGAGTCACTCCCCCTCTCCCCCCGAAGCGGGTGCCCTCACCGCAGGGTGCCGACTTAACAAAGCCATGCTTTCTCCCTCTCATCTTCCTCTTCTCCATGGGCCCTCGTGAAGAGAACATCTCCACTGGATAGACCCGCAACCAAGACTAGACTTAAATTCGATACAGATGCAGAGGAAGGACCTTTTTGGTCGTAAACATCCAAGTCACCTGATGCCAGAGAGGGTTGTACGGACTTAGTTTACACTCTGAAGCAGACCATGTCACCGTGACTTATTGGCTTTGAGGGGAAAAAAACTATACTAGTCTCTTTTAACAGTGTTTGACGTGACATCTGAGGCATTGCATCGGGTCTGGGAAACAGTTTTTCTAAGTAAATACAATGTGGGCAGATGGAGCATTTCAGCTGCAAATGGTCCCTCGCAAACGGAGCCAAGAGTCTGACTGTGACGATGCACAATCTTTATTGGAACATGAGCACTAAGACTAAATCTAACGGCGACAACGATTAGGGAAATTGTCAGAAATTACACTAATCCAAATTTGTTTATATTCCTCCTTGGAAGTTTTGATTATTTTTTCTTTTTTTTGTGTGTGATTGCCACTCATAAACCTCATATTCTGCTGCCGTTGCCCAAATAATAACAGGGCAGAAAAGGATTAATTGAAATATTAAAAATACTGTGTAAATTACAGTAAACACATTTAGCAGTATACAGCACATTTTTATGCATAATTAAGTAGCAGTAAAATTATAAACGATCAACACACTTCACTCTTTGTAATAATGAACAACACACCGTTGATCCTGTTTCATGTGGATACACGGCGGGGCTAACTGGTTTGACTGCACCCATCGTCAGTCAGTGTAACTGGAGATTTTTGGTAGTTGTGGCAGATGTTGTGTACACATGTGAGAATCATAAGATACATGAATAGGTTTTTTTTTTATTAATGATGAATGAATAATGGCTGTAAAGGATAAAAATTTAAGCCAAGCTTCATTATTTTGCTGACTGTGATTATGCATTCGGCCAGTTCGTGGTTTCACGTGCAAATGAAGCATCAAGAAATGAACCCTTCCCTGAAGCAATAAGGCTCAAGTAGCTCAATGCCTTATGAGGCCTCATTTCACTGTCACGAGCTTTTTGTCATTTCTAAATAAAAAAAACAAAAACATTTTGCACTGCTTTTGGCTAAGAAACTGTGTGTTGCGACTGTGTTCCGTAGTTGCTCAAATGTCCAGAAGCAGCAAATGCACCACCTGAAAAGGCGCATGCACTCCCTTGATTAGGCTGATTAGTATCACCTGTGGAGCTGATGGGTCGCTTCAAACGAAAGGACGGCGGATTCAGAAGAACGCCACAGAGAAGACGCACTGGGGTTTTGGAAGAAAGCCCGCTTCGGTAAAAGCAGCTAATTGGTTACTTTCAGGAATCATCACCTTTTATGGTAACTGAGCTGGAGACCTTTCCCCTCATTCACGCAGACTCTATCATCCCAGAGTAATCCGTTCCGTCACAAATAAAAGGCATTCTAGTTAATTAGTTATTTCAATTACTTATTAGTCGTGTCAGAAATACAGATTGTGTCTAGTTTTGCCGGACGACGGAGCAAACTGTGTCGGATGAGTTGGATAGGAAGTTGGATACAGAAAGTGTATAGCGGATCCGGTATTTTCATGGTAGCTTCTCGTCTAGTTGTCCCAAACAACTCTGGCCAATGTCCCAGTGGGTGTGGAGCCCAGTCTAAAGCAGACTTCACACTAGGGGTGTGCAAAATAATCGTCATGACGATGCATCGCGATTCTAATTTTCGCGATCTACTGCATCGATTCTTGACGCCAAGTATCGATTATTAATTTAAAAAGAATTATAAATAAAATTGCATGAATGGTTGGCGAACATCAGCCAAAAACAAGTGGAATACAACTTCATTGGACCACTGAGGCCATGTAAACGTCACTGATTATCCTTATTTTGTTATTTTAAGTTTTATATAGGCACTTTTTGTCAGTGTGTCCACTCCAGTAATAGTAATATTTGTGTCCAGTAACAGTAATCGTTTTCAAGGAAATACCTCCAAAAGTCATTTCAACAAATACAGCTATGTATGAGTTCAGTTGCTTTCAGTTATGTATCAATTTAAGACACTATCCAGATCATACACAGCCAGTCAGCCACTGGTAATGGCTGTATTTTTTCTAACAGTGTTCAGTGAAAATATCGCAATGCATCGCGATACATTGCAATAATTCAAGTATCGTGATGCATCGTGATAGAATCGGATCGTGGCATGTGAATCGTGATTCGAATCGAATCGTGACTTCTTTGGCAATACCCACCCCTACTTCACACTGACTACGTGCATTGTATGCTCTGTCATCCATTGCAACATGTGCCATGCAGCAATCCAAACTGGATGCCACCAGCTTGAAGAACCTGCATATATATATATATATATATATATATATATATATATATATATATATATATATATATATATATATATATATATATATATATATATCAACATGCAATTTACTTTAACTTCTGCGATCCTTCTGAGTTTATTTGTAAAACCATTATCAATCCGGAAAATAGGTTACACCTAGAATACATTTTCAGTATCCACACCAAACAACGGTTGTAAGTAAGGTCCTGTAGCACTGATTTTAAAACGTGTCATTATTGTGTTTGAATTATGGTGTGTATTTTAGAGCATTTCTATGAATAACACTATTCGTTTTTCAGCCCCTGCTCTTGTAAGTATTTCAAATTGATAAACTCAGCTCGGTTTAAATGCATGGTGGGAAATGACCTTTCAGTCAGGAGATTCTGAAGGCTGCTGCTTTGGTTTATGTGTCTCTGTTTAACTGCCTGCTGAAATAAAACAATAACCAGAATAGCAGTGGTGCATGGCTGGCAGCAAGTGCAAGGACAGAGACAAGGACAGCAGCTGTTGAAAAAAAGAAATATTACATCGGTTTAACATTATATTGATGTTGGTAAAGATGAATGACGGTATGCACTAAATTTCTTCACCAATTTAGTATAAAGAAATAATTCTATATTTAATTGTGGATTTCATTAGATTTGACTTAAATGACAGGAATAATTGATATAATTTAATACATTTAAGTGAAACTAATCAGGCACAATTCACTTGATTAACTGTCTCTCAGTGAATTAGAAAATCATAAAGGTTTCTTTACTAATAAGAGCTGATAATTCCCAAATTGGAATCCCTCAGAATGTAAGAATATAAAGTAATACCAAAAGTTAGCAGCAAAATGTAATGATCATGGCATGGCGTTGAGCAATTTCACAGGAAGAGAGTGATAAACTACACCTCCCAGGATTCATTGTGGTGCTCATGTTACAGACCAAAGTTATAACATTACTTATTTTCCAGTGCCAGACCCAGGCACAACGGACTATCTCAAGGAGAGCGGGGTTCCTAACTTGCTGGTATGTTTTGTTCACCCTCCACTCTCCTCAACCTTTAAAGAAGAAAGCTTTGAACGCTTCCAGTAGATCTCCTTCCCACCCAAAGAGTTTTGATCAAGAGCCTGACACCCAACATTATTAGATTTAAACCGGTGAACTGACCAGCTAGCCGTCTTTTGCCAAGACACACAAATGCCCATCTGCCATTTCCACACTGATCATGAAGTTGTGATGATTACTCATCGCCCATTTCATCTATTACTCACTAGTTGATGTCTCTCATATCACTGTTAGTCCATTATCTTTGCCTAATTGTTTATAATTGGTGGTCAAAATTCATCTGCTCTTTAGTTATCAATTGGCATTTTGTTTTATTTTACTCTCTGATTATTTTATCCTTTCAGTAGCATAGTCAGTAGTTTAGGGTAGGCAGAAAAAAGTATTGGCTAATTCATATTAACTGTAATGTTTAACTGTTTTTGTTGATGAATTCACATATACCTAAAGCTTGTTTTTTGTGCTGACTGGTGATTCCTGTCTGAAGGTCCATGCTCGTATCTCTTCTTTCTGGTTAAATGTGTGATAACACATTACATCTATTTCTGGTTAATCATTCCTAATCATGAATCAGGAGTGTTATAAGTCTTAATAAATATTTATATTCAGACAATCCTATTTGCAGAACCTATGGTAAGCCACAAATGGTTCCATATGATAACATATTTATAGAAAGTTGAGTGGAAGGAAGAAATGTGGTAGGAAAGAACAAGCCCAAACGAGGACAACCTCAACCTCAGATTATGAAGCAACGTCCATTCACTAGTATGTCAGCCTTATTTTGCATAAATTACTGCAACAATGCAGCATGACATTGAGGCAAACTGCCTGTGGAGGTATTTGTGAAGTCCAGGCTTCTTTTGGCAAATAGTCAGGTGAGCCGTTGTCTCATCACTGACTGGAAATGTCAGACTGGATCTCAAGCAACTTGGATTCTGTGCCTCTTTACAATTCCTTCAACTGCTAAATGAATGTGCTTAGGTACAGAACTCTGAGCAGACACATTGTATAACAATGCCCTTTTTGTAACTTATCCTCATTGAGGAGTGTGTCTATGACACGGCAACTGCCAAGTCAGCAGTTATACTCCTAGCAGACCTTTTAAAAGGTTTGAGCCAGAGCAATACCTTGTAATAAACTCCTTGAACACAACCAAAGTTGAAAAAAAATTAAATAAATAAAAACTCATGGGAGGTCCCAAATGTGAATACTTGACAAAATGCAGTGGCAGCTGATTTCTTCTGCTGTGTACAGTCACCTTATTAATTCTGCTTGATCTACATTGTGGTACAAATGTATTCTTTCTTAGCTTCGCCATACTTACATTTTCCAGATAATCAAACACATTTTGATGTAGAGACAAAAAGATAACCTGTGTGGATTGCCGAAAGATTTAAAATGGTTTGATTTACTGATACAAAAAGCTATATAAACCAACATTTCCATATCTTAAAAAGTGATTGTCCTCTAAACCTAATATTAGCTGCTTGTGCCACCCTGGGTGGCAATAACTCTCACAAAGATGTTATGGTTGTAAGTCCTCAGCATTGCTGTAGATGTATTTTGTCTTTTCAGTCACATTGTTTATTTTGCAAGCATGAATAGCCTGTTAAACATCATGTCATAGCATCACAATCATACCAAAGTCACAGCAGCCTTAACTGCTTTATAACTGGACTTTTTCTAGGCCACTCCTCAACTTCTGCTTTTGTGGTGTGCCAGGCAGAGGGACCCTAAATTTCAGCCAGACACTGAGAGCATTTTAAAACTGGTTTATTTTGAGAATCGCTGGTGGGAAACAGGAAACTGCCAGAGGCACAATCAGTAACCACTGCAGGGAGAGGAAACAGGTTTGTGGCTGCTGAGGAGTCAAGGAGTGAGAGCACAGTCGCCAGCAGGGGAGGATAAACGGTTAAATTGTCCCGAGTCCAGGACAGAGGGTGGGCCCAGAACTGGGCCTCTGATCATAAAATTATAGGCAGGAATATTTTCATTTAATTTTATATATGTGAAAAATATTCAACATTTGAAATAATAAAACCTTTCTAGCTATATATATATATATATATATATATATATATATATATATATATATATATATATATATATATATATATATATATATATATATATAGTATGTTTGTTTTCTTGTTACTTTATTTTAATAGGGGCCCAGAACTCCCCCACCCCAACACACAAAATAGTTTTGGCTGCAAATCTTAAAGTTTAGCTGCTCAAGTAAAATATCAGAATATCTGTTTTTCAGACCTCTGGTGCACAGGAAATTAAAGAGAAGAAAAACTTGAAATTTAGCATTTGCCACCGTACATATTATATGCCACATAGATTGAACAAACTGGATGTTGTATTACTGACAAATGCCAAAGGTTCAAGACATATGTTGGGGATCTACTGCATGTCCTATGGAGTTATATACATCTGCAAGGCTGCTGGAATAATGTAATCCCAATAACATCAGAGGTTTGTGGACTTTAATTGGATCTTGACCCCAAAATTTGGATACTGGGAGATGTAGCTCTGAAAATACTTCCTTGCAATGAATATTTTGTTTTGCTGTTGTATTCTGCAGCAGAAAAGTGTGTACTTAGAAACTGGAAATCTACAAAAATATAAAACATTGGGTCAAAGAACTGTTGTCACACTGCACTCCCCAAACAATTCTCCATTCAACGCAGGGGACTTTAAGAGGATTTGATCGGACATGGACTCCATTCCTGGCAAGATTGGACCACAGGAACTGATTTGCATTGATTTCTGGTCTCTTAATTGTTTGTGTCAAATGTAAAATACGAGGGTCTTATTTATTGCACATTATTATTTCATTCCATTTCATTTTTCCTCATTCAACCAAAAATAGATTGCACTATTGTGCTCCAATTGTGAAATGTATTTGGTTCTATAATCTTAATAAACATATCTATACAAAAAAGCTGGTAAAGTTGGATCAAAATAGCGTGAGTAGTTATTATTGAATGGTTTAATAAGCATTCTATTATATGTGGCCAGTTTGCTGTGGATAGCTTTTTTTCCTGGAATGAAACTGTTTTTCCCCACACTCCAAACAAACATGCCAAAGATGAAGCCTCAACTCCCTCCATTTCAGATGGCTTTAATGATTGCTTTCTCACCTCCATTGTTAGTGCAGCTAATACACAAAAAACAGGTAAAGAATGGTCAAAACAGGACACAAAGCTGTGAGTGGCTTTACGGTATGGGCTTCTTTTCTTAGTGCGCCGACTTTCATCTTCAGAGAAAAGACACAATGGATCTGTTTTGACAGGGATGAAGGTACAAAAACCATTTTTTTCCCTCACAAAGCCGCCCAGTCATTATAATGTCCTGACTCATCGCTTGGCGTTCTGCCATACGCGCTCACACCGGACGTGGCTCTGTGTAAATTATAGCTTGACTGGTGGAAATCAAATGCAAATTGCATACACAAACAGAGGGAAATCGAGTGGATGTTAATGATATGACAGTCAAATGTGTTTTGAAATGTCGTCGGGCAAATACCAATTAAGGGGCAAAATGGAGCAACAATATGGAAAGCTTTTTTTTGTGAACAAATGATGCTGACAGTATATTTTGTACTGACATACGTCTTCCTTGATGTTTTCAATGAGAAATTATGTAAATGTTGCAGGCTACATTGAAACATTTTCCTGTTCCATGTGCTAAATAGTTTATTTCTGCTGCAATCTTTAGCTTATTAAGTACAATACAAACCCAATATATCATACAGTGCATACAAACATCTGATTTGACTCTTTACTAACAAGAACTGCCTCCTCAATGTCCCTTAAAAATGTGCTTGCAGGACGTTTAGGTCTAGTTCGGGTAAAAACTTCTAAGTGAACAAGGATGGTGTCTTAGAATATCCCAAATATATATATATAGAATATCACAAATATATATATACATAGATATAGATATATATATACAGTGTATGTATATCTATCTATATATATATATATATATATATATATATATATATATATATATATATACAGTGTATGTATATCTCTCTCTCTCTCTCTCTCTCTCTCTCTCTCTCTATATATATATATATATATATATATATATATATATATATATATACACTGTATATCTATCTATCTATCTATCTATCTATCTATCTATCTATCTATATATATACACACATATATATATATATATATATATATATATATATATATATATATATATATATATATATATATATATATATATATAATTTCTTATTTAACATTTTATTTCATGATTGCATTTTTTTATGATTTGGACAAACAGATATCCTAAAAATCAAGCAAAGATTAAATGCAGGTTAATGTGGTAAATCTTCAATAAGAACATCTTTTTTGCAGTAAAATGATCAGCCTACAGGTGTGAATGTGAAAATAACTCCAGTCAAAAAGAAAACTGTCTTTATAGACTGACACTTTCGTCTCTGTATCTATCTCATGGATGTGGTTTAGAAAATTGAACAGATTCTATTTTTATTGGCTGTCCAACTTGACATACTGTAGCTCTTACATTACCCCAAGTCTGTCTCTGATTGACTGATCAGGGCTCTTGATGTCACAGATTTGGGCTCTGTCAAGGAGCTGACCTGTGTTTTAGCTTTGGGTATCTCTGGAGAGGTAGAGACCTACCTAGTTATAGCCAGGGCTAACCACGCCGATAGATGTTAATGTTTTTGTTTCCATCGTAGGCTACTGTATTTGTGAATTTTATTTATTTAAAAGTGACAATGCATTTACATAGTATACAAATCTGCAGAAATACTAAAAAATAATGGATTATAGCCTAGGTTGATTTCTATCCTCTGTCCCCTACCGGGGCCAGCCCAGCTACACTTACAATTTGATAAGCAAATCAACTTACTGAGAAAATCTGTTATTCTCTGTTATTGAAAGAAAGATTAAAATATATCCAGCCTCCGAAACACACACATATCCATTCTTACCACTTCCTCCCTCCTTCCCTCCCGTAAGTCCACCACCATCCACCCACAACTCCGTATACCAACACTAAACCCCTCCCTCCACACCCGGCCCCATACCAATTAGATCAGATTTTCAAAGTTCTAAACTGTACCGCATGTAAAAGGTAGCTCCTATAATCTCTGGAAAGCTAAATTTACTTCCCACATTACTGAAAAGATATAGCAACCTTGTCTTTTTACTAGTAAAGTGAGGACTTTGATGTAAAGTGAGGAACTTTTTGCTAGGGATTAGGTTTAGCACTAAGGTGTGCTCCTAATCAATTAGGATTAGATGTATACTGGTAAAGGTTAGGGTAGGGTTATGTTTGTGTGAGATGTTTTCTCAATTAACTTCCCCTGCCATCCAATGGCTTCGCAGAGTTTGCTCTTAAGATCAAGGTAGTGCACACTCACTTGAGACCAGAACCAAACCTGGGCTGCTGGGATCCATCTTTTAGGGTGTATGGTGCTCACAAATGTTTCAAGAGGCCATTGGAGACATCCTTTTGATTTTGAAATGTTCTGAGTAAGATGCCTGGGCTGTGATTTTGATAGTAGGTGAGTCCTACTGGGATGAAATGTAAGCCAAGGAGGGGAAACAGGGAGGGTGGTAGGTGGGATGATGGCGCATACAAGAGGTAGTTTGGGCTGGACCCAGGTTAGAACCTGTCCTCCTAAGGTGGTTCACCCCATGTTAGAACATTAATGTGGACAAGGTGTATATATTGGGTTTGTAGGGGTCCATTAGGACTAGGTATATACTGGTAAAGGTTAGAGTTAATTATGGTTAGGGTCAGGGTTAGGCCATAGAGAGGCTTGAAAATGAATGGATGTCCATGGAAGTCAAGGCATGATCTTCACTTTATATTTTAAACAAGGATGTGTGTATGTTTAATTTTTATCTATTTATTTTGTGTTGACAACAAGGATAACCAGAGGCTATAGAGGATAGTTATGTAAGGTGAGTTTATTTTTATAGCACTATAGATACAGTATTATTCGGACCATAAGGGACACCGGATTATAAGACGCATTAAATATTCTTCCCAAGTGTGTTATACCACTCTGCCTCTCCACATACACATTTTTCTCTTTAGAGGGAGAGCTATCTGTCTCTGTCTGGAGGATGGAGTACCTGGACTACACTGCCCTGTTTCTAACATAAGGCCAGAATAAACGTAACCTTCATATTGAATTAACTTACTAGGTTTATTGTTGGTAGTACATACTCTGGGTGCTGTCTGCCTTAGATGAATGCACTTCTAGGTTAGACATTACAGTCAGGCAGTCTTGTAGACAGCTCAGGGATGCGATCAGGTAGTGACACAGTGCACCGTAATGCTTCAAATGTCCACTGAGCGGGGAGGCTTTGTTGATAACCAAAGTTGTACTTGCACATTTTAACATATTTTTGAGTGCATTGTACAACAAATGAAATCGGCCAGTAAGCACAACAAGTACGGTAATCATTTATAAGGTGCACCGGATTATGAGGCACACCATCATTTTTTGAGAAAATTTAAGGATTTTTAAACGCGCCTTATAGTTCGAAAAATATGGTCCACAATTATTCAAAGTGCATTGCAGGTAAAATGAGATTTAAACTAACGCCAATTATCTAAAAATCACACAATGCACTTGAAAACATGAAATCACATAAAAAAAAAAAACGTCCAAAGTCCAAATTAGAGCAAATAAAATCCAGGAAATTATAGAAAAGAAAACAATCTTCAGCCGTTTTGGGTAAACATCCGCAACCAGTAAAGTTTGCTGTCCTGGTATAAAGGGGTCAACAGTTTCTGCACATTTCAGGTTTTCAGGTAGTTGGATCCACAACCTGTTGAAGAGTTTGGTAATGTACTGAGTTTTCTCTACCTGATAGTCTAACGTGAAATCAAATGGTCAGAATGTTATGGCATTTTTTTTGGCTGACCATGGGATTAAATGCAAACCACTGCTCCATGTTAATTTTTTTAACTCCATATTATTTCTTTGCTGTCTTTACTCATTTAGGCCAACTGGTAGAATAAGTAAAAAGGGATGTTGGGACTCTAGGAGAGCTGAAACTACAGTGCTGTATTAGTGCTGCTTTCACTCACTCAGATGAGGAAACACGGAAGGTGATTAAGCTCCTTGTGGATATGCGCTTGCTTGGATATGACTGTGTGTGTGTGCCTTTGGGAGCCTGTAATGGAGCCTTAAATTATACATACGTTCTCATTCCATTACCAGTGGCAACTACTAAAGGCTTCCCAGAATTTCCATTACCAAAATGAAGCAGCGCACACTCGGTTACAATCCAACTTTCTCTCGTGCATACATAAAAGTGAACGTGCAAATGCTTAAGCAGGACAGTGAATCTGAGCTTCAGCTCATTCAGTTACATTAAACTGTAGCAACCTGGGGATGGGCTTCAGACAACTGTGTTCATTTTAACAAACTCGAGTCCATCTGTGACCAAGCAGCTGCCAGCTTGGATTCGCCAGAAAGTGTTGAAATCTGGACGGGTGAAATGAATGAATAATTTTTTTGCCCTCCCTTTAACTGCCACCAGTGAGACGCCATTGAGAATGGCATCTAATCCTCCTCTCCGACAGAATTGCTCAATGCCCGCCAGCGGTGGGCTCGTCTTCCACAGTGCAGCACCAGTGATGAATAGTTTAGCATAAGAGCACAGTCAAAAATTCATGTTGAGCAGAAAGTCTGGGATTTTATTAAGTGTCTTTTTGGGTTGTGAAAGTAAAAGCGTTATGAAAGTAAAAGCGAATGCACCAATCCATGTATCCTTTCTTCATCCATTGTCCGGTTGTTCGCCTGTCCATCCATTTGACTTGTCTGTCCATCCTTCCATCCACCTATCCCATCATCTAACCTTCCACTTTTGACTTGTCATCCACCAAAACATCCGTATGACAATCGTCCACCAATAAATCAATCCATCTATCCAACCTTGTGACAATCCTCCAGCCATAAATCCATACATGCATTGGTCAGTTATCCTGTCCTTCCTTCCATCCACCCACCATCTATCCATTCTTTTGTCATCCATCCATCTGTCTGTTTGGCCCTCAATATATCTGTCCATCACCCAACCTCTTCAGTCTGTTTTTTTTTTTCTTGTAGGTTCCTCATACATAGCCAGACATCTGAAAATGTATTTATTAAACTAAGCTGACAAGGACTAAGGACTAAGAACTCTGAAGGATGGAATTCTGTCTTGGAAAATATGCAATAATCCTGTTCTATGCCTCATTTACATTACGCTAAAGCAGATCATCATATATCTCTAGGAGGAGCAGTATACCTTCATTTATTGATTGTGTTTTGTAAGAAAGATGGCGTTTTAGGCGCAAATCAAAGTTGGCAGGGCAATAAACAGCTTTGCTTTAAAATTTCACCACCATATCAAACATTGGAGACAGTTTTCAACAATTCGCCATGAACTGTCCTTCCGATGTGTCCACCCCTCTCCACTTTAGCTGCTTCTCAAAGCATCCTGGGTAAACAGGGATGCCTTGCTGCGTCTGCCCCTCGTCAGCTTTCCCCCGATCAAATCGGACTGACGGGCTCTAAGGAGAGGCTTTATCAGACAGCCGAACGGAGAGTTCCAGTCAGTCGGCGATGCAGTCATTTGATTCTGGCCATGAGCTTGAGACTACTTCAGACAAGGATTAAATCAACAAACCAGGCTGACCCTGGGTGACTGAGGAAGGCTGCTTACAACTCTGTGGAGAGTATAAGAGCTGTTGCGGAGGGGGGAAAAAAAAGCATGGGAGAGTGAGAGTGGGAAAAATGAATAAACAAAAGAATATTTAAGGAGACAGGACCAGGGGCAAAAGATTCAGTAAGCAGACATTTTCAACCTTTGTGCCTGTTTATGTGGAGTATACCATATATGTTAATAAGTACTTAATGTCACTGAGGGTGGGATGACTCTAGAGATTTCTTTTTTTCTTATCAGTCCCGATTTCAAAGCTTAATTTCCTCAGCCAAAAGACGGAGACACATTCAAGTTTTATGAGCACTGAGTATTAAGACATTCAATGCCACTTTTACAATCTTCACCATGCCGGCCATAGAGTTTTGAATTGCAAACTAAACAGGATTAATATCTCTGATGTCGAAACTTTCTGGGTTTATGTAAAATGACACAGACATACAGTGCCTTACAAAGTTATCATACTCCTTCGAATGTTTCACTTTTTTTTCTCCAAACTTTGGACATTTTAGTGCCAAAAGGACCGAGTCGCCCCACTAAATCATTGGATACAGGTGTATAAAGGCCTGCGCCTTAGCATGCAGACTGCATCTGCAAACATTGGTGAAAGAATGGATTGCTCTCAGGAGATCAGTGAATTCCAGCATGGCACCAAAAAAAAACGCCGCTGCATATCATCCGGACACACATTCCCTTCACTGAAGGATTGTGGTGAATAACCGCGTGCTGGTTGGACAATATAAAAAAAAGAAAAGATATCCTAAGTTGGTCTTACATGTCACCAAGTAGTATATGAAGATGCAACGGGTGCATTCAAAAAGTTTTCTACGGATGCTAGATGGTTCATAAACTTTCAGCAGACACAGCTGCACTGTTTTTGTTTGTTAAGTTAAATGTGCATTTTTCTCAAATGCTGTCGAATATTACACCAATTTGCCGCATCTGCATTTGTACTGAGACAAAACAAAGACGGGTCGTTGTTCCTTGAATTAAGGTAGTCCAGTTCTGAGTTGCCAGGTATTAGACACCTGCTTCTGACTGTAAACCCTTTATTCAGACAGGAGAGGCTGAAAAGGTAAAAGAACAACGAATTCAATAGTAATTATAGTCTGGAGAAAAATTCTAATCAACAGAAAAAGACGTATTGAGCTACGGATCTGGCCCTTGGTCGAGCTGCAGACAGTATCTCTTCTGAGTATCTAAATCTGTCACAGAGCTTATTCCTCAATTTGAGCTCTCAGGAGTCCGAGAAGAAGGGGGGGAAAAAAAAAAAACCTTGCCTGCACTCAATCTCATCCATGGGCAAAGTCATCACTCACGCCGTCATATTTGAATTAGATGTCTAGACGTACAGTTTCGCAAAGGACTCCTCTGCTCTGCCGTCGAGGGGGTTCGTCCAGCCCTTATCCTCTATCAAAATGATCGAGTCCCAGAATGGATCCGGGGCTGAAAATAAATGTGGGTGTAAATGGGGGGGGGGGTATCCAAAGGGGGTTTCCTGGCAGTGGGTTGTGAAAACAAAATAAAGCCTCCTTTTACTAGGAGGTAAATCCTTAAGATGAAGGAGAATAAATTGTTGTGTTAAGATGTGAGGTTTTTTTTGAAGCGACAACAATAGGACTTTAAGACAAGGGCAGAAGCTCCCGCTACACACTGCAGCTATCGATGCTTCTGGTTAGATGTGAAAGCATAAAAAAAGGCATTTTCAGTGCAGGTTTGTAATAATACATATGGCAGTCATTGAACAAATTGGACAAAATATTTTAAATTATTGGAACATAAACTTCAATCATTTAATTATTATTCGGAGGACTGCATATATTTGTAAATAAAGCCCACTTTCTATAGATGCACTGTCATAGCAAACCATAACACACATCCTGAGGCATATTTAGAATCCCAAATTAACCAAACCATGAATTTTACTGAGCTGTGGGAGGAAGACAGAGTACCTGGTGAAGTGTTTTGAAGTTAAATATTACTGTTTTCCTCTGTTTACCACACCTCTATAGGCTGGATTAGTCAGCTCATGAGAGAGTGATTCGGGCTGAATTCTCTCACCGTGCGTGTAGGTGTGACGCGCTGAGCTCTCTCGTTCACTCTGCTACTTTGTTGAGTCTCCGCCGTAATCGATAAATTATTGAGAACACAGACAAACTTTTTTTTTTTACCTTAGAAGACATCATGCCTCTAAAAAAAAAAAAAAAAAAAAAAAAACTGTGCAGTAGATGCAGCAGAGGCATTTCCTCTTCTCCCACGCACATGCACAACACTGGTGTTGTTTCAGCTTGTCGCCAGAGGGGGCAGACTTGAGCAAAAACTCTAGAACTTGTGGTATGCTCCTAAAATAATAAACAGGTCTCTTAAGGGTGGTCACGGGTTTTCTTCTTTCTCTTGGTGGTCATCTTCAACTACATTTGATTTGACTTTGATGCAATCAACTGGTTCTCTTATATAGGAAATGTTTGACCAGTCTGTATAATATGATTGAATTTGACTTTGTAAAGTGCCTTGAGATGACATGTTTCATGAATTGGCGCTATATAAATAAAATTGAATTGAATTGAATATGTAAAATCCAGTCCAACCCACTGCCTGCAGAAGTCAACAAGTTATTAAGTTGAGTTAACCTGTGTGACAGCTGGCTATAAATAAAACTGCTGTGAAGATGGTAGTGGTGGGGTCATCACCAGAGAGTGGGGCTACATCCACACAGAAAGGTTTAAGAGCACGGATAAAACTGCACAATGCTGGATTAGCCCTCATTGGCATTCTAGCATCTATGCCATGACAGTCGGTGGTGCAGATGACTCTGCAACATAAGTAAAGAAGGAAGAGGAGGAGATGCAGGAGAGAGTAAAGAGCCACTTGTGTTGGCCAACAACAGGTTGGTCCACACAAACGCAGTAGAAGAGTCAATGTGTTAGTGTAAAATTCACAGTAAATTGAATAGTGCCTGAAACAAATCTGTGACTCACTTGTGTTAGTCCATGTCTGTTATTATGTCTGTTTACATAAGCTCACATCCACACATACATCCTTTCCCACTCTAGGAGCAGGTTTCAGATGTTGTCAGCTTTGTGGTTGCTGCATAAATATATTCGTCAGATACAGCCATAACTTGTCTTTGTGTAGTCAGGACCTTAAAAAGTGGTTAAAGGTGATGGAACAAAGGAAGGAGATAAAAACAGGGAAGCCTGTTAGAAGTTACAGACATTCCCCACTCCAGTAGGAAGAGAACTCCCAAACATATTAACAAAGTTACCTCGTAATAAATGGTAAATGGCTTGTACTTCTATAGCGCTTTATCAAGTTCAACGACCCCAAAGCACTTTACACTACAGTCAGTCATTCACACATTCACACCCTGACGGTGGTGAGCTGTGTTAGTAGCCACAGCTGCCCTGGGGCAGATTGACAGAGGCAAGGCTGCCGTACAATGGTACCACTGGGCCCTCTGACCACCGCCAGCAGGCAATGTGGGTGAAGTGTCTTGCCTAAGGACACAACGACTGAGACGGCAACCCGCTAATTGCAGGACCAACTCCGTGACTCCTGTGCCACTGTCGCTCTACTAGTTCGAAACAAAGCACATCCATGAGTTAGAGGTGCTCAGTCAAATTTCTGATCTAAATCCAAAATAATTTCATCTGTAATTGCAGGAAAAAAAAATTCTCCAAAAAGTACTCACTTAGGGAGGCTGGACACTTGCACACACTGTGCATGCCTTTTGAGCTCTTTTGAACGGTACTGTTCAACAAACACTGGTCTAAGGATCAGAGTGAACTAGCAACATGTCTCATCTTGAAGGAAATTGTACCAGGTCTTTGATTAGAGGTGTTTATGCACTTATCCAGTTCTGTATTTCACCTCTCTCCCCAAGAAACTATGCTTTTTTTCATGTATGGTGCATTTAAGGACGAATGGTGAGCATGAATCGGTGCATGCGCGCGCGTGTGTGTGTGTAAGTGTACGTTGATGCCAGTCAATTAAACAAACAGACACTGTCCTTGGGTAAGCTTTCTGGGTTTCTCAAGAGCCCTGCTTCAATTCAGGGAACACTACAGTTCTGTGTGTTAGATTCCCAGCTGTATAACTGGCTCCATCATGGACGCTGTGCACTGAAAGAGCGAGAGGGGAAAGTAGAGAAGTGGAGGAGGTAAAAAAAAAAAAAAAAGATGGATGGAGGGAAATGGAGGATGGGGAGGAAGATACAACACGAGATAGAAACACAGACCTAGAAAAGGGAGGAGAGAAAGAAAACACAGCAAGCGAAGGTATGAATTCACCACCCAACAGTGCCATCTAGTGGTTTTCCCTTTCCTCCGTTTCTGCTCATCTCCCTCGTTATGTGTCCTCCTTTATTGTTCCCTTCCCTTCTCTCCCCGCAACACGTATCCTCCACGTCCCACACAGTTTTCCCAGACAGGCAGGCTCGCTTATGACACCCGCTGTTAATATGCATGCAGGGCAGTGCTCTGCACCAGCACGGCATGCTAAAGCAGAAATGACTTGTAATCTTCCCTGAGCCCCGCGCAGCCTCCCAGACGCAAACAGACAGTGAAGAAGTTGCAAGTCAGACGGATAAAAAAACACTTATTTCGTCCCAGCTGTCCTCTTACCCTTGTTTACTACTTTCCCACTCTCCCTTCACTTTGTTTTCTCTCCTGCTTTTCCCACATCCTCCTATTGTAGATTCTATTCATCCCCCTCTCCTCCTGAGCCCCACCACCCAGACTGTAAACAGCGGTGATGGATTACTAATTGTCCTGCTCTACATGCATCGGGGGTTGGGGGGGGGGGGGGGGTAGACAGCTGCAGGTGGGTGTACCGGGATTTGTAGGGGGAGTTTGTGTGTCTGAATGGGAATCGCACAAGCCGAATAACTAGCAGGTCTCTGGGAGAGAAAAAAAAACAGTAACCGGGGTCATCCATATTCTGCAGTGGCAACTGAAGATGATGAGATGCAGCGTGACGGTACATGCTGACCTTCAGACTATCATGTGTCCTTGACGGCGCGTATTCACTTTGATACCTTACCCATTAGTTTTGCTTTGATAGCTGTAATTAGGCCCTTGGGGATCTGCTGCAATCTTCAAGCAATAAACCTCTAGTCCTGCAACGTAAAAGTAAAAGGTTTTTACGGCAAAGGTGCATTTCTTAAGTGCTTGCTCGACAAATACGCCCCTGCTTTTGATGGAAGCTAGCGGCGGCGTTGACATCCTGCTGTTGACATCCCGGAAGCAGAAGGGGGGGAAAAAAAGGATCTAATCAAAGTAGTTCTGTTGAGGGAAAAGTAGTTTTATCAGTTTGATCCTTTCAACTTTGTTTGTTAATTGTCTGGTAATTATCAGTATTTGCTCCTTTCCACAGCCGAAAAAAAAAAAACCACAAACCTAGTCTTTGTTGCAAAACAATCATTTTATTTAGCATAAATAGTCATTCAGCAGACAGTGACTAACACCATGACAAGGATAATGGGTTGTATAAGGTCATTGCTATAGGACATTTCTCAATTGACGTCACATCAGCCCAGAGAAGGCCCAGTTTCCCGGATGGTCGGACGTGCTGAGTACAATCTACAATGGCAACAACCGCAATACCAATCATTTTAGAAGATCACGATTGTCCCAGGAGCTTCATTTCAACATGCTTTATTCGAGAAACCCAGCTTAGAACAGCTTTAAATGTTGGTTGAAATGTAGAGAACTCAAAATGAGTGGAAAGAAAACAGTATCAATGGAAAGGTAGGAGAGGCTGTCCTCACCTCCCTCACAACGGACCAAACACGAGGAAGAAACCTGCTGAATCTATGTAGAATTAGAGCTAATTCTAAGAAAAAAATATTTATTATTACAGGCCTATGCTTTAAATTACTATAGAGTTTATTGCAAAAACAGACTTAAAATCAGCTTTTTTTCTAGTTACAAAGTCAATCATCCTGCTGGAATCAGACACTCGATCAGACCAATCGACATTTCTCGCCAATCCTTCCTGGTTTTGGAAAATCAATGAAAAAAACAACAACAACCCTCCATTCATATGATCCCGATCATCAGACCACAAGTCACTCTAGCAGATATCAACGCAGCAGCGGCGTCTTGTTGTTGCCATAATATTGTCAGTTAAGGCGATATTCAGGACACTATTTGACTCAAAACAAGTAAACTATTCAAGCTTTACCGCTCTGCTTGTACAACCACAAGGTGGTCGTGATGCATGCGCACTGCACTGGTCTAAATTTAGTAATTTGACGTAATTTGAGAAATGTCCTATTGAAGCAGTCTCTGTCCACGTGTATTGATGGAGAGTTAAGTAGAGGAACAACGTTTGGTTGGTGATTGTTAGTGAGCGACAAAAGGAATGCCCTTTCATACATTGTATATAACATACTCGATAATTAAGCTTGCTTGTATGCAATATGCATTATGAATATTTGATTACAGTTTAATCATTACTTTACACTTAATTATTTACATTCTAGCTTAGTTTAGCCAGATAAAAATAATCGGGTAAGCCTTGGTGTTTAAAACCCTGTTTCTCTGTCCTGATCCTCAGGAAAATACGCAGGTCGTTTAGGTATAACCTGACGTAAATATATTGTGATTAACATGTGCTGGCTTTTCACCAGTGGTAACAAGCAGCTGTGCTTTGTGTGTCTGGGACTGAGAACTAAGGAGGAAAAGGGAAGGCGATAAGTAACAGTTAAGAATCTGTTATTTTAATCTACTGTCTGGACTCTGCTGGCTGTGGATCAATGTTTGTTTGACCCACAACACATCGGCCAACTTGATACCGGACGAATCCTTAATTGCGGCTTTTTTATTAGATGCAAGAAAACCTCCGTCATCATTTGTGGACTTATTAATGGAAGGCGTCATGACAGCTGATACATTCTGTTCTTTTAAGGACAATTATTGAAGTGCTAATGACAATAGAAAGAGGCCACGGAAACAGGGAAGCACCTTACTAAATGGCTCTGCAACGACCTTTCCATTAGAAACAAGATGGACAAGATCCAGGGTACCATCTTGTATTTGGATCATCTTTGAGATTTTTGGCTTTCAATGGGACATGGCTCAATCCTGTGGATTGGAAGTATGATTTAACCCGCAGTGGATTTGAAGTTGGAGAGGAGAGCTGGTGTCACAGGCAGATCCCAAAGAGGAAGAGTTTCCCTCTATGTCAATCAGCATTGGTATAGGAACATCATCCTCACAGACTGCGTGCACAGAGTCTCACTGCGACTCTTTTATCTCCCACGGGAACTCTTGCAGATATTTGTGACTGTGGTGTGTGTATATATAGCCAAAATCAAATACCAAACAAAATCCCACAAATACTACTTAGTAATTTCAACAACATTTCCAATCGCTCTTTCCTGGTGCACCCTGTTTAATTGTTTTTTACTAGTATGTTTCTGGCCCCACTAAATTGAACAAAACCTTCGATCTCTGCCACAGTTAAATTAAAGGGCCACAAAAGTGTATAGCTCTGCCCCCATCTCGGTTCCTCTGGTTGTATTGCAATCCTTAACAACACTTGCAAAACTCTTCTTAAAAGAGCTAAAGTCATTACCGGGAGGTTAGAGGTGTGGACAGAAAATTCTGTGGACGAGTTGAAGGATGCCTTAGAGAGCCCCTAACTGGGAATTTTCAACGATTCTAAAGGCCTTGACGAGAGGGTTGAGGTGATCTCCTTCTATATTTTCTACTTAAAAAAAACTCAATCAATGCCACAAAGCAGGTCACAGTTTTTCCATACAGTAAACCCTGGTTTGAAAAAGCCCAGATTTACTGCCTTGCTGCCTTTTTTACGGGACAAGGATGATGAGAAGGTGGAGACTAAAAAGCAGCCAGGCATGAGATCAGAAGGGGCCAATCTATAACATAAAAACAATGGAGAAACTATATATAAAACTATATGGAATGGCATGAAAGCCGTGAGTGGATGGAACATACAGAGGAGCAGATGGAAACAAGTGGGGGAGATTAAGAATCAGTTGGAGCTTGCAAATGCATTGAGTGAGGGTACGGGGCCGGCCTGACCCATTGAAATTTGCTTACCAGGCACAGAGCTCGACCATCTTGAGAGCACACATACACATACGCGGGGCTTTTATTTGTGGATATTAAGCTTTTAATGCCATTCAACACCACATATTGGTGAGCTAACTCCTACACATTTTTGATCTCAAATTTTAAATGGATTTTAGACTCCTCGACGTGTAGGCCGCCCGCAGTGAAGGCAAATGGTGTCCTATCCAGGAAACGGCTGTTATCCACAGGGTCAACTCTGGGGTGTGTCCAGGGGCGGTTCTAGACCAAATTTACCTGGGGGTGCCAAGGTGGGGCCAGTGGAGACATTTCTCCCCATACAGCTGAAACTCTCCTGAAGCTAAAAAATTTAAGTGCCTCCAAAGTACAGTAGACTCTTTGAAGAGGAGGGGGTAAGTGAACTATAATTGCCATCATCTACACACTGAAGCCCTTCAGGGGCACAGAAAAAAAAAATTAAAACAATAAAATGGCAATATTTAACTGTGTAATAATATTACAGTTTTTATTGGTTGCTTTGACCTGTTTGAAGAAACTTGCAACCTCTCAGTTTTCACCATCACCATCTCTGCAGAGCAAAAGACACTTCTTGCAAATGAGTTAACTGATTTTCATTGGTTTGACTCATTTTCCCACCCTTTTGCAAAACAGTTAACGCAGATGTCATTCAAGCAGTCCAAACTTCATTGCTTTAGCTGTGGTAGCAAAACAGAAACCACATGTTCCAAGCTCTTAGAAACTTCTTGATCAGAATGAAATCACTGAAGCACCTGATTGACACCTCTTTGCACAATTTTTCAATTTGCAGTCAGTTTGCTGGCTTTACGTAAAAGGTGCCATGTTGTGTGTTGTTCTTTGCAAGCATGAATGGTCAACGCAAGGCAGATGAGAGTCAGAGTAAGTGGTAGATGGATCAGGGGAAGAAGATTATGAGGAAGAGGAATCCATGTGTGAGGTGGCAGGGTAGCTGGAAGGACTCAAGTTACAGATGAAATTTAGGCAACTATGATTGATCATGTGGTAAATCGTGGCATTTCACTTAGAGGGGCGGGACAAAGAGTCCAAACTTTTCTCAATAGAAACAAGGTTGCATCCATGGTAGGAGTTTTTCGACGGGACAGCAGGTATTGCTGCTATGCAGTATATACATCTCTATCTATTCCTACAGAGGAATTCTTCAGTGCATGGAGATGGAAGGTATATGATCACTGCCCCTATGAGCAGATGCCCTTGCTCAATGCAATGTCTGCAGCTGCACAAGATGTAGATGCAGAGGCATGTCAAGGATGGATCAGGCATGGAAGAAGATTTTTCCCTAGGTGCATCACAAGGGAAAATATTGAATGTGACGTAGATGAGGCCATGTGGCCTATTCGTCAGGACAGAATGGACTAGAAGGAACAAACAGCCCTAGTATTTTCTGTTGTATTTGCATCACAACATATTTGCTTCTGGATCCATTATTTTTTTTTGTGCAAAAAGGCAAATTTGATTACAAATGACACTGCCATGTAAGCTGCGTACAGTCTTTGGCTACAATTACCAGCAATGCTGCACTGATTCACATTGAGTATGGTGTTTTGTATTTTGTTGCCCCTTGTGTAACGAATGATTGGAAGGGCTCAAACATTTGTGTGCAAGTTGTGTTGTTTGAAGGCAAAATGTGCTTTTGGATCACATGTTAAATGTTTTGGCAGAGTTGGAGCCTTTTGCAAACAAAATGTTTAATTTTGACCATTGGTGCCACTGTTTAGACCTCTGCGTTAACTGTTTTGAAAAATGTGGGTTTTGAGTTGACTGCTGTGTCAAAGCAACCAATAAAAACTGTAAGTGAGCCACTTGTGGCTCTGTAACTCCAGGTTTCAGACCCCTGATCTAGCAGTTGAAAACTTTGCCCCCTGCTCAATACGTCTAAAGCTAAACGTGAAACATCTTAAGTTTTAAATTCTTTTTAGAGTAAAGCTGTATAGGTAAAAAATAATATTGGTCAAAGTGACCAATCAGTTATGGTTTCTTTGCCATTGCAAATAATAATGAGAAGTTTTTTTTAACATCATGCTTTTAGTACAGGGGCCATAACAGGGGCCCAGGCCATTTCTACAGGGGCATGGGCCCCTGTTGGCTCCTGTCTAGAACCGCCCATGGGTGTGTCATCTTCCATGTCTCTATATTTTGTACGCAAATGACTTCTAGAGTACCTATAAAAGCAATCGCCTCAAGTTTGCAGTTAACACTTGTTATGGCTAGCCTGCTGCAGGAGGCAGAGATCCAACGTGCTGCCGACTGCTGTGTGAAGCGGTGTGTTGACCGTTACATGAAGTTGAATAACAATAAAACAAAGGGCACGTTTATAGACTTCAGGAAAACTCTCCACCTTGGTGCACCAACAACAATCAAGGGCTCTCTTGTGGAGTAGTTGTGAACAATGACGGACAATTCCTTTAATTTTCACCAACACACCTTAGAAAACTGCAAGAGGAGCCCGCAAAGACTTTACCTTTTAAGCCAATTCAATCTTTTTATTGATAATAAAACACTAATTTTACTCCATAGCTCATTTTGAGTCAGTTTTAACACTTGATTTTTCTGTGTGGTATGGGAACTTAGTATGGAAGAACTGCCTGTTCAGTCTTGTTCAAACTGCTGGCAAAAATAATTGGCATGGAAAGTGTGGAAATTGCGTTGCCATGTGTGGATTATGATTTGACTATCTGACTGTTGCTGTGCAGGAAATTTCCCCTTGTGGGACAACGGACAGTTGAACTGAGCTGAACTTGATATTTTCAGGTTTTAGTGTTTTTTTTTACTGTTCTCTCTAAGTCTTAGAGATGGCTGTGTATGAAATTCCCAGTTGATTATTTGTTTCTTAAATACCCAGGCCAGACCGCCTAACACCAACAACCAAGTCACATTCAAAATCACGCTAGTCTGCTTTCTTCCTTTACTTAATTGGTTCGAACTTCAGCAAGTCATCTTCACCACTTCTAGATCCACTGAGATCCTGCCATGTAATTGGCCTATTTGTCATCTATGCTAGCAAGCGATTAATCAGATGTTCCTAACATATTGTCTAAAACAAACACATGGCACAAACTTGACAAGTACATTAATATTAGGATATCATCTTTTTTTTTTTTTTGGAGCAACTTCAAATATCAACATAAGAAATCAAGTTTCTCATTTTCCTCTTTTGTGAAACACCACAAACTCAGATTCCTTCCCACATTTATTTTTTTAATTATGACCCAACAGGACCTCTCCTCATACTCCTCACAAAAGTTGACAACCTTGCACCCACTTGCCCTCATCATAAATTTCCGAAATGCAGTGGAAAGGCATTACTATTGATACAAGCAGCATTATTATTCCGCAGACTGAATCTATGATTCTGTTTGACACTATAGTGTCAAAGAAGTCCTCTGGTTCAACTTCTGGGTAAGGTTTCTCTTGTCTTTATGAATTGATGCAGCATAACTGTCCTTTAATATTCCCAAGGCGACACGTTTTACTGCTTCAGCAGCAGTTGGGATGTAAGTTGTAAAGATTGTTGTACAGTGCAGCTGTAATATCCATAAAATCTTAATGCTGCACTAAAAACGAAGCTTGACTCAGCACACCATCACTCATAAACATCTCCTTATCTCCGCCTCCTCTTGCTTCCCTCCTCTTTCTGAGTGGTCACATCGCCCATCGCTCAGGAGACATTATCCAATGAAGATCTTATCTCGGAGGATTTGGCTTCCTGTGCAGGAAAGAGTTAATTGTCTCAAGGAGCTAGATATGCATCATTGATACTATCCATTTGTTCCTGGCTATTCAAAATCAATATTTACATCAGGTGTCACTTTGTCTTGTTATCTACTTGCTTTGTATCCTCTCCTTCTGGCATGGATGGGCCAGGAGTGGTGCTCGTGTGAAGATTTCCAGCTCGGATTATCCGGAAAGGACACGTTTGCATGCCTAAAATCAGGTCACTGATTGAAATCACAAACTTCTCCAAAAAAAAGTTCCTTGAAAGAAGGTCTGAAGTCGACGCAACCGAAATTACTCAAACCTTTCCCCAATGCAAAGCGGTGCCTCGGATGCATGGGTGATTGATTGATGGTGCGATCGACGGATTTCGCTCGCAAAGAGAAGCCCCCGTTCTCCTCCGGCAGCTACTGAGCAGCGCCGCTGTTCGGCAAATGTCATTCATAATTAAAACATACAAAAAAGATGAGTTCAGCTACAGGAGTTCAGGCACCAGCAGGCCCAATCTTCCCAACTTCTTTTGAGCAATGAGGATTGACCTGATCTACCATCACCCTGTTTCTCAAGGAAAAAAAAAAAAAAAAAAAAAAAAGAAGCAGGGTGTAGGTGGGAGGGGGCTGCTCCTCTGAGCTGGTGAATAATTCAAGCACACAAATGCAAACTTTGGCAGCTTCCATGCAGTTATTTTGAACCGCTTCATGTTTGCTTGGTTGGGCGTATGCACATTAAAATATGATTCACTGCAAAATGCATATAATGTGCAATGTGTAATGTAATGGTATGCAATCTTTTCTAACCAAATAAGCTGCAACATGAAAACTGAAAGGATAGCATGAGTTGTGCCCAAGTCTAGGCAAGGTCTTTATACATGTGAGAATTTTAGGACATTAAGGCATTACAGCACACAGGTCCTTGCAAAAGCATTCATCAAAATATTATGTGATAGAACGACAAGTAGTGCATAGTGATGAAGTGGAAGGGAAATTTCAGAGTTTTTACATTTTTTGCAACCAAAAATGTTGAACAGTTTGGTCTAAAATGCACATAGGACCTCCTACTCTTCAAGGCTGGCGAGCCAGATAGTAGCACATTGCTTTGTGGCAGGCTGACTGCCAAAATTTTCCATTTGCCTTAAAGACTTTCTGGTATGTCTTAATGGCGAATCCAATAACAGCCAAATTTGTGGTCTTTCCACCATAGGCCGTCTTAGAACTTCTCCAAGATCTATCCCCTCCCCTTAATGAGTTCAGATCACAGCCGGCCTGCAAGTCCTGTGCCAAGATTTGCAGAAAAAATGCTCTGAGAGTTACAAAGCAACATAAAAAAAAAGTGTCCGCCTTTTTTCGAGAGCCAGAAGAGAAATTTAGGGCTTCAAGAGATAAAAATACCCTCCTAAAGCCCTAAATTTGAACTAAGCGAGGCAAACTCTGGAGCAGATCAGACAGTCTTGTCTAAATTCCTCTGCAGTCCCATTCCTGTTCAGGCAGAGATAACCTGTCGATTTTATTTTTATTTATTTATACCAACACGAGTAGAAGAGTGGAGCCCAGCCTCAGAAAACTTTGTGTGCAAGTAGGGTGAACTACTGGCATAGAGAGTTGCAAAGTCATAGTAAGTGACCAGGCCCCTTTAAACATTTCACTGAGCCCTGTTCAGTTCATCATCCAAAAATGATGATGATTATGATGATGATGATGACTATGTCAGGCAGAGAATTAATCAAAGAAGCAGCCAATAGTCAGATGCTGGTTCTGGAGGAACTGCAATGCTACACTAACCTGACAAAAGCCAGCTGTATGTCGCTCCGCCTAGCTCCACTCACATACATCTGGGACACCGCCATAGGAATTGCCTTTACTGAAGGCTGGGCCTTATCAAAAATTCTTGCATATGATTGGATAAGCCACTTGTCTGTCATCTTTATCGACGTGCTATTTCAACCACTCACACCGAAGCTAACCCGTGACGCTGATGAGAGCCACAGTCACCCACAGGGGCGACTGTGGCTTGGTGGGTTGAGTAGTCGTCTGGCAATCTGAGGGTTGTGGGTTCGATTCCAGCTTCCCCCTGCCACATGTCGATGTGCCCCTGGGCAAGGCACTTAACCCCAAGTTGCCTACCGAGCTGCGTCTCGGTGTATAAATGTGTGCGCGTTAGTGAGAGCGACTGGGTGAATGTGGCTATAGTGTACAGCGCTTTGGGTGGTCAACATGACTGGAAAAGCGCTATATAAGTTCAGTCCATTTACCAGTCCATTTAGGAAAAAAAAAAAAAATAATAATGTGTTTGCGGCTCTAGTGGCACGCGTTTTATTGACAGTGAGCTGACAGGAAGAGGGGGGAAGACAGGCGGCAAAACGACCACGTTGAGGACTAAAGGCCTCCTAACATAGTTAGCGCTAACCGCTAACCTCTCCGGGGCGCGTCCGCGTCTGCACGTCCGCTGCAGACGCGGAAAACAAAGCTTGCCAAATCCGGTCGGGAGAAGGGCGAAAACATCGTTTCCACCAACAAAAGCCTTCAGAGCCGTTCTCTGATGTTCTTTTAATGAAACAATATTAGGTAGATTGGACAACAGGGAAGAAATAGCATCATCAATGTTAACGCTTGCTTCCTCGATGCGAGCCGCCATTGCTGTCAAAACAGTCTCACGTCATGGTCGCGTCTTCACTACGTCACATCTATGAAATGCCAGCCCTGCGTCCTGATTGGCCAGACCATAAAATTGGTTGGAGAAATCACTTTCTACCGGCGATGTCCCGGATGTATGTGAGTGGAGGTAGGCGGAGCAACATACAGCTGGCTTTTGTCAGGTTAATGCTACACAGCTCAGGTGACGAAATCTGTTGACTGTAATGGCCATGCACTACAAAAATCTGATCTTTTGTAGATGAGGCAGTAGGAGCAACATGTGGGGAGTCGAGTAACTGACAGAAAACATGTAGAAGAACGTGTTCTGATTAGAGGAGACCAAAACTGTACTTCCTGGACACTTTGGTGGAAGACTAACACTGCACATTACAATGAACATACCACACCTTTGGTGAGACATGGTGGTGAATGCATCAAGACATAGAAATGCATTAATTCAACAGAAATGGTAAGCTTCTAAGAATGGATTGGGAAGATGCCTTTGCAAAACACATGTACGAAATCTCACATTCCTGTCAGAAGTATCTTTTATTCAATAAAGGTCTTTCGATATTTTTGTTTTCTTTGGTCCAGGCATGCAAACTTTGGCTTCATTTGAAATAGAAGTATTGGTAAAAATGTCATATAAAGCCCAACATTTCCCTCACAAAATGTTACAGAAAAGTGGTGGCTTTCTGAAATCATAAATATTGACAACATGCGTCACAAAGTTTTAAAGAACATAGAATAATATATTCGTTCCTTTTTTTCTAAATCTTTCACCACTTTTGTGTAACTTGTCAAAACAAACTGCAGCAAACCAAAAAAAAAAAAAAAAAATCTTTTTTTTCTTAAAAATGTCTAGCTGCCATGGTAAAATCTCTTCATTGTTTACTGTTTACCAGCAGTCCGAACTCAGACAAAATGACTTGTCACCAATAATACGGTTGTGTACACAGATTGGAGCGGAGTGTTGACAAGTCAGTCACTCAGTGTTGCAGGCGACATGAGAGCTTTTGTTTCACAGCGTTCTGATCTCGGTAATCAAGGAAGGAGGGAATCCAGAGCTTGTCGCTTTGCTGAGACATTTCTTCCCATACAGCTGAAACTCTCCTGAAGCTAAAAAATTTAAGTGCCTCCAAAGTACAGTAGACTCTTTGAAGAGGAGGGGGTAAGTGAACTATAATTGCCATCATCTACACACTGAAGCCCTTCATTTCCCCTTGCAGTCCAGGAAATTCAACTTGACATTCTAAGACACATCAAGCACCCTTTAGACCCTCGGTTTCCATCTGCTACTCCCTACTTTGTCTCTTTCCCTCTCTGGTAGCGCGGCCTTGTGCAACAAAAAGCATCCGCTATTACATTTGGATTTTTATGGAAAGGAGGGTGGGTAGATGAAGAATTTGATGCCTTTAACTGCCCGGCTGAATCTCAATAAGGGAGAGGAATGAGCAAAACGGTGTTGCCCATTTTCTTCCGTCCGACAGCTCCTTGTGGATATACAGTTGCTCTCTTTTTTTGCTGCTTTCTCGTGTGTTACAAATAGAGAACTGAGCGTGGACGCACACACTGGATCCTGCACGCACATAGCTTTGCTGTTTTGGTCACTACACCCAATGGGCAAAACAATGAGTCAGTGCCTTAATCGTATTGTCAGGGGATTGATGCCCAGTGAAGGGTTTTCTTACCACAGGAATAAAGACATAAGAAAGAGGTCTCTCTCATCACTACAAAAAAAAAAAAAAAGAAGGTGCTGCTATTGAACCTCTGCAACTGGTTCCCCACAAACTCATTATTGTTCTTGCCGCTGAGAAGAGATGGCCTTATTATTCTCCTGTGCATAACAGGAACTCATAATGGGAGATTGCTCCCAGTGTTTATGGAGTTGGGATAATGCCTAGGTGCTTCTCGTCGTCACCTTTGGCACACTCCTTTCTCTCCTAATCCAATCATTTAGGTATTTGCAAGCTTATTTTCCTTGTTAGTATGTCTCACTCTGCTGGGAAGCAGTGGATGGGGGGGGGGGGGGGGGGGTTGGGTGTGGATATTTGGGAAGGATTAACGAAAGGATGTGGAGGTTGGGAGTCTGACTAGTGAAACAAACATACTAAATCAAGTTGGATTTGTTCCCATTTCTGTTTTTCTATTTTTTTCAGCCTTACCCCCTCTACTCTGTCAACAAGGCATAAATTATTAGCCAAGCTGTCATTACAAGGAACTAAAGTTTGTACATACATTTTTTTTTTTTTTTTTTTTTTTTTTTTTTTTTTTACCATATGAGGATTTCCAAATGAAGAAGGGGGACATTTATTTGGGTTGCTTTTTATATATATATATATATATATATATATATATATATATATATATATATATATATATATATATATATATATATATATATATATATATATGTGTGTGTGTGTGTATATATATATAGACAGAGAGAGAGAGAGAGATAGTTATCCTTTATCTTTAGGGCATTCAAAGCAAAGATACAACCATTATAATTTGTTCCCTTAAAGGAAGCTCTAACTTAAAGCTGAAAGCTTTGTCTTTTCTTCAGTGGCTCCTACACACATTGCCCACTTTATCTTCCACATGCGTGTCAACACTGATGGAAACTCAGCCAATCACACCCCAGCAACTCAATGCATTTAGCCATCTGCATGTTTTGAAGACATCTAGCTGAAGTTCAAACCGAAGATCAGAATGGGGAAGAGAGAAGCTTTAAATGACTTTGAACATAGCATTGTTGCCAGTGCCAGATGGGCTGTCAGAGTGTTTCAGATACTGCTGATCTACTCAGTATGTCTTGTGTCTCTGTTGATATAGCTAGACTATATTTAATTTCTGAGACGGCTAGCTGCTGGACGTTTTTATCCCGCTGGGAGGAAGTTGCAGATAAAGAGGGGTATCCATAGACAGAGCAAGAAGAGGAAAATCAAGAGTCTAGGACTAAGAGTAGGGACCTTGAATGTTGAGAGCACAACAGAAAAAGCTTGAGAGTTTGCTGACACGATGCAGAGGAGGAAGATGGACATACTGTGTGTTTAGAGACCAAATGGAAAGATAGAAATGCTAGAAGCTTTGGGCCAGGATTCAATTCAAACTGTTCTACCATGGTTTAGTTGGGTAAAGAAATGGTGTAGTAGTTATCTTGGAGGAATTTGTACCTTTCCTGGAACTAAAGAGTGTCAGATGGAGTAATGAGTCTGAAGTGAAACATTGAAGGTGTAATGTCCATTGTTGTTAGTGGTTATGTCCCATATATAGGGTTTACGTTAGAGGAAAAGGAGAAACTCTGGAGTGAATTAGATGAATTGGACACATTGGAGCTTGGAACAGAGGTGATGTGAAAGTGATGGTACCCTGTTCTTTGCATGATCAACACCAGCTGTGCGCTCGACTGTTGCTGTGCTCGTAACTTCAAAAAACTGTTCAAACCACCAGCCAATCAAAGATACGTCTTTTTCATCCAATCAGAGTTTTGCTTGCAGATGCTGCATTTGAATGAATGAAATGAAAATGCAGCACCGTTTGGCAGAAATTACAAAACAAAACATTGGGAATTCAGAAAGAAAAGTAATAAAATAAACAGTTGAAGATATTTAATGGTATTTTAACCTAAGAATATTTAGTCAAGATTAAAAATATGCTGACTAAAAGCATGTGGGATTTAGGCAACATTTTGACTTTTCTTGAGTTACTGTGTAACTTTTTTAGGGTGTGAAAAATGCTATTTCACATTTTCTTTGCTATTTTTTTAGATTTTAATTTTTCCAGCTTCTGGGAGGTGATGCAAAAGTTTCTTTAGTTTCTACTAAAGGAATACTTATACTATATCCTTAATAAACATTTTAATAAGACATAATTCTAACGACTGCAGAGCCATGCTTTTCAGGTCTTTAATTTAAAATACTATCTTCAAAGCTTCTCATCAAAGGAGAAAGCTAACTCTACAGTGACAGACTGTGTCTCTGCAAAAAGACAGTCGATATGCTAAATACATTTTTTTTCTTTGCATCATTGTAGCAACATTTCAGCTCTTCAGACAATCATCTCCTCCAACAATGTCACTAAACAAACCACTCGAAGGGATTTTTCTTCATGGTCTCCTAGACTGACAGGAGGCTGTTAGGCGTGTTGCCTTCAGTATACACACATACAATCAGGTCAAAGCCTTTCCCCACAATAACAGTTAAATGCAAAACGCTGTAAAATGCTCCAGTGCTTTACAGCTCCATGACGTCCCGTGCCAGAACAGTCATCTCAAACTGGCACAGTTGTGAACACCCAACAGAGAAGTGGCCATAAAAGTCACCTTTATTGCCACCCACTTTCCACTTTGTCATCTGCTAATGAAGGCCAATAGCCCCAGAGCAAGCAACAGTCAATCTCAATAATGCAAGTTAATCTTGTTGGTTTAAGCGTGATTAGGTGCAGTATGCTACTGTCATGTCTGCAGGACAAAGTTCTTTGAGACTGGTATAGAAAGAATGATTAGAGTGGTCTTTGTTATAATGCCTGTTAGTTGACAATTCAGCTTAACAAATCAGTTGTGAAATATACATAACACTGTTATCCTGTTATATTAAGACCAATAATGTAATTGGCTAATGGCATAGGGATTTAAATACAACAGTGAAGTAATCATTTTTGGGAGATTTTAATATAAACTGGATGGACGATAAATAAAAAAAAATCACTTAGAGATCTGACAGCAAAATTAGATTTTCACCAGTTAATCAATGGTCCCTCTCATATCACCAAAAACAGTCAAAATTAATAGATTTAATTTTTTCAAATAAACTTGGTCGAATCATAAAAGCCAATAACTTAGTGTGCGGCTTATCCGATCACAATATCACTCTGATTGCAAACAATTTACCTCATAATTGTTTAGTCAGTCGTTACAATACACATAGAAACAGATTATAATACAAATTCCAAGAAACGATGTACCCAAATTTGAGGCCGAATTAGCAAGGGTCAATTGGGATGATGTTTCAAACCAGAATCAAATAAATTATTGCTCCAATACATATATTCTCAATGTTTGTAGCCATTTGTTATGTGATGTTGGTTCATTTTTGATGAAAGAAGTTAGAAATTTTTAACATGTTCTAGATTAAATTTATTGTATTTCTTGTTTGCATGTGAACGGAGGAAGTTAAGGGCATCACTCTGCACCTCCTGATGTTGTTTCCTCCCATCAATGATCAGGGACCAGTGGAACAGCAAAACTGCTTGGATCTTTTGGCAATTTTTTTATGATCACGATTTTCCTGCCTGGAATATTTGTTGTTCTGAAATGATTGTGAGCTTCAATAATGTCCACGTACCTCTGATAGTCCAATATCTGCCCGAAAGTGTGAATGCCAGCTTCTCTCCAGGAAGGGAGACGCAGCATCCTGCCCCCGCAGACCACTTCAGGATTGTTGAAAGTTGGCAGTGAGAGATGAGACGTGTACTTCATGTCTTTTGTCGAAAAAAGGTCTGATTTTATTCCAGGATTTAAGGACCTCAGAGTGAAAATTGTTAATCTGTCATCTTTGTACATAGAGTACAGATTAAAAATGATTCCTATTCCGTAGGAAGCATACAGTTCACAGTGGAGCGTAACGCAGCAACAACTTAAATAAATATAGATAGATAAATCTTATACCACAATGGTAGACCAGATTCGTGGACTGTAGACAATTGGTTGAAGGACACATATAAACAATATCGCCATAGTCAAGAACAGACAGAAAAGTGGCTATCAGAAGTTTCCATTTTCTGAGGGAGAAATACGATTGGTTTCTGTAATGAAAACCAACCTCCAACTTTATTTGAAGATTAAATGTTTAAGATGAACTTTAATCAAGAAGCTCCAGATCAATAACTATTCCCAGGTTTTTGTAAGTTGTCACTAGTTCAAGTGTTTAATTCTTGGCAGTTTTAATATGTGGTATGTTCTCTTATTAAAAAGCCTTATTTTGGATTTTTCAGCATGTAAACTGAGTTACAATTACTCCAAACAAATCTGGACTGCATCCCAGGAGAAATCCAAATTCCCCTACGACTGAGTGTGAAAAGCAGTAAATTCCAGAATCGTCTGCATAAAGATGAGAGGAGGCATTTAAGAAGTTTACTCACGGATCAATAATGTAGATTGTGAACAGGACCGGTCCGAACATTGAGCCTTGAGGTACACCTTTTGAAACCTCAGGAAAAGTGGATCAGCTTTCTGCTGCTTAAATCCTCCCATCAAGATACAAGAAACAAACATTTAATGTTAGTATAACTGTATTAATGTTACAATTTTGCAGCAGTGGGAATAATTGCTGATTTGTTTTATGCATTTATTTATTAGCTAAAAATGGTAATGCTTTGAGCTGTGAATGTGTACTTTCTATACTTCCGCAAACAAAACCACAAACAATACTCATAAATATAAAGTCTATTGGTAACTTTTAGACAGCCATACTCACAAAGCTATGCATCAAATGCATCAAAGAGAAAATTGGCCTGTGTTTGTAAATAACATTGAGAGCAAGACATTTTTACTGTCTCCTGCAAGAAAGTGATATTTTTATGCACAATAAGACAGGTTAAAGCAACCTGAAGAACATGTATTTTGTTGTATACATTTTATTATGTATAACTTGGTATTGTTGTGTAGATTATTGCATTTACTTTCCAGAAATGTTTGCATGGACAACCTGATGAAGTATGCTCCCTAGTGCACAAGGACACATTATATCTATTATATTCTTCTGTGCTTTGTTCTGTTCACGGCAACAGAGTACAGAGCCAGCAGCTCATGACACTGACCAAGCACAATTCTGTTATTTAATAGGTGGAAATAATTGGTTGTAATCACGTCTAAGCAGTTGTACAGTACATTTTGTCTAGACTAAATGTTAAAACTCCAATGTTTTTTTCTACTTTCAGTATATGAGTTGAATCAGTTTTCTTTTTCTTCTGCAGCCACGCATTGAAAGCATCTACATAACTTTTAGATTTAGCAATAGTTAAGACCAAGAACATGATCCTACTCCAATACAGTTAGATGTCGTTACTGTTTTTCCATGATTGTATTTGGTCCGAGGCTTGCTGCCCACATGTCAACATGGTTGCTGTGGCTTATTATCATGTAATTAGAGCAATGGGTTTTTGAATCCATTGCAGAGACATCAAATCTGGATTCCCCAAGAGGTTATTTAGTGTTAGGTTGCTGGAGATCCTGCAGTTGTTGTTTCCGTTCTCACTTTATATGATTTATTTATCAGTCTGTTAAATTCGGTTCCTGTCTAAGTCAGTTTCTGTTTATTGCGATTTCAGTAGTTCCGTTCCTGTGGTTCTTGTGTTGCCTGCCTCTAAGTTTGTTATTCTGGACTTGATAAACCACAGCTCTGTCCATTATGGGGCTCCCCAAATAATGTCTGCATTTTAGAACTGCTTCAAACACCTCAAACCTGACACCTAATGAATGAGAGACTACATTCGCATGCCAAGTTGGAGACATTGGTTATCTCATGTCAATATTTAAAGCCTTGACTGATCATCCATCATTTTATTCATCGTTATCACATTAGAAATTAGAAAATAAAAATTTGACAAATATTCAGGGGCAGTTGGACTGAGCATTTTCTTCGTCATCATCATCCTCATTATCATCTAGAGCAGGGATCACCAAACTTTTTGAAACTGGGACCTACCTCATTGGTGCTGTGTCATACAAAGGGCTACCTGTACTGACCTTTGAACTAGAAGAATTAGAGGTTACCCTATGTTTATGTGATATAAACCTGTTTTTTAATGCTTTTTGTCATTTTAAAATCTATGTAAATAAAAGTATGATTAAAAAGGGAGAGAAAATGACTAAACTAGCATTTTACTTGCAGATCACTGGAGCGTTGTGTTATTTTTTTGAATAGGCTCCAAATATGGTCCTGGGGGCTACCTGGTGCCCACAAGAACCATGTTGGTGACCCCTGATCTAGAGTGTCAGTCTATGGGATTCGAACCAAAGAACTTCCTGCTTCTTTGCTTCTTTGCTACTCTAACCACTGCCCTAATTTCTGTGCACAGATGATGTAATCATATACTCCTTGTATTTTGGAGATCTCTGCATGTGACCTGCATGGAATGAGGTTGTTTTGATTAGCCTTATGATGTAACTATGGCATTTTGAAGGAACTTGGAGAAAAGCAGGTGGAAGACCGTATCTGAGGTGTTCTTGTGCACCATTCCAGCCTCATCCCTGCAACTCCAGGATTTAGCTCTTTTTTTTTTTTTAGATACATTTGCTATTAATGGCTTTCAAGCCTGTTCTTTTTTTATTTCTAATAAATGGACAAATAAGGATGGGGGAAGCAATGATGGCTCTCTTGAAATTCTCAAGTAGAAGAGACAATGATGCAATTTGACTGTTAACTGAGAGGAAATAAATGAAGTGGGAGTGTGATATTATTTTCTGCACACTGTGCCTTTTTTCTGTAATGCGCAGGTGTATGCTGTGTAGTCTGTTCTTATCTAAATAAGAAGCGGTGCGGAGGGAAATTTAGGGCACAATCTTTAACTGGGGAATAAATGTGAAACGTTTTTTCACTTTACTGCTTCAGCTGCTTTAACACAACTCCACGGAGGTCGACTTGTAAGTAATAACGTCGGACAGCTTCAGTATCTACTTCTGTATTATGATAGCTTGCTAAAACCCGAGGTCACATTTATTCTCGCATTTTTCAAAAAGATAATGGGGAAAGCAAAGCAGACACAGCTTGAGCGCCAGCTATTGACTGAGCTCTCGCCATGCATGCAGAATGAATGTGGAGAGTTTATCTGTTTTTTTTTATGCTTCCACGCACTACTGCAGTCGAAATGGTCCTTGCCATTAATCCTGCGGGCCTCTCTCCGAGCATCCGCTCAGTTCAAAAAAGCAGTCTGGAGGTTGTTCTCGTCACCGCCGCTATCACTAGTCCCTCATACAGATTGGTCAGATGCAGATTCTAAGAATTCTGCTGAAAAAAAATAAAAATAAAAAATTCTGTTTCTCTTTATAATCATCCATTTATTTATTGGTTTATTTGCGCACCGCAGTGGCAGCTTAACAAGAGAGAGCATTAAACCCTCTGAATTCTCTTGAAAAAAATAATCAGCCGAGCCGTGCAATAAAAACAACAAAGGCGAGCGTAATGAGCACAAGGCTTTCACGGCGCCATTATCAGCCAGCACGGAGAGATGAGGGCCCTCGCACAATTACAAGTCCCACACTTATCTTGTCGAAGCAGATTCTGCAGAGGAAAAAAAAGGAGCCTGTGTGCTGGTGTGTGTGTGTGTGTGTGTGTGTGTGCATGTGGGAGGCAGAGTGCAGATCCAGGCCCTTTTAAAGCGCGCTCAATAAATGAACAACCTCTGATGGCCCAATATTCTATAGAATTCCACAAACTAAGCAGGAGGTCATAAAAATTCTTCATATTTTGCTGCTTTCCATCATGTAACACAGTGATGTCATTATTTCAGAGCTCAGCGTGATGTATAGTCGGTCTTGTTAACCATTGTAAAGTACTGAAATGTCATGTAACCAAGATGGATTGGGTCATATGGCATTTATTAAAGCTGCAGCATCTGAGTTAAAGGGTAAATCCTCACTGAATCACACATAGGACTGCTCCTGGCCTTATTCTGTAATTATGGTACATGTCTGTTGGATATGATGACCAATTATATCCCATGAAATACCATATTTTTTTACGCTCAAACCCAACTTTTCCCAAGGTGTCGATGTCATGGAAAAAGCAGGCAAACCTACATTTTTAGAGGTAACAAATTATAGTTCCATGTTTACGTAACTCCATTCTCTATTCAAGGGTTTGATAAAGGAAGCAACCCCAATCATCTTTTTGCTTTTGCTGGTTAATCCTGACAGGGCTTGTTGCAGGGATCCAATAATTATCAAGGGACAGACAGGATGCATATTGGACAGGTTTCCAATAGTTTAGGAACCAAACTAATGACACACGAGCCTAACAACTATGCGCTGAAATATTCACACACAAATTTAGAGACGCCAATTAAATTTTCTCTGGAGTATCCAGAGGAATCCCCACGCATGGGAGCAATTATTGTCCACAATGCAATGTGAATATTAGTGTCACAAGAACAACACCTGGGTGATCTTTAAAAAACGGAGACAGAAGAGACTAATGCTTGCAACTGGGGGAAAGAGCTTAATACCCTTGAACTGTTTAGCACAGCTTCATGCGCTGACACTGTAACTCCAGGGTCCTTCGTTTGGCAATGTGATTCACCCTCAGTTTGTCAAATACAAAGACAACTAATCAATAAGCATTAAAGTACGGGCAGAGTTGCTATTTCTGCCTTTACTTCCCCGGCTCCTATGTCAGGATGCGCTCCAGCGCGTAATGAGGCGGAGGGATATTTCAGCTGCTTATACTCATTGTGTCTGTAGTGCGGCAGCGCCACTTATTTTACAGCCCAAATAAGCGACTACACTTTCAGAAACAAGCCCAAAAAAAAAACTGCAAAACGAAACTCATGAAATTTACAAGCGACTTTAGAAAAAAGAAGCCCAAAGTCGCATGAAATAAGCAGACTTGGCAACAGCGAGCGCGGGTCTGTTTTGTTACAATCTCTAACGTTCTTGGAACTACGGAAAGCGCCTTGGCTCAAAACAACACACAGTCCGGAGAGCGCTGCGGGGAAAAAAAAAAACATTAACGCGATTAATGCACGTCAAAAAAACACATTGCCGTTATTGTCTAACAAAGTTAACGCATTAATAACGCGTTAAAACTGGCAGCCCTATTCTCATGACAACAAACAAGGAAAAGGGGATTTTTTTCCAAAGGTTAAAGAATGAGTGGCAAAAAAAATAAGTTTAGGGAACGTACACACATGATTATGAGCTCCCAACTATTTATCCCCATGACTCATGAGGCTCTTTCTGTCATAGTATAGGTGCCACCTTAAGAGAAGTTTAATAACTTGGATTACGATTAAGTAGCACATCTTTATTCAGTGGATCTTCACTATCATCACTCTAACTACTGCAGACAGCGACCAAATTTGTGTCTTACGTTTACATTAGGTTTCCTCTTTTTTTTTTTTTTTTTCCCCCTCAAGTCTTCTTTTTTATGTGTGTGGGTTTGGTGAATTACGAGCAGTTTGGAAAAAAAGTTGTTGCTCCAGGTCGAGAAAAGATCACTTGAGGATATTTGCAAAAACTTGTCTACGGCTTTGTCGTAGCTTCAGGGTGGAAGCTGCACCAGTCACTAAATGCTGCCATGCCGTTTGTTAGACAGCGAGGGACTAAACACTCTGTGGTTTGGGAGGGTTGGATTGCTAGTGTTGCTTTAAGCCTTCCTCCCACACAGCATCTTGTAAATCTTTTGTACAGGTGGGAATTAGCAACATTAATATAGGGGGCTGTGTGCAAATCTCTTTCAAGGCAGCAGAATCGCAGGCCTAACCACTACCTACGCTAGGTGGTGACACAAAAACAAGCATCTGTGACTGATTTTGCTCTTTAAATACATTTTGCATGCACAGGTCCATGTTTAAATGGCTTTTCCTTCTGTTTTGAGGCAACTTTAACACGTCGACTTCTATTAAAAGCCAATTATCAAGCCCAAAGGGCGATCGCTCCATCGTCTTGTCACAAGTGACAGATTGGCTGACCTCGTCACAATTCCCTCGCAGGCTGACTCATTGCCGTCCGTGAAGCGGCTCGTCACTTTCTCTGTCATCTGCAAACTTTCACAGCTGTGAAAGAACAAGCGCTGCAGATTTATTTGCACATCACACAAACACTTTCGTAAAGTCCCGCAACAAAAAAAAAAAAAAAAAGACGATACTGACAGCGGACGGAACGTGGTGCAGGAGACGGGAGGAGAGTCGTCGCTTCGAGGGACAGCTTGGTGACCCTCCACAGCCAAACAGTCGTTTCCCACAGTGCCCCCTTTGCAACAGCCAATTTAGTAATCGACGTCCTCTCTCCCATGTTGTTCCTACCTTCTGACGAGTGGTTCACTCAGCAGTGGTCCAAAAAACATGCTTTTAATCAGACGCTCCCTGGCATGCTGTGAAAGGCTACAGAGATCGAATGGGGCCTCAAGTAAGCTCGGCACATTTTGCAGCATAAATATTTTTTTTCCCCAGTTTCATCCAATTTTACACCGGAAGGCTTCGAAGGCACATCTGCAGTGCCAACAAATTGATTTATTGCCATTGATTGACATACATATAGTTGTTTTCTGAAGCATCAGAATTCAAAAATCCTGTAGAAGTGACTTCAAGTTGTCATTACACATTATAGTAAAGTCTTATGATGTATAATTCTACTTTGTATGTCTGTCGTTTCTTATGTCCACGGCACATATATCGAAACATTCCATCAGAGCGGCTTCTGTATGGTCTAGTGTCTTGTTTTGGGGGAGTTTGCTTCCCCGCAAAGTTTCAACCTTTGAAAACAGATCCGATAAATCACACGTTGTACTAAGAGGTTACGAAATGTTAAAGTTCCACGTCGTGGCAAAGTGTGTTTTTCGCACAAAGTGTCATCGGCGTGTGAGTTTGTCTGAAATCATCAGACGCCATCTGTTTAACGGCTCATGGACATGAAGCAGAGTACTTTTTTAGGCATGTTACGAAATGTTCAAAAAAACAAACAAAAAAAAAAACGTCTTGTTCAACACGACATAAAAGGCCCCTTCAAAGAATACCAAAGTTTAGTGCATGTAGTGAATGTAGGATAAGTTACACTTGAGATATATCACCCTTTGTGGAACGAAAATTAACTTTTTCAATTTAATTCCAACCTATTGAGATACAATTGTCTTGTCGAGTAAAATTTAAATGGGATAAACTGAAACATTTATAGGGGACAGCAAAAGATGTGAATTCTTAGTTGTTCCTCAAAGCGCCTTTTTAAAAACCCCATCTTGGGAGCCAGTTATTATCAGCTGGACGCATCATTATACCTCTAATGTTTACAGCACTGTCAGGCAGAGATGTTGGGAAGCCCTTCAACTCCTATTCTTTGGCACTTGCACCCTGACAGTTTTAAAACCCCTGCCAGAGAGGAAATATCATAAACGACCTAACACAGGGGCTCGCTGCTGATGGTCACAATCAGAGGACTCAGTGTCAAAGCCATTATACAAGCCCCCCCCCCCCCCCCTCGCGAAAGCACACACACAAATAAACCCTCTGACGGCGTGCCAAAGTTCTTGCCGCCACCGAAAGGCTCGAGGGGAGGTTTCCCCTTTCGTTTTGGGTTTTTGTTGTTCTTTCTCCCCCAGAATCGGTTGAAAGATTCCCGATTTCATATGCTGTCACTCACGCGGTGCCTGATTTGCATGACAGGTGAGTTTTTCTTTTTTTTGAGCTTGCTGAGCAGTTGATGCAAATCAGCGGGGAGGAAATTTCAAGGCTTTAGAAGATTGCCCCGCTGAGCAGAGAAAGCAATCATTAAGAATTAGAAAAGAGAGGTGGATGAGGGGAAAATAGTTCAGGGGAAAGGGGAATAAATTTAATGGCAAGTCAATAGTTATTGATTTCTATGTAAATTTCCACGCGCCGGCTGAGGGGGACGTGGGCAATCAGGATCCAAAGTAATGCTAAAACCGATCGGAGATATTATCTGCTGCTTACCGCGGCTAATATCGCCCGACGTCAAAGCGTCGCTCGTTGGCCTGCTTACCTCTGACCGCTATCGCTCACCGGTGTTGGTCCTTTTTCCTCGTTCGTTTTTTATTTATTTATTTTTTCCCTTCTGTCACTCTCTCCCTCTCTCCTTTGTGCTTCTGCCAAACAGTCAAATGGATGTTGGCATATTCTAAAGCCCTGTTGTCCAACTCCGTCTCGCACGCCCGCCAAGTCCGTGGCTCAGCAGAGTCCGGCTTGGCAGCCGACGAGATGAGGACACTAAAGCAATTAGCGCAGCCACCAACAGCCGCTTGGAGAGCGAAGCGTTTGTTTCTCTCCCCGGGTCAAACGGGGAGTATTATTTATATCCAAAAGGTCAGCACTCGCGCTGTCACGGGATTTCAGATCTGCTAACGTGGAGTCATACAGGAGGCAGAGCGGCGTTACAAGACGAGGGCTAGGCGTCTTCTTCCCTGCGTATGCACAACGGCAGAGGACGGATCTGAATCAGCGAGGTGCTTAGGCTTCAGGAATTATACATCTTCCCCTCAGCGGCACTTGCAAGCAGACCACAGCCAAGCAAAGAGGCTGGACAAAAGCGGCGCATGGTCCGAGGCAGTTGTGTATGACAGCCTCGCAGGGGATGACCGCCCCACGCTGTCAGAAAAGATGACCCCCTCATCTGACAGTCTTTGTTCTGAACAAGAGAGGAGGCGAAGTAGACAGAAACGGCAGCGATGGCTAGGGAGAAAACGTGCTGCGGAGCTACTTGGTGGGAGCAGATGGGAAGCGCTAGACATTGAAGTTCACCAGGATGTATTTATTGCAGTTTCATGATGCTCTACATATTCTTTTCTTCAAAAATATTCAAGGCGTCCAAAAACCGTGTTCTGCCACGGCTCTACAGAGGCTGCAATAACTTTTACAACCCTCTTAAAGTGTTTTAGTTTACTGAAACACAAAATAACTTGATACCTTAATAAAAAAATTCAATTCAATTTTATTTATATAGCACCAATTCATGAAACATGTCATCTCAAGGCACTTTACAAAGTCAAAATCAATCATATTATACAGATTGGTCAAAAATGTCCTATATAAGGGAACCAGTTGATTGCATCAAAGTCCCGACAAGCAGCATTCACTCCTGAAGAAGCGTAAAGCCACAGGGAGAGTTGTCTGCATTGTACATGGCTTTGCAGCAATCCCTCATACTGAGCAAGCATGAAGCGACAGTGGAAAGAAAAACCACCCATTAGCGGGAAGGAAAAACCTCCAGCAGAACTGGGCTCAGTATGAGCGGTCATCTGCCTCTATGAAAACTTAGAAATAATATTCTAAGGTTTTTTTTTTTTTGTTTTTTTTTTTACTTTTCTTTAATGTGACCTATCCTGTGCAATAAATGTCAGATGTCCTACTTCAGCTAGCTAATCCCAAAGCTTCCAGAGGTTACAGAGAATCCAAATGATCGCATGGTACAAAGGTGTCAGTCAGGAAAAGGCTAGGAAATGTCCCGAGCATTGCATTTACACCATGGCACAGTGACTGATTTGAATTCATTTCGGATGCTAATAGTAGATTAGAGTTAGCAATTCATGATTATAGTGAAGTATAATAACCAAGAGCAAAAACACCAGAGCCATTGAGGTCCTCTAGATACATAAAACCCAATACAAGCTTACAATAAGAGAACATTAAGAAAAACTCTAAACGTATGAGTAAGGAAGAGGAAAAACTAAGAAACAAGAATGATAGAAAAAAAACAACAATTAAAATCAAGAAACAGAACAATAACAGCATTACTTGATATATTTCCAAATCATGTCTTTAAAAAAAAAATCAATAAATTTCATCAAGACAATGTTTTACCATGTGTACTTGTTCTTAAGGTTACTTAAACCCAAAACAAGAGAGTCATCAGTTATCAGAAGCTGGCGAAGTTGCCAAGAGCATGACAGCAGCGCTGAAGGAGCTTGTGTTCTGCATGTGAGAACAGCCTCTTGTGCTCTCCAGCAGGTTATAAAGACAGAAGCCCTTTTTCTTTCAAAGAAAAGACCCAGATCTGGCTAAAAATCTCTTAAAACCTCAGGGAACATTGTGTTACTTTCCAGTAATTAAAGCAGAGAAAATACAGCTCTAGTGTTATTGATTATCTTTTTCGACGCTTCATTAAAAAGAACCATACGTTTTTTTGTTGTTTTTTTAAAAACCTGCTGCATTTAAAACAGTGTTCAGTATTGAATATTTGTTCTGGTATATAAAATGTCTTACTTGTTAACATCATACCTGATGAAAACTACACTTACAGTCTACTTTATGAAGTGCAACTTGCTATTTTCAAGCTGGATTCCTTTTTGCCATAATATAACGACACAAAACAACAAAAAGAAAGGCATATGGTATTAAATGTCAGTCCTGTACAGCTCTAAAAGATGATTATCACTCTCACTGTTTTATTCAGCTTTGCCCTTTTTGCCAGGGACCATCCTGGCTTTGGGGTTAGAGTCAGAGTCAAAGTCAGGCTCTGACACAGAAGGTCGGATCCTTTGAAGCTTAAATGTAACGCCGATGCTTCAAAGCCGTCATCCAAATTCGTCATTTGTCTGCACGGTTAGAACGGCACAATCAAAATCAAAACTCGGTTGGGAGTGACTGCTTTCTCATTTTACTCTGATTGACTTAAATTAATATTTGCACTGATATTTTCCTTGGAGATTTCTTTACTGTTTTTATTGTTTGTTGAGTGTCTGTGTGTAGTTGTTGTTGTTTTTTCTTTTCTTCTTCACGTGGCTGCAAAGAAAATTTCCCTACGGGGACAGTAATAAAGTTTATACTGCCTCTTGCGTTGTCACCACCCCAAATACACGACTTTATTGCATAGCTGTTTTACTTTCAGTGTTTTTTTCTCCATAAAAAAAAAAAAAACTACAGCAATGGATGACATCTTTACAATGTATTACACAGTGCACAGATCATCATAATAAAGGTGAACAATCTCCAAAGCGTATGATGTTCAGGATCAGCTCCTAATTGTCTCGGAACATCTTATTATGAAAATGTCTGGGCCCCTTTGGGTATTCTAGTTTATTACTTAAAAGGCCTTCTGCCATTAAATGACTGCTTCAAGCTTTGGCTGGTTGATTATTAATCGCTTGGAATGAACAAGGGATGTGGGGTTGAGCATTTTCACATTTTTGTCAAATTAAAATAGTCCGATTTTTTTTTTTTTTTAAAAGCAAACGTAAATCAAGGCCAACCCTGCAGTTGCTGTTTCAGTTGCTGTTCTCTCTTGCAAAAAATGCATTGTGCACTGGATAAAAACTATACTAATCCCCAAAATAAATTTCTATAACTAGCAAATGCTATTAGCACCCACAATGCAGTAGCTCTGGTTATAATGAACCTGGCTTTGTATTGTTTTGATTTAAAGTATTCATCAATGATAACTTTAACTTTGGGAATAGATTTTGTGGTGTTTGGGACGTTCAGCTGTTAGGATGCGTGACCATGACAATTAATAAAGGAGCATTTTATGGGGCACTTCAGTAACGTCTGATTCGTTATTTATTGAGTTATGTCTCTCAAATAATTTTAAAACTTTTCTTTCTCAGCTGTGAGAGTGTGGTATTCTAAAAGGATGAAATTTATTTTTTTTTAAATTGCAATTGCAGCATTTGACATGGAAAATGAAAGAATACTTTACCTTGATTTATTACCAACAATAATCTAAAAAAATCTCAAAAGCCTAAACAAATACATAATTTTTTTTTGGCTCTTTTTGGGTTCTTTTAGCACCCTAAAATAAAATAAACACTCTAAATATGAAGAGATCTGATGTTACAAAAAAATTAAATGCGGTTTTAAAAGCTATATCAATGCATTTTTTCCCAGTCGCCTAATGTGATACAAGTGTGTCGTTTGTCATATCTGTGTCCTGGTCTCCGGCTGTTCTGAGCAAGCTGATGCTTTCAATTTTGCTTTGTCAGTAGCAAACGACTCTGCAGCTGCATGTATGCATTCTATGACAAACTCTCCCTCTGCGTGATGCTTGAGCTGCTGCGATAATTTGGTCATGGCAAAACTTGCACTCCTGATGTTCTGTCGCTCAGTGCTTTCGTAAACCCTGATTGTTCTGCGTCCAAACTCCAAAGAAGCACGTTAACTATATCCATCTGATCTCTCCATCAGCGTGCTTTGACCTGTGACGGCGCCGCAGACAGCAAGTTCTTCGTCGCTGCCATTACCCTGTCACAGACTTCTCTTTGACGGACAAGTATTAAATATTTATTTTCTGAGTAGGCCTGTTTGTGGCTAAATATTTAACTTTCAGTACATCAAACTTTTTTCCCCCGATTGTCCTTGCGAAAATGGTCGTAGAGATATCCCGCCTGCGTAGCAGAAAATGTGCTGACGTCGACAAATCTTGTTACTTGGTATGAGTTCATTCAGGCCCGCTTCAATGTGGTGCACGGAAGAAAATGGAAGAGGAAAGTTACGGATTGATAGATTTTACGACAAAATGTTTTTTAAAAGGCTGTGAAAAGGCCGGAACAAGTGTAAGCTGGTCGGTAACCGCAAAGCATTAATTTCAATCTAGATCAAGGTAAGAAACAGAGGCGCTATTAATGTTTAACAGCCTCGTAACTATACTTAACCAGCCGGCTCTAATTTTAAAATCCATTAGCTTTTATAAAGGATATAACATTCCTCTAAAATGAAACTGAGTTTTTTGGTGCCGTCGGAGCACAGGGTACAGAGAGGAGACAGGTCTCCTGAAATCAGTTAGCAGAGCATGAAAGGAGGAGACAGAATGCAGTACAAAACAGCTTTCTAATGGTAAATATACCTTTTTCCCCCACTAGTTATGGAATAAGATGCATTGGGGGGTCCCGTTTAAGATTATCTTGTCTTATCAACAGGTGTCAAGCTGTCAGCTGGCCTGCAACTACGGTGCAACATCTCTAAAAACGCAGCATGTCGAACCTTGAAGCAGATGGGTTACAGCGGCAGAACTCCGCATCACGAGCCACTCCGGTCAGTTAAGGACAGCAAATAAGAGTACAGTTCACACGTAATCACCGAAATTGGACAGTAACAACTTGGAAAATCACTGCCTGCTCCGTTGAGTCTAATATCCTGACATTTAATTTTTTTATACAAAAGGTAGGATTAGAATAAAATAACATGGAAGCATGACTCTGCGGTGCCTTGTCTTTACTGTTGCGGCTGCCGGGAGATGGATAAAGAAATGGAATCGAAGAGGATGTGCAGCTGATGAAAATGCTACAGCTGTGTGATGTCATCAGGTTCATATGGATCAAAAAGGGGTTAAGGCCTGGTAGTAACGAGATGTACCTGATATAGTACGTATTGTGAGAGTGGGGTTCAGTATGAACTAATCAAAAATATAAATGGCCTTAAACTGTTTTCTAAGGCAAGCTTCACCTAGTTATGATGTTATTTAGTCTGCAACTATATGTTATCATGTTATGGCAAGACCTTCTTTAGACGATGAGGAAATCAATGTGGTCACCATTACGTGTGGGTGTTTCCACAGAGTTTTAATTTTGCTTAAGGTGAGAGCTTTTTTTTAAGCCATTGCAGTGTACTGAGTCTTTGTTGGAGAGTGTGGAAGTCTCGCTGCAGCGTATTCATGATTTTGGGCCCTGGTGCACTAGGCTAGCTTGGTCATTGGGAAACTGAACAAAGGCTGCCCATGCTGGTCTCTTGCCTGGTCTCATCATGACTGTTACATGGCCTGATCTACATTATCTTCTACATTACTTGTACTGCAGCTTAACAGCCTGGAAGGGGTGTGAATCGGACGGGACTAGCCAAACTGGCCTCTGACCCAGCATATCACTCTATCATGTTGGTATCACCTTCTCATCGTTTATGCTGCTACATACTGAGGGAGTTGCCATAGGTCATTGCCTTTGGTCTATTACGAGCCTTTCTTCGAACCCCCTCGTTTTTAATGTAGATACTGATGCAATAAAGCATTGCCAGGGAGAGTTTCTACACCAGAAAAAAGTCTTATAGGTAGCCACTACTTTTTAGTCTACCCTGAAACTGTTGGGTGGTTAATATGAAAAGGTTGCCTAAAATAGCTCCATTATTTTTGAGATGATAAAGAATTTCCTGTTCACTTTCAGGACAGTGGGTCAATGTAAATAGAGTAGTTGTCTATCAATCTAAAAGTTGTGGGTTCAATTCCACCTTCTTGCTGCCACTTATTGATGTACCCTATAGGCAGGTCTCTTAACTCCACGTTCCCTGGCTAAGTGTGTATCGATGCATGCATGTGAACATGAGTGTGATTGGGTGAATGTGGCTCTAGTGTAAAATGCTTCCCCTACCCTTCTGCAAGAGGGGGCGCCCCGCCAACATAATGGCCGGCTCCCCCAAGGTCACGACGTCTTGTAAATTGTTAAACGTCTGTACGTATTTACGGTTAATTTTATTAGGATTATTAGCCCTTCTAAATTTCACCAGATCACATCCTGAGCTATTTCTGTCTCTGGGCTCCAACATAGTAAGGCGGATGGTTGCCTGCTGTGGAATAGGTAGGAATTTGTCACAAGAAATGTAGCCAATAGTTACGCTCAACTATGAAGCTCGACTATGAACTCAACTATGGGTGTGCCCACTGTACATCCAAGTGTGCAGCAGCCTTTAGTGTTTCTCTTAAGCTAAGTCGTCGCTCCTCTACCTACAGCTCAGAGTCAAACTCACACTCCCGCCAGGGGAGAGAGCACAGAGTCACGACAATTATTTTTTTCACCTATCTTGGTAAACATATTTGCGTTTTGCAAACACACCCAATGTCTGAGGACGGATGCACTAAAGGCTGCCGTAATGCGTCAGGAGCACTGAGCATCTACTAGCTTGTGCAGACGTCAGCGGAGTCTGTTCTGACGGGAGAACATGGGCTGTGTGCATTAAAGCAATAAATGCTTAATGACCAAGAAGTTATCCCCGACAGAATTTGTATCGCTTGCGTCAGGAGCTCAGGATACAACTGGATGAATGAGTCCTTTTTTGTTGTATGCTACAAAAGAAAAGGGTCACATTTGTCACCGAGAACGTTTTCCTAATGTAAATATTTCATCAACACTCAATATAGCATGTTCTCACCAGGTAAACTGCTTGATGGTTATTTCCAGATGTCATACAAAAACACTCTTTGCTCTGATTGTCACAAATCACCAAAAGTCCGTCTGTTGGAAACAAAGATCCACCTTCCTGAGTCCATCAATGAAAACAGATGACTGCTTTATTATTGGAAAATGCATTTTTGTTGCTACATAAACCCCATGAATGGATCAGAAACAGATCCCAAATGTAATAAAATTTAAATTGAATAAAGTTATGCTCACGATTATTCTAAACTCTTGCAGTTCTAGATTTGAAGAGACTTTCATTCAATCAAGAAGTAGGAAGGAAGAGAGGCTGTTGGCCTTCAAAATATAACCATGTATAAAGACTTATGACAGAAACACAAACGTAAAAAGAGAGACTCAAAAAAGGTGCTTTCTGGGACATTAAGTTCCCCCCAACACCACCACCCGCCCCCCATTGAGACTCAACTAAAAAAGTTAAATGCTGCGATTTCTGTAAGCAAATATCAGTCCTCATAAGCAATGTAAAAAAAAAAAAAAAAAAAAACTTAGCCAAAGAAAGTGTTGTATCCCACCAATGAATCTCAGAGCAGCATATGTCAGGAAGGTCTTTGATGATAGGGCTAGTGGTGCCTTCTTGCTGTCTGTTTATTTTCCCTTGAATGCATTTGGATACATTATTTACAGCAGCTATTTATTAAAAGCAGCGGTTTCAGTCCAGGGCAGGTTTTTTGCATATTCATCTGGAGCATCGCCTCCTAATTCAATTGTGATTTATGATCACCACTTTCTCTAAGCAAGCAGAGGGCCTAAGGCCAGGCATACCAGTCAATACCGGCAATATCGCCTCATTTGCAGTACCTGTCAAAGTGACTTACTCCCATGCACACCTAGCCATACCAAAGCACACCCTCCCTGCTGTCAAAGGAAATAGGGTGCGTGTTCTCTAAACCCTATGTGTGAGTTTCCTCTGGTTGTTTTGCTTGATATATTGTCTGACTTGGGGAAGAAAGGACATAATCAGTCCACCCATTATCCAGGGTAGGGAAGAAATATATATATATATTGGATACTATGAGAGACAGAGTTGGACAGACATGACAAAAAAGAAAAAAGAGATGAAGGTTGAGAAAGCCTTGCGGGTGAAATAAAGATACAGAGGGGATGCAGAGAATGAGAGAAAGAAGGTGAAGCAAACACAAAGACAGTCAGAGGGATAGACTTCATGCCCTGAACTTAGCTGTCACCACCCCCACCTCATCCAGCTCAGCTTCCTGTCACTCATGGCAGATGACAACCCCCATCCTGTCTCCACCATCCGTCACCTCAATCACACGGGCGCCTGATACTGTCATCAAGACGCCGAGCACACCACTACATTGCCATGTGGGTGTATGTATTTCTGTAGTACCTGATTGGGTATGTGACCCCTTGCTGGGGAAAGAATGCGAGTGTGTGCAAATGCCTGATTGTGTCTCTGGAATCTGACAAGTGAGGCTTGTTGGGAAAAAAAAAAAAGTCGGCGCGACTGTCGGTGTATCTGACGAGCTCCCGTTCTGAGAAAAAGCCGATGGATTAGGCCGAGCCAACAAATACACCGTCGTAAATCTCTGTTGCTTACACCGGGACGGCACGCGCTTCGATCTCAACGCGCCGCCGAATGCGAATGAAACCTGCAGAAGTGGTATCACTCTATGTCAAAACTCCTCTGGTGGATTTCACTTAAAGGACTGTGTCTTTGTCTCTGGATTCAAAGCTGGCATGGCGTTTCGCCAAATCGTGTTGTATTAATATGTAATCGGTTTTGTTTTCGGGTGATTGTATTGGTATTCCTTTTTCCGTGTCTCCCATTCATTGGGTTTTATTTGACAGACCCACAGAAATACTTGTATATTTGTAAAGTGGAAGGAAAACCATTTATGTTTTTTTTTTAAGATTTTTAAAGAAAAATCTGGAAAGTGTACATTCTTGAGTCAATACCTTACTCAGCTGCCTTCCTCTCCAACCAAAGCTGCAACTCTTTTAGGGCATGTGTCTACATCTAGATATTTGAGATTTGTATTATTTTTTTCCTTGCAAACAGATTAAACTCAGCTTTGACGGAGAGCATTGCTCTGCCTTTATGTTTAAGGTTGATGACTTGTTTAATGGTGAGCCTCTACTCCAGTCTCAATAGTTTTTGCTGTTTTCTTCCAGGCTTGCTCTGTGTTTAGTTCCATTTATTTTCCTATTAGCTCTTGTCAGCTTCCATGTCATTGCTCAAGAATGCAGCCCACAGCATGATGCTACCGCCACCAGGTTTAACTGTTGGGTGTCTTCACCAATGCAACTATCAGTATTTACACTTCTTTACTAAATCTCAATGTCCTTGCTCACTCAGTTGTAGTGGATATCTTAGTTCCATGGTATTCATGTTTCTGTTTGATCCTTAATGTTCTCTAACAAAACCACGGAGGGCTTCACAGGACAGAGGACTTCAGAAGATACTTGGTTGTAATGGATTTAATTTAGGTGTGTCAGAGTAAAGAAGACTTAACACATTCATGCCACATCTTTCAGATTTTTTATTTGTGATAATGTTTGAATGAACGAATCCTTTTTTTTCCCACACTTACGTAATACTTTGTGTTGGTCTATCGCATCAAATCATAATAAAATATGGTGGCGTTTGTGCTTGTAACAGCGAAAGACACTCGGTGACACAAGGTGAACATTTTTACGAGGTGCTGTTGATCTACTAAGGAACGGTTCTCTTCGAATTACCATGTGCAAAAGTTTGGATTGTGTGTGTGTCTCATCATTATGAAATATCAGGAAGTAATGTTTATCAGGTTCTACAAGTTTTATCAAAAGCTGTCTAAAACTGCCCAAGCTTTAGTTTTCAAAAAGGAAACAAAAAAAGGAAAAAAAAGCTATATATTGGAATAAACAAAACACAGTGCTGTCAGCCTCTGAATCTGAAGTGTGGTATGGTCACTTTGAGTTACTCTATACCATTCAAAAATGCTCTGATTCTCCACACAAGCCATTTTTTTTTAGGAGCTAATGCATTTGTGCATCATGCAATTGCAGAGCTGGTGACCAGTCAAGTGGCTGGTGGCTGCCATCCCTTCAATTTTGTTCCATTTCTGCCAGTCTTTCTTCACTTTACGCTGCTGCACACACATAAAACTAAGTATCGGGTGTCCATATGGTCGCCCATGCATCGCTTGTTCCAATTGTCCCTATGCTTGTGGTAGAGTAGAGCACACCGTGTCATCTACCGCAGGGGTTTTGCTAGCCGGGAGAACGAACCCACAATGTGGAGATGCTTCAGTCCAGCTGAGATGTGTCCCTGTTTTGGCAAGCATACACTAGGTTCAATATCACGGAAAAAGGGCTTATTTAGTGTAAAGTGTTCCTTATGTTGCACACTTATGGACCCTCTGCATTGTTTGTCTGGCCAACACTACACCGAAGGTGTGTTGGTTTGGTCAGTGCAAGTTACTCACACACTATGCAGTTTGCATTACACACTGAATTGGAATAAGTGAGGCAGTTCTACTTACTCTATACTATATAGGACATATAACACTGTATAGACCCTTATGACTACCATGATTAGTCCCTTATCAGATACTCTCCTGTGGCATCTCAGGTCTCCACTAAGTGTGGCATTAAAACAACAATTCTTAATGCTACACTGTCAGACTGGATATATAAAAAATATATATATCTTCATTCAGATAAAGACTGGATTTATTTCCTGAAAATGTTGAAATCTCCATTCTGGTGCTGTAGGTTGGCTATAAATTAACTATGCATCCATTTTGCCCAACACTGTTGTAGTTTTGAACCCGTCTCTACAAGAAAAAAAAAAATACTTTTTTAGAGTACAATTAGATTTACTTATCAGGATTGAAGCTAATCTGTAGAAAATATGGCAAAGGAAACATGCATTTTTAGGGTCTGAAGTGCACACACAAAGCATTAATGGGAGTTCTCACCAGCTTCTCCATTTGCTTGTGGATAGGAGGTTCAAACACACTAGAAAAACAATTGTTCTATGAAATGTCCATATTTGTGCGAATGGGGCCTAAAAGGACTAGATTAGTGTTGCTTTCCCCAGCAAAGACCTAGCATCGACACCTCTCTGAAAAACATATGAACATATTCAGAGAATTGCCCTTCCAGTCTGCGCAGGGTGTCTCGTTCTTCAGTTATGGATTTATTCATTACCTTTTATTATGTCCAGTCAGAGGACACAAGAGGTGACATGAAGGAGAGAAGTGGCTACCCGCCTGCGCGTACGGACAATGATGTGCAGGATTATAGTTACCCTTTAGTTTTGGCATGTTTGAAATGATTAATTTGCTCCTATGTTTCTAGCTGGAGGGCAGATGCAAGCGGAGAAAACTTATAATTGCTTCGGTGGTACATACCCTTCTCAATGTCAAGCCCTTTTTCAATAATGCCTAATCTGGTAGGGATTCAAACAGAAAGCTGATGTTGGAAAAACAGCGGGAGGTCACTTCTCCCGTTGTATGTGGTTCTTGTTATCAGTGGATATAAATAGTGATACAAGCACTACTACATGCATTATGCAAAGAGTGATATGTTTTAAGTGGGTGTGTTTCATTCGTTTTGTAACTTGGGTTAATATGCCAACGAAAATCCAAAATCTAGCTTCTCAGAAATTATTATACAGCACAAGACCGAAAGAAAATGATTCGTAATTATGTTACGACAAACAGAATCATGGGGAAGATGGCATATTTGACAATTCATTAAATAAAACTTTACAGGAAAGGTAAAACACAAAAAGGTTATGGCTAAATTACCACCTTTTTTGTGTCTAGGCATGTCAAAAGGTAAGTTGAGTGGAAGAGGTTTGGGGAATATTCATATGCGTATCTGCACGGGCCTCAACCGCCACCGATCACTTGTGTCAGAAGTGTCTAACATGGCCTAAAGAGAAAAAGAACCAGGCGGTTGCTCAGTTTTCCAAAGTCTGCTTTCAAGATGAAAGTAACATTTGCATTTTATTTGGAAACCAAGGTCCCTGTGTGGAGAAATGGAAAGTCACCCAATCCATGTTCTTTCACAAGCTTTGCCTCCATTAAAGACCATGGTAGTGGAGTTTAGCATGCGTGTTTCTCCAAACAAGGGGGTTTATCAAATCCCCTCTGCCAGTGCAAAACACCCTAGTCTGCAGTTGGTGTGATTTTTTTTTTTTGTACCAGGTGAAGTTTGAAAAAAAAGAAAAACATATTGACATCAAACTTGTTCGTTTTACACTTAGGGGTCTCAGTTTCAGTTGTGAAACACTAGCACCTCCTCCACATGCTGTTCACCAGCTTGGTCACACATGGCCGTGGGATGGCATCCCATATTTAAAACGGGCATTGGCTGCGAGTCAGCCAGCACGATTGTTTAAATCAGTACAGCAAGAAAACCGGGTCCCACGATGGTGTTGTGGTCGAAAGGATCTTCCAGCCTCCACACTACTTACCAGGTCTCCGATTTGGGTTTCTTGGGGGCGTCCTGGCCTCTCACCACAGCTGCAGCCAGGATTCCGAACCTCCCTCTTACAAGGGTTCCAGTTGCCAAAGTGTCACTTTCCAGGGTTCCTTTGTGGGTTCTAGCATCCTCTGGACCAGCCTCTAGGGCTCCACCCTTAGGTTCTGTGTTTTCTGGATGAGCTTCCAGAGCAGGGGTGTCAAACTAATTTCTATATGGGGCCACTTTGGCGTCATGAAGTCATGAAAAGGGCCGGTTGCACGTGTATAGACGATACTTTTCATTTCATAATTTCATTCCAGTTCAGATAGAAGTATAAAAAAACACACTAAAACATAAAAGTAGCAACCTTAGGCCCAGTTTATACAGTTTATCTGCAAAACAAGTTGATATTGGGGTGAGTTACACTTACAGGAGGCACAGTTTTAGCCACTTTATACACTTTAAAAAGGATATATGCCTCTACTTTATGAGATATGCTTTTTTTTTGGCTCTTGAGGGCCGGATAACTTACCTTGACGGGCCGGATTTGGCCCGCGGGCCTTGAGTTTGACACCTGTGTTCCAGAGCTTCACCATGGGTCCCACATCCCTCCTGGTCTGCCTCCTGCCTTGGGTTTTGTTTTTTCTTTGTGTTTGCTTTGATATATAATTATCGTCTCTCGGTTAACCATTTTGTGTTAAGTTAAGCTGCAAATGTTCTGTTTTATTATGAAAAAAACTTTATTATTTTCATCCTGAGACTCTGTCTCCATTTTGGTCTAGCTCCCAACCCACAAAGCATGGCAACGGCACTGGCACAGGTTCCAGACCCTCATCTCTATCTCTGCATTGAGATTGTCTCTGCTGATGACCCTTGTTACTAGTGAAGGATATTCTGCCACATACCTTCACACTGCCCTTCAGCAAAAGCTTGCTTGGCAGTGGCAGAGAGGATTTGGCAAGTTTTCCACAAGGGTAACCCACAACACTCAACTTTGCTGCTCCACCTGCAAAAAAAAGCATTTTCCTTAGGAATTTGGCATCGAAAGGGAAAGAAACAGGATTCAACTGCCAACAAGTAGTTGGGAAAACAGAGAAAAGAATCAATTAGACTCAGGACCTGGGCACCATATATGGTAGTGTACTTTAAAGCGTTGCAGAGACTTTCCTCTTGATACCAAAATCATACTAATGGTTTATGTTCACTACATTCTAACAACTGGATCTGAGTTTGTGGGAAAATAAAAAGCAGATGGTTGACCCCATCTCTTGCCCCAAACACCAGTTTCTACCTGACTCTTTAAATCAAAGCAGCCAATTAAATTACTAACGTATATTTCACTGACAACAGAGTGCTTATTAGGAAACATATTCTGGTGCTTTTAGTCTAAGAGTTGTCAGCCTCTGGGTTCGGGCCTCTGTCACATCTCCAAAACAACGGCAATTAATAACAAAAAAACAACCGAACTAATACCCGCGACATAAATTGCACCCATCCTTAAGCCATGCCATTTTTTTTTCCCCCTTGTCTTGTTGCGCTCCTCGTGAACAAACCTCGTCCTCATTTGCAGTTTAATTCCTGTTGCCTGTGCGGCTCAGCATGCCTAATCCCGCAGTAACCTAAATGAGGCCTGTGTTCTCGAACTAAACAGTGTCTGTTCCTGTCTCGGCCTCACCGTCTCACCCTGAGCCCAACCCCAACACCCCCCCAGCCCCCCTCCCCCCCAGCATGAATTTGCACACTGCAAATGTGAACACTCTGACACATTCGTCAAAAAGGCTTGAAATCTTAATTCGTTTTTTTTTTCTCGAGTGCAACTCTCCATTTCGTTCATTTTTCTCCCCGCAGTGTGATTTTTTGGGAAAGAGAAGATAGCCAATTAAATAAATCTTCACACCTTGAGTGTATCCTATGCAAATGCTCCTGCAGCGGCGGAGCCGGGTGACAAATTCTGGCTCTTAGCTCTTCCTCTCCCCCTTTACCTACGGTAAAAAGGTGCTTAGATGGAAAGAGGATTACAGCTCGCCTGCCCACCTGAGACGCCTGTTGGGGGGGGGCTTTATTGTGTTTGTGCGTGAAAATCCCCTTTGCTAAAGTGCTGACGAGCCGTGGCAAAGTGCCAAGACAGAGCGAGAGAAATTCAAATTGTGCCGTTGGTGAGTGCATCCTGATTGTATTTAGATAGAGCTTGACGCAGCAGCTGTTCGTTTAGGAGTGTGCATTTGTGCACTGTAAGGTGCAAGCCTGATTTATATTTGTTCCTAAAGGGGGGGGGGGTTGCATTTGTCACCAACTCCAGCTGCCTTAAAGTTCCCGCCTACCATTTTCATGGCTTTTGTTTAGCAACATCCACACATATTAGCATTTCTTCTCTTTTAAAGATCATATATTTCTCTTCTCCAAGTGTGCGGTCTGTACGTCTACTAATTTCGCCCTTTGAAAAAAAGAAATTTGGATAAAGTTGCAGACAACTGACGATGAAGGTCAAAGCTGAGTTACCGATACAACTCTTTCGCTTCCTTTCGTTAATGCGTTCTAATTTCTGGGTTGTTTGTTCTGCAAGTTATTTGGAGAACTACTCTGAATAGCTCTACTATAATAATCACCTGTATTGTCATACCAGCATGCATTCCAATGACATTTGCTTGCTCCAGCAGCAATCAGGGGTTAAGGGTCTCGCTCAGGGAGCCAGAGCAGCAGTCTGCGGGAGTTGAACCCAGAACCTCCTGGACACAAGCCCAATGCTTTCAACCACTATGACCATGAAAGAAGCCATCATTAATGGAACGCAGATAATGCGATTCACCATGGCAATGGGAGGAAATAAGTAGCCTCAAAGTGCGCATTTCCCTTGAGTGGAATTAGAAACCTTTAATGATGACTTATGGAGAATAACAAGACATAATTAACAAAAAGAAACAATGCTGTTGCCGCCTATAAAAAGGGAGAGTTAGTGGCAGAGATTGGCTGAAAAAGTCAATCCATGAGTGATATGAAAATTATTTGACAGAGAATTAGAGCTGTATTCTCACACTACACTCATACAACACCCAAACAAAAAAAAGGGAAGGGGGGTATTGACTACATGTCCATAGGTGCAATCTGACAGGTATAAAAGGACGTGGCAGCCAATCGAGATGAAGTATGAAAATACAGTTTAATAAGTTACAAGTTGTTCTTATGTTTAACCTTAATCAACTAAAGCATTAATTGGCTATAATCCACCTTTACGATTAATGATGAAAAAATAATAATTTTAAGGCTTTGGGATGCCAGTGGACCACATTAATGGAGAAAACACACAGCGGCAAATCTCTTTAGGGGCGGTTGGCTTATAAAAAAATTACTCCAAGAGGGCATCTAACATCAAGAGACAGAGCAGATATGGCATCCACGGGAGAGTTCTCAGGCAAAAAGCAAATCTGAGAAGAAAACATAAAGTCAATCGCACATTTGTTTAAATAAAACATCTTGATGATGCCTGAGACACATGTAGAAGTATTCAATGCACTGTTGAGAGACACATTTGAACTTTTGTGGCACATTCTCTTTACATATGGCATAAAGTAATCCAACATTTGAGAAAAAGGACATGCCACCCTAAGTCAAACATGATGGTGGTAGCGTGATGATCTGGGGTTACTATGCAGGTCCATGACTTGGACAACTTTCTGTAATCAATAGAACCATAAAGTCTGTCCAGAAAATGCTGATGGAAAATATCCAGCTGTGACCTCAAACTCAAACACCGTTTATAGTTATACAGCAGGACATTGATCTGATGAACACCAGGATTACCTTTAATTACTCATTAAAACATAAAAAAAACTTCAAAAAAGCAAACAAACAGAAAAACAGAGGTTTTGCAGTGTCCTAGTCAAAGTCTTGACTTAAGTCCAATAGAAGTGCTGTAGTATGAACTTAAAAAGCAAGCCATGCTCAAATAACCATCCATTGTGGCTCAGTTGAAACTATTCTGTAAAGAAGAGAGGACCAAAACTTCCTCAACAGAGATGCAAAAAAACTCATTGCCACTTATCTCAAACACTTGATGACAGTTATTGGTATTAGGGAGCAATCATATTTTTTGTTGTTTTTTTTTCCCCACACACAGCCAGTTAGGTTTAGACATTTTTTTTATTCCCGTAATAAATTCAATCATTTGGAAACTGCATATTGTATTCACTCTGTTGATTTTATGCCTGCTGATGGAGCAAATACATTTCCACAGGATTCCACAGTGTGTGTGTGCCAAACGTCTGAACAAACTGAATATTCACCTTTTTACTGAACGTTCCCGAGACCTTGCAAACACGTGTGGTTGTTAAACTGATAGATTTTTAGCTTCTGGTCTTTTAATGTACTTATTCTTTTTCGCATTGATGGATTAACAGAAAGAGCTGCCGAAACACCTAGAACATCTGCAGAGACCCTCGCTGTACCTTTAGGCCAGCTCCACCACAAATCATTCTGCAGCCACTGGAGTGCAACGGTGGCAGTCTGTCATTACGCAACACGCGCTCCATAAATTAAATTTAGATTTTATTAAAGCTACTTGATCTTTCGTACCAAACACCTGTCATTCGCCTGGCAATATGGCTGCGTGTCAGCATGCTGGGAGGCATGCGATGGGCCCTCTGCTAATGTTTTGATTGCGAATTTAACCTTTTGGCAGCCGGCAAAGTGAATGCTTGTGTGGTCGAGTCGGCATCTATTTGAAGCCCAAGTCGTTATGCTTGGCATCGGCACAATGCGTGAATGTTTTAGGCACAGACATCAACCCAAACAGTTAATGTTGAAAAAAAAAAAAAAAAGAGAGGCAGGGTTTTTTTTTCTTTATTTTGTCCTTTTAGATAAAGTACAAGACTTACAAGCAGAGACGGGGATGAAACCTCATTTGCCGTTCCTATTATAGCCACCTCCGCACACACTGTCACCCGCTCACTGTCATCCTGTCAGTCTTTAACACATGCCTTCCCCTTTCCACGTCCGTTGCATCACTTTCACACAAGCCCGGCACGGTCAGAGGATGCACGCGCCTTGGTCTCCACTCACTGGACAGCGGGCTCTGCAGGGACATCGGTTTCAGATGCTTTTAACATTCTATAGACAGCTCGGCTCAAAGAGCAAGGTTGTGCAGCTGCAATTCAGAGGTTGAGAACAATAGCTGAAGCAGATTGGAGGGTAAGCCGGGGATAGTGGAGGATACTGGGTAAAAAAGTAAAGAGTAGAGACAAACCGACGAGATGCAGCATGAGCCCGTCGAAACCTTTTTTAAACCTTTTCCGAGATACACGTTCAACAAATCTGTAGCCTTTTATTCTAGTATGCAATAACACGGGGGCCCTGGTTTTACTGTGAATTTATTTATCCAGCCCAGTGGCGGCTGGTGAAAAAAAATCTTGGTGGGGCTGGCCAATAGATTTCCCTGCCTAACCAGGTGCATGGATTTAAATTAAAAGTCAGAAAATTAGTACGATTCCACAATAAGCATTTAATTAATAAAAAAACATTGTTCACAAAGGATTATTTTGGTGGTTTTGTCTTATTAATCCTTTTCACAGACTCATTCCAGAGGGTTTGCATACATTGTACATGTACGTATATTATTACGAAACGAACGTTTACGTCTTGAATTAAATATATATCATAAGTTTTTATTTATATAATGATTTAAGTAGAACAATGACTAGTGCAAAATTAAGTTGTATTTACTGGAGATGAAGTGTAGACTGCAAATTCTGTCGTGGTATGATGGCTCCCACAGTCGATTGTGATTGTCTGCCTGCGTCCTTTTCATTGAAATTATTAATTTCTTTCTTTGTCCTTCGGTAAATGAAAGAAACGTACATCCGACGATTTGGAATGCCTATTTGTGCAACCGGGAGCACAACAAGTTGTAGACATTGTTTAGATTCCAAAAATAAACTAAAAGTACGCTCTAATTCACCCGTTTTGTCACATTGGTAGGCGAAAACAGTACTGTTTTTGCCTACCACCGTGACCCGGATGTAGCGCGGATGTAGCTCGTGACGTCACACGTGAACTGGTCTAGACACCTATCAATGTGTAGCAGGGGCAAAGATTCCAGGAGCCCCAAAGCCATTCATTTTAGCGATGCTGATTGGCCAAATATTTATACATTTTCCATAGCAACAGTATACGATTGGCTATTTCGCTACACTTGTGGGGCTCCTTGAGAGACAGCCCCACAAGTGTAGAATAAGAGAAATGATACGTTCTGTCGGTGGAAATGCACTGTTAAATGAGAGTCAATTGATAGAATAAAATAGTAGAAGTGTTTTAATAATTCTTATTAGCGACGTACTATTAAGTAAAAACTGACATTAATAATACTTTTAAAATCTCTCTATATATATATATATATATTTACTTTTCCCCTCCACATCTAGGGAGGGCAGTGCCTGAGCGCCCCCTATGGGCCAGCCGTCACTGATCCAGCCTATTGCTTGTTCAGCTACAACCTTGGAACTGTGTATGTTGATGATCAGCAATCATGTCTCTGACTAAATCCTTGCACTTGAAGTAGACAAACTTTCTTTTGTCACCAAGATTTTCAGCTCTAACAATCTTAATGTCAGCAACATCTGAAAGAACATCATAATGCTGCCACTATAATGTATTACTGTAAGAATGGTTCTCCCAAGTTTTTCTCAGGACTTTTATGGTTCAATGTTATGTTAGCGGAGCCCTTTGTTCTATATGTTCGCTGTGTACCTGTTGGCTGCTTTCCATATCTGAGCCTTGTGGTACTGGGCCTAAATATGTCAGAGAAAAACGGCCCGCTAACACTTTGCGGATGATTCGGCTTTGAGTGGGTATCGGTCCCTGTCACAACGATACCTGGGGTCAATTGTGTGTCAGTTCTCCTTAGTGGGTGCCCTACTTCTAAGCACACCGGTTAGAATCCCGCACAAACTCACCAAAAGTGCGTGTTGACGTTTTTTTTATCGGCTTTGGGAAACATTAGCGGGCTGCCGCGGATTACTCCAACCGCTGCACCCAATCTGACCCTGATGAGATTTCTGCTTACATCCCAAACAGCCTGGAAGACGCCGACTGTCTCGCTATCATCTTTTTTTTATTATTCCTTTCATGCTCAGTTCCTATTCTCATTTGACTCAGGGGTGCCGAGTTCAAATTCATTTCAACGATGGGGGAAAGAATACCTCTGGAGCAAGAGAATGCGCCTAATCCCGCAAATATGAGCACTGTTTGTTTGGTGTCGCTGTTTAACGGAGCGACTGTATTATTCAAATTGTCTTAAGGTTTGAAAACTGCAAATCATTGCGATGCAGGGGGAAAGTTGTGGCGCATATCGCAACTTAGGGCGCCCTGCTTTCCAAAAGATACTGAATGAAACCTGAGTGTGGTGGAAGAGGCAGCATCCGTGCCGCGCGTGTGTCTGCTCTAATTAAGGATAAATACTCTTGAGATCCCGGTGATGCTCCGTGTATTAATAAGCCTGTGGGATGCGTCCCGGTACGTGTTTGCGTGCCTCAACAATGTGGAGGCACGTCTTTGAGAAAACAAAGGACTTACAGGTAAATCTTCTCTATGCACTGCTCAGTTCTCCTCTCTTTGGTCGCCGTTTCATTCCGGCCCCTTTTTGCAGTGATGATCTGGACAATCAGGAGGACACACCGGTGTGTCATGACAAAAAAGAGGAAATGAAAGAACTGATGTGGCAAAGACAAACAATTTCTTTTGCCCTTTGGTTTTGTTTTAACCCGTTGGAATGGTTGCTGGTTAATCGATTCCAACATTATTAACATGTAGACCTTACCTTCATAACAGGAGCCTAGTTTAGTATTCTGTGGCTGTATTCAAGGATTAAGATAAAACGTGGGATCTAATTTACTTTTTTCTCTTACTCTAGCAGCCTTTAAATAAGGTGGTTGGGTATTTTATGTCACAGAGCATCAGCATTATGATACATGGGTAAGGCCTGAAGTGGTTGCTAAAGATGCATCTTAAATTAGAATATTATTTGAATAATTGCCAATTCAGTTATAAAAAAACTGAATCTCAAATTATTTAATGTTTAATATGCAAAGCGTTTTGCTTGTTTGTGAATATCCAACGTTGACTTGCAGTTAAAGTAAAACCAAAATTCAGCTTCTCAGGAAAGGATATTGCATAAGACCAAGAGTGAAAATCAATACAGAAATGTTATGGCCTGCAGTCACTGCTATTAGCTACATGGTGGAGCAGTGTTTTTTTTTTTTTTTTTTTTTTTTTTAAGCCTTGAAGCCAGACTGTCCTGGTGTTGTTTGCAGGTTCTCTTCTTGCATGAGTGGATTCTCTGAAAATAATCTGGCATCCTCCCCCAGACCAAAAAACCTGACTCCTGGTAACCACTCAGAAAGCCGGAGACCTGATAATTCAGTCAGACCCCAGGGTAACTTCAACTGATGGATCAGGAACGGACTGAAGCGCACACAGGAGCCACTCCCAGAGGGAAAGACAGATTAGTGGTTGAGACCAGCTCAGTTAGCTTTAAAGGAGTAATAAGCGAAAATTTTGTTATTTTGGAAAGAACAATAAAAAAAAAATAGTGAAGTGAAGAACTAAAGGTAAAATCATTGATTTACTATGGACTGACGTCACGCTGCATCTCTTCATGTTGCTCCCCAGTCTCGTTTACATGGCCAGGCCACATGTAGGTGCTTGCATGTGAACAGCTGCCACTCAGGGCTCAGCCTCTCTCTGCCCGAAAATGCCACCGCCAGAGCAACGCAGTGTTGGAGCACCATGGCCGAGAACACCCCCAGCAGATCAAAATGTTCTCTTTATAAGAGCATTATAAAGTTATGAGCTTCTTCACTAGACATGTTCCTCCCAAAGGTGACGGTGTTTTGCTATGTTTTCATCCTTTATGAATATGCACATAGGAGGCGACGCATGACAAGGGAAAGGAGGGGCGTGGCTTGTCACATCTTGTTTTGGTCTACAGACAGTACTCAAGCACCACCTGGTAGTGAAATATTGCTTGTTGCTCCTTTAATGAGCACCAAATAAAAGGCACTAACCTTGAGACAGAAGACGAATCTAAGGTCCAGGCTTAAGTTGGTAATGAGAGGCAGCAGAATCAGGCATGGACACCGGCAGGCAGACAAGGTCAATAGACAGTTCAGAGTTCAGTGTCCAGAAAAAAAGAAGACAGCCGGAGACAAGGGCAAGGCAACCAGGTAGGGATGTTACGAGATGAGCCAAGGCTTTGAAGCGTGTCGAGCAATGAAGGGGGTGTTTCTGCAATGCACGTATCGAGGCTTGCTTCATTTGTGGGAGGAGCCGAAAATGATGACGGCCGAAGCCTCGCTACCCAGCCGTACCATGTGACCACTTCGGCGAGCGGTTCAGATTGCCTGGGGGTTTTGACAGGCCTTTGAGCGCCTCAGTATTCAATCAAAATATGGGTGTTTGTTGGAGAGCTGCGGTCAGTTCAGGTTTTGGGGAGAATCTTGATAGCTTGGTTATTAGAGTTTGGATAGAGTTTTCATAGATTGAATCTTAGAGATTGAAGTGAGTGAGCAAATGATAGAGGACGGAGCCAGCTAGGAAGAGGAGGAACTCACCTATGTGGGGATATTTTACTTGATTTCGCCCAATAAGTTAAGGTAAATCTAACATAGGATTCATAAGATTTGCTTATCAAGAACTGCATTTTTCCCTGTTTAATTTATTTATAGTTGTCTTTCTTTGCTGTCTCCATTTTATGACGCTACTACTGAGCTGGCAGCAGAGGACAATATTTCTGCCTCCAAAGTTGTTCCCCTCTTGAAAATCCTTCAGGAAGATTTCACAAAGTCAGCACCAACTGCAGCATTAGAAGCTGGAGACCACCTCATCAGGCAACTATGGAAAAGCTTCAGATATGGCAGTCCATGAGCATCCTATCCCTAGCTGCCCTCCTTGACTCTAGAGTCAAGGTCATAGGTTTTGGTTGGCTGCAGGTGTTATCCTCTTTTGAGTTTTTGTAAAAACTATACAAAAACTATTTTGTAAAGCTATTTATATGCATAAATCAAGCGGAGCACTATGGCGAAAGGTGTTTGCTCCACTTGTGAAAGCAAAATCTGTCCAGCTCTATTTGACATTGAGACATCAATTCCTATTGCCACATTGCTAGACAGGACACTAAAAAAAAAGAAAAAAAAAAAAAAGGATGACTTTGTTTTTTCGTTTGTTCATATAGTAGCACATATTTTTAATACATTTTCTTAATAAAAAACGAAAAACAAAAGCCTGTGTTAAAAAAGATTGATTAATACCAAAAACTGTTGAAAAATTCTTATTTCAAGTTCCACAACCACTTTAACTGTCACACTTTGGGCTTTTAACTGTTTCCTGAAGCAATTGGCTCAAGTGCTTCAAAGCCTTGTGAAGCCTCATCTCACCATCACTACAGACAGGCAGAAATCCACAGAATGAAAACTGGTCAACAGGCAAACAAGGAATGCTGGATGCTCTACTCACGCGATGGCTTTCAAGAATCTGGCAGCTACACCCTGGGAGAGGCACATACATATGCAATCTCCCCAGGTGCTGCAGCTCCGCTTAATTACAGTCGCTGCAGACAGGATCTCACAAACAGGATCACTACACTCTTAGGCTAATTAGTTCATTAGGTCTATAAGTTCCTTTAAAATGCTCAAGTTTTGAGTCTGAGTGTGTGGTTGAGTATTTCTCTGTTTCTCCATGATTTTCTAAATTTAAAATAATTATAATTTAAAAATTATAATTTGGGCTCAAAACCAGTGTCAACACGATAGACTTCCACTCAGGTAATAACACAGGGAGCTGAAACACAACTGAAATAGTGGCTGATCAGCCCGCCACTGACAAAAGGGGAAATACCAAATAAGCAGTAAAGACTGAATTGACAAAGACTGATGTACTAATTTTTAGGTAACACCATCAGGTCAGGTCTACATGCCCAAACCAGAAGGAAAACTCTAAAATTACCACACCAAATTCCACCCTTCCCATGCAATCTGACAGCAATGCAACCCACTAAAGTTGTTATGCAGTTTAAGGAGAACTGATGCAGCTGTAATTATTTTATTTGGCTGATGCCCGACAGCAACTTCAAGGTAACTGGTTACTCAAAAACACATTATTCTGTTGCACATAGCGCTGTGAATAAAGTACAGCAGACTGAGAAAGTGAACCAAATTGTGTGCACTGCAAATAGTGAACTAAAAGTTAAAATAAATGACGATGACATTGGTTGTCAGTAGGTGAAAGTTATTTTAGGAATGAAAAATAAGCAGCAAATAAAACTCAAGCATTACCATTCAGCCACTTGTCTAGTGTGTGGCAGCGAGGACCGATGTTTTAAGGAGCCTCGCTGCGTCCAAACATACTGTAGCCGTGCTGATGGACCGGGTTCTTAAATAAAAAGGAGAATTACTGTCCAGCAGCAAATCAAGCAAATAACTTCAAAGAAGCCAGGTTGTAGTCTTAGCCGTAACCCAGCACCTACCTTTAATTATATCACTTCTGGTGGAAAGGAAAAAAGGATCCACAGCAGCACTACAACACAGATGTATCCAGGATATGAGCCACAGCTATTGCATTTTTTGAATTAAGCCACTAACAATCCATGGATATAAAAACTGTTTTACATGAGCTAAAAAGCACAATAGTTGCTTGGGGTCAGGAGTCGGCAATGATTTAGGGAGCCGTATTCTCTGCTGGTGTTGGTCAGCTGTGTTTTATCAAGTCAGGATTTTAGAGTTCTTCGTGATTTTCTTCTGCTGGCAAACGTAACGGAGAAGGTGATTTTATTGTCAAGCATGACTTGGCGGCTGCCCACAAAGGCACCTGTTGTGATGGCCATGGTGTTACTGTGCTTGTTTGACCTGCAAACCGCCCTGACCTACACCCCATAAAGAATCTGAGATTTTGTGAAGAGGAAGTTGAGGGAGACCGGGCCCAGCACTGCAGATGAGTTGAAGGCACTAACAAAGCAACCTGGGCTTTCTAAAAAATCTCAGCAGAGCCACAGGCTGACCATTTCCATGCTGCATTGATGCAGTCTTCAAGCAAAAAGAGCCATACGGTGAGTACGAATGCTGTCGCTTTCAAACTTTCTGATACACTGAGTTGTTTTTTGAACCAGCTATAAGGCATAATCATGAAAATTAACAGAGATAAATACTTGTATATCCCCAGTTTGTAATAAATCTTCGTTATTTATGAATTTCACATTTGAGCCTTACTTACTGAGGCTGGTACTTTCTTCTTTTCTCCTCTTCTCTTTCCACTCACAGCAATCACATCACTTTTCATAATCAGGAATTCTGACTTGGGATTTATTTATTTATTATTATTTTTGCAGAATCTAGGTACCTCACAGTTATTTAGTCGACAAAGAAGTCATTTGGAGACTATTGCACATTCAGAAATGAAGTCCTTTGTCAGATAGCTAAAGCTCAGCACAACAAGGGTGCATAAAAAAGCAACAAATCTAAAGCAAAAGGGCTTAAAAAAGTTGCTGCAATCACCCTAAATTAAAACTGAAAGCACCTTGTGATTTATTTTAATTTTCAATATTGTCGTATTTACCAAAAGGGAAACATAGTGATGGCGGCGTCACGCTTTTGGCTTTTTTTTTCAGTCCTGAAATGAATGTAATGGAAAATTTGTGGTGTGACTAGAAGGCAAAATCTCCTCACAACCTCTGAGTTGATTTGTAGAACTACGACAAAGTTAATCTGACAAATAAACATAGATGTTGACTAAATCCTACCAGATAAGACTTCCTGCTGAGTATTAGTTTAAAAGTTTGAAGGTGTGTCGCCGGGTTCTTGCACCTTTTTCTATTTTTTCCACTAAGAGAATTACTTTTTTTACAGCATACATCTCAAGTGTATAAGCGGAAACAGCTTTCTATAGTTACTTTCTCATCATTTATTTCTGTCAGGAAAACCTTTTACTTGAAGAGAAGCTGTCACTCATTTATTCCATTTGTGTGCAGTTTGCAGTTAACGCCAGTGCTCGAATCACCCTTTCAACCATTAGCCTATTGGGCCGACAGTCAGCGGATGATACCTAACAGATCGAGCATTATCTATTAGACATTAAATAACTAAATAACTTATCCCTGACCTCTTATACTCACGTCTGGATCTAAACCCTTTGAATGAGCAAGTTAAAGCTTTTGTCATTTATAAGCATTTCTACTGCCTATGTTAAATAGGGTTTCTAGGAGAGCACATTCACCTTGCATCTCAGCTGTCCTTTCCTGGTCCTTCAGCCTCTTTTTCACCTTTAGATGACCTCTGAAGAAAAAAAAATAAAAAAAATAAACAAAAGGGACGAGGAAAAGGGGATTCAAAACGGAATGCTCTTGTTGTTTGAACTATCCGACTCCAACTCCAGCCATCCTTCTGCTCTCCCGTCGGTTCATCATCCTTCCTCCCTGCACACCTGCCACTAATTCCCTTCATTCGCTCTCATTAAGCCTCGGTAAATAAAAAACCTGCCGCTTTGACTCCATGCTATAGCGTGAAGAGTTGGTGCATCTGTTCCAGCGGCGAAAGCATATGACCTCTCTCCATCGTGGCCTTTCTAAGAACTTTATTTCCCCTTTAAGTCTAGAAGTAGCAGAAAAAAAAGTTGATATCGTTATAAGGCTTGAGTCCAGAAGAGTTTGTCTGCAGGTTTTTTTTTTTTTATTATTATTATTTTGTCAGGGGAAAGCCCCACAATTGACGAGCCTCTTTATTTTCCCAAGCACCAGGAAGGCTGACAGCTTTCGCTGTTTGTGCGATGCGGACATACTGCTATGTGGGTCAGGGTTCTGTTGCCAAGGCGCACAGATTAATGATGCAGAAAACCAAAGCTCCAGGGACAAAAGCCCCGCTGACGACTGGGCAAACGCTCGCAGAAGAAGTTCATCGCCTGCTTTGGTAATTGATCCGGTGAACGATGTGTAATTAAGTCAATAAGGTGCTAGCAATTAGCCGTAGCCTGCAAAAAGCATAAAATAGTAAACGATGTTCATAATCATATTTCTGCTTCCTCTATGGCAGGGCATTGCAAAGATCAATGTGCAAGGCTCCATGCATGTTGTTTCAACAACCTTTTGTAAGCTGCACCGACTATCAGAGATGTTTTGTCACTTTCGCTTTCAGTTTTCTGTCACCCCTGAGGGAAAAAAAAACAAAAAAAACATGAAATGTGGTGTTTTTAGGCTTCCACCTTTGTAACCATCTGTTCTTCCAATCCTCTGTTCCCCCCTTTCCCCCACCGCCAGCGCCCATCTCCAGCGGTCTCTGGAAAGGTCGCCAGTCCATCACAGGACAAGGCGAAACACGTTGGTGAAATTGATATGACTTCAGCCTGCAATTATCGGAGGTCTGGTGTCCTGCGGCTTTTAGGAGTGGTGCCGCTCTATCTCAATTAAATAGTCAGGTCCTTTAAGGAGGCCGTTAAAGCCACGCGTGGATGTACTTTGACGTAGAGATTAGCTCTCCTCCCAGGCACTCTTCTGGATCCAGAACTTTACCGAATCTCTGTGAAGCTCTATTCATGAAAAAAAAAGAAAAGAAAAAAACACATGCAAGAATTGTATTGAGCTTAATTAAGGTCAGGTAAAGGTAAATGTATGCCATTTTTCCACTAAACTGGCACTAGTACGTTCCACTGCTTTAGCATTAACTCTGACACAGAATATTTGCTCCTACACTGAATTATATGCCTTTAAATTTGTAATCCAGATTAGTCCACGTGAATCGCATGGATAGATCTTTTCATAGATCTTTAAAGGATGATGTGACTGGTTACGATGCTGTATATAGCATACACATATCAGCTGTTAAAGCAGATAAAAAATAATAGCAAATACCTACCTCCTATGCAGGAAAACTAAATCATGTGATTATATCATCCCGAATGCATTGACAACGTGTCCCCCATTTTTTTTTTTTTTAAGAAAGTTTAGTGTTTACAAAGCTGAAATGGGAGTTATGTTTTACCCATTTAGTAATTACTTCAAGCACAAAGCCATGAGAGAAAACAGAAAAAGCTGATGGACAACCCTTTGCAGTATGAGGTTAAAGTCTAATCAAAACCTTCTTAAACCTTAGAGGAATTATTCAAAGTTCTGGTGTCTACATGTGGTGATATGCAGTTGCAGGTGTCTAAACGCGCTCTGTTTTTCGTTCTAAGGGCAAAAAAAAAAAAAAAAAGCTCTGAACTCCGACACAGCAGTACTTCATCTTCCACAACTTCCTGATCATTTTTCTTCCCCTTTCTCTCTTTCTTTTGCCCGAGGTGCACGGTTGACAAACTCTTAGTTTTCCAGCTGAATTCCAACTTCACTTCAAAAAAAATAATTAACGACAAAGTACCGAGGGCTGCCTCTGAGAATAACCAAAAAAAAAGAACATTCTGGAGAAGATAGGTGGGAGGTCGCTCTAAAGAAGACGAGGTTTTCAGCTCGGCGAAGCAGGGGGCTTTTTTTTTGACAGCTAGACATGAGACCGGCTTCCTTTTTTTTTTTATTACCCCTTATATTCATTCCATTCCCCCTTATTGGTCCCTTTCTTTCTGATCTGTGTCTTTTCGCCATCTCCTTTCTTCTCTCTGCTGCGCAAATGACCCTGGAGAGTTGGCAGGCTGTGAGCAGAAGCTAGTCAATCAGGAATGGAGAAATGAGGGAGGTGATCCAAGCCATGCTGGAATCCCAGCCTGTGTGTGCGTGTGCGTGCGTGTGTGTGTGTGTGTGTGTGTGTGTGTGTGTGTGTGTGTGCCTGTGTTCCAGCAGGGGGTTGTCAGCGCAGGTTGGCCTGACACGGGAGTCAGTTTCAGAGGTTGCCTAGGAAATGAGGCGGAAACAATCCTGCTAAAACCGTTCTTAAGGCAGACAGGGAAAGTGACTTTGGGGAGTTAACAGCCACTCTAAGAGAGGACGGGCTGGGCCAAAGTTTAAAAAGAGGAAGTTTTGTTTACTGCTTCTTTTTTTTTCTTTGTTTTATAGAAGAGCCGGGCTATTATTTTATGTCCTTTTTAGAGTTGGAAGGAGTGACCCTGACCTAAATAGGGACTTTCTAATTACCCCGGCAACGGTGTGTTTATCTCATTTGGACACCTTGCCTGTGTTATACATCCCGGAGACAAAGCAAATTAAAGATGCAAGGTGGCCCGGCACCTGGCTGTTCAGCAAATTGTGGCTCTATGGAGCAACTGTAGAAAGGTGGCCTGGTTAACACAGATTATTAAAAGCCCCTTAAAATGGTCCAGATTTTCTCATGTTACACCCACAATATAGACACTTAAAGCAGGGTTGGGTCAAAAAATAATAATAATAATAAAAAAAAAATCCCAAGGTTTGAACATCTGCCAGAGCAGCGTCCGTAATCTGAAAATGGAAAGAGGTCCGACTGCAAACCTACCAAGATCTGGCCGACTACCTGAGCTACTATACCAGGGGTGTCAAACATGGGCCGGATCCGGCCCGCTGAACAATTTAGTCTGTGTGGCTAAATGCATTTAGCCTCGTGAGACCATCCTGATCTCGCAAGCTTTCAAGGTTTCACTCGCAGATCAGTCTGGCTACCCTCCGTTAAAGAAAATTTGGAGCCGTTCACCAAACGAACGTCCAATCAGCGTTGGCTTTGAGGCGGGTTGAGGTGTGACGCAACGAGAAGCGCGACAGTTCAGTCTAAAGAACATGGTGGCTTCAGCCGATGAAACTAGCGTTAGCGTGGCTATCGAGCAAGTTTTATCGGAATTACAGAGTATTTCTCTGCTGAGCTAACGAGCCTTTACCTGCAGCAGCAAGAGTAGCTTGGCTTGTGGTTGTGTTTTCGTCGTTGCTCTGTTACGAGCGACGACGAATCTGATTGGTTTATTTGGCCCGTCTATCACCAACATAGGCCAATCAGCTAACCAGTATTTTCGCCCCTTCCCAAAATTACTTCAACGGAAGGTTTCCAGATGGATATGCGGAGCAAATCTATCTGGCAGAGTCAGGTAAAAATGCATTATCATTATATAAAAAAAATATATTTTTACCAGTGTACTTGCTGGCAATGTGGCAATAAGAATTGTGGTCTTAATGCCAAAAAGTGCTCATCAGATTTGACTTTCACAAGTGGAGCAGTACGGCTTTTGCCATAGTGCTCCGCTTGATTTATTAATGTGAATAGTTTTATTATGATTCATGCGGGGAATATCTCAAATGATATGGACACTACAATGGGAAAGTAGGAGAGGAAAGGAAGAACAAGAAGAACAAAAGAAAAGGTGAAAGAAAGAGGAGATAAAAGGAAGAGAAGGATAAAACAATTATTGAAAAAAACATGTACTTCGTTTAATTGAAAACCTGCAGTTCCTATATTGTCCACGAGGAGCGCTGTGTTTTAATTAGCAGATTAAGCTTCAGGTGTGGAAAAATTTAAATCATTTCTTAATTTTTATCTGTTTGATGTATTTTGTCATGTAGGACCGTGTTTTTAAGTTCAAAAAAATGTGAATAAATGTTTTTCAACATTGTCCAATCACTGTGATCAGTTTTTATGCATAAGTAAATGTTTAACTGAGTAAAAGTATTGTTGAAATTGGACATACTTTTCTTAAAAACGCTGAGGTTATTCATAATATATTGTGTAAAAGTGAAATTCATTTAATATAAAAATCAACAACAAGCCCACATGTATTAGTTCTATTTAATCTTGCAATGAGTTTATCTCGTGTGGCCCTCTTGAGATCAGATAAAGCTGTATGCGGCCCCTAAACCAAAACGAGTTTGACACCCCTGTACTATACAGTGCTAGGAGAGCACTACTTGGAGAAGTAATGGAAAATATAGAGGAGCTGCAGACAATCCGTTGACCGGACATGTATTTGTTTATGCTGGCCTGCAAGAGTTGCAACATGAATGCTGTTGTTAAAAGAAAACCTAAATAGGTCTACTCCATAGTTTGGCACAAGGCATGTAGGGGACACGGGGATGTGGAAGGAGCCCCAGTTCAGACAAGACCGACGTTTAACACTTCGGCCGGCATGCTAAACAAAATTACCTGCAAATCACCCGAAACAGACGTGCCTCGGTGAGCCATGGCGGTGGCAGCATCACGCTGTGGGGGAAGCTTTTTCCTCCACAGGGAGTGTAAAGCTGGTCAGAGTTGATGGAAAAAAAAAAGATGGATGACGTTGAATAAAACACGGTCCAGGAAGAAAAAACTGTTAGAGGCTGCCACGGATTTGAGAATGAGGCGGAGGCTCACCTCCCAGCGTAGATCAAAGCACATTAATGTGTTCTAATAGTTCAGGCAAAGACCTGAATCCAATTAAGAATCTGTGGCGAAGACCTAAACATCCAGTCAGACTGTTTTGAGCTTTTTTTACAAACAAACAAGGGCAAAAATGTCCTACTTTACATTTGTAAAGGTAGTAGAGGCCCCAGAAGACTTGCAACTATAACAGCAGTTACACTTTTAACTCAGAGGCCTGAATGCAAATGCACGCCGCACTTTTAAGATTTTAATCTGTGGTTAAAAAAAAGAAAAAGAACAAAATTTAAAAACCATGTCTTCTTTTTCTTCCATTTAATCAATGCTTATTATTATATTGGTTTTGTTACATCACGTTTTAGTAAAATACTTGAGTTGGTACGAATGCTTTTGCAACGCAAACAGAATCTTTCTCTGCAGTTGATTTAAGGGAAACTCCACATGAGGCGTAAAGGCCAGATATGACGGGGCACGCATCCAGGTACTCTCCTGAGACGTGTAGAAATGGAAGGGGGGAAAAAAATGATTAAAAGCTAATTAAACACTCCATTAAATAAATGAATGTTCTTCCCTGTACTGTGCAATGAGGTTCATGTATCACGCCCAGCTGTCCAGCTCAGCGTGGGCTCCTTCATTTGTCACCGGCCGTGTGGGTTTTTTTCGTAGCGCCGGCATTGCTCTGTTGATCCACTTCCCGCACACCAACACTTTCATACCTCCTTTTTTATGACCTGGAAATCAATTTCACCGGCTCCGTCACATCTCTGAACATTCCCCCCGTCGACGCATTCCCAGACAACGTCCTTTAGATTTAAACGTTTCACTTCACCTCTAAAAAAGCATTCTGTTTGTTCTTGCTTTAATGCTTTATATAAGCTGGATGTAGCGTTTAGAATTTCTAAGCTTTTTCAACGGGGCCAGCGGAAACACAGGGAGCTCGACTTGCGAATCCCCAGATGTAGCGAACACAGCATGCTGAGCCCGTAAAGCTAATGAGATAAAATCCAGTGTGCTAAATTGCAGAATTCACCTTAAGCCTTCGTTATGTAACCTCAAACCCACTGTTCTCACAATAAACAGCGGCTTTGATGCCGGACTAATTTGGCAAAGCTGTTCACTAACTAGAGCAGCACCAATTAACACAAGGTTTGCTTTAGTCTCTTTTTTTATGATAAATATTTATCATTTTTACCTTGTTTTTTTTTTTATGCCATGGAAGACAGCTTTGCCACAGGCCTCTTTTTTCTTTCTTTTTGCTCATTGTTCCCTTAGTTTTAAATGTTTTTTCAGTTTGGGAAAGTTGCACAATATTCTGCATTCCCGAATTACTCGCCTAAAATAGTAATTTGAACTTGCAAACGCATGGTTTGCAGAGAAAACACAAAACGTGAAGCGTTTTATTGCGTTTCATAACCACAGATCGAACTAACTTCAGTTAGAGGGGGAGTTTATGAAGATCTCGCTCTAATTTGAATCTGTAATTTGAGGTGGGGAAAAAAAAAAACATTCTTTCTTCAAATGAAATGGCCTTTATTCAACGGATGGAGAGCTAAAGCTTAATTTTCCCTAATAGAGCGTTCTGCGCTAACACTAGAAGATTTCACCAGCAGTAATTGAGAGGCACAGTGGGAGAGATTCACTCAAGGAGTTTATCTAATTAAGGTTGCATTCAAGTGAGAATTATTATCCCTGTATCACCTAAATTTATTCGGGATTTTGCCTCATAGACGAAGAAGTTAGACACCTAGAGATATTTGTCTGATTTGAATGGAAAAAAAAAATCAACATTTTTGACGCAGCATGATTCCAGTTCGGCTTATGGTGCAATTGCCCAGCTATGATGCAGGTGTTGTAGTGGATCTGTATATGAAGTTATGTGTATTTTCATCCATAAGTTTCGGATCATCTAAAGGTCTTTGCTTGTATCTGCAGGTGCACAGCTGGCTGGACCGCACTGACCTGGTATTAATGATTTGTTGTATTGCATTCATTTCTGAGGGAGGGCAGAATTCATGGTTCAGGCGAGGATGGCAAGTTGGTCTGATTCTGAAGCAGCGAAGGAGCCCAGACCTTCATGCTGCCTCCACCGTCATTAATTGTAGCTAATGTTTTGCTGCTGTTCTTTTATGCAATTCTGTTATTTTACAACAGACTTAATGGGAAGCCTCAGAAAAAAGGTTCACTTTATTCAAACCAGTCCACATAATTCCTTTTTTCCAATAGTCTTGGGGCTCATCAAGAGGTTTTGTTTCGCAAATGCAACCGCAGAGTTTTAGTCAGCCTTAAGATTGGTTTTGGAGACCATGTTGGGCTAGTCTTCCTCTTAATGATAAATCATGAACTCTGGCCTTAACTGAACCAAGCAAGGTCTGTGGTGCTTTAGATCTAGTTCTGGGTTACACTGCAAAAATACAGCTATACATAAATAAAATGTTCTTAAAATGAATGTATTTGTCCTTGATTTGAGCAAGTTAATAAGATGATTTGCCAATGGAGTGAGTATTTTGACCCCTAAAATAAGATAATTAGATATACTTCACTTAAAATAGGAACAATTCATCTCCATCATCTTATTTCAAGTGCAGGATGTCTAATTATCTTACTTTAGGGGTAAAGAAGATACTCATTCCATTGGCAGATAATCTTATTTACTGGCTCAAATCAAGGACAAATAGACTAACTTTAAAAACATTTAATTTTTGTAATAAAAAATAATTTAAAATAAAATAAAAACATTTTAATTTTGTATAAAACTTGTTTTTAGATCCGTTTTTGCAGTGCAGCATTTGCAGATGGACTCCTGGAGTGGTTCTGGAAGGCCAGACACTCCTATAAAGGTTCACCACTGTTCCATGTTATCCATTTGTGGATATGGTTTCTCACTGCGGTCCATAAAAGCCTTAGATATGGCGTTGTACCCCTTTCAAGGCTAACGGCAGGTCAGAGTTTCTATTTGAGGATATCCAGCTCAGCTGTTCTCAAGCCCAGCTCTGAGGATCTGCTGTCCTGCCGGTGTTTCCCTGCCAGGAACGTGATGCAATATGTTTTAATGTCAGGTGTGCTGCAGCGTAAACATGCCTTAAACAGGGAAAGCGGGCCCTGAGGACCAGAACTGTAAAACCACACATTTAGCCTACGCCGTGTTGTCAAGCGGGTTCTGTTCAAGGTTCCAGTTCCAGCGTCGCACAAGTTGGACTTAGTTTCCATAGGTGAAAACAATGTGCATTCAATCTGGGTATTCCTGTCTTATGTTGCAATGTGTTTGATCTTAAACGTTTAAGTGTGCACTGCAAAAACGGAACTAAAAATAACTAAAATCTTCTTGGAAGGAATGCATTTATCCTTGATTTGAGCTGGTAAATAAGATGATCCACCAATGGAATAAGATTTATGCACTTGAAATTGATGATGGAGATGAGTTCTTCCTACTTTAAGTGAAGTATATCTAATTATCTTATTTTAGGGGTCAAAATACTCATTCTATTGGCAGATAATCTTATTTACCTGCTCAAATCAAGGACAAATGCTCTAATTTCAAGAGACTTTTACTTATTTTTTTGTTCTGTTTTTGCAATGTGACCAAACAGCAAAAAAAAAAAAAAAAAAAAAAGATCAGTTGAAGGGACAAAATCTACTTTACGTCTCGGTAAAAAAGCGTTGAGGTGCTTCTGTGGGAAGTTAGGTTTCTCGGTTGTTCTCCAGCCAATCATGCGCGAGACTGGTGGGATCAGCATCTCCTGCCTAGTGACAATCTTCCAGATCACGAGGACCAAACATGGCCGCTTTGCTAAAAAAAAAGAGCACAACAGTATGACTAATTTCATCAATATTGGGCAGTTGGTTTCACATATAACACATATTTACATTTTTATGCAAAAGTAAATTTTTGCATTAAGATAGCATGAACAAAGAAAGGTTTCAATTGCAAAATCATATTTTAACCCGTGAAACGAAGTTACCAGTCTACTTGTGGTTTATTCACTCTGTGCGGTTCAAATGTAAACTGGTTCAACGGGAATCCAACGCATACTAACTAAATGCAATTAGAACAATCTCCTAAAGCCACGTTCTTGATCTCTAGCCTTTTCCCTTCGTTTGAAAGGGTTCTAGGAAACCCCCCTGAACTCATTAGAGCGCCGGAGCATCCTTTTTGGTAGCGCGGCACATAATGTACTTGATTCGGATGCGGGGCTCTTCTGTTCTGGGAGTCTCGCAGGGAAACAGAAATCCACATATCGCAATTTCAAAAGAAGCATGTTTATTCATACCACTGTTGAGAATCTGAAGGCGTGTCTTTGGAACGCCATCTTTCCTTTTGTTCTATAATGGAGGACATACATAATGTATAAGGCCGGCTACAGCTAATTAACTGTTATGATAGGCTTTTACAGAATGCATGAATAAAATCAATAATAATGCTCAATATTTACTCACACAGTCCTCTCATGAATCCCATTAGGTGGTTTTCTTATTCGAGCGTGCGTCTCGGAGGGAACTTTTAATTCGCAGTACCAGCGCTTGACAAAAAAACAACAACAATCTCGCTTTCTGGTTGCATTTTAAGATTAACGCTGTCTAGCTTTACGTTCTAGAAGTTCTGAGAGGTGGAACGTTGAGCTGCTCAAACAAGTAATATTGGTGTCAGCATAACGCCGAGACACCCTAGGACCCATCCCCGCAGATAATAACCCAGACACACCCCTCTGTCAAACAAAATAAAAGCACTGCTTCATCAGCTTGTTCCTTTTATTATCTGTTGCTGGCATCGCGGCGTGTTTACAAGACAGCTCCTTATTGTGTCTCCCGATCTTATCCCCTGCCCCCTTTCATTTCCGTCTGCCGTCTTTCATTTAAACTCCGCCATGCAGCACCTACGTTCGCCAAGCCTCGTCGAAACCCACCGCTGAATATGCCACAGCCTCCGAGGTGTCCCCCCCCCCCAACAAAAAACAAACAAAAAACTTTCCTCTCCATTCTTCTTTTTTTCTCCTCTTAGAGCTCAAGAACAACTGCATTCTCAGAGGTAATGCAGGCTCTGCCAAAGAAAATCGTGGAGATCCCTCAGAGGCAAGCTGGGGTTTAAGGTAGGAGGAGAGGGGATGGCGAGCGGGGAGGTAAGGAAGGGTCAGAAGAACAAGAAGGCGATAGAGGAGTGTTTGTGTGAACGCGGGGGCACCCGAGGAGACGGACGGGAGATAAAAACCTCTCAAATGGACAAGATCCCCCCCCACCCCCCCTCAAATGAACTCGTTGCCTCTTATGCCTGCCAGAGCTGTCAGGTAACTGGAATAACGGAGGCCAAACACACTTTCACGATGAAAATAATTGTTGTGATTATTGTTGCTATTTTTAAGCTTAAATATTAATTATTATTAAGTACCTTAACACATACAGTTACCCGTTACTTTTACATTGCCTTCGAAAAGTAGTTGTCCCCACTAAGAGGATGTTTTTTCTAGCTTAAATGTTTAAATTAGTAAAACAAATTTGAACCAACCTGACCTTGTCTGAATAAAAACAGACAAAAAAATATAACGTGTAACTGTGAAATAATGCAGGCCAAACACACTTTCGTGATGAAAATAATGATTATTGTTGCTATTTTTAAGCTTAAATATTAATTATTGTTAAGTGCCTTAACACATACAGTTACCCATTACTTTTACATCGCCTTTAAAAAGTGGTTGTCCCCACTAAGAGGATGTTTTTTCTTGCTTAAATGTTTAAATTAGTAAAACAAATTTGAACCAACCTGACCTTGTCTGGATAAAAACAGACAAAAAATAGTGTAACTGTGAAATCCCTGCTGTTTTGGTCCTGCAATGCGCCGGTGCTGCCCCACCAGTCAGGAATTAGCTCCAGCTCCCCTACAACCCTGATTAGGATTAGTTGGCCACAATGAAGTGTAAAAGTTGCAATCCAAAAATACTGTTTTCATGAAGAACGGTTCTAGCTGGGACTTGAACACATTCCACCTTTTTAGTTTTTATTTAGTTGTGAACCTGCCAAAAGGAACAAGTTCATTTTTGTGTGTTGAATAATTTTAGATAAACTGTCTTTTTTTTTTTTTCAAGAATCAGGTTTTTGTCCAAGGTTGACTTGGTTGACATGCACCCCTTGGCATAGAAATTCTTTGTACCTATCAATTATTTAAGATGTCAAAGTACTGTAGCTCTATACAAGGTTCAGAACTTATTTAGCTGTCAACTCACAATACACTTTGTATTCTATACATATATAATGCGTTCCTCTGCGGCTCACTCCGGGTATTGAACGGTTCAACAACTTGCTCAAGGACAACCCAACTTGTAGAGGTTGGGGATTAAACTGCCGACCTTGCGTTTGAAGGACGGCTCCTCTTCCTGCTGAGCCGCGGCCTCCGCAGTGATATTATTAAACCAATATTACTCCTTTCGCCCGCTTTACTGGCGTCCGCGCTTCCTGTAGGACCTGCACTGTGAACTGCAGCTGCGTATACTGCCTCATGCCCCCAAGCGCAACTTCTGCTTCGGTTTGGTTTTCTGAATTTTTGTTTTGTTCTTTGAACTGAAAGCAGAAATGCGCGTTTTTCCCCCCCGAGGGTGAAATAAAAACCTGCAAAAGGTTTTCTTTACACTTCAGGGGAAGCGTACACATAAAAAAAGAGCTTTTTTTTCTCCCCACGACACAAGCAGCTGGAATGAGAAGAAGCTCGGCCGATCCGTGGAGATAAGGTGGAGAAGAGCCACCGCTCCTCTGCATTGAAAGCTGTCAGTTCATGTGATTCTAATCTCTCTTTAAAGGTTTTCTGGACACGTTCCGCCGAGGAAACCCCTAAAACTAGTACGAATGTTCATATTGGGCCTGGGAATACATTAGGATCCCCCAGAATGAGCTCGCCACTCACAAATTAAAGGTTTCCCTCCTTGACCCAGTCTAGGCATGAGCGGATGACGGTGAATGGCTTAAGCAGCACATTATCAGGCGTCCTACGGTGGTCTGCTGTGTATTTTTAAAAAATACTGCCGTATGCAGTTTGCAAGTTTCCACCTTTCCCCCCTTAAGGAACACGCATAAAAAAATGGACACCTTTGTTACTTTGTGCATGAATGGTGCATCGCCATTATTTTTATAACCTTACATTGTCCTTAAGCCATACGGCGAGTCGCCAAAAAGGATTTTGCAGACCCACATTTTAAAGGAGAATGACTAAAGTGTCTCTTTTCCCGATTTCCCGATTGTGCGCCCACGAGCTGGGCGCCGCAGAGCGCCCCGATCACGAGTGCTCGATCGACAGTGACGGCTGAATTTGCATCCCACCCATCATCCGCCCACCACCCGCACACATACGGAACCGGCGTTATTACACCGTGGCGCAGATCTAGCCAGTAATTGAAATCATCGTATCAGGTGGCTCTGACAGGATATTTGATGGCGTTTCAATAGAATAGCGGCATAATGGCCTCCACGAAGATTTAATCATTAGAGACCCAGCTCTTTGTGGGGCGCTGGTGATTATCCACCTGCTCCTGTTTCGGAGCAGAAGAAAATGCAGTCGGAGTCTGGTCGCCTTGCGTTCATCGGAGAGGTCCACAACGGCAGCGCAGGGTGCGAAGAGGTGCTTGTTCGACGGCGATGAGGCGCAATGAAGTCGGTCCTAATAGTACGCATCATTTAATGATGATAAATGATTAGCAGGCTACGCAAATATGGTGTTGTGAATGAACCAGATGTGGTGAGGATGAAATGAAACCCATAGTTTTAAGTGTTTTATGAAAGAATTGACAGCTCGTTATCACTTACTGCCAGGAATGCCGGTGTGGGAGGTTTTCCAAAGCAAAAACACAACACATTTCATTCTTTTTTTCTTTTTTTTCCACTACTGACTGACACAAATTCTATTTTTTGTTTACCGTAACATATTTGCATGAAAATTACTATATATCTCTGGTTCAAACCCCAGTTGCATTTTAGGCCAATTACCTATTAATTTGTCTTGCATCTTTCTTTCCCCCTCTCATTTCTTTTTAGCTCTTAGAAAAAGATAAATATATTATAAACATATAGAAGTTACCTTAGTGACAGAATGATCATTTCTTTTCATAAGTGTTGTTTTTGGGAAATCCCTCCTCAGTTATTATACAGTTTGATCGTATGATATAAGCAGCGAGAGGAAGCCGAGTCTTACTGTTGTCAGAGAGTGAGAGGATCCGGGGAGAGAGGTGAGTATATCCACAGGGGGCTGAGGTTGACAGATTGTGGTGTGTTAAGCAGTTTACTGCTGGTGTTTACTTCCTCCTTTCACGACACAAGAGGTAAGTTAAGTCAACCTGAGTCAGAGCTCAAGAAAAAAACATGGAGGCCTGATTACCACTCTGCAAGTAAGGACAATCTGGCAGCTGCCTCAGGGGATCCACTCCTCTTTATCCCCCTTCCTGATTGGTCAGAACAAGCCCCAGCTGCGAGGGCATGTGGTGTGTTGCTTTTTTTGGGTGGGTTTCATTGGTATTATTCCTAGAGTAAAGAAATCTAATATTGTTTATTAATCACTAGTGTTGCACCGATACCGATACCAGTATCGGACGGGGCCCCGATCCAGCACTAAAATGGTATCGGTATCGGCGAGTACCAACAAATAGGGCACCGATACCATTTTGATGTTTGTATGTCACTTGAACGCAGCCTTCTCTCTCCCGACTAGTATTATTCATGTTATATAAGTTCATGAAAGTTGCACTATTTTGGCATTTGACAGCCAAAATTCAGGGTTTAAAAGAGATTATTGAATTATTAATGTAATTTTACTGTCTTACTGTTGCACTACTATTATACATGTGTATAATTTCACAAATGTTGCACTATTTTGGCCTTTGAGAGCCAAAAGTTGATTCAACTATTGTCACCCATTGCAGGTAGGCAATAAAAAATTATACTACCCTAAGTAGTATGCAGTTCTTCATATATACACACACACATCAATTTCAAACAGATAGTATCGGTATCGGCCAATACTTCACAGACAGGTATCGGTTATCGGTATCGGGGCCAAATAATGGCATCAGTGCAACACTATTAATAACTAATAAAAATTGTTGGCTTTCTGAAGTAAAATCCTGGAAACACTGCTCTATCGTCATTTAACTTTTCTATTCTGTTTTAGAAAATAATCTGTGTATACGTGATCTAAATTCCAACCAGAAATGCTTTAATATTAATGTCTAAATTTGACACGAACAACACCAAAGCTCAAGCAAAAAGCCATCCTTAGCTAGGCTAAACTAGTGCTAGGCTAAAGGCTCTCCTATAATTGCGCTGCTCAATGTGGCGGCATGTTGGAGTAGCTGTTTGTTTGTTTTTGTTTTTTGTTTTTTCAAATCTTCAATTCCCCTTTTTTGCGGATCAAAATTTTCTTTTTGGATGTTGTAAAGAGCAGCCTTACTAAAACACTTAAAACCTTTTCATAAAAGACGATATTAAAATAAATGAATGGATAAAATGAAGTGAGACCCACGATGAGATAAGCAGTACTTATCTAACTTGTCCTTTATTCAAAAAAAAGTCACAGTAGCGGGAACGAAGGAGTTTCTATACCTGCTAGTGTTTCTTAACAGGACTCAGTCTCCTGCCAGACGGCAGCAGCTGAAATGATGATTTCAAAGGATGATTCTTGATCTGTATTATTTTTTTTCCTCAAAGCCTTTTTTATGTAAAATGAGAAGACAGATTTGCTGAAGAGCAATTATTTTACTGGCATGTTTGACTACAGATTACAGACAACCCTGAGCATCGTCTTAATCAGACTGTTGTACAACAACAGAGTGGCTTCTGTCAGAGGCTTCTCCGGATCAGCTGTAAGGCAGACCGCTAAAGCGCGTCGTTAATTTCCCTTTGGGGTTAATAAAGTATATTTGAATTGAATTGAACACAATTGTAGTTTCTCTTTTATGTTGTTTAGAGTTTTGGTCCCAGACATTAAAACTCTTTGACCTCATATTTAAAGTTTAATGGAAACATCAAGAAAAAAAAGTGAGACAACTTCATTAAAACAGCTGTACTTCTGTTGCTTCTTGTGCTAAAATCCGGAATAACAGCCATGAGAGGAGGAAAATGTTTTCTATATATCCTTTTATGAACAAAAACTGTCTGTATGTGAACAGGACGTGTGGAAAATCCCTATTTCTGCTAAATGTTTGTGTTACTGCACCGAGTCAAGCTTTATTTTGTTTTTGTTTTTTGCCGAGAAGCTTGGATGATGTTTTATAGCACAGAAGGAATGAATGAAAAGATTTAAAAATTTAAAACACTGCCTCTGATAGAAGACAAACCGTCCTCTCTCCGACTGCCCTGTGTTTGTGCTATGTGCCTCACCACCTCGATCTCCAGTCTCCTAACGTAATCTTCTTCTGCCTGCTTGCAACTGTTCTTATTCCCTTTCTGGCCTTTTGCTAAAGCGGCAAAAATATCATGGGAGTTAGAGATGGTAAGATGAAGGATTTTTCTCAACAAGTTGCCGATTCTGAAGCTTTGCTTACACAGCTTCAGGAAGAGCTAAGACCAGTGGCTAGATTCTTGTTTTTTTTTTTTTTTAAAGCATCCACGCAGGAGGGGAGACAGTGAATAAACCCAGAATAAGGCCATGTTTTTCAGCATTAAAACTTTTCCATTTTTTCCCCCCCCTCTAAACTCTCATATTGTCAGCTCAGCATGCTTTCTGAGTATTTTAAGCGTAGCAAACTCTGGTAGGTTTTAGTAGCTGCAAGCCATCCATAAGGGGCTTAAACCTTTTTTTTTTTTTTTTTTTTCTAAATAACTTTTTTTATTATTATAATGATCACTACTTTTTGGCTGCGCGGCGCTGGCAAGCTGTGCCTTTTCATCCGCTGGGCTGATGATGAGTACAGAGGAGTCAATTCTCTTCTGTTTCAGCCTCAGCCTACCTCGTTCTCTCGGGTTCTTTTGAAGTGCCTCACCCAGAACGCTGGCAGGCTGCAGGAGACGGATCTCACGCATGCCGAAACGGGGAGGATTCGTAGGGGTAATTCTCAGTGTTTCACTTATTGCTTTAAAACGCAGAAGGTGTTGACGGGGAATTATACGCTTTTCCATACTTTGTGCCGTACTTATTCCTTAGATCAGATAGATATCCGCACTTTTTAACAAGAGGTTGAACTTCCTGGACCGAACGTGTAATTTAACAAGAACAACAACGTTGTAGAGCTGTACAAATGCAGCCATAAAACAAAAGAGGAGTAGGGCCAGTTTGTATTCTAACATTTGTTTTCTCAGAATTCTGATTAAAAGGTCGAAATTCTGAGAAAAAAAAGTTGCAATTTAGAGATAAACAAATCAGAATTTTGCCTTCTTTCAATGCTTTACATAACTGTTTTGTTTTTGTTTTTTTTTGTTTTTTGGGTCTCTTCTGGATAAAAACCTCTATATCCTATCAGAAAGAGCAGGACAACGTGGTGTATAATAGCAAAGTTGAATGAAAGCGATTAACGGTTTTGAAAACGTTTTGAGAAACAACAATCTGAAATGGCTAACATTACATTGTATCCCCCAGCTTTTACTTTGGCACCCCCCAATGGCATCCAATGCCGCTAATTAAACATCTCATGGACAGCTTTCCTAACAAACATCCAAAACCAGTAGTTATGGCACGAAGCATATATGCCTGTGATACAGGCATAAATGACAGAGTATGTAAAACTAACACTGGACACCACCCTGTACACATCGCATTGGAACATGGCGGCTGGCGGGATTCTTTGGTTCTGCTGGGATAGGCCTGCTGGTCAGAGCTGATGGTAAGATAGTTAGAGATGAATGTATGGTAATTCTTCCAGGGAGAAGACTTGTTACAGACAGCGACAGAGTGGAAATGGGGGTGGAGGTTCACCTTCCATGCAGGGAAACAAGAGCCACACCGGAATGAATTAGGTCAGAAGCATATGTGTACGCGTCCGGCGGTGAATCCGTGAGAAGACGGTAAAACCGAGGTTCGATCTGACTGAGCCTGAGCTGTTCTGCAAAAAGAAATCTCTCCATGTGCAGAGCTGGTAGACATGAATTGCCCAAAATGACTTACAGCTGTCATTTGAGTGAAAGAGGACAGAATAGATATGCATGCTGCACTTTAAAGATCTGTATATTTTTGCAGAATGTGTCAAAAAAAAAACACAAATCGTATTTTTCCACTTCACAATTTTGCGGTCTTTGTGATGGTTTTGTCACATAATATCCCGGTAAAATGCACAGATGTTTGCGGTCGGGATGCTTTTTCATGTAACTGTGGATATTTTTTGCTTGACACCGAATCCAAGCTGCCTTTTTTTTTTATGTTACCTCTATTGAACTACTAGAAGAGAAACCGGTGATATTAACCACTCGGGTACTTTTAAGAGGTCTTAAATTGATTTCAGTGAGCAGTTGAGCATCCAAAATCAAGACGGATCCTCCATCTTTTTTTTCTTTTTCTTTCCTCCGCTGTCTTCTACCTTGCAATTTAGCTTTGTTCCCTGCAGTAATGGCACTACAATCATTACAAAGATCACCATTCCCTGCATTGTGCAGCTTCAAATGCTCCAGAAATTCTCAAACCGTTCGAAAATGGACTTTCGCAACGCTGCTAACCATACGCCCCGAGCTGCGATTCATCCGGGGGGACGACTTCATTACATTACACGGCGTCGCATATGAGGGTATCACATCTGCGTCGACACACATGATTCATTGCGCAGCGATACAGTCCCGGCCCGCATTATTTCTCCCGCCTTTGTCCCCATAGTAACATCTCCGAGGATGAGAGGAGACGCAGTTCGCGCTCTGACACAGACGCCAAGTCGAACAGGCCGCTATCAGGGCAGAAATAATAACCACGTGTAATAGAACTGCGGTGTATACATTATGAGCGTTGAGTGCACTTTCTCTCTGCGACTACAGCCACGTGTGATGAATCTGCTCTTTCTTTACACGTTTCAAATGGAGATCCTGCTGATGGAGGCGGCTATTTGCTCCGGTGCTTAAGCTGTACCAAGTCGTCAGCTTCAGTTCATTTGTATCATTTTTGTACTGTCAACCGGCATTGTTGTTGTCAGCGATTTTTACAAACTTTGCTAGAGGATTATTTTACATTTGACCACGTGAGAACTTGCTAATTTACCCAGTCATTTGACTCCAGACGACATTTTTACCTGCTGTGGGTAAGATGGTGGTGGGGTGGGGTTTAATCCATCTTCTGACATCTAAAAGTAACAAAGTCAAGGACATACAGTAGAGTATAACAGTTTGCGGTGGCAGACTTGTTTGGTGTGCGAGGCGTTCAATTGAGATGATAAGAAAGCGCCTTAAAGCCGAAGAGAAGAAATGTGGTGAGAAAGAAAACTAGAAGGCATAATTTGAGAAAAAAAGAAAAAGACTGACCACAAGTGTTGGCTGTTAACTGTTACTATTTAAAGACGTGAGTATGACGTAGGAGTTTTTTCTGATGAAAGGAATATTTTTCACAAGATTCAATTCACTCCCAGTGGGTGGATTGGGAGGCAACTGTGACTTGAAATGCACCAGAAAAAAGTAACAATAACCAAGGAGGTTTCTCACATTTTTGCCATGTCATATATATATTTTTCTGTTGTGTTATTATTTGCAGCAATAGTTGTGCCTGGTTGTGAAAAGAAACACAATATGTGCATGGTTTTCAAAATATTTTGCAGAATATCTATATATAAAAAAGTGTGGTGCTCATCATTGCCATCCCCTTTATTCTGATACCCCAAGAATACAACTAACTATAACCAATTGCCTTCAGATTCCACCAAATGTTGTTTAAAGTAGGAATGGGCAATTTAGAGTTATAATTTACATAGCAATGATTTTTGGATTTATGATGATAATGATCAGCGCCATATGTATCGTCGTCACATGGCCAACATGTCACCGCATACAGTCAGTGGTCACCAAACAAATACTGTTGTAAAAAAAAAATTCTGGCAGTATTTACGAGTTGAATAAAGTAGAACTGCTGCACTGCTACACAGGAAACAATAATTGGGTTTGATGATATCTTAAATCTGCTGATTGAGCTGTTACGGTACCAAAACTGCATAAAAAAAGATGTTTGTAGCAAAAAAGTAACAACCCCAACCTTGATGTACGGGGATTGCAGAAACCCTGGGAGTTTATTGTTGTCACAATGTCACGACTGAGTCTGGCTTTGCTGAAGTTTTTCCTCCCTGTTAAAGGGGAGTTTTCCTCTCCACTGTCGCCTCATGCATGCTCAGCATGAGGGATTGCTGTAAAGCCATCAACAATGCAGACGACTGTCCACTGTGGCTCTACGCTCTTTCAGGAGGAGTGAATGCTGCTTGTCAAGACTTGTTGCAATCTGCTGGCTTTCCTTAGATAGGAACGTTTTTGATCAGTCAGTATAATCTGATTGAATTTGACTTTGTATAGTGCCTTGGGATAACATATGTTGTGAATTGCCACTATATAAATATAACTGAATTGAAAGGAAATTATGTTAAGCCTGGTTTATCCTTTGCACATTCCGCAAGGTCTGCATATTGTGTCATTTTGCCCATCACAACCCCTCGTCGCGGCCAAGGTTTCCGCTCTGCACACCTAGCGAAAATTCCCTGACTACACGGACAGTCTTGCGTGGAAAAACATGGGAGACATCTTTATGATTGGGCCCATAAAGATCACCGTGTTAAAAAAAATGTGTTAACTATTCCCGTACAGAAATTTCCATCACTCTTGGAAGAAAGGAAGAGGCTTTAAAATGTTGGAAACAACTGTGTTTTCTATTCTACGTATAGTGGGGTGTAGTACGATTGGCGTAGGAGCACAATGCTGCCCTCTAGTGTCTAGGAGAATAGTGCTACTTCGGAGGAAATGTCGCCGGGGGCATAAATGCTGCACACATTGTGTCGACGCGTCTCATTTGCGTACGAAAGTGTAGAAGAGGTTCACCTTCCAGTAGTATGATTGTAATAAACATAGAGCTAGAGATACAATGAATGGTCTAGTTAAAGCATGTTCATGTGTTAGGATGCCTCAACTTTTTCTATCGGTAGTGCAGAACTTTCCAGTTACGCACTTCCAAAATAAAAACCACGAACATTTGTGGTTGTGACTTGCACCGTGTTGGCAAGTGTTGAAGCTTAAATACCTTTGGCGATCGTGTTTTCCATAAACATTCTACATGAAAGGCCCGATCAAGAGTGTGTGTGTGCATGTATGTGTGTGTGTGTGTGTGTGTGTGTGTGTGCGCACAGCAAATCTAATCATAGCTTCAGGCAATTATACAAACCTACCAGTCAAACATTGAGCTGCTGGTGCAGATACGCTCACGGCTTCGAGGAAATGAACTTGAAGACCTCGACTATACCCGTGTCCATCTTGCTTAGAGACGCGATTCCCCACCCCCAAAAAAAATTATACTCACTGCAAATAACCATCCGCTGCGCTCTTTCAAGCCGCAAACGCACTGTGACTCTGCCGAAGCTCCAGCTTTAATCCCGCTTGTCCGGATCTCGCGAGTTATTTCATTTTTTGACGCGTCATTAATAGGCAGAGAAACACACGAGGACGTTTACTTTTTTTTTTTTTTTTTTGTCTGCGCCATTACCATTCAGGGTGTTATCAGAGTATTTATGCCCTGCCCCCGGTGCACAGTTGACCCATAAAATTACTAAGCCAAATGGATGTTTGACTCAAACAGTACCCTTAGGATGTTTATGCTGCAGCCCAAAATGCACTAAGCCTCAAATCAACCCCAGGTTATCGCCGGAGCTTGCTAAAAAAAACACCTTAACAGCTCTCACTGGCTGTTGCATCAACATGTCTGATTCGGGGATGAGATATAAATGTGTTTTTTTTTTATGCGGAATGATCTGGTTAAAAGGCTGAGGATCCACATGTGTGCAGAAATCCACACCATGGGTAATGTCTCGTGGTGGATATAGAAAGATGTAGGCGGGGACACACACACACGAAGAGGCTCTACAAGCTGTTGCACATGGGGGACAAGGGCATCTTGTTTGAATAGTGCAGCACGGCCATTGTTTGTGAATCTTGTGCCGAGGATTTCCAGCTCTCAGCATGCTGGAGGGGGCCACACGGCTCAGTACTGCAACAGATACGCTCATATTTGTTTGCTGTGCCCGCACGCGCGCGGGAGCACACACATGCAGCTTCAGCTCCATTAAACTTTTCAGGGGCGAGTAGATTTACCCTAAGCTCTATTACAGTGTCTACATCTCTCTCTGCTGGTTGACTGCAGGAACTGCTCGACCAAAGCTGACCTGTAGTTTATCCGGCGTTGTGGTTGCATGCAGCCGAGGCCATCTTACGAATGGTTTTCTAATTAATCATTAAATATTTGACAGTATCTAAGAAATTATTTTGTATTGTAACATATACTTCACATACAGTTAGCTTTTTTGTTAAACTCGTATCCTGTTTTATCACGCTTACTATTCTTTATGTTCTTCTGCGCTGTTCTGTTAGAATCATGCAAGCCTTGAGGAAATATTCTTATTTAGTTTGAATGCATCTGATTTACTTGAAGAAAGATCAGACATTTTATTTAGGATAATGGGCTTGCATGCGCAGGTGTCAGTCAAAGGGTTTTAAAGGCATAGTTTCATGTATGATGTGCTGTGAATTGAAAAAAGTGACTTCTGCTGCTACCACACCCGAATATATGTCAATACACACACGAGTATAAGCCAAAGTGAATGTACAGAAGACATCCTCTGCCTTATTTCTTTTTGTATTTTTTTGTATTTTTTATTTTTTTCTTTCTTTTTGCTTTTCTTACCTACTCCTTTTGATCCATGGTGTAACGAGGACATACTATGTATATATTTGATGCACCTTGTCCTACTTGACTCCTCTTTCCTATGACTACTGATTACTGAACCGATGTGACATGTGAATTTCCATGGTATCAATAAAGCTTATCTTATCTTATGTATTATCAATAAGTCAGGGGATTCTACTTAAATTTGAATGTCATCAATGTTTATTTCCATTCAAAAAGTAGAAAAAGCCATTGTGTGATTCACAAAAGCTACATTCTATGCATTTACTTGTTAATTTTGATTAATCTTGTTTAAAGCTTATGGAAACTCAAAATTCAATCATCTTTATAAAAGCACCTAAAACCGATAGAAATGTTTTTTTTTTTTTATATCAGACATGGTATGTCATGGTCTCTGCAGTATAAGACCGTTGACTTGACAGCAGTCCAGCAGTCTGACGGTCTCCATGAGGAGGGTGAGCTACAAAAGGTCACTGCTGAAGATTCTGAGTGTTTCCAAAGTGCTGTAGCATATTAATGGAAAGGGAGAGAGAGGAAAAAGTACACCTTCAACACGTATAACGGCAGCCTTGAGAGGACTGTGAAGCAAAAGACCATGAAAGAGTTTGGTGGAGATTTAAAATGCATGGACTACAGACGGAGTCAGAGCTTCAGGAGCCAACACACACACACAGAAACATCCGGGATATGGGCCACAACTGTAGCGATCCTTGTGTTAAGGCCCGTCTGAACTAGAGACAATGTCTCACTTGATCTAAAGAAAAAAGGAATGGACTGTTGCTCCGTGCCTCAAGGCACAGAATTCAAAGAGCTTCAGGCCCCAGGTTGAGGTTTCCAACACACCTGAATCCGACATTCGTGGTAGAATTTAATGGCATGCTGAGGAGACAATCAAGCCCTTTGATTTAGATGTGTTGGAGCAGGGATGAAGCTATAAGTTGCAGGGCATCTGCATTCAAAGAAAGGATTTTCGGATATCTGAGGAGAGTCGTCTGAATGAAAACGAGAGACTCCTGAACCAACGAAGCAGAAGAGCTTAAGGTATTTTTTTTTTTAAAGCAAGCTAGGCTTCATGAACACCTCAGCAGAGCCACAAGCTGATACCTTGTATACCACATTACACTGAGGAAGGAACTCAGCAGGAACCATAACCAATTATTGAGTACGTATACTGCAGTATTGATCATTCCTGTATTAAAAATGCTTTGTTTGTTGTTGATCTTGTCTAGGGGAAAAAAAGTCAATATTACATTAGTCGAATTTGGGCTTTTTATTTATGGTCAGTCTCATTTTTTTTTTTTCTATGAGTGCAGTTTCTGCTATCGGATCACTGCTTTACTAATTACACATTCCTATGCATTTGCCATCTTTTTTATCTATCTATTTGTTCTCAGATTGTATTACATACAGCCTGACTCAGTTTACTAAATATGTGATTTCTGAAATTCATAGGTTACGTTGCATTTTGTTTAGGTGCAACAGTGTGAAAGGGTTGAAATACACATGCAAGTAAAACTTTTACCCTTTATTTTTTTTTTTTATCCTGCAATGCATATTTTTCTTCAGTTTCATAACAGTTCGCTGCTTTTTGTTGGTCCATCACATACAATATCCACAAAACTATACTTTAGCTTTATCAAAACACTGGAAAAGTAATTCTGTCCTTGTTGCAAACTGGAATGTAGTCATTGGGGCTATCAATGGCTCAGTAAGCCTTTCAATGTGTTGTTTTTTGCATTGAAGATACCATTATATCAAGATGCATTCATGAAGATTTTTGACATCACTTTATGTATGCCTAAAATTCCAAATGGTACGAGGTTTGTTTAACAGAGCCTGAGAAAAAGGCTTGAAAAAGGCAGCACAGAGTGACTTATCAAACACTAAAAATAAGCTTCTCAAAGCACAGAGACCACTGAGTCTTTCACTTATTGCTGACATATTTCATCTACTTCAGCCCAACCCTAGTTCAATACATGCTGACTCTATACAGCGGTGTAATTGAATGGTACCTGTACCTTTCATCACTAACAGCATACTAGGAAGACTGAGACTCTATCAAGTCCCATGCCCATAAACACCATCCTCAGGTCTAAAGAGATCAATCAAATGAGGGCTTACGACATTTGGGGCTTCGAGCTATATCTGTCATATTCTCTGCGGTGGTAAATAGTCTTTTTGAGGTAAAAAAAAATAACAAACCGAAAAAAGATGATGGATGTTCATATTTCGTATCGTTTACACTGTCCTTTTCAGTCAGTTTTTAGGGAGAAATTTAAAAATAGTTTTCTGTCGAAGACTGATTACTTCCTGAGACTTTTTTTGTTGCCACGCAAACAGTTGCATGATAAAAAGTTATGTAAGTTGTGCAAGTCTCAAATCCCCTGAGGACATGCAGGTAAATTGACTTTAAACTAAGTGACCACTTCAAATTGCAGTTGAGGTCATTTTAGTTTAGTCAATAATACAAAAGGTCCTCACAAAAAGACATTCTTTTTTTCAATATCACACCAACAGATGCTCAGACAAGAGACCTTTACCACTTCTACTGTGTTCTCTTTTTGTCTGTCCTTTTTTTGTTTCATTTTGCATGAGAATATGAAAAACCTTCAATAAATTATATTAGCAGCGATCATCGCTAATTTAATGTTAATTGGAAAAGCCAGACATATTTCTACAAACTGTTGCCTCTTTTTTGTTTAAACAAATTGAAAGCAACATGACATTGGCATTACTATAAAAACAGAACGAAAGCAATCTATGTGTGACGTTTTAATATCAATTGCGAGCGGCTAAGATTCTTAATATCATGGAAAACCTAAAAATTATGGCTAAGATTGTGTTCATTGCCAATTTTGTTTGTATTAAGCAAGTAGCAGTGGAGGCAGATGTAGTAATTAACCTGGCCTCAGAGCTGAGAGGGTTTACTAAGTTTTTATTGAAAAATAAGTCATATAGAACATGTTCACACATCAAATATTTAATCCTTAATGGGCAAGTCATAGTCAAATATCAAGTCTGTGGCGAAAACACTTGATTTCATTCCATTTACTGATATCTAAAGTGACTTATTCAATTTTTTCAGTAAGCTCATTGAGGTGGATGGAAGAGTGCGTCTTATCTAGAACGTAGTGTGTTATAATTAGGGCTGGGCAAGTTAACGCGTTAATTTCGCGTTAATTCATTAGACTATTAACGGCGATATTTATTTTATCGCGCATTAACGCATCTTGCTCACATGCTTTCAGTCAGTGTCACACAGCAGGCGCGCTGACTGCAGCGCGCTGTCACGGAAGCACTCTCTCGCTCCCCCTCCCCTCTCGTACATGGCTCAGCGGCGCCAGCCAATCAGCACGCAGGCTCAGCCTGGCCCGCCCACTCAGCTCTCACACAAACTTGAAAAAAGCTGAGAGAGAGACCGCAGCAGCGAAAAAACATGAACAGTAGCACCGTTTGGCTTTATTTTAATACCGTAAATGAAATCAAGCTGTATGTTTTGTAAAAAGCCGGTTCATTTCAGTGGAAACACAACAAATTTATCTAAGCACGTGAAAAAACATGAAAACGTCGAGCCCCAGAAACGGAGAGAGGAGACGAAACTTCTCTCATTGCCCCGACAGACCCACAGACTGACGTCTCTGACTGAGGCGTTTCAGTCCTCCAGGGAACATCCAGGTAGATCAGTGGATGGATGGATGGATGGATGGATGGATGGATGGATGGATGGATGGATGGATGGATGGATGTTACTGGAGCCCACACATAACATGTAATTAAGACCTTGAAAGAACCCAGTACATATATTAAAAAGTGTTATTTAAGATAAGATAACATTAGCAAATCCTTTTTTTATCCCACGACGGGGAAATGTATAGGATTAAAGCAACAGGCAGGTGCACACAACACAGACAAAATTACATAAGGATTGAAATATATAAGAGGTGGATTAGCGAAAAAACACTGAACATAACATTATTATTATTATTATTATTATTTAATTGTAATAATAAAATAAAAACCACAAAACCCAAAAGGTCAACAGTTTCATGATACATCAAGCTTAGGGACTGGCTAATATACAGCAGGTCAAAAAAGGCCATATTTTGGCTGCAGTGCTTGCTGTTCTCTTATGAAGAAAAGCAACTAGTGCACTAAATTCAATAGATGGGTTGAAAATATCCAGTATAAAATAAGTGCTACAAATGTTACAACACTTTGGTTCATATGGCAGCAGAACATTAAAATAAAAGTGCTCTTTACACTACTTTTGAATTCATTCTTGGAGTTTGTGAATACAATGCGATTAATCGCGATTAATCGCGATTAATCAGGGCGATTAATCGCGATTAAATATTTTAATCGTTGCCCAGCCCTAGTTATAATACAGGATATTAAATCCAAACCTGGAATAAACTTGGGGTACCACAAGGCACAGTCTTAGAAACATTGCAGTTTGGCCTTAACATTCATGATCTGCCAATCCATATTTTATTGTATCTGTGCGTGTGTGTTTTGTTGTTGCTGGTTTTTACCAATGACATCCTGTCAAATGTTTGCTGATGATGCTGTTCTGTTTATACATGCTAAAAAAAGTTAATAATAAGCTCTACAACAACATGCTAGGCATCAGCCTGTCAAGCAATTTTAAAGGTCTTTAAGATCTGAAGGAAAGAAACTTTGAAAATATATAAAAAAAAAAATATTATTGAAATGAAAGCATACTATTGCCATCATACTTCAAAGAAATGTGTGCTGTTAAACAGCACACAACAGAGGACCAGCAAGACACCTTAGCATTACCAGATTGTCACTTAAATTCCAACCATCAGTACTTCTAGTTATTTTGGGTACCACTTTACAATAAGGCTCCTCTTATAAATGGCTAATAAAAAGTTAACAGATTGATTTAGAGACAGATTTAAATTATTGATATAAGCAACTCTCAATGAAATATATAGCTGAACAGATTAGGCTCACTATTTGGCAAGAAACTGGTCAGTTTAGTCTCTTTAAGTAGTGCATAATAAACATTTGTTGATAAATTATAAAGTGTTTCTAGATTAATTAATAACATATCTATAAACTATTAGCCATCTATAAGGGGAGACTTGTTGTAAAGGGGTATCATGTTCTGTTTATAGAGATTATGTATATAGAGAAAATCCTCAGTTTTCTTACAGATTTTTCAACGGTATTAACATTTTACAATAATGTTTTTGCTTAACCTCACCTGTGTGTGTGACCACGTGTCCACGAATTTGGGTCGCGGCAACATGACCTTCAACTTGACGACCCCAGCTATTTAGATGGAAAACTAAATCTTGTTTTATTGAATTGAAAATGCTAAGAGTCGTCCACTGCAGGGAAGACGCCTATCTCTAATGGGAATCTGACTTTCAATCTCATGACTTATGTACTGCTGGGTCAAAAAGAAAAGGAGAAACCCAAGCTAGATTTGTTTCGGGTGCCTTTTTTTTTCTTGGCCGGCTTTAACCAAATGCTGGATCAACTTGTTTTTGCTTTGAATATAGTTTGTGGTGACAGTTGCCACGTATTACCTATTTGCATAGGTAATACGTGGTTGTTGATTGAAATACACCATTTATTTATTTTTTTTTTTGCAAACAGAGAAAAAAACCTCCCGTGTAGCTGGGTCCTAAATGTCACCGGAACTTGCCCCAAATTGTTCCTGCTGTGGGCTGGTAAGCTGTTACCAAATAGAATCGAGCTGAGTCACAGATGATGGATCCGATGTGTGTTCACACAGTCCATGTGTTTGTATAATAAACAGCTCTGACATAGTGGAATTACTTCTGTGTGAGTCAGGAAGATGAGAGAGACAACATATCCCCCCGATGGATCTGCGAACGCCCGCACACGAGCGTGACTAGCAGGCGCGGGAGGATGCAGACGCACGTCGGGCCAAAAAAAAAAAAAAAAAAAAAAAGAAGCCAACAAAAAAACAACAACAAAATCAAAGCACCCTCGCTCAGACCGGATATTAACACGATTCAAGGAGTCACCTGGGTGTGTCATTTCTAAGTGTCTGCAGTGGGACTCGCCTCAGGTAATCCATAAGCAATTATTCTGTGGAGACAACAGACAGGCCTGTCATATCCGCTCCCCTGTCCGCGAACGCACTCAGGCAAGAGCAAACAATGGCATGAGCGTGCACGCACACACACACACACACACACACTCTTATGCACACATTTCCACATTCATATACAAATGTGCATGTTTCTCTCACCTTTTCTCTCCCTCCCACCCCCCCACTCTCCTTGACAAACAAGCACATTGAATATCACACATTGTCTGTTTGCTGCTTGTCTTCCTCGTGCCTACCTGCTTTCTTTTTCTCTCCTCTTAGGTATTGGCAGGCTACTTTTTTCTTGGAAGCAGTCCCACGGAAATTAGAATCAGTCTTAAAGGGGTTCTTCGCAGCACCTATATTTATAAAAAAAAAAAAAAAAAAAAAACCTGCTCCTGCAAATGACACTTTTACTCAGATACAGCAAAAAATACATGTCGTAGGATGAATGTTTGCTTCAATAAGACAAATGCTTTTAAAATAGCTGATACGATGTCCTCCATAACAAAAATTGCCACCCCTGAAGGAAAACGCGCGTAGAAGTATTTATCTGTGAGAGTGATGGTGAGGGACGCAAAAACATCTCTGAAGGTCACTGTTAGCATATCGGTGTCGTTCGGCCTCAGTAACAACCTTTAGATGCCACAGACTTGCCCTCTTGTTGTTTCAAAGCCATGTTAGGGAGAAATTTTTCTAAACACCACCGGCAACATGCTTTCATCAGACTAAAAAGACTAAAATTGTGCGTTAATGCAACAACGTATATCAGTTGGCTACATTTTTATACAAAATATAATTATATTAAAAAAAGCCTCACATGCTTATTGTTAATGCCTGGTGGGGTTTTGTTTCACCCAAGGGCCCCTGGGAACTTTAGGTGCATAGTATCATTTGAACTGCCATGACATTTCAAATAAAAACCTATTAATCTTTGCCACAAAGCTAAAACGGATTATCAAGATAAGGATCTAAGATATGGTGGTGTGTTCAAAGAAGTATTGGAAACCTATTCTGCTTGCAAAAACTAGTTGTACAAAGTATCAACAGTAGGGGTGCTCAGCTGGATGCTATAGAGCTGAGGTACCCTGATGATTTAACTTTATGTGTAAATTTGAGATACAGGTCGGTGGTCAAAATGCAAGAATACGACGGTTAACTGATTTGTCCGAGTCAAGTTTATTTGTGCAGCACATTTCCGCATCAAACACATCGAAAACGGTCACCGGTTGTGAGCATAGAAGCTGAATGCTGGTTCTCCAAGTTTGGTTGATCTGAGTGGTCTGGATGGTTGATGCACCAACAACAGGAACAGAAGTATTTTAAGGTCTATTCTTTTAGCTACAGGGGGCCAGTGTGAGGATGAGGACTTTAGAATTGGGGTGATGTGCTCTGTCTTCCTGGTTTTCTAACAACACGTGCGTTGGACACAAATCTGGAGGAATTTGTTTTAACATTTGAGCAAAAAATGCATTGCAGTCTGATCAGAGGAGAGGTAAACGTTTTGTTTTTAAGGATGTACCTGCTTTGGGGCTTTTGCTCTGCCGTTCCTGCTGTGCAGTGGGATCATCAGTGGTGAAGCCTTCTCTTTGTGAAGCAAACTGCAACAAGTGTCATCAGATAAACACAGAATATGTCCAGTGAAGTTTTTTTTTTTTTTCTCACATGTGGATTGACAAATATTCCTACAGCAACACCTAGAATTTGTTTTATTTTAGTTTTAAATAAAGCTGTTTTTATCATATTTTTTACACGTAAAAATGAAGCGAAATTTACATATTCAACAATTTAAAGCAGCCATGAAGACTTGTCTGTAAAAAAAAAAGTAATTTACTTTTTATTACTCATAATCTGAAACATGTATTTTTCTGCTTACCACTGAGTTACGGAAGAAAATTGTGTCGTTGTTTACATGAACATTTTTGTCTGTGCAAACAATTTATAAATAAAAAGAAATTTATGATTAAAAAAACATGAAGTTTGGCACCTTGGATGGCCTAATGTATAGTATATACGCTGTTATTTTGCTGTAAAAACTGTTTTTGAATGTTATATACATCAAATATATTAGGCAGAAAAGTGCCGGTATTATTCAAGTTAGCAGGGATATAATTTATGAGCAGATGTATTGCTCAAGAGAGATCTTTATTTAAAACACTATCTCGACTGTGGAGAATTTTATTGAGTTTATTGTGTTCTCCAATTTTAACCCTTATTTATTTTATACATTATTTTATACATTATTATTGATTTGCACAATAATAATGTTTTGAGGGTGTATCGGGAGGTTACAAGTGGGAATTGAAATAGCTCAACCCGCTGAGAGAATTTCCTGGATTCTGATTGGTTTTCAGCAAACCTGGCTGCTGCCAATTAAAGCCACCTGGGGTCTATCAAGTCCAGCTGGGCGGAAGCTCAGGTTAGCACGTGACAGACCGGATCTCCACTGTCAGCAAGAGTGTCTTGGTATGTTTAGCTACACTCAACCAGCAAACTGACGTTTTTGTACACTGGGTCTGTTTTTTTTTTTTTTTTTTTTTTTTTCATTAATTTTTTTATAATGGAAGCCGTCATCTAGAGAAAATGGGGTGTGAGGAGACCCGTTGCTCATAGTGGACTGTTTGTTCTTTGCAGCTTCTGTTAGAGCTGGAAAGAGTTCCCACATCCAGGCAGGCTCCAGAGGGAGGCTACACATATACCCAAGAGTAAAAAGAGTATTCAAGGTAAGGTCACATCTCTTTGTTGTGTAGTAATACTGTGGACCTCCATATTTAAAGGGCAACATTATGTTGTTTCTCTTCCTTTTATAGAACAGAGGGCATCTGTAGGATGTGTGATGCAGGATGATGATTTGATTGCAAACTTTGTGATATGCAAAGCTTAAACTGCGGTTGAAATGCATGTGAACTCTTGAAGTAGCATTTGGGTTTCTTTAAGGAATGAGTGAATGGTAAATGCTGATTTGGTTCAATAGATTGGTGTTAGAAAATTCACTATGAATTTTCTCAGTGGTGAGATTGAGTTAAAAGATTTATTATTGTTGTTGTTTGTTATTGTTGTCATCCGTATTTTACTGTTAGCTTAGCAACATTATGCTCACTGTCTAATTTCAGCGTAATTTTTACATCTTTCAGCGTAATGACCCCATTGTGGATACAACTGTGTAATTGAATAAGTTGCCTTACCAGATAAAATGTCAGTTTTCAGTCTTGGATTTTATTGAATACATTTCTAATTAATGCTACTCATACTCTGGTGCAAATTTTATGTTTTTGTTTCCTCTATATGACACATTTTTTGATCCGATGTGACTTATATTCCAGAGCAATTTATAGACCAAAACAAAATATAGTATTTTGCATTGGTTGCAATTATAAAGGTTGGGTTCATACTTCCCTTTGTATGCTGAATTTTAATGTTCATTTTGAATTGCTACCAAGCTGTTAATTCTATCTATCTATCTATCTATCTATCTATCTATCTATCTATCTATCTATCTATCTATCTATCTATCTATCCATTAGAATACATAAAAACTGGTCATTATGAGGTTTGTAACAAACAGAATCTGGAATATTTCACATTTTTGCTTTTCAGAAGAATCTAAAAGGGTGATATCATCAGACTATGCATAATAAAAAATGTAGATTTTGAAAATATTTAGTCTTTGCTGTTTATAAAGCTATACACTAATTATCTTCCGACTTACACACAAGGTTAATTAGTATGGGGAAAAAAAGCTACATTTAAAGAGCTGTAGATTGTGGTTAAGCAGTAGCTGGAAATAATGAATTTCTAGTTTTGCTTTTTATGTATTTTTCTTCTTTTTTTTTCTAACTCATTGGGTAGTCAAAGCATTATCTAGATTCAATGTTTGTTTTTAAATCCGTGGCATGAATGCAATAACTCTGGTAAATTGTTTATCACAAGTTATATAGTTCTAATGGCATTCACAAACATTATTGTATGATGAACTTTTATGGGTCTGAAGGCTCTCTGAGACAAAACCTTATCCAGGATCTCCAAAATGTCCCTGTTGATGCTTATTTTTATTGTAAGCATGCTATAGAAATCTGATAGTTCACAACATTTGGACATGCTGTGTTTGAAGAGCTAGCTTTTTGGGCTTGTTTGCCTTTTGTAGGGTGCCAAAATCTGAAAATATGTAGTTTTACCATTTCTCAATACTTCATTTCACAAATTTTGTGAGTGTGAACAGTGAAACTTTGAATAGATGATGCACGTTAATTTAGGATTGTTTTCACATGGCAAACTAATCCTCTGCAGACCTCTGTGTTCGCAAGTCAGAGCAGCAATTTGTAAATGTAATGTTTTGTTGTGTTTTATTTTTTTGGGAGGGGGGTACAAATTGGGATTTTGTTCATCTTAGTCTTCTTGTAATTTTTTTCCAAGAAATACTAACTGAAGCTTGAATGAATAGAATTATTATAAATTGAGGTATTAAAATCACCCCTGACCTATCGTCTTTGAAAACACGTAAGCAGCTGTAATCGGGGAGAGGTCTCCCTGTACCCTGGTTAATCAAGGCTGACGCTTATGTGTTTTCTGAGTGAGACTGTAAATGTTTGGCTTTGAGATGTTTGCTATATTGGCTGACCAAAGCAGATGTAATGCAGAGTGTGAGAAGGAGGTAGGCAGTATTCAGAGGAGAGCGGAGCTAAGAGCAGACAAGAAGGCGGGCTGCGGCCTAGCCAGGGGTGTGATTACTTTGTCTCTGCACCGGTTCTCAAAGCGTCGGAACTTGATGGAACCATTTCGGTTTATTTAATAAGTAACTGGGAAATCAGTTGTCCTTGTTTCCCACAAGTCACGTAGAAAGTGGAGCTGGCTATAAGGTTGCGATCTGACTGCTTGTATGTCTGGCCGTGTTCAATAGTTTTTTTTTTTTTTGTTAACCCTACTGACTTCTTTAACATACACCTGTTAAAATGATCAATTTAAGACTTTAAACTGCCCATATAGTGTTTAAACCTGCAGTAAAGTGGATTTCCTCACCGTTCCTTGTGTTTGATTGGACCTTTTTCTGTGTGACAGCACAAGCGCCAACGACTGATAATGTCACTGACAGTCATGAATCATCATCATCATGATGAAGGAAATCAGTTTGTTTCTGGTTCATTTATAGTGATTCTCTTTGGACCATCTTCCTGTTTACCTATAAAGTCTAGGTCATGGGGGGGAACAGGAACAAATTGTTCTGGATGTATCAGCTGGATTGGATTAATTTTAGTTTTCTTGGATAAGCTCTCTCAAAATGAATTTAATTCAAAGTGGAAACCATTGAGAATAATATTGTGAGTGCTATTTCTGATTATCAGTTTCATTGGGGCTGTAAAACAGACCTTCTTGATTTTGGATTGCACATAAAATCCCCACCAATCTTTTCATTCTCTCTTGATTCCAGGGGTCTAAACAGAATCAACATGATGGCACTATAGGGCATGATGATATGTCAGACTTATAAAAGGATAGACAAATCATAAAATAAAATCCTATAAAAAATAAGTATGGGAGTTTAAATAATTGTATTGCTTTTAATTTCTGGAAATGAATGAAGGAAGGAAGTTAGTTCCTTGCAGCATATCTGGAAAGCTCAGGGACTCAGCATATTACTGTGATTGGTTGTCACAGAGCACCATCAGCTTGATGCACAGCAGGTCCTGATAAACCTAAATCATATATGTTTTTATGGTTAGCTGTTGATCGGATTCCACCATCATTATTGTAGCTTTATTCAATCTTTCCCTGGATACTGGCAATATTCCCTTTTTTATTTGGGAGTCTGCTTATGTTTTACTGTTTCTCAAAGGGGGTGACGTTAAACAATTAAAACCCATATCCATATTGTTTGTACTGGCCAGGTCCTGGAGACATTGGTTAATAAAGAACTAAAGGATTTGTAACGATAAACAATACTGAATATAATTTTTAAGTCTGATTCCAGGAAAATGCATCTGCAATGTGCAGCCTTTATTTTATTTTTAAAAGCATTTGATACAGTTGACCCCATGATTATAATGTGTGGTTAAGGCCATACTGCTTGTAAGGGGCAGGGCCTGAAGCAGTGTGTCTGTTTTCTATGGTTGGATAATGGAGTTGCAGTTCTGGCTTCTCACAACTTAAAAAAAAAAAATGCAACTACTCTAGATTATTTTGCAGATGGTTGCAACATCTTTTTCAAGAAAGATCTGCCTATGACCAGCAGTAAGTTCACTTGTGTTATTTATGTATGTATGTCTCTTATTAATGTCTTCATTCACTGGTTACTGTTTAAAATGGAGATTTGACATTTATAGCGGGTTTAAAAGTATGTTTCCCACATCGTACACACGGGTTTGGTAGAAAGTTTTGGCCACCGATATAAACAAAATTGTGCCGATGATCTATGGGTCTAAGGTCATATATGAACAGCTTTCTTAGCTGTGGGGCGACATCACAGTTTTTTTTTTTTTTTTTTTTTGTTTTTTTTTACTTCTTGAAAGTGACTAATTTGTCTGTAAATGTTTTATTTGAGGAATGGGTCCTACTTATTTTATTTTTTCTGTTGTACATCTCATGTAACTCTATGCTGCTGTCAGTCTTGGCCAGGATCCTCCTGTAAAATAGATTCTTAATCTTAAATTTTCCTGGACATATAAAGGTTAATAAACACCAGTAATAAAGCTTCATAAATCAGTTAAGAAATTTGAGCAATTTTTTTTGCACCCAAATCTACACCAGTTGTTTATAAATGAGGACTAATACATGTTTCATTGATGATTATTATTATAAACATGTTTTGTTTTTTTTACCCCCCCCCACCCCTTTCAAATGAATGTAGATGTACTGAAATTAAAAGTTGAGTTTTTGCAAGGCATTAAATGTGACGATAACACTAATTTCTACCCCCCCCCCCACCCCCCGTGTGTCAAAACTAAATCTACAAAATCTGAGATTTTCTTTGAAGATCTACCAATTCATAGTGATTGCCTAATTAATTGCAGAAAATACTCATTGATTTCACAAATGGCCCAATAAAAAGGTACTAGCTATAACACAGTTAATTTTTCTTTTTTTCTTTTTGGGGTTTGTTTTATAGTCCTTGTGAAATAAATAGACTTTATCCGTTGCTGTATTTTAGCTTGTAAGGGGAGGGGGGAAGCATTTTTACCACTTTACCACTGCCAAGGTCATTATTAAACTTTTGAAACAAGTAAAAATCAAACAAGGCAGCACTTGCTGCAGCCTCTATACAATTATATCCAACCTCTTTGTGCACTCAGGAACTGGTTATACACATTGCCACGGCAACAGCATCAACATCTGACCTTTCCGTTCCAAAACCTACACATTTCAGCTGTATAAAGTGTAAAAATGGATATTTTGTTCCTATGCATTTGTTCTTACGCATAAGAGAGAATTGCATTCATGCAAGAATGCTTTAAATATTACTGAAAATCAGTCATGTTAAGCCAAACATTTTTGCTATATTTATTTTAAGATTTTATATATTGGGATGTAGTAAATGCATACATTTTATTCTGTTCACATTTTAAGCTAAATGCAAACTCAAATTAACAATATTGTTTGCTAAAACTAAACCAGGCCATTGAAATGTCATTGGACCAGACAAATTACCTGATAATATAATTTTTTTTATTATTTTAATGTTTATTTGTAACATAAGGACACATTGTATATAACTGATGCACCTTGTCCTACTTATGGCACCTTCTTCTGATTATTGATTACTGAGCCGATGTGACAAGTGAATTTCTCCAATGTGAGATCAATAAAACTTATCTTAACGAGTTTATGGAAATTTACGACTGGGATTTATGTTGCTTACCAGGAGAATTATACCTGCTGTATGCTTAGTTTACTTGGTCATTACAAATAAAATTCTGTAAAACAGAGCTTCTGCTAAATACAGCTGTGACAAAAATAAACAACAATGTTAAAGGCATATTCAAAGGAGATGTCAGATTCTAACAAAAAATATGAACTATGAAAATGAGTGACAAACTGTTCTGGAACTCTTGATTAGTCTTAAAATACAACCAGTATTTACTCTAAAGGGAATGTACACCCACTTGCTCCTTTGTTAGGCACAATATTAATGTATTTATGCTGCCACGTGTTGAAGTTCAAATTGAGCATAAGGATGTGGAGGAAAGGGTTTAATTAGCTTTGAATGCTGCATGATTTTTTTTTTCTTCTTTTTTTTTTCAGTGTTTTAATAAACTGAAAATCTATTGTCGTAATTTTAGTGTAATGGCCTCTACCGGAACAGGCGAACAGAAAACCTTTGGGTTGTGGTGGAATACAAGATGATCCAACTGTTGGATGTTAAAATGGAAATAAGGATAAATATGATTGGAACGTTTCTGACACTTTGCTAAATATTTTTTTTTTTTTATTTTTTTTCATCTCAACATCAGGTACTTTTTTTTCACTGCTAAACCATTGCCGAGTGAAAATAGGATTAGGTCGGAGTCAAAATCAGTTCTGGTGCTTTTGTTTCACTTATTGAGAAGCAGAGGTCTCATACTCGTAAAGCATTGCATCTATGGTAAAGACTGCATCAGCTTTCACATCAATGTTTTTGTTTAGTTGCTTGTAATCGAACCACTGGAATGACAATTTACAAACTATCACTAAATATTTATTGGCCACTATAACTCCAGAATTGCATGCTTTTTCAAGCCATTGTCCTCATTTGGGAGAGAATGGATTGCCACCCTTGGTTTGGGAATAAGTCAATACCCCATGTGGAAGTGGAAGGATTCTCTCAAGCCTCACAACTGGATTTGGAACAAAGAGTCAATTGATGGGCAGATTGAGGCAGCATCTGTGATGCAGACAGTCCCATCAGTCTACATTGAAGCCAAAAAGGCTAAGCTTAGTTTGCTCTCTGGGCTGTGCAGAAACAGCTAAAGGGGGCGTCTCTAGTAAAAAAAAAAAAAAGGCCACATTCTACTGGATTCTGGGGATGGATATTAGTACAAATTTTACATAACTTTTACAGTTCAATGTAGAGATCAGCCGGACGATATTTGAGTTTTTTTCTTGTATCGGGCGATACGTCCATGCGTGTGCGTTAGCCGATCCATTGGCGCATTCAGCCTCCATGCTGTGACGCCACGTGAAGCGCATACATTGCTGCGCCCTCCCTGGCAGAGAGCAGCTGGTAATGTAAGACTGGTTGTAAGGCAAGACTGTAGGGTCTCAACTTTTTTTTTTTTAACTGCCTAATTTAGTTGTATTTGCCCTTTGAATGTCTGCCTCTGTGAGCGTGCTGAAACGACTTCTGTTTCACTCAAACGGGGAAGTCATTTGAGCGATGAGGTGTTGTTGTTTTTTTTTGTTGTTTTTTCTTCTTTTATTTCACTCTGCCACTTTGTTGATACGTTGTCCCACAACGTGACTTGGCTCCCATTTTATACTCTGTAGTGACTCTATTTGAACACACTATGCATAATGCATTACAAGGGTTGACAAAATATTCCCAAGTGTCATAAATCTTGTGCAGAATAAAGAACAATAATACATCATTGTCCTCACCCAACCTGCAATCTAACTGCCCAATAGTTTGAAGCAAGTTTGACTTTTTTGTTTGTCAGGAAGTGGATGTCAATTTTGCACAGTAACACCTTCCTAACGCCCGGCCAGTATTCCTTTATTTCATACCTTTATCTTGTCTTGTTGCTTGGTTGCTCTTGCTCTCTTCTCTCCCTTTATACATTCTCTTCCAATTAGCTGGGAGCACAAAAGCCCTTCCCCATTTGCAGAGCAATAAATTATTGTCTCTTAATTAGCAAGGCGGTAAAGACCTGTCTGTCCAACTTTGTTTCAGCCTGGATGATGATGTTATGATTGAGAACTGCAAACTAATTGTTTTTTTTCTTTAAATGTCTGGATGAAATTGTGAGAGTATTGAAGAGGGGTGGAGTAAGTGATTTGGAGTTGAGGAGCATCTTAAAATAAAAGGTCAAGAAAAGGGAAAGAAAGGTGAGAAGATTGCTTGTGGCCACACCGGATAGCTGGAGAAAAATGTGAAAAGGCCAAACCAAATACAAAACAGAGGTGTTTTTTTTTTTTTTTTTTTTTTTTTTTAAATGCATTAGATATTTTAGTAAGTTTACCCCTGGCTTTGCCTAATCAGTAGATCTGTTTTTTTATTTTTTTTATTTTGTATCAATAAAGGCTATTGGCACCTTGGCATACTAAGATTAGAATGCATGACTGCAGCACACAGCTGCTTTTTTGTTAGTATCAGACACGTTAGTATGGAAACGGCTCCAAAAAAGCAAGACACAACACAAGCTTTGGCAAAGATTTTAATTTGAAAAGCGGCAGCTGGCAATTGGATTCTGGGTAAGCTGCGGAGCTGGGCGTCATATTCATTAAGGTCCCTCATATCTGCTGTCCTCTCGGTGAGAGTTTTTGAAATGAGACCAAAAGCTAGAAGGTGTACGTTTCAGATTTTTTACAGACAGATACAGTTGGAGTAAAATCATTTTTTCTTTTTTTTCATCACTGCTGAAAATGTGGCAAGTTGGTGCAAGAAGGGCTGATCACCCAATATATTAGGCTGCAGAAAAATTTGATCCTCACATTAAAGAAGAAAAATGTCAATCAAACTTATTAGAATAAAGATAATTGTTGAGAAAATGCAGTGAAGGAGTGAAGAGTGTTTTGTCAAATCTAAAATCAGCTCAGTAATCTGAGTTTTTTTTGTGGTCACCTGTACCTATGTTTGACAAGTGAACTAAATTGCTCAAAATCCTTGCTGCATTATTCAGTGATGGTTGGCTATACTTGACTTTCTTAAACCAATCCATGAACAAGCTGCAGCATACGTACAGAGATGGCTCAGGGATAACCTATGGCACTCTAACAATAAGCCTTGACAAAGGTTTTAAGGCTAGACAGGGTATCTGTTTTAAGGACTAAAACTGGAAGTTGGTTCCTCAAGAAGAGGAGCTTGATAACCAAAATATTCTACTTGATGGTACAGTTATCTCTGATGTATGATGGCAGTTGATTATTAAATACTTTTATATGAGGAGTACTTTAAATTCTTGATTTTTAACAGGGGTCCAATGAAGGGAAGCTAAAATAGGAAACATCATTTTGGACCAACAATGAATGATATTAACTGTTTTTTGCACTTCCGGTTGTAACGAATTACAATAGTCCACCCTTAAAGTAACAAATGCCTGGATGAGTGCTTCCACATCACTACTGGATACAGTATTTTTAATTCTGGCTTTAGTCAGGGGATTAAATAAGAGAATTCTAAAAATCTGTTAAGGCTAAAATAACACCAAGGTTACTTAAATTCAGATGAAATAACTGTGTTTTACAAAGACCCCAGTCTAAAGACGGCTTTTGTCTCGTCTTAATATAAAAGCCTAAAATTTAAAGTATTCCAAGTTTTTATCTCTTAAAGACTTGCCAGTGGTTTAGGAAACTGGTAGGATTCATCAGGAATTATGAATATATGTAGCGGATAACTCCCACTGTTGTGCTGATGAAATTCAATCTCCCTCCGTTTCTAGGCACTGAACCCTGCTGTGCTTCACAAGTAGCCATGGAGTTTGAAAAATTGTCTATATATGAACAAACTGGAATCTGTCAGATAAATAAGATTTATACCAGGCCAATACTGTTCCGAGTCTTTGTTGGAGAATAATGTGATTGACTGGACCAAATGCAGCACAAAGACACAAGTCCATAATCTAAGATATCATTAGTGGCTTTAATTAGTGCTGTTTCACAGCTATGGCTCTGAAACCTGACTGAAAATAAAAAGATTCCATATGTCTGTAATTTATCAATTCATCTTGATCGAATGTAAAACGTAAAGGCTAAATCACAGCTACCCTAAGAACCTTTTCTACATAAGTTTTCTCAGGATAGATTAATCATATCCAAAATGAGGGTGGTAATGAAAGGCAACCCTTTTAATATAATATCCTTTTTAATATTTTTGTGATTAGGTTTAACAAACAAGCTGAAGGGTTAGGATTACGCTAATATTTTTGATAGCTCAGAAAGCTCAACTGGATCAAAACAGTCCAAACAGGTTCTATAGTGTCCTCCAATGTTGCCTCCCTGAAGATCAAGCAATCATGTTCAAGAGGAAGTTAATAATTTTATTTTTAGTGGAACTGTTTGTTTTTAATAGACAATCCTTTGTATAAGCAAAGAGCTGAGAGAATAGATGGCTCAATAGAACTGTGACTCAATGTTTAGCAACTGTACTAAAAAGAAACCCTGGATTCTTCTTCTCGTTTATTGGGCAAAAGAGAGTCCTCGTGCCCCAGCAGGACATTTGCAGCTGGCCACATAGTGTACTCCTGGGAGGAGGATCGTGTGTGTGTGTCCATTTTGTCTACCAAGAATTTTGAAAACGAGTACAAAATTAGATTTATAACAGCTTTTCTGCTTTTTGAAAAACCCGGAATATCGAAATTCCAAAAACGCTGGCAGCTTTTTCACCCCATGTCAAGGCTGCCTAAACTATGTGAGGGATATGTCATGCTATCAGCACTCAGAATGAAATGCTGTATAAGCAGAAATGCAGGTCAGCTCTGGTCCCTGAACTGGCTGGTGGGATGGAATAGATCTTGGAGAAATTGGAAGCTCGGCTTTGGCAGAATGACCACAAATTTGGCTGTTTTGAAATCATCATTGAAAAGAACTAGTGAGACTTTAAGGTAGACAGGAAAAAAAAAAGAGTCTGCCTGCCCCAAAAGAAATACTGTATCTGAACTGGCTCCCAGTTCCCCATTTCTCTATGGCTGTGGTGGCTATTTGGGACAGTTCACGGACCTACACTAACATGCACGCATGACACACATGATTACACTAACACATATGCACAAATACCACCTTTGCTGTGCTTTTTTCCCCCTTTACTCTGCTTGTCTATTTTAGTTTTAGTTTCAGAAAGATCACATCAGAGACCTTAAATTGCAGCTTTAAGGATTGACTACTTTTGTTTCATTGTAATAAAAATAAATTAAGTCCAGTAAATTGTAGCTCATATTTTATATGATTGGACAAAACTACTTTAGCTCAGAAACCACCAAAGACATACCTATTTTATATTAATGTAAACAATTAAATACTGCTTTTAAGCTTTCTGTATGTTTAATGTAGGAATAGATTACGCTCTGAATGTTGGTGCTGGAATTTTTTTCAGTGAAGTTAAAGAAGTATAGTCAAGGATTTCTTTTGCTTATTACTTTTGTTAGGTTTTCTTTTCCGATGTAATATTTCCCTCATAGTTTTTCTGTTCATGTACAGCACTTTGAATCATCTTGTCACTGAAAAGTGCTATAACTAAACTCCCTTTGCCTTGGTGAAGAGGCTTTTTATAAAAGTACACAATTTTTCTGGATTACGTTGGATCTGGATGTGTTGTCCATTTTGCTTCCAATTTCCTAGCCAACACAGCTCTGAAATAAACCAGGGAGCCCGCCTCCTATTAATGGCTTTTTTTTCACATTGTCTAATGCAATGAGGAAGTAACACTATGAACAAGAACACTGATTATCAAAAGGGTAGCAATTACACAGCCCAATCACAGCCCTCTGACATGTTTATCTGTGACACTGAGGAAACTTAATATAGAACAGCTTATTTAAGAAGTGTTAAAGCATTGTCTGATAAATCTGCTATAATGAAATGTACTCTCAAGGCCAGATAACTTGGTTGGATTAAACTCGAAGGTTGTTATAGAAATTTGTTGGACAGAATTATGAGGAAATACTGTTATTTGTTCGCACACAATGCCACATGTCAGGAAGACAAGAATGGTTAGGTTTGCAGATGTGATGAGCAAAGCCAATTTAATCCACACAATAAAGGCTATATTTAGGTCATCATTTTCTGTAATGCTTGGGATTCTGGGAACCCAATATTCTAGCCAGATCTAGTGGTTTAGTTTTAAAATGTTTATTTTTCAAATAAAGTGGCAGAGGGGCAGGCAGGAAGCAGCTGATGACATGTGATGACTGAGATGGGCTGACCAGGTGATTATGGCAGATGACCAAAGAATATTGGCAGAAACGGGCAGGTGACCAGCTGATTCAGGCAGAGACTGACTTGACCAGGTGATGCCGATTATCCCCCAGCGAAGGCAGAGCGAGACACAAAATCCGCAGGATCAACCTGAACCAGGCTGCGCACATAACTACTAGTGAAGTTATCTAGCGAGGACAGGGATCAACCTTTATAGACCAAGGACTCTTTAGCCAACGCACAAGTGCGTCATAAGTGCTGTCCAAATAGTGCAGTATGCTCCTTCCTGCGGCTAGTTTTGCCTAGGAACCCCACAATGTCCCTTACCAGCGCCAAGAACCCTTAAGCTATCCCACAATCCTTTGAGTGACATGATGTATCGGCACAGCCCCCTCACAGAAATGAATGAAAACGTCAGAGAGAAGAGAGTGCACACTTTGTAGTTCATTTCCAAAAGGCTGTAGGCTCGGATTTTACTTACATCATCCATGTGCGTTTCCATCACATAATGACTTGGGAGTTAAAGACTGTCTGTCTGAAATTGACACAGCACTCCGAAGCGCCTTTCCTCTCTATGATAGAGTTCTAACTGTAGACCCTGTGAAAGGTTGAGGAACAAGAGCTAGAAGCTTTCAAAAGTATTTGGATGGAGCCCAGTTCTATAGCATCAGCAGGTTGAGCGACACAAGCACTGGGGAACGTACATGCAGGCAGCAAGACCAGAAGAAACGTTCTGGCAGAGAGTGAACGAGGCAGGTATAGGTAGGCAGTGAACTAGGTGGGATGATTTATATAGTCAGTTGCAGGTGGCGCTGATTATGCTCATCTCAACCACCTCCCAGTCACAACTCTCTCACCTTAAAGTTAGAGAATGATCAGTCCAAAAAACGGAAAACAAAAACCCAAATCATGACACCTTCACTGTCAAGTTGAATGTTACAACACCCCACTATGAACTTTATCAGTATTTAGCACTAAATCAAAAGGAAAATCTTGTAACTGATGAATAAATTGAGTACTAATCTCGACAGCTTTAAATTAACAATCTAACCTAAAACAGCATATGTATAATTTTAAAAATGTTTTTTATTTCATCATGAGTACCAAAAAAATGAACTGACAATTCCCTGAAGCATTAAGGAGACACTACAGCAAGTAAACTGAAGAAGAGTGGGGAGACCACATTCAATCAATAATCAGTGGGACATGATCATTCTTCGTAGAATAATATTGTAAAAAAGACTGATTCCATTATCAATTAAATTCTGTTATAAACGTTTGTGTCTATATCCAAGTCTGCCAGAATACTGACAAGCTCAGTAAGTTAAATTCTCTTGAGGCGTCTAATGGGGCCGGCCCACCAACGTTTGTTTATTTAATGGACATCTGACATTGCAGTGTGCATGACAACATGCTCTCAGTAGACAGCCATGGGGTACAAATCCTGTGGGCCCCAAGCTTGGATCATCCTATCAAAATACTGGAAATGCACACATTGTGTTTACATTCTGCCACAAAGTGTGCAACCATCTAGCGTTAGTGGTCCTTACTGGCTCATTGAAGGATTGGTGTGAGTCTTTTCTGTTCAAAATAGATTAACGCAAGCCTTTATTTGTAGTTTTATATATAATAGTAAAATACAATTTAGCTTATATAAAATGGCATTTTTAGTGTTGGTTTATAATTTATTTAATTTAAAGTTGATCAGGTTGTATGCATTACAAAAACAATTTGTTGGATGACGCTGAAAGCTCCAATGTGCACATGACAATCTGAAGTGGACTACAGAGGAAAGGAAGAGGATGGCTAGGTTTGTGTGCATTGCTTACATGGAAATACAAGGCATCAGGATGCATGTAATTCTTTGGGGAATTTTTTTCTTGAAAACATTGGGTTCTGATATATATGTGTATGACACATGCCTAAATATTGTTGTGGACTATAAGCACACATTTGTTTTTTTGTCATGGCTGTTGCCTTTTTAGTAGGAAAATGCATTCTGACTCTCACTGCATGAACAAAAGAACAAAAAGGCCAATGAGCACGAATAGTTGGAGCTGTTAACTTGGTCTCCAAACACTCAGGTCTTAAGGCTATTGAGCCTCTCTTGGATGTGCTGGACAAACAAGTTCGATCCAGGAAGCCCCATCCACCCCTCATCGCTAAAATCCTAATGTTGGATACTGCAGCAGGCCTCCCAGGGATCTAAGGAAAATTTGTTAGCAAAAGCAAGGAATGGCCCACTATTAAGCTGGTGGTCATAAAGCAATGCTTGGTCTTTGTATATGCACTGTTCACTGACCAACAGTCAGCTTGACCAAAACAGGTTATTTTGTCTGACCGAAGCTTTGTTTTTCACCTGCCCCTTGTCAGTCCCCGAAAACTCAGAAATAATCCCCCAGTGGGATTGTATCCTTACATCTGTTCGATATGGTTAGCTGCTGCGAGTTTGTGTCTCTCTCTAAGCCTCCAGCTGGACTGAAAATGGTTAGCGTAAACGATTGAGGCAAGCAACAGGGTCCCCATTAGGAATAAAGAAAATGATGGACAAATTCCTAATTGCATATTGATCGCCTTTTCGAAACCTGCTGGCTACAGTGAGCGTGGCACTGATTCTTAACTTGAGCCTTTAGCATTTGCACATATGAGTTTTGTAACGACTTGGAGGGAGAAAGTTTGGGAAATCAGAGATTCAAGGAGAGGCAAAGACGAGTTAATGTTTTCTAAAGTTCAAATCAATGTCAATCAGAAGATGTAGAAGTAAAATAAAAGTACATGACCAACTTTAGTTATTCAGAAGTACAGGTGCTGGTCATGTAATTATAATATCATGAAAAAGTAATTTTTTTATTTTTTTCTCTCAGTAATTCCATTTAAAAAGTAAACTTGTATATTATATCCATTCATTACACACAGACTGATATATTCAAGTCTTTATTATTTAAAATTTTAGTACTGACAACTAATGAAAACCCCAAATGCAGTACCTCAGAACATTAGAATATTACTTAAGACAAATAAAAAAAAAAGAAAGGATTTCCAGAAATGTTGGCCAACTGAAAAGAATGAGTATGCAAAGTGTGAGCATGTAGAGGACTCAGTATTTATTTAGGGTTCCTTTTTTCGCTGGATTACTGCAGTAATGCAGCGTGGCATGGAGTCGATCAGTCTGTGGCGCTGCTCAGGTGTTATGAGAGCCCAGGTGGCTCTGATGGTGGCCTTCAGCTCTTCTGCATTGTTAGGTCTGGCGTATCACATCTTTATCTTCACAATAACCCACAGATTTTCCATGAGGTTAAGGTCAGGTGAGTTTGCTGGCCAACTAAGAACAGGGATACCACGGTCCTTAAACCAGGTACTGGTAGCTTTGACACTGTGAGCAGGTACCAAGTCCTGTTGGGAAACGAAATCTGCATCTCCATAAAGCTGGTCAGCAGCAGGGATCATGAAATGCTCTAAAACATCCTGGTAGATGGGTGTGTTGACCTTTTTGACCTCAGAAAACACAGTGGACCAACACCAGCAGATGACATGGCACCCTAAACCATCACTGACTGTGGAAACTTTCCACTTTACCTCAGGCAACGTGGATTCTGTGCCTCTCCTCTCTTCCTCCAGACTCTGGGACCTTGGTTTCTAAAGGAAATAGAAAATGTACTTTCATCAGAGAACATCACTTTGGACCACTCAGCAGGGGTCCACTCCTTTTTGTCTTTAGCCCAGGCGAGACGCTTCTGACACTGTTTCATGTTCCAGAGTGGCTTGACACCAGGAATGCTGCAGCTGAAACCAGGTCTGGTGGTTCTGGAAGCTCTGGCTCCAGCTGCAGTCCACTCTTGGTGAATCTCTCCACATTTCTGAATGGCTTTTGTTTCACAATCCTCTCCAGGCTGCGGTCATCCCTGTTGCTTGTACACTTTTTTTTTTTCTACCACAATCTTTTCCTTCCCTTCTATTAATGTGCCTAGACACAGAGCTCTGTGAACAGCCAGCCTCTTTAGTAATGACCTGTTGTGTCTCACCCTCCTTGTGCAAGGTGTCAATGGTCGTCTTTTGGACAACTGTCAAGTTGGCAGTCTTCCCCATGATTGTCACCTGCACAACTAGACTGAGATCATTTAAAGGCCTTTGAGGTGTTGGTTAGCTGATCAGAGTGTGGCATCAGCTGTTTTATATTGGATCTTTTTACAATATTCTAATTTGGGGTTTTCATTAGTTGTCAGTTATAATCATCAAAATTAATACAAATAAAGACCTGAAAAATATCAGTGTGTGTGTGTGTAATGAATGAATATATTGTACAAGTATCCATATTTGATTAGATTTACTGAAAAAAAAAATCAACTTCTTGCTATTCTATGACTAGCACCTGTATAGCACAGGCTCTGCAGGTCTCTGCAGATGGTATATTTAAATGTAAATATGAGTCTGCATTGACTATCAATGGATGGATTACTGTTCTCTGCAACGCATTTAGATCAATATTCCAACATGTGCATTCATTTCCAAATCTAAACTCCTGTCTTACCCAGGCCATGGAGAAGAAAACCTTAACATTCTGATGTAATTTATTGTGAATGATTCAGTAACGTTCCCCCCGTGCGCATATTTCCTGAATCCTAATAGTGACATCTGCTGGACTTTTAGAGGTGGGACTTGCCATTTCTCAAATACTGCAAAGTGAGGCACCCCAAGCAGGAAATTGGAATTAGAAGGGTGTTTTTCAAAACACCAAGAAGGTTTAGCTTAGTTTTGTGAATGCAAGTTTTCTTTTTTTTTAGTTATCCCATTGTGTTGAAGCCCATTATGTTTATTTTATTTCACCTTTTTAAAGTGCACTTGATAAAAATTAGACATTTACTAATTTTTCTTACTGTGATTTCTAATGGAGATATGGGCAAATGTTCTAGTTATTATTATTTTTATTTTTTTTATTAATCTATTTTTCTTCTTTAGTTTCCCTTTATTGTAAGTGAAATTGTACAAGGTTTTGTAAATTTTTTGATACAAACTAAAAAGTGTCTTTGAAGGTTTGCTGTTATACCACATTCTTTAGTTACATATGATGGTTTGAAGGTATTGATCTATAAACTAAGACATTCTATTTTTCTGCCATTACGAGATGGCTGTACTCAAACTTTACACACATGCCCCAATTAGTGGTGTCGGTGTAAAAGGGACTGAATAAAAAAGCAAGCCACACTTCAGTTTGTACTTTAAACCTTACTTGGCAATCATTTTCTACATTGTGTTGGTCTATCACATAAAATCATAATTAAATTAGGGCTGGGCAACGATTAAAATATTTAATCGCGATTAATCGCACTGATTAATCGCGATTAATCGCGATTAATCGCATTGTATTTACAAACTCCAAGAATGAATTCAAAAGTAGTGTAAAGAGCACTTTTATTTTAATGTTCTGCTGCCATATGAACAAAAGTGTTGTAACATTTGTACCACTTATTTTATACTGGATATTTTCAACCCATCTATTGAATTTAGTGCACTAGTTGATCTTTTCTTCATAAGAGAACAAGCACTGCAGCCAAAATATGGCCTTTTTTGACCTGCTGTATATTAGCCAGTCCCTAAGCTTGATGTATCATGAAACTGTTGACCTTTTGGGTTTTGTGGTTTTTATTTTATTATTACAATTTAATAATAATAATAATAATAATAATAATAATAATAATGTTATGTTCAGTGTTTTTTCGCTAATCCACCTCTTATATATTTCAATCCTTATGTAATTTTGTCTGTGTTGTGTGCACCTGCCTGTTGCTTTAATCCTATTAATTTCCCCGTCGTGGGATAAAAAAAGGATTAGCTAATGTTATCTTATCTTAAATAACACTTTTTAATATATGTACTGGGTTCTTTCAAGGTCTTAATTACATGTTATGTGTGGGCTCCAGTAACATCCATCCATCCATCCATCCATCCATCCATCCACTGATCTACCTGGATGTTCCCTGGAGGACTGAAACGCCTCAGTCAGAGACGTCTGTGGGTCTGTCGGGGCAATGAGAGAAGTTTCGTCTCCTCTCTCCGTTTCTGGGGCTCGACGTTTTCATGTTTTTTCACGTGCTTAGATAAATTTGTTGTGTTTCCACTTAAATGAACCGGCTTTTTACAAAACATACAGCTTGATTTCATTTACGGTATTAAAATAAAGCCGAACGGTGCTACTTCCTCTGTTCATGTTTTTTCGCTGCTGCGTTCTTTCTCAGCTGTTTGTGTATTAAGTTTGTGTGAGAGCTGAGTGCGCGGGCCAGGCTGAGTCTGCGTGCTGATTGGCTGGCGCCGCTGAGCCATGTACGAGAGGGGAGGGGGAGGAGGAGTGCTGCAGTCAGCGCGCGTGCTGACTGACACTGACTGAAAGCATGATGTGAGCAACATGCGTTAATGCGCGATAAAATAAATATCGCCGTTAATAGTCTAATGAATTAACGCGAAATTAACGCGTTAACTTGCCCAGCCCTAAATTAAATACATTGCATTTTGTGGTTTTAACGCCACAAAGATAAAGTAGCAGGCAGAGGAATTATTTTGTAGGACACAGTAAGTAAGCAACACAGACCTAGAATTAGTGGAGCATATAGAACACATGCACAGGCTTCTAAAGTTTGTCTTCTGGGGTCGCTTTCTGTGATATGGCCTGTTTTTATATTAAAAAAAAGATCTCTAGGGACTGGACAGCCTCCAAACTGCCTGTACAAGTGCAGCTGTGTTGGTAGAAGCACAAAAACAACATACTGGACCGGCTCTGGCTTAATTTTTGCATGAAAGTGGGACAGCCTTTGCCTAAAGGAGGGGGAAGTTGTCCTGTTGAAGGACGGTCAACAGTTTAAATTCCCATGACGAGAAACTGAGTCACTTTATCTGTGTCTTGTTAAGCTACGCTGAAGGTGCCCTTCGGGAGCCATGACTGTTTAAGTAGCTGGACACTTGCGCTAGTTGTCATGTGGATGAACACAGGAGCCAAGGTTGTGCAGAGGAACAACACGAGCTCAGCAAGTTCTTTCCACAGAAAAAAGGTTAATAAAACAGTAGGTCGTCAACCTTTCTGGGACGCTTCAGCCGAGACTCAAAATCCCAAGAAGCATTAAGTTTGTGTATCGATTGTTTTGAAATGTCACACAGAGGTATTGTATGAGGACACAAGCGTGTCAGCAAGGAAAATAATATTGAGCAGGAAGAAAAATCTAGAATTTACAGATTAAATATTTTAACATGCATCAAAGGTGAAACTGAAGGCCCTGCAGGGGTGGGTTGCAGAGCAGTAACAACAGTTACGAATAATTATCTTGTTGGTTTTTGGCACAGGTTTGCCTTCTAAAACGGCTGGATTCATAGGATTTTAAAGGCCAGAGTCACAAGAAAAAAAACATCCTACAAGGTCCATACTTTTCATCAGAGGCACTTATAACAGAGGTTGGTACCAGTTGACATATAAGTTAGTACTGGCAGGTGTCTGGTGCCAATACTGGGAACACCTCGTCCCCTCGAGGCCTCATGAAATGCTTGGTGAAAATAAGCTTCATTCCCTCTGCTAACTACATATCTAAATTCTCGACAAAATTCCACGTGATTTGAACAGTTTTTGCACCTGACAGTTCTTATTACAGACGGCAAAGTGTTCATAGCTAATTGCAGGAAGATGATTATGCTCTGTGGAAACAGTTTACATGCAAAGGGTATTTACAGGTGTCGCATTTGTAACATTTTCTACCTCGCATTTCTATTCTAAAATGTTCTAACATTCTAAAATCTTGCTAATTTACAAGGCTACCTGCTGATTGGGCAGGGACTGGTTGCTGTATTGAGGTATACGAAGGTTTTAAAAAAGTTGTTTAAAATAATGACTTCCCTTCTGAGAACATGCTGGAGTTTACTCACACACTGTTATTGCACGCTGCCACACTGAAAGACTGTTGGTAATCATTCATTCACTTGGAAGAAAAGTCATTTGGATGTTTTGTGAATATTTCCAGTCACACGCACACAAAAAACCAATGTCCTGGCCATAGACATTTAAGGTGTACCAATCGCCACTGTTTTTAAGGTAACACTGTTTATAAACTACCGTGAGCAGAGGCATGACTTACAATGTTCATTTACAGGCTCCATCTGAGCAGATATCCCCAGTAACTTGGTAATATCAACTTGCTAAACTTGTGTAACTATACAAAGTGCAGAATGGTCAAAAAGTGCATTATTTTGTGCAAGAAGCACTGAAACACTGCTGCTAAATTGAGCTAATGTGTGCTTTTCTCTTAAGTCTAAGTCCTAATGATCAACAGATCAGAATCTGACGTTATGTATGGCCTGTAAGCAGTAGTTTACCAAGTGTTCTCAAGAATCACCTACTGAGGTTGACCAATGCTAACTTTAGCTTTCCCACCCAATGGGTGGTGCAAACAAAGCTCCTATTATTTGCAGGTGGCCACATATTCATTTTTCTTTGCTCAGTCCTTGCGGAGAGAACGTATTCACATTGAGCCGTGTGAATGACACACAAAGCGTTTAACACCAGGGCATATATGTTTAGGGACGAACCCCTGGCGTCAGAAAACAATAACTCCTTGAAAACCAGGAAGAGCTCCTAATTGTATGCGGGAAGTTCAAGTGATAAAGTTTACGACTTCGTCCTGTGCAGGAAATTCCCAAACTAGGATGAACTCGTTATTTTGAGATCCACAAATGTGGATGAGTAGATTCTGTGATCTCTGGGCTTTAATGTCCTGTGGATAAATAGGTACATAAAGTAATGCTATGTAAAGCTGTTGTCCCAGTATCAAATGAGTGAAATTTATGTTGATGTAAAAAGAAAATAATTTAATTGAAACATTGTGTTTACACAAATCAAAATATCAGCCTAAACTCTTAAAATCTGTTGTGGCCTGAACTTTCACAAAATGTGATAATTTTTTAAATTTATACATTTTCAAACACGCGCAGGAAGAGGGAGTTTTCTGTTTAAAATCAGACCAACTGTCTCAATGGGCCTCACCTGTTTTTAAAATCAAGACAATTTAATAATCTACTCCAGGTATACTGTCCATGAGTAGCTTACTTTTTTTAAGAGATCACAATGGGTCAGTTTTTATACTCAAATTAGTATCTTTAGTGTCAATTTAATATTATTAATAGATGATCAGTGTTTAAAGGACTGGGTGAATGGACAAACTGAAATATGGATGAACAATTAATGGACTGATCTGGATTAATGGACCAATAGAAAAACAAAGGGATAAATGGTTCAGAATTATGTTATTGGTTGGATTCAAAATTATATTAATGGATGGAGAATGTGTAGATGGAGTTATGGACCAAGCCTAACGTGACATCGATGGATGGACAGATTTCCTGGATAGATTTTACAAAATTAAAATGGAAACTGGAAAAAAATATATTCAGATTTGTACATCTCTTGGGTCTGAAATAAAGAAAAAGGAAATGTAATAGGAAAAAAATACATATTTTATACAAATTTACAGATTATGGAGGAACCTTTTTATATCATGTTGCTTTTTTCATGACTTGCATCAAAACCTCATCAAAGTATGAAACGACAAGCCTTTAAAGTGAGAACGAAAAATGTTTATTTGCTATTGTTTTCCCAGAAAACTGTGTTGCACGTACTAAAATCCTGATTTTTCCACAAGTGTTCACAGAGACTGAACATTGAACACCATTTTAAAATGGGTCAAATAGACACATTTAATGAAGCACTATACTTGCATTAGATACTGGGGAACACAATGCAATGTATTACCAAGGAGACCTCCCAAAACCCTCAGTTATCCTTCATAGGGTAAATGGTGAATTGTAATAATGAACAACCTGATCTTAATGAGAAATGCATGGCATGGTTTACATTTACATTGCAGTATGGACTCTATAGTCTTGATATTTTGTAGCATTATTGAGTTAATTTAATTTAGCTTTTGGTCGCTCTATAGAGACATTTCCAAACCAATGTCTTTTCATTTGATTAAAGAAAAATAACAAATTAGATTCTAATACTCTGAAGATGAAGACAAGGACTCAAGTGCAAAGCAGGCGTGTCAAATGTTGCAAAGTTACAAACAAATCAACACCAAAATGTGCATCTCAACCCTCATATTTAATAATATCCTGGGGATGCCACTGTAAGACAATTCGCCATCAAACATCACATAAAGTCAGGATCACAAAATAACATGAACACGTTAGGTCAGAAAGAACACATCTCCCAGTAAGACTGTAAATTGCACAAAAATGTAACATTTTAGGCTACAAACCCATGAATAAAGTGTAAACGATGTGCAAAAAAAAATCTATATTGGGAATCCAGCAATTAATATTTTCCATTTCGTGTCTTGTACCATTTTTAAAAAATATTTCTGCATTTAGTATCATATATTTATCTAAACAGATAGCCATGGCTACTTTGGTTCCTCGTTAAACAAATAGGAAAAAGATAAAGGGGCTTTGTGGGGTACGACAAATGTACAAAATATACATCTTCTGCATTTCACAGCAACAAAGATTAATTAAAATGTAAATATACCTGTATACGTTTTGTGTATTTCTGGAAATTTCAAAGTGCTATTTTTGACGAGATGATTCATTTAAAAAAACACAACTAGAAATTAAATTGTGGCTTTTTTTCCTTTTTTGCAATAGTTAAAATATCCATCAAAACACAAAATAATATCTAATCCAACGCCTGCTTGTCGTAGAGTTGTCAGAGTTCAGCAAAACAAACGGCCCTGATTAGTAGTATATTGAAAGTTATTCTAGGTAAGCTTAAATGTAACACCACTGTACAGCAACTCGCTAAAGTTTTTACACCCCTTTGAACTTTTTCATGATGACCACAATTTGGATCTTACACAGTGGATCAACACAGATTTGCACATGATGTGGTGTGTAATATAAGATTTAAATGGCTTACAAGTGGTTACACCAATGTGAATCTGAGAAGTGTGGCATGCATTTGTATTCACCCACTTTAACCTGACGGACCCAAAGAAAATCGCGCACAACCAATTTCATCCGACTACACCCAAGAACCAGTCCACCTGTGTAATTTGATCTGAGCTTAAAAAATATGGGTTTGCAGTGAAAGCCTCAGAGGTTCGTTAGAAAATGCTGAACAAAAAGCATTAACCAAACCAAGAAAGTTGACAGAAAGCCAGTCTGCCATACAGAGCTAGCAGGTATCAAAAGGTGGTCTGGTTTAGAACTGGGTTACCACGAAAAGGGAAGCCGGTCGAAGTTGTTGGCTAAAGAACTAAAAACCCAATCCTCAAATAAGCAATGTGTGCACTAACTTAATTTGTTACATTAAATGTATTGAAATTCTGTGGTTGTAGTGCGGCAGAACGTGGAAAAAGACGAAGGGGTGTGAATACTTTTGCAAGGTACAGCTGCTGCACTGGGTAACTGTGAAAATGTGAACTGTGAGCCAGTTTTTTTCTGGAAATACACAATGTTATGGTCTGGATAAAAGGCCGCCAAATGCAGAACGGCCTAGTTGATTATTTGTTGTTGTTGTTTATTTTAAGCATGCTTGATAGCTGGGGTGAGAAAACTGTCTCTTTGTGCCTGGTCTGTCCCTGCCTCTGGATACATAATCGTACACGACTCTCTACCCATAGAGAACTGCTTCAGTAAATGTTGCCCAGTGCAGCTCGAACGTGGTGACTTTTTTTTTTTTCTGAGTTTGTTCTGTAGCCCTCAGTTGCTTGGTTCTAGTCCCTCTAGATGGTCAGGGATGGGGAGACCGGTGAGTATTGTCAGACACTTATTCCATACATTAAACACGGGACACACAGGCTGCACAAACGACACGTGGAAGGTGTGTAGGTGCTGGGAGCCCACGGCGTCGTAGAAAGCCACGCATCCGGCGTCGTAATCCAGCAGGACCCCGACCCGCCGCAGGTGAGGTGAGGGTTCGATGGCCAGCTCCTTGCTGTTGTGACGGACCACCCAGGAGTTGTTGCAGCGGCACAGAACCCAAGAGGCAGAGTTCTTGCCGATCCACTCGTGCTTGGGGGCGGACTTGTAGGCGATGCCTATAGCGTACCTGTTTGGCAGAAAGAAGTTTTTTAGTTTTGATGAAAACCCGATTGTGAAACCTGATGGCGAAACCTGGTTCTTACCATGTGCTCCCTCCAATCAGAGCCTCCCAGTAGTGACGGCCGCTGTCGATGTAGACGTTCCCCACCACGCCGTAGCTGCTCTGGCTGGAGAATCGATCCTGGCTATGCCCTTTCTTGGACGTGGTTTCGTCTCGCTCCACTGTGAGGTTATCGTGGGAAACCTTAAGCTTCTTGTGGGCAGATTTTGGATCCAGTTTGAATGGCTGACCTGGTTATGAAATACATCACCATTATTTTTAGAAATAACCTTTATTTTGTCTGATTTTTAGTTTAGTTTACTCTCTTACTGTTTGTTTTCAGAGTCCCCGGTTCACTGCTTCTGCTTCCTGCTTGATTAATGGCCTTCACAACAAAGATGTACTTGGTGCCGCTTTGCAAACCATGCACTGTGTAGTGGTTTTGCTTGATGTTGGGAACAATCATCCAACTTTCAAGTGAGTTGCATAGACCTGGTGGAAGAGGGAAACAGTTGAGGAATAAAAATAATAAAAAAAAAACTTTCTGCTGAAAACTTACTTTTAGCCCACAAAACAATTTCTTTCAAAACCTCCAGCAGAAGATCAATGTGCTGCTATGTGACAACACGGTGCACTAAATTGAAAAGGATGTGCAAGCCCTTGGCTGTAGGGGCAGGTAAGAGGGTGAGAAAAGGCACAAGAGGAAACAATTCACACCTCGTTGCTTCATACCAGCACAATACTTTTTGCGGTGAGTGTTTTCGGTGTGGGTTTATTTAATGGTGCCTCTGCTTTTCCACAGTGCCTCTAAGGCAAAGGTACGTTTGTGTGAGTGTACGTGTGCCCTCCATTTATTTTTATTTTTTTTGTCTTCTTGAAAGAATGGCTTTAGTATTTTAACTAGCCTGCATGCCAGGCTATTTAAAATGTGCAAAAAGGCACCTTGTTATATTCAAGCTTCATCTATCTTATGGGCTATGCTATGCGTTCTTTTTAAATATGAACCTAATATTGCATTAAATGTGCCGAGAGCGCACCGGCCTTGAGAGCAAATCTGAATTGTGCACAGAATGGCTTCTGTGACAGTAGTCCTGTGTTTAAAATGTCTCACCTAATTTTAAAATGACAAAGCTTTACAGGATTTTTTTTTTCCCATGAGTTGAGGTAAAATGTATGGCTAATCCCAAGCAAAACTGCGCAATTATAATAGCAAAATTATTTTCCAAATGCAAAAAGCTAAAAGTAAAAATGCCAGTTTTGACATTTTTAAAAGGGCCTAGTCACATATTTTGTATTGAAGATGCCTCATCCATGTGCTGGAACTGTACCAACAGATTCAAAGTAAAAATCTGATCAATTGGCATTAGCTTTCACATGTAGGAATGAACATACTTATGATTGTATTTATTCATTATAAAGTCCAACCATAGTAAGCTACTGGTGTAGAAATTAGTATAGTCAGAGTAAATGATTATGTACCTTTTTTTTAACAATCAAAGTCAAGCTAGGGTGTGTAAAGACAACATTTTCTAATTTAGTTTTAGACTTAAAGACAAAGACCCCAAACTGAAAAGCTTATGTCAGTGATATTAACTGTAGAAAACTATTTCATATTGTTTTGAGTTGCTCTGAGCAAATCCAGATTTTCTATGTTTCGTCACTTTTGTCTATTAATGAATAAACATTATTTAGCAAGGAGGTTTGTACAAGTGTGAATACAACAACTCTTTTATAAACCGACCTTGCGCTAGATGTCTGGGTTTTTCTTGAAGGTCGTCACCTCCAATTATATGCACACAACCCCAAATAAAAAACCTAATCTGTTCGTTAAGTGCATACTGCGGCTACTTTAAATGTGGGCTAACACAACAGCCATCTTAAAAGCTTAAAATTGTAAGGGATGGTTAATAATTTACAGCTAATGCATTAATGAAGTTATAATAAATCTGACTTGGCATAAATGTCAACGGACTAAAATGTTGTACTTCCAAGCACTTTGAGGACAAAAGGAAGACGACGAATGAAACGACACTTATTGACCTCAAAAATTAGATCAAGTACTAAATGTTGTACTGAACAATTATCTACAAGGCTCAAACGTCCCTTTGTTGTCTCATTGCAATAACGACACAAGACTTCAACTTCCTGCAGTGTGATTTATCTCGGTGGCTCTGGGGAGAATTATCTGCCACTTGACTCCAATTTTGACAGTAACACCTCCGTCATTAGCGAACGTGATAAGAGAGAGGGCATAAAACATCACAGCATCTTATTGAACAAAAAGAGACGGGGATGTGACAGCCAGCGGGGAAATTAGGTGTCACATTTGTGTCATAAATGTCGCTTCTTAATATTAAGCGTTGAAGTAATGAGTTGTCGCAGAAGAAGGGACAACCTTATGTAGGAATCCTTTATTAGATAAACGTCAAAGGTTTTAAAAAAAAAAGAAAGAAAATGGAGAAGAGAAAGCCAACGAAGAACCAAAGAGAGGTACACTTTCTCCATGGAAGAGTTTCAATCTTTGAACAACACTTCAAAAATGGAGCAGATGAAAGAAGGAGATGGGGGCGGTTTAATTGAAAGGCAGCAGTGGGAGCTTCTCTTTAGGTGCCTTGACCCCATTTAACTCTACGGAGTGGTGGCTCACTCAACCGCACTAGAGGTTTCCAAGGTCTTAGGTGTGTTTGGCTGATGTGCATGTAAGCGTTTACTACGCGGTGATTGCTCCTCAAGACATCCTGTCTTAAAAGTGATATTAGATATTTTTTTTTTATTTTTTTATTTTAGGCGCGATCATCCCAATAATGTGTTTCGCCTACACTGGACATGAATAAAACAACTTCACATATCCAGGAAGTAAAATATTTTTTCTAGCTTCCTGCTTAATGTGTGACAAAAACAAGAAACAGCCTGTCTCTACACATGTTGATAGAAGTAGATGACTATGAATTCATCACCTATGAAGCCGATATGACGCCCAGTTATTTTATGATGCCAACATTTCTTAGTTAATACCGTCTTATGGCATCAATGTCATCAACATCAGCACTTTTTCCCAGGGTTTTTTACCAGTCTTGGTGATCTGCTGCATCCTTAAGCTGCATCAGAAATCTGAAAACCTGATTTTTTGATTTCTAGGCCAGATCAAATTGGGCATAATTAGTAAAAGCTAAGTCTATGGAGTATGTACGCTAATAATGCCACCCTGTTGCTTTATATTGTGTGTTTTTGGATGGAGGGGGCAAAATTGCTGTTATTTAAGGACTGGGTGTTACTTTTTGCTTTGCTATTTTCTCACCAGCTTTTTTTCCAAACCATGAATATCTTCAAATATAAAACTTCCTATTGGATGCACTTTACCTCCACTTGTTAGATTACCCACCTAAAACAGCTAATTTGCATCTTAAATTTTTAAATTTTGCATGTATTGTAAGTACTATGGAATTGACAGTCTGTACTTAAAATCTGACAGCAAAAAGTCAAATATTCTTGTATAATTCTGAGTGAATTCTGGTAATAAGGGTGAGTATATTTTGCATATATTGTAGCCCTGACCCCCACATATACTTACTGGCAATATTGGACTGTCCAGTGAAGATGGCGTACTGGAGCTCGTAAGACACAACCGTGAATTCATCATCAGACGTCCAGTGGACACTGATGGTGTCATATGAAGCCGTGCACAGCTCTTCCCTTATGCACGGAGCGCTTGGAGCTGTAGAGAACAAAAAAAACCCAGAAATATTACCTTTGCCCACCTGATGTGGCAAATTACATTACAGGAAATCCCAAGCTGGTGATCCACCAGTTGTTTTAGTAGTTCCAATAAAATTCTGCCTAACAAACCTGCTTTGTGCGCACAAGAATCTAATTAAAGACTTGATGGATTTCTTAAAAGCCATTCAGATATGCAAGAGTTACAGGTTCAACAAGGATGCCGATGAAAATAATATTCAAATCCGATTAACACAGCGGGAGGAGAACAGTGCACAACCTCATTAGAAACCCAAAATCTGAGTTGCTGTATAATCACAGAAACCGCTGGCTCGGTTTCACTGATGCATTGATTCACGGGGAAACAAATGTGTTATGACAATTTAGCTGGAAACGGCTCCTTTTGTGTTAAGTTCATTGAGCTTCTTGCAGGAGGAGAACAGAGTAAGGTAGAGAAGCAAAGACACAAAGGCCCAGCTTGAAATGATTGTAAAGCCACTTCTTATCTCTTTTTGTGCCTGTCACTTGCTCCCACTCCCAAGCGTTCTGTCATGAGTGGCTGCACATAGTGGAGTGATTCAGGCTGATTCACTGAGTGAAATACCCTCCAGCGAAGCCCTCATGTGTCGCAGAGAATAAATATGAGCCAACCATTTCCACAGGCCTTCAAAACCACAACAAATGCCCATTTTCTTTATTTAGTTTTTGATTCTTTCCCTAGTGTGGATATCATTTAACAGTGACATTTTGATAGGTCCACACAAATGGAAGAGGGGAAACTAACGCTTCACTGTAATTGAAGAGTTAATATGCTGCAGAGTTAATTTATAATGCAATGCTTAAAGACTGGCTGAAAAGTATTGAATTAAGAAAGCAGGGGGAAAACATTTTTTTTAAGTTTAGGGTTTCACAAAAAGAGTAAATGAAATACACAAACTACAAATGTATTGCCCATTACATCAACTATAGTGTATTTAAAGGCTAAATTGTCTCTGACCTGTGAGGTAATCCAGATTTTCCAGCAGCTTCTTCTCTCTAGTGAAGTCCAGCGCAAACGTGTCGAAGGTGTCTGTCAGGTGGATCTCGGGAATCAGCACCTGCGTTGATGCCGTTGCCATAGAAACCCTATAGGTTATCATCAAGAGAAAGGGGGAAAATGTTTTCACATCTTTTTTTTTTATCACGTTTCTCTCTGTTCCAATATACACGGGGCAAACATTGCCAATGGACTTTGAGCAGAAATTAATATCAGACGCTAAGTACGAAGTCCCTCACAGCTACTTAATTCAACAGTAATAGAGGAATATTCCACACATGTCCAACTTGTTGAAATCTGTCTAGCAAAATTGAGTTTATGGCTTTCATTTTTATTTTATTTTTTTAAACAAGTTCAGACTAGGGTTGAAACATCCCAAGTCTGAGGAAGATGATCAGCATAAGTGATGAATTTTCACACTTTTTTTTTTTTTTTTTTTGCATGGCAGATTAGGTCATATCACTCTATTGAAAAGTGAAATCTCAGCTGAAGATTATGGGTGTGTAGTACAGGACGGCCCTGTACACAACCTGTCATAATAAATAACTTGTTTGATCAGATTATGATTGAAATCCAGGTTTGTGCAAAAACTAAAGGATAGTTTTGCCTGATATCCTTCACTCAGTCTTTCTCCTGGGGGGGAACCCATGGTTGCCACAGATCTGGTCTTCTGTACCGAATCAATTATTCAAAGTAAGCAGCAGAGCATGAAGTATGATAAGGCTCAATGCGAGAACATATAAACTTTTTTCGCCTCCTTGGGAATTCTTTAAAGCCGCCTCTTGACATATTTATTAACGGAGCTAGATACTTAGTGGGCTGCGTGTGTCCGCTACCTGACCTCTCGTTGATGCTCTTGGCCGTCTGCAGGAAGCGAGCGTGGTCGGTTTCCTTCAGCGTCTGGTCGGCCTGTGTGATGAGGGCCGAGGACCTCTCGATGCACTGTTTGCAGTTGGAAATCTGCTGGGCCAACTTCCTGAGCCTTTGAGCCTGAAAACATTGAAGATGGGAACCTTCGGCAGATTTACTTTTAAGCACATATAAAATGCCCTAGGCAGGAGGAAGAGGTTGTGAATGATTTAAATCAGACCCGATGACAGGAAACTTTAAGTTTCCTATCAGAAAAGCTGTTCTTTTGTCACTTTTGGATGTTTTGGAAATGGAGCTGTGATATAACATCCCCTCCTTGTTCTTTAGATTTCTAGCAAACACTTGAAGTTTCTAGGTCAGAACTGACTTGGTATTGTTTGTAATTAAATTCTCCACAACAAAAGCCCCAATACAATCAGAAGAAAAGTAACCCCAGGGCAGAATGCTGCCGCTGTGGTGTTTCACTGTAGATATGGCATTGAGTGATGGGGCATACAAATAATTTGGTTTCATCAGGCTATATGCATTATTGCACAAGGATTTTGAGCTTTTTTTTCTGGGAAACTGCATTTTTGAAAACGTAATTTTTTGGGACATATAACTAAACAATTGTCCAACTTTATTGTACTTTTATTTTTTTAATCAGTTGTTTATATTGCCGATGTTTGTGATTTCTTTGTCTTTTTTTCCCCTTTTTGTCTGGACTCTCGGCTCATTTTGTTTGGCACCCAGTTTCATTCCCTTGGCTTTTTAAGAGGCAGATTTAGGTCACTGGTTAGATTGAGGTCAAATTGCATTTCATCAGCAGCTTGGCTTGTGACAAACTAAACACACAACTCAAACTGTATCCGAGGAAAGATTGCACAACCTCTGGATCCGGTTTATGAAAAAATGCCAAGCCTTTATTTCCAGTCTCAATGTTAAACAACCATGTTAGAAGCACTCCAAGACTCATTAAACTTAGCTTAGAATGTGATATGGGTAGAGGGTACAAGCAGCATCTTCTCCATATGCAGCTTGATGTCTTTTTTAGTCTGTCTGAAATCTTCCATCTGTTTGGAGGGGTTCGCATCTCAAGCCATCTGAACAGTTTGCCATCCACTAGCAGTTAAAGGATCATGTTAACATGCATAGCTATGAAATGTTTGCCCCTTTAAGTTATTTTTTTTTTTTAAATCACACTTACATGTGTCAAATCCTCAAACAAATTTTTTCTACTGGGGAAAAAAGTAAACCTGATTAAATACAAAGAGCTAGTTTTAAAACACAATTTCATTAATCACCAAGTGCCATCAAGGGGAAATGTAACTGCCTCCCTTAGTTTTGACTGTGATAAAACTACTTTTTTTTTTTCTGTAGACAAAGCTGAGCTTGTATTGAACAGGCAGCAGGTAATAAATTATAGTATAGGGTGATGATTTAGAATAGTTTTCATTATTTAATTATTTTTTATTTTTTTGCTTAAAATAAAATTCTACTAATATTTGCAATATAGGTTTTACTTTATTTCAAGAAAGTAGGTATGTTTGCTAACATTTGTACATTTTACAGATGATACAGTCTGGTAACTTAACAGATAACCTTAGCATATGCAATTAGGGTGAGAAACTCATTAGCAGTTATGCCTCCATTATATCATTGAAATATTATTTTAAAAATAAGCCGATGTTGTTTTACTTTTTAATCATTGTGCTCTGAACAATACCAGTTTAATTTTTTATAAACCTTTGTTTTTTCACCTCACCTTCCCCTCTTTAATCTTGCTGCCAATGATCTGCCTCCTCTGCTGAATGATGTCAATCAGGACATCACACTCCTCCAAGAGCTTGCCCTCCTGGCGTGACGCGTTAACCTGAAAATCAATTCACACATAGGATTATATATATATATATATATATATATATATATATATATATATATATATATATATATATATATATATATATATATATATATATAAAAATTTAATTATAATATACAAAAAATTATTAGTAGACCCAATGGTGACATGGCAGCCAGTATCAAAGTAACCTGGGCATCGATTATACCTCACCAGTGCCAAAGGCTGAACATCTCCATGCCACGTGGCACTGATGCAGTACAGTGACCTTTATTGAAGAAGGCCCAGACAAGTATTAAATGAACATACGTTTCAAATATTTTTATTGATCTCATGTAATATTCTATTTTTCGGGTTTCATAATTGTAAGTCATTATCGTCTACATTAAGGAATAAAAGCTTCAAATATTTCAATCTGTAATGATTCTACGATGCTGTGGTTGTGCTAATCTTCCAAAGACTGGGAACCTTGTTAAAGTGCATTGTGGGAATTAACTAGATTTCTTTTTTTTCTTTTTTTGGTTTGGCTTATTTTACAGCAACCAGAATCTTCTAAGAATCTCATGTGCCCATTGATACTTTGAGTTATTGTTGGTGATGAGCTCCAAATCTTTAAAATTGGAAAGCTTCATTGCTATCAGCTGCCTCCACTAATTCAAGTCAGGTCTCTGCCTGGGCCAGCCCAAAATGTCACCAGTGGTCAAATGAAATTATTACTTTAAACTCAAATCTGCAAATGGTTTTACAAGAACTCAAGCTAATCTTTGGCAAAACTGTCATTAATGACAGTATTGCCAAAGTACAGATATTTTGTCCCTCATGGTCTGCCGATGTTGTTTATATAAAGTACTTTTCCTACTAAAGAGAAATGTCTTTGAATGTTAATGATGGCAATTAGCAATGACAGAAATTATTTGAATTAGTTGGAGGCAATTTTAGTTAAATAACATTTGAGGCAATCCTGGCTGAAGGTTCCTCGGAAGAAAACAAATGTTTATCTCAATTCTCCTGAGCATTTGATCCACTTTGCATGTAGCTTCACACACTGAGCGTGCTATGAAACCTGTTCAAGTCGCTTTATAAGACTGCAGGTATTGGCATATTGCACAATTTCTCATTGTAGTAATTTCCCAGTGCTCCTCTAAGCACCTTGTGAAGTATTCTTGCTGCAGCCAAACAATGGCATCGGGAGTAACAAAATGGAAGTCTGTAGAGGTTTACCAAGAGATTGCTTGTATGCAGTTATTCATACAAACTAACCATCTATGTGTGCTGACAGACGTTTTTAATAATTACATCATGGAAAGTAATTTTTCATTGTCTAAACTGAGCCAAACACTCTTGTAAAGGGCTTTGACTGTATCCTTGAAGTCTCTTGATCACAGCATTTGTGTATTTATTTATTTCTATTTTTAATTATTTGCCAAAAGCAAACATTTGCCACCTGGAACACATCTGTGTTCATGTAAAACATGCTGAGCTGAATGCCATGGCTCTCTTGAACAGCGGTGCGAAGGCAGCTGCTGTTACAACTCCGCAAATTGGTTTCTTTAACATCAATTTGGAGCTGTGCACTTGGTCAAATTCGTAAACTAATGTAAACTCTGTGGAATTTGGTACTCAGTTTGGCAATGGGGAACGTTTGTTAAAATATAACACAAATATGCATGTATACTATGCATGTATACCGTATAGTAGGCAACGAGTGCAGATTTTAAAGAATGAATGTGAATGAGGGTCAAATTGTTGCTGGCTCTTGGTTTGAGCTGAACTCCACCACCGTCAGCCCTTTCAGGAGTTATGTACTGTGTGCCTGGACCTTGCCCATGCATACTGGTCTCCCCACCAACTTAAAAAGTATGCCTTGGATTTCTTCTGTGTTCCTGCATGCATTAGAGTTCTGGTACTTGACTCCTTTGGGGACCTTCAGATGGTGGGTATTGCTTTGTGGCTGCCTTTGAGGTCCTTAGATGTGGCAAGAACAGAGCAAGAGTGCCTACCCATCAACGAGGTGTTTGAGTGGCAAGGGGGTTGGTTGTCATGGGAAGTTGTCCCAAACAGGTCTGTTTCGTAGTCTGATCTGTGGAAATTCCCTTAAGACAGGCTTGGCTTCCTGTTTAGACCCACCTATGATGTCCTGCCTTGTCACTGAAACCTACAGCAATGGTTTAGTGCTGAAGAGACCTGCCCCCTGTGTAGTACCATCAATGCATGTCTGCAGCATATTTTATTAGGGTGCCGGACTTTGTTGTTACAAAGTTAAGAGTGGAGACACTCTGTTTTGCTGGAACAGATTGCAGAGATGGTTGATTCATTCAGACAGGAGGCTAAAAACAGATCGTTCTCTCCGGCAAGATTTCCCATCCTGTTTGCCGAGGCCGGAGAGAACATCAACCTCCCTCATCAGAGAGGAACATCATGACACATCCAACCCAGCAGCGAGTGGATGATTAGGGGGTTAACCTCAGGGGAACAGCTCATATTCGCCTGCCTCCAGCCAGACATAATCGTATTTTCCTAGCCATACGGGACTATCTTGCTGGTGGCACTCAAAGCCCCTTTGGGAAAATGGGATGGAGGCAGACAACGATTGGAAGTGTTGCAAGTTCACCGACCTTGCATGAGGGTGTAGGGAGGCAGGCTGGAAAGCCATTGGATATCCTGTCGAAGTTGAAATTGGGTATTTTGTTGGGGCATCAACTGTTCGCCTGATCCATGACATGAGACACACTACAACATGTCAAAGCTACATTGAAGATCTGGCTAAGGAGGCAAAGAAAGCCAGCTTCTGGCTGTGGCTAAGGGAAAAGTATGAGATACAGCAGAAATAACACCTGGGGCATGAGGTAGCAGTGAGATATCCCTGCCATCACCCTGACACCGTGAGATATACTGGGATTAAAGGAACAAAACATCTATGCAATGCTCAGCAGGTAGACTTTCAACCTGTATCTTCATAAACATAAGGACAACCAGACAGTTTTGAACATTTCAAATAATATTAAGACAAGACAAGGAGGCCATTCTGCAGCCCAAAATATTCCACTGCTCTAGTTGTAACCAAACATATCATGACTTGTACAGATGTACAGCATCTAATGCCTGTGGACAGAGCCCCGAGGAGGATATATTCAGTGTGACAGACTGTCGGCTGGAAGAAACATTAAGTGATTCATTTAAAATCGGATGATCTTAAATTATCCAAGCCTGGAACATGTGGAAATAAATTTGTCAAAATGAATTTGTTAGCTTTACTCTGCTACAGTACCTTGCAACGTGTTTAAACACCTTAAACTTTATTTACATTTTGTTACTTTATAACTGCAAACTTAACCTTGTTAATTGGGATTTTATATAAAGGAACACTAAGATGTTTTTTTTTTCTAACTGAACACTTGAAAAATCCTCTGTGCAGGCCCACTCAGATCTATTGCATAAAATTCCAATAAAAATGTATTGATTTGTAATGACAAAAAAAAATTCAAAGCACCGTATTATTTTAGTAACCCAGCCAGCCAGATTGATAATGTGTAGCACTCTACGTTCTGCAAATGATCACTCTGGATCTGCTCCCATCAAATCCATTTGGGGAAAGGAGGGACATTGAGCAGAACATTCCGAGCTAATTGGGCAAAAGACACCTAGTGCCTGCCTACCGATAGTTGGTTGTAGGCAATCACGGTACAGAATGAAAATGTCGTAAGCAGCAGGTGCCATGAGAAACCACAAGTTCAGCTGGTCAAGGAGCGCTTATTTGGATAGTGACACTTGTGACAACAGTTTGTGCTTTGGTGGGCCGAACTAAACGCCGCTAATGAAATCCAACAAGACACTAAATCCATAGCATAACTCTGAAAACTTTCAGCTGACCACTCAACAAAGCTTGGGTGGGTGTATAAAGGTGTATATACCGTATTTTTTTTCGGACCATAAGGCGCACCAGATTATAAAATGCACTGTGAATTAACGTGTCTGTGTCGTTGTCCACACATGAACTGCACGGGATTATGAAGCGTCTTAAATATTATTCCCAAGTGTCTAATATTACTCTGTCCCTCCGCCGAAAGGACTGTAGTTTTATGATCAAATATACAGTAGCATCCCACATTTTCAGTTTAACGAAAAAATTAGGGGTCCGGCAGGATTTTTTTTCAATCTAAACATGTGTAACTTCTCAATTGCTTGTTGTGTGAACTACTACAGATGTAACCAAGTTGTAGTTACAATTCATTGTTTATTTCCTTCTTTACTGCAGAAGTAAAAAAAAAAAAATATGTAAACATCTATCTTTTTTTCTTTCTTGGGCCAAATTTATTTTTTGGGCATTTATATGTCATTTACTATGGCCCAGAATAATTTAAACTCAAATTTTCACATCCACATCATTCTCCAGGACATTTAGGTTAGTTGATAACACAATTAGCTGTTTAGGCATTGTTCAAGTTGAGAAATGCCTTTTATAAAGTATGAGTATGCATTTTTTTGGAAAATGGACACTCGTGTTTAAGAGGAACTATAACACTGAACATGATTGACCCGACTTATTCTAGTTGAGTATCAAACGGTACAGGCAGGAACGGAACACGGTGGATTCTTGTGCGTTAGTGAAGGCACAAATACCGTGAGAATTCAGGTTTCAGGCAAGGTTATTATTTTGGTACTCTATTGCAAATTTGTTTGTACTATATAATAGGAAAGAATAATATGGTTAAACAGAGATTTTCCATATATGCAATTAGCACCGACCACCAATTCTTGGATGAGTAATCCATGCAAGTAAAGCATCAACTTGAACATCTTTCCCTTTGCTAAAATGTAAACATGTCTGCTTTGTATCAAGTCAGTGCTGTGAAATTCCACCTGCCTCTTGTGTTTCAGCTTTCAGGATTGGCAATCCTTTAGGATTACCACATCTCTTGATATTGGCCCATCTGTGATGCAGTCCTAAAAGGGGGATCTTAATCAGTCTAGCAACTCAGGCTTCACTAATCTAACATAAATACTGGCGATTAATAACATCTATCTCCTAGTAAAAACTGATCTCTTTAACAGTGAATATTAACAGTTATTATGAAACATGGCGACTAAATGTACTTGCTTTTTTGTTTAATCCTCTATTGTACTGTATTTATGACCCTTCTGAGTCTGTGTATTTATCAAATATCATCAAATTAAATAAGTGCACTCTCCCACATTAAGACTTACTGTGTCCCCATTTTTCAACGTGTATTAAGTGGCTGAAAGAGCTCAGTGTGGGTTGGTGTAGGGTTCTAACAAGGAAAAGCTAAAAAAAAAACAAGATGCCAGTTGAAAAGGCACATGCATCTGATACGTTCTGCAGGAATACAAAATTGGTGCAGCTGAGCTGGTGAGTCAGAGTAACAGGATGTGAGTTGGCAATCTGTTTGAAGACATGTCTTTGCAGCAGTTTTGGGATAATCTCATCTAAAATATTCAGAAAGCTTGTTAGTAGCACGCAGCTGAATCTCCATCTTCAAAACCTTTCCAATTTACTTTTGTATTTTATGTCTGACTTATGTTACTTTTTGGATTTATATGTTGCACCCTATCACTGGACATTATGCCATCTTATTTTTCTTACAGCTTGAGACTAGATGAAGAAAGATTTTAAAATTAATATGGGTCAATAAATTATAAAAAACTTATACTTTCTACAAACTTAGCCCAAATTGGATTCATCACTGTGGGTGCAGAACCTTTATTTACTTGCAAGAACACACTAGAATGGATAACATTGTGGAAGCAAATTGTACTACTCTGAAGATTTGCTACATGTATGCACTTTGATGGGGATTTTCATCCCAGCTGAATCAAAATTGTCCTTCTGTGATCATAGAAAAGAAAGTATCAATTTATTTTCTCATCCTATTCTTTGGACTTTAAATTACCCTAAATGTTGCATAAACTGGCACCTTAACATGCATGCTAAACAAACACACAACTGTAATTAAATCAAATATTGCAAACACTGCTTCACCCTCTACTTCCTCTCTTTTGCCAAGGTCTTGGCAGGCTGCAGAGCTGCTCTCCATATTTTCTAAAACCCTGTGGCATTGCTTTATTTAAAGCATCTTAGTGGTGAAACATAATGCGAACGGGCAGGCTTGGCACAGAGTTGCCTTCAAAGGAGGCTGAACGCATGCAAACATGCACACAAATATGTTAACCCAGTAATAAATGCTAAGCCCAACCAAATTTCTGTGATGATGGGACACACGAAAATCTGCTTACGTATTTTAAAAAAGCCGTGAGCATGAGTGTAAATGTGATCCTTTTTAGGTTTGTTTTTTTTTTATGAAATTTCCATGAGAAATATAGATAATGCAGATCATCATTATGTGATGGATTTTAAATAAGAACCAAGACCAGAACAAATAACAAACATTATTTACATTAGAATTGGCGAACTATTGCAAAAAGAGACAATTTCTTTACGGCCAATGGTTTTGTTTGAAATTAACTTCTGGATTAATTAAAATTAATCAAAAATTAATTAAAAATGAAGGAATGTATCTGTGTATATAAGTTACTTTATTCCAGGGGGATCTACCACGATATATTGCCTGTACTTCTTTCACATTAGATCCTTAGCTTGGGCTTTAATGATAACTGAAGTCGCAAGATGTACAATTACAAGGAAAGAAGGAATAAATTCAAACTCGGCTTGTGGAAATTCTAACGAAAAGAAACAAGACTAAACATGTATATTTCATTTCACACAGCATACTATGGCTCTAAAGTGACAGAGAATTTAGGTCAGTGTTGACCCCCACAGGGCCGTTAAGACTCACCTCAACATGTTGACAAGTCTGGATCAGCTTCCCCATAAGTGACTCGAGCTCGTTGTTCCTCTTGATCAGGTTGCTCAGGTTGGAGTCAAGGGCTTGCTGTTGCAAACGAGAGTGAGAGATGCCGAAAATAAATAGAAATGTCACCCAGGTGCAAGAAGATGGCAACAATGTGTCAAATGCACTGGATGAGAAAACAGCCATACAAAAAGGAGCCTTTAAAAAAGGGAATGATTAGCAAATTGTGAAGATGTCAGTCAGATCTCGCTTAACCCGCTCAGTCCCTGGATCTCCAAAGTTTTTGGAGGTGGCATACCCCTGAATGTGAGTTGTACCCCTCGTCTCTGCACTGCCTCCTCATCCTGTCCCGTCCGAAGCCTCAGACAGCAGATCCTACTTCCAGCAGCGAATGTGACTGAAACAGTCACTCGGCTGAGCACCAAGCCCATGCGCAAACCCGGCCAAGCGATAAATCGGGGCTTCAAAAAGCTTTCCCTACGAGAGTGCACAGCAGCGCTCCCGGCAAACGAAGCGGCAAACAGGTGACAGCGCGTCAGTGCCGCCCCCCCGACGCTCCTCCCTTTATTTGCCTCTCTGTCCTCGTTTCACCCACCCCTTCTATACTTTTCCATGCCTCTTTCTGATATGCCGGAGCACAGACTGTTTTACATATTCATCAAATTTCGGCATGAGTAAGCTTTTCTGATGCGTTGTTGCCACTTTGCCAAAACTTGAGACGTTCCTTGTGGTCTTAAAGCTGTTGATGCAACCAAGCTGAACATTACTGGGCTATAAAGTTAAAGAACCTGCTTCATATTTAACATGGCAGAATTCCTTCAACCACATTTTAGCTTTGACCAATCCAGAGGTGGAGATGGTGCCTATTTATTTATTTATTTTTTCTTAAGTCTGATGTACTGCCACAAAGAGCTTAATGGATGACCTTAATACGCAGATGGCACACAAAAGTGACATAAGGGTCTGCTCTAACAGAAACATGACCCTGTTATTCCCAGAGTAACGGAGAGGGGAGGAAAAAAAAGCCAACCTCTGAAAGGAAGACAAGAATTGCAACAATAGGCCAGCCTCTGTGCGCTGAGCTTCAGTGTAAAACGCTGATGATATACGGCGTGACACAAACATACAGAGAAGGGATTTAAAGCCATTATGGGTCCATGTTGCCAGCTTGTATTTATTTGGCGGAGCTGAGCAGAATGCCTGACCTCATCAGTTTGATCACTTGTCAATCATCCAGCGGCATAATCCGTAGTGTCTTTTTTTTTTTTTTTTTTTTTTTTTTTTTTTTTATCAGCCCACCCACTTTTTCTGCCACCAGTTTGAGCTAGATTTTGAAAAAACAGTCTGTGTTGCACTGTACAGTTAATCTCTGCTTAGTTTAATGAGTTTCCAGAGCGCAGTGAGGCAGTGGATTGGGATTACTGCGATGGGAAGATGCAAGGATGCTGCAAAGAAAAAAAGTGGTTTGAAAATGAAGATGTTGAGTTTAGTTAGATCAGTTTTATTCCTTAATATTGATATATTTTTGTAGTTCAGGCCTTGAGAGTATTCCAAAAAATGCTGGAAAATGTGATAAGAATGGGGAACATGTGGGTTAGGGGGTAATATACAGGTTTCAGTTCTAGGATTTCACGAAAAACAAGAATATTATTTGTCACCGCAGCAAGATTTCTCTTTGGCTACTCTGGTTCACATTACACATAATCAGGAAAAAACTCACAAACAAGCAATGAACAAGGGTTACTTTTTATTTATTTATATATTTTTTTTAGTTTTCAGGAGAGTCACAGGTAACAGATAATGAGGTAGTAAGGTGCACATTGAGCAATGATGAATTGAAGCTTCGTTTACAGTAATTTAGATATTCTGAGTATTTTATGTAGGACATAAATATTTTGTCTTTTACCTGGTTTTAAAATGATTTTGACTTTAAGTGTTAAAAAAAGGGATCCCAGACTGCCATTGGTTGATAAAAACTAGACCATGATAAAGTTGTGTGAAACATTAAATTACCCCATGAGCAGCTTTTTGAACCAACTTTTATCTTAAGCAGAAAGTGGTCCTTTGATCTATCCTTCTCACATGGCTGTGGATAAAGTCTTCTTTACAACTTTGTTTTTGCTAGTATGTGTCCCTGCCCAGTTTGTCTAAGGTCAGTAAGACATAATTTAAGGATAGAACTTTGACCTGGCCTTTGCAGCACCTTCATTTAGAGATGGATTAATCAGAATTGTCTGATTTCTGTGTTTCGTAACATTTTACCTTGCCAATAACAAATTGAGCCATTTCTTTTCTCTAGTTCCATTTAGCAGCTACCATTCTTGGTATTCTCAGTGGTTCTCAAACTCACGGACCACATTAACCACTAGGTTTCACATACCATTACCTTCACAGACTTCTTAAAACAGTAATTACAACCCTATGAACCTTTATTTTGCTGTTATTTAATTAAAAAAACAGACATTTGATGCAACTCTACCAATAATGGGAGGAAAAGAACAAAGGTTTTGTACTTTCTACTCATTAAATTTGCCACAGTTAGACTCAGAACTTGTTTTCTACAATTTTGTAAATTCAGACAAACTCATTAAGCTGATTAATATTAACACATCTCACTGGAGTTTGAGCTTTGAACCGGGACACAATTAAGTTTGGTTTGAATTCCTCATTCCCAGATGTAAAAATAACCTTTTGTAGTGGTCTGATGTAAAATTCTAAAGAGAATTTCGATAATAAGATGAAAAAGTGAACATATAAATTTCTTTATTATACACAACTGTCCTAAATTTGTTTAAAATACCTTTTAATCATTAAACAGCACTGGCATGTTTGTCCAAATGGTTGACATCTCTAGTAAATCTGACACGGTACAGAAAGGCTTTACTTTGCATAAATTTGAGAGAATGTCAGACATGACTGCTACACAAAAACTCGCTCTGCTTCAGAAGCAAAGCATAGCAAGGAAGTAAAAATGTTCTGTGGGCAACAGTTTGTTTGTTGGTGATTGAGAGTCAAGACCGCCCCAAGCAGAAGGAACATCCAACGCAGAAGAAAACAAGTTAGGCTGTAAACCATGTACACAATGCAACACCTGAGGCTGAAGTATTCACCTAAAACTAACACAAAACCATACAGACTTTTTGGATTATTAATCTCAGTTTAAATAATACTAAATCATGTTGAGAAATGTTGAGAAAATCCAATAAAAAGGGAGATAAAATGACCAACACTTTGAGTAGAAACATACTTTAGTATTGTCTGTCAAATTAACACCTTGCCAGTACCTTTATTGGGGCCCCCTTTTTGTCTGTTTAGCTGTTTATTCATAGCCTAGATTCATCTAGGTGTTGGAAAAATTCCCCAGATATTTTGGTCTCAAAAATGCAGCAGATATTTTGGCTGCACATCTATAATATCAACATCCTGTTCCATCTCAAAAGCAGCTCTGTTTCATTGAAAACTAGCAACTGTGCAGGCCATAGGAGTGATGTCAGATAATATTAGCTTTGTTTCATGGTAAATTGTCCTGCTGAAGGTAGGGATCAGAACGTCCATGCACTGTGGTCAGAAAGTGATGGACATGGTCATCAGCAACAATAGAGTAGGCTATGAAGATGAAATCATGTTCAGCTGGTGCAGAGGTGTCTGATTTACACCAATAAAATATACCCCAACAGCATTATAATGACACCACCGGTGGCCTTAATCATTAATATGGAGGCAGGATAGAGGGCCGACTGTGGGCCGACTGTGCAGCATGGTTGGGTCAGAATTTGGCAAAGACTCATCAGACCTGGCAATGTTTTTACAAAGCTCTGTTATATTTGGAAAAGCCTGAGAGACTTGTATCCTCAGTAAGATGTTCTTAACTGACAGGCGTAGCTATTGTGGTCTTAGGCTGCTGTTGGTGCTTGAAGAATTGTTGCTTTATCAGCTCAAAGGTTGTATGTTACATACTTGGGTTTTAGTGACTAGTTTTTTAAAACGTCTTTATATAGACAGATTCCCACTGCATCTTTTTAGTCCACAAAATAGATGCTCCCTGAATACTTTGCTGCTTCTTGTTCTTCTTGGAGAAAATATATTCAAAGCCTCTTTCTTCCCCATTCGGATACTCTGTTAGAACTTGAGCAAGTTATCCTTACCATTTCCAGTCGCCTAAATATAAAGTTATTTAACTTTGGCTACAAGATGAATTCTTGCTGCATTTGTGCATTCACAAACACACCAGAATCCATCTTGTACCTCTCTGGCTACAACCGTTTGTGTCCGAACTTAAAACAGTCCAGGCCAATCAAGTTGCAGTATTGTGGTTTTAACGCGGGACATACTGGTGTGACGAAAGCATGAGCGGCTGAGCCCACAGCTGAACCAACATAAACATGGCAGCACAGGAGGACGCTCATAACTCATGACCCCTGCTGCTTACGTTTTAATTTGAATACCATGATTTGCTAAAACCGAGCTTATTGGGCGAAGCGAGACCTTGTGCCTGCATACCAGAAGCTCGGACAGTTCTGCTGAATGTCCCTCCTTTCCCCAAACTGATTTGATGGGAGCAGTCCCACATTGATGATGTGCAGAACGAAGAACCTAGCCAGGTTATCCCTATAAACACACTGTACAAAATGGGGCTCATAAGCAATATGCATAAGTGGCTTATTTATCGTCCAGTTCAAACCCAGACATAACACACTGTAGATGGGTCAGCGTATGTATCAAGATGAGAAACATTGACAGCAGCTTAAAGAAGTCTTTCAGTAGAGGACTTGTCCACAAAACACAAACTCAGCAACTTGCAAATAGGAAAATGTAACTGTTATTTTAAAAAATTAAAGGGAAAAAAATTACAAACTTTGAAAAGTCAGCATGTTGGGATTCTTTTTGCACTTTGACATGCAATCTGAATGAAACAAACCACTGCAATTTAAGAGCATCTTCTGAAATAACAGTGAAGCTGACGAGCACAAACAAGGCATTTAACACTTCCTGAAAAGCTTGTTTTTGCACATTGGATTGCACCCAGTAGGGCCGACTGTGGCCGACACACCATTGGCAATTACAACGAAGTACACTTTTCACCCTTTCCAGAGTGACTGACTTTATGGCTGATACAGTTTAAAGTTTTGTGGGCATATGTCTGTTAAAGCAATTCTAATCGACCGGGATTTGTGTTGAATAAAGGATAAACACTTCCATGTATGTGCAGTCTAACTTGTTTTGCTTAACTGACCTTAAGAGCGCCAAACTGTTGCTCCAAGTTTAACTGAGAATTTTTTTTTAAGAAACACACCAAACCTGTGATTTTGAAACCAAGGCTGACACATACAAACTGCAGCTCCTATCTTTTATCCTCAAGGTTTTTACTCCTAAGACCCAGAGCTAAGGATTTTAAAAGCCATTTCCAGCAGCCTCCTCCGTCAATTTCCTGTGACGGGGGTAATTTTATCTCTGAAAAAAGGATGGGTGTTTCCACAATAACATCCACGGCTCTTATCAGTAACACACCACCAGCACCACTGGAAAAAGGAAACTATTCCAATCATCTGATATTCCTTTTTTCCCCCTTTTTTGTGAAAAGTGGAGGCATCTCGTATTCTGCAGATTGAACATAAATTGATATGAATTAAATTTCCAAGGAATATGTAGCATAAAAACTGTCTAAACTTGTCAAACTTGGAAACTGGGATTGTAGGGGGGCGGGGGAAAGCAAGACGGTTTTGTAACATCAGGTAAAAAAAAAAGACTTTTACTATTAGAAGTACCAGAATGTATTATCTTTTTTTCCCCAGGGGTTTTTACAATGATGTATTTCGTATTTGGAAATTGAAACCCAATCCACCAAAAATTAATGTAGGTGTCAATGTATATCTTCAAAATTCTTTGGAATCAAAATGTAAATGTTTAATAAAATCAGTAAAACTGATATGAGCTATCAAGTGGGTTTCCTTCCTTTTCCCCTTAATATAAAGTCTCAATGGACATTGGTTGAAATAAGGGTGCTTACAAGATTTTGCAGCACAACAGCTGGAAATGTTATAAATATATTTTAGCTATCTACAGTCATTAGTTAAAAAGCCCCACTTATTAGTGCAGGAAGACTGACAACTTCAACATCAAATCTTCAACATTGTTACCTTGAAGGGAAAGAGTGCTAACCCCTTCAGTATCTCACATTGAAGTTTGCATTTTAATAAAGATTTATTTATATATATATATATATATATATATATATATATATATATATATATATATATATATATATATATATATATATCTATATATATCTATATATATCTATATCTATATCTATATATCTATATATATATATATATATATCTATCTCAAATGCTAAATTTTTAGCAGCATCCAGGGGGATTTTGGATCTATAGTCTGTGTAAATGTTAATGTGCTTCTGTTTGTGTAAGTAAAAAAAACAAATAGGATAATGTTGTTAATGAAGCGTTCATGTGTGCTGCATTTTACCATCTGTGTGCATTGTACAGTGACCCATTTTATACCAGCTGGACAACTATATTGTGTACATGTTATGAAATAAGTTCTATGAAATAAGAAAGTGACTATTTAAGCGACTATTTAAGCTAAGAATTATGTGAGCTATGAGTACTATAAGACATTATCCTGTAGTAGTGCTGAGCATGTCTTTTCTTTTAAATTAAAGTAGAGTTCAAATATTTACATATTTACACTCACCCATACTTTATTTCTTACCTTTGTTCAATTTCTTGTTACCTCAAATAGTGGATAAGCCAGTCACGTGGCTACTACGCAATTTAGACATCAAGACATGGTATAAATGGTTTAGTGGGTAAGTCGGAGTATGAGCATTGGGAAGGAGATTTATAAAAGTAGATCTATAAAACGTTTTTAATATTGTGAAAAGGTTCAATACTTTTTGTCACTCCTTTCAGAGAGTGAAACTTGCATATACTTGTTACACAGAGTGAAACGTGCCAGTGTTTTTTCTTGTAATTTTGGTGATTATTGGCATACAGTTATTAAAAAAATTAAGTGTTTACAAAAATGTTATTGAGAAAAAAAAAAACATTAGAAACATAATGTAACACCTCAATCAGCTAAAAAAGTTAATACACCGGCAAAGATTTCTTGACCCTTCAAACGGTCTCTGTCTGGATCAGCATGAGACACATTTATGAGGAAGACTGTTGACTAGATGGATGTCCAGACGACACTCATTGACACACCTCACAAGGAGGGGCAGGACACACAATCCATAGCTCAATAAGCTGGTTGTTCAGCATATTGTAATCAAGAAAATTCATAGAAAGTATCTAACTGTGCTTGATGACCAGCAGACTTGCCTGACCTAAAATGCATATAGATGACGTATTGTCAAGAAGAAGATGATACATTAGACCCAACAATTCAGATGACCTGGGCTTCCAGTGCCACAGACTAATCGCCTTTATGCCATGCTGCTTTGATTCAGTAATCAATGCAAAAGGAGCTCCGGCCAAGTTTTGGGTGAATAGAACATACTATTCAGAAGTCTGATGGGTTTGTTCGAAATGCTCTTTATTCACAGATCTTATGGCATCTAAATTTCTGAGATAGCGTTTTGGGTGTCCCCTATCTGTAAGCCATGATTGGTAAAACTACAAAAAATAAGGGCTTGAACTATTTCCCTCTGTGTATAGAATCTAGGGGTTTCATGTTCTGAAATGAACGATGACTAAAATTTAACCTTTTTACAACTGTTTAGAGACTTATTATTACTAGTTTTGAGAAAATAAAATGAGAGTATAACCATCTCTTGACTGGTGGTATCAACTAAACTATTTATAGTGAACTTTTCATACAGGAATAACTGTTTTACAGAGTTTAAAAATGGAAAGGGAGGCATTTAATCTCTAGAGACACACATTTAAATGATCAGAATGACAAATTAAATCAAGTCAGATGGATAAGAGTATTTATCCGTAATAAGGCAATGGGGAATTCGAGTGAGAGAAATACATTAATTATGGGGAACTATGGAAAGACAATTCTGTAGATTAGCAAAGAAAACCAACAACCTGTGACCTATATTTGTAGAAAGATAAAATAAGATAAATGCATATCTGAAGGAAAAAATAACCACCCAACAGCAGTTGTCTGGAATAAAATGCCTCGGTGATGTCAAAGGAGAATGAATAGAGTGGTTCAAAGTGATAGAAAGTCAATGATTGCTGAGAAAAACACTTCAAGGTAAGTAAAATACAGTCTCTGAGCACACAGCATGGTGAAAGTTTAGGACTGTGGCAGCAGAACACCAGTCTGGAAGCCACGGCTTTTGGCAAGGAACTGTAAATGTCCACTTGTATTTAATTGATAAGATGGTAGTGTCTGGATTTAGGTTAAATACTTGCAAGTATAGATTCATCATTCCTTGTTTTAAAAAGAATGATGTGTTGGGTGAAATGGTTAGCTGGGTAGAGCCCCTTTGGGCCAACTGAACCATTCCATACCTCAGTTTTGTTGCTAACCATGTCCATCCCTTGATGACTACAGTCTATTCATCTATTTGAGGCTACTTCTAGCAGGACAATCTTTGATGCAAGAAGATCTGTAATTAAAACGTTGAAAATCCTCATTAAAGAATGTTCACTGATCTGCACTGCTGGAAGACCCATTTTCCGATATCATCCTGAAAATAATTTTGGAAACCCTATTTTAGTGTACCAACTGCTTCTCTGGTCATTATCACTATGACGCACAAGTCAACGCTCAATTAAGCCAACCCACACCCAGCAAGCAATTGGTGCTTGTTAACCTGCAACCTTGCCGAAGTTGCCATGGCTTGTCACTAATGACATCCCCCCCATATTCACTGTGTGCATGAATTTGAATACCCTTCTGGCTTCCTGGCATGGTGCAGTAATTATGCTAATTTCTTAATTATTCCAAGGAGATTATAAATCAGCATGAAATGATTAAATCTCACTTGATGATCAAGTTAGATACCTGGGTGAGAATATTAAGAAATTTCTCTACTTAAGGGGAGAATGAAATTAATGTTTAAAATTCATTAAAAGTGTAAGATGATAAAGAACATAGGACGTTTTTTTATACTTATCTATAATTAGACTGAGCAAAATGTCCTTGGAAGCAGCATAAAGGTTTAATGAAACCATATAGGCTAAAAGTTACATACCTTTAGTTTTTCATAGCGGTCGCTTAGGGCTGCCACTTGGTGATCCCTGTGCCTCCCAACCAGTTTGCACAGCGAGCAGATCAACTGATCATCCGTAACACAGTACATGTTCACCTTCTCCTCCTCATGCTCCAGGCACTGGAGCCCTCTGAGGTGGGAACCGGGCATTGGCTCAATTAGCCGGTGACCGGTGAATGGCTTCTTGTTCGGGTGAGTTGCTCTGAGGCACTCCTCGCAGTACGAGACCTCGCACGTCACACACGTCTTAACGGCATCCTGGGGTGGGTCCTGCTCACAGAACTGGCACTGGACTGGTTCCGGGGGAGTTTCCGGGCTGGACATGGCGGCACTGACGGGAACCAGAGCCAGCCGGTTGCTCCCTTCCTCGCTGGGAGAGTTGGGCCCGCTGTGGGGGCCGGCCAACGGCAGCGGTAGAGGAAGCCCAGCAGAGGAGGAGGCCCGCTGAACTCTGTCGATGATGTTCTGTAAGGTCACGTTTCTCTTGAGTCCTTCTAATCCGCGCTCCGGACTCAGAGAAATCACATACCTACAAGTGGGGCACTGAAAAGCACCGATGCTCTGGACAGACTCGTTGGTGGCGCAGTGGGAGACGAGGATACGGTGGGCACAGCCGAAGCACAGGCTATGGGCACAGGGGAGCAGCAGTGGGTCTTCGAATAGCTCCAGGCAGATTGGGCAGGTCAGCTCTGACTCCAGAGTGTCCATCCTGCTCAGAAGAGGCCAGGTGGGACCGGGTGTAGCGTCAGCAAAATCCAGAAGAGCCGCTCAGATGTCTGGAGGCCAGAGATGGAGAGATAGGAGCAGGAGAACAGAAAGAAAAGAGAGGGGGGGAAAAAGCAAAGGGATTTTAGATTAAATGGTGCGAAACGGCTTATTTTCCTCAGCTTTCTTGGGAGGGCTTATATCTCAATGGAGCTGACAACTGCTCAAGAATTGCAGTGTTTAGAGCAGTTTTTTTTTTTTAGCTGTGTAAAAAGTTAACAGCTAGTTCTGTAAAGCCCACCAGCAATTGACCAACACAGCAATAGTTATTAAGAAGGCAAGATTCATCTTAACCAGAGACTGTATAATGTCATTGAGAGAGGTTAGCCCTAAGAAAAAATCCCTTTGTTACATTTACACTTTAACAATCCTTGTCGTCGGTGTGTTTGCAAGCAGCAAAGCTTTAAGTTTTGGGTAAACTTAAATTACCAAGGTTGAAATGTGGCTCAAAAATAGATTTTATTAACCGTTTAAAGGTGGAGCTAGGAGGAGATAGAACCGACCTCAAAGCCAATCGAAACTACTATGGTTAAATGATTTGCAACTGATGCTGTGAGTGAGATTTATTTTGAGCACTGCTGCTGTTGGTCTTTAGCATTCAGTCTTAGTTCCTAATTTGCTGCAAAGAGAGACTGTATGATAGTACTTCAGATGTAATTTTTTTAATCTTGGAGAACACTCGGATTTGGATCTATTTTAATAAAACTGCCATATTTTTCCTTATTAACATTAACTTGTCTGTGGGAAGGATGTTTTTCATTTGAGGTGAAGCAGTGGCAGCAGCTGTTGCAACAGCTGTAGCCAGTTAGTAATTAGCACACATGTCGACGTATTCCTCCTGCAGAGGAGCTGGCTCTTTATTTCTGTCTGAGTGCTGTCGCTGTCAGGCTGCCTTGCAGTTATAGTTCATGTCCATGCTGATACTGCACAGCCAATAACTATGGTTTCCACTAAAATGTGAACGCAGTGCTTTGCTAGCTGAGATATTAAATCCTGTCAAGATGTCCCTCTAAAATATTTTTATTCATAGACCGATCTAAGTGGGAATATTTCTATTCTTCACCGTATTATTTTTGTTGATCTAAGATAACGCTCCAAGTTATAATCTAGCCAGCAAGTTAACTGTTGTGAGTGAATAAAGTGGTGATCTCTAGCTTCGGTCCTTGAGGGTCATTTGTCTTGCAACCTTTAGATGTGTCCCTGAGCCGACACACCTGAATCAAATGGCTGGAGTATCCGAGTAAGCAATCATCTTCTAAATGATCCTGCCACGGATATAGTTAATTATCTCAAGTCTGCTTACGCATCCAAAACTGTATGTCTCAAGGACCGGAGTTTGAAACACATGGATTAAAGCTGTGGTCTCAACCCAGTCCACGAGGGCCGGTGTACTAGAAATTTTAAGACCCTTTCACACAAGTCCTAGTAATGTACTGGAACCACATCTCGGGTCTAGCAAGAATTGTCAGCTTTCACACATGCAAATTAGTGCCAGTAAATTACTGGGTCAGCTGTTTTTACACGTAGCCCAGCAAAGGTGGACTGGCTATACCTAATATCAGTATTGCAAGGTTTACAGCTTCAACTGATTAAACCAACCTCCTAAAGAAATTAAATTTATCAAATAGCTGATTAGCAACAACAAACAATGGCTTTGGGATCGGTGGTTCTTACAGCTCTTAGTAGCTTTAGGAAAACTACAGAACAAATACAGTTTCAGTAACATTCCCAGTCAGAGAAGTGACTTGCAGACATCAGGGGAAGAACTAAACAAACAAGATGAACATCTTACATAATCATGCAACAAACATGAAGTGAACTGTTTTGTCTCAAACAAAAGAACTGAAATTTTAGATTTCACCCCATAGTCCGAGTTAAAACATACCCTTGGGCAAGATATAACCCATTCTGAAAAAAATATTTTTTGTAATGCCTTTTAGGACTTCTTTTTACAGTCTGTCAGTGTTGTCTTGAACAGCAAATTACACAAGTAACAGATATATGGGGTATGGTACAGCAACGATCATGGCCTCAATGGTTAAACAGGCTAAAGATTTCCATACACACTCAAGATCAGTGGCAGCTTGTTAATAGGAGGTGCTCAGGTTCCACCCCCATCAGAATTGCAGGGGAAAAAGACTGTAGACACAGTATACATAAATTATCAAGTATTCCATCTGTTCTCTGCGTTTTTCCACTTCATTTTATCATTTGTCTTGCAAGTTATATTTTTTTTAACGCCGTAAGACGGCGGACAAATGAGTGTTTGTATTTTTGTAAAGTTGTTTCTTCCATGTGACTTTATGCTGTTCTCTAATTAGTTACTTAAAGATTCTCCTCTGGGTGCAGCGCTCTGTTCTCATGGCTAATCAGCACTTTCTGTCGCATTCCTCATCAACTAGAATAACTCATGAAACATTTCAATCAAAGTCACACCCCTGGCACTTAGGTGCGCATATGTGAATGCCAGTCATGCATATGCAAACGGAAGAGTAAGATAAAAAGGACTGGAGAGAATGGTGGCTTTTACTAGAAGAAAATAAGTGGAATAAAGAATAATGGAATAAAGACCAGACCGAAGCGACTTAAAAATCCAGCTGCAGTTAAGTGACTAACACTTGTTTTATTATTTTTATCTTGGCTTCCCGTCCATTTTTGGATAGATTTCAAACTTTTGTGTTTTTTAATGCTCTTAACAGCTTTTCAGTACTTCTGGTTGGATTGACCTCATTTTTCTTCCAGTTTTTAACCTGTTTAATGTGTTATTTATGTATCTTTTGTTGTATCTTGAATTTGTTTGGCACTCTGATTAACATTGATGTGGAAAGGGATGTACATTGCATTTATTATTTTTCAATATTTCCTATTCTGGTTTGAGTTTTGTCATGATTTCCATGCCATACAGTTTGGTATAAGCTAATGGAAAAAGGGCACAGTACTGGTTTCAAATCTACTTTTTTTAAAAGTGGATTTCAACACAAATAGTTGTTTAGCTAAATCTTGATCGAATTATGCCGAAAAGCTACAGTAAACACTGATAACATCAAACCGAGAGTACCAGTTCTGTGCACAATTTAGGCTGCGCGCAGCAGTGTACAGAACAACAACAACGTTTGGACACTTGCCAAAATAAGCTGTCCGCTGGCAATTTTGAAAGTGTCGGATAACATCAATTTCATGACCTTTGCTTCTATGCGGTGAAAGTCAAACTTTCCCAAAGCACAACAGAGGTAATAAAATAAGTATGCTTCTGTAATATATTGCATGCATTTTGATAACCTGTCCAGTCTTATCTCTCACCAAATGGGATTTCTTTTGATTCTGCAGAGAGTATCTATTTTGTTTAACTATTTTTTTTGCATGGATGATTAGATGTGTGTGTGTGCAGACCATCTTTTAAACTTAGTTTACTGAGCACTATGATCCATGAAGAACAGTATCTCACTTTTGTATGTACTGACGATCTATGATAGAAGCAACAATGAACAAACTGAATCTGAATCTTTCAGCAGATGTCACTGTTGGCTGAGATTAAAGTGCAGACAATGGGATGCTGAGAGCTCAGAGTATGCGTGGGGGAAATGGTACTGCAGATAAACTGTCCCCCACTTAAGATTTCTACAGTGCTAGCAGTTTTCAGGCCCTGTGATGTTTGAAGGCAGATAACGGTTTGTTGTTGATGAAAAGGGGAGAGATAATGGTTTAAAAAAGATGTTTCTGCAAAAAAAATATATTCTAGACTTGCAGTGCCAGGAAAAAAAATATTTGTCCTCTTACATATTTCTTCTGTTTTTTATGTTGGCACCTAAATGTTTGAGATCATCAAAGATACAGAGGAAATGGATTAAACTGTTGCTTTGTGTATTGTAATCAACTTCACTCTTTGTGAAAAATAAATCCCCAGCTTTTTGAATAACCGCATTTTTGGTTAAATTTATCTTAGCCAGACAAAGGCATGTTTACTGTGTGACCTGTAGAATAAAGGAATCATTTATAAAGAACCTCTCTGACAGCATAGGGTAGACTGAAATATCTCATATTAGCCCACCATTCCCAGGAATTTGCATCTAATTTCAGAGAAACAACATAATCAAATATGAAGGTGGTAGCCTGATAGTCTAGGTTTTGGTTTGCACCTTCAGAACCTGGATAACTAACCGTACACCTGGTGTTGATCTTATACTCAACCCCACTTCTGTTATGCAGCAGGACAATTATTCAACACATACCTGCAGGTCCACCTCTGTATATGAAGAAAAAAAGAAAAAAGTGCTGACCTATCTCATTTACTTGTTGTGGCCTTACTTGCAACAGGCCATTCATGCAAAACAAAACTCCAATGTAACATTCTGCGCAAAAATTCCTCCTGAGAGGCTCATTGAACGCATGATGGCAGTAATTTCCTGCAAATGTGGCAGTTAGTTTTTCACAAAGGCATCAGTCGGTTTAGTTTGTTTCTCTCAATGATTGTAATTATTGAGTAAATACAAAGCAGCTATTTTAGCCGCGTTCTATTTACTTGGTGTATCCTTTAACTGCTGCTAAAATTTGGTTTATCTAGCAAAATTGACATATATTTAAGGGGCAATCCTTTTTCTGGTATTATATTTCCAAAAAGAGTCAAAAGTTCACATCTTCATTTCTAAATAATGAAATGTATTAAAATAATTTAACAGTGTCCTAAAAGTTAACCAAAACAAATGTTCACCTAGCAGCAGGCAATAGCATTTAGGTTGAGCACAATTTAAAGAACGAATGCATAAATAACTGAAGTTGGGAAAGCGGTTAAAAAAATAATACACAGTATTTTGGGGCACAGTCAGGATGGGAAATATTGGTTGAAATTGTCCAGAAACATTTTTATGTAGTCACAATGTGTTCTGAACAGCTAGCTGAGAAATTTAAACGGGAAAAGGCATTATAGAGGGAAAGAAAGCAGCAGTAAGGCTTAGAAAATCTGTCAAAGCCAGGAAAAATAAAGAAAATTGCAGGAGCTGTGATTGGTTACTGCTTGACAGGGGGGTTTCCTGAAGGCTGAAGAGCATAAACTGACTGCTTTCAGATAAAAACCACATAAACCGGTTTGTTTGTACTAATGCATTCATATACAGACGAATTGAAACGGGCAGCTGAGAGAGGGTGAAATGCCTCTAACCATACCATAGGTGACACTGTTGAACCATGGAGTGAGCTGCCTGAGTACAAAGCAAAAGGAGACAGCAAAAAGGAACAAAACGAAGGGGGTGGGGGGGAAACTAGGGGCAAGAAAGTGAAAACTAGAATGTGGGAGGAAAATAGAACATATACATATTTATTTTTATAAAATCCAAGTTGTTTACATTTTCCATCATCACTTTGTGCCTCAGGACTCTCAGAGCTGTCACTGTATGTGAACACCTAGTGTGCCATGCTGGCACATCAGAAATGCCAGTACCAATAGTCTTCAGTGGGGGGCATTAAAAAGTAGTGGAAGCATGGTTTAGTGTTATATCATCTCCTTCCTACTGCAAGTTCCATATATGAACATAAATTATCATTTTAACCAGTCAGAAACTAATGCTTATAACATGGTGTTATTGTACCTATTTATACTTTAATATAACCTCACCCAGCATGAATGCTTCGATGAGCAGATTGTAAATGTATGAAATATGCACGGTTCTATGTAGATGCTTAGTTTGCATTGAGAACAACACTCAATAATTTAGTTGAAGCCTTAGTCTGAGAATAACATCAAATTACATTGTTTTTAGTTAAAATTGTGGAAAAGATAAAGATGTTCACAGTAGATTTTTTTACTGTGCTCTAATTTAATAATGCAAACTATCAGAAGTGCAAATACAAGTGCAAATTTTCTTTCTGAGACTTTTCCTTTTTATTAACGGCAGCCATGATCGATTTTATTAATTTTGAGTAGCTCAGATCCTTACTTCAAAGAGCATTTAACATTTTTTGTGCTTGGAATTGGAAAAAATCAAACTTCCAAGTGCAAAGAGCACACTTCACAAGCTTAAATCAGCAACAAAAGTTAGAAACTTGCAGGTAAAATTAAACAAATAAAGCCATTAAGCTACCACTAGCTAATTTTTACCATTAGAAGTCCTTGCCTATAGAAATTCCTCTCAATTTCATACACCTTGAATAACTTTCCTTTCCATTGCAGGGCTGACAGCCACAAAGAGAGAAGGTAAACACTGAAAGCATTAATTTAGGTGCTTTGTGACATGTAAACACATTTTTAAATTTTTTGTCTGTATAGTGTTTCAGGGATTGCTCATTATAACTTATGAATGACTTGAAATTTGAACAATAGATGGGGCTAAGACTTGACTAAAATACTGGAGACTTGTGATTTTTGAAAGTAATGACTTGGTCCCCGGCTGCCTTTCACTAAAATGTTGACATAAAACCGAAGAATTTCTATCTTCCATTTACAAGTAGAGCGAGAGAGGAAGGATTTATCTTGGGTGGTGAGGTCAGCTCAGGGGATTGTGGGATGCCATCTACAGGATCTAGGCACGATTTATGCTACACAAGTCTAGAAAAGGGCTAGACGTTTTGCCACAGATCCCACCCACCTGGGCAATGCTGTGTTTGTCCCACTTCCATCTAGAAAACAATTCAGGAACATTAAATCAAAAAGTAATAGACTTTAAAACGGCTTCTTTCCCAAAGCTGTGAAGGCTATCGCCCCCTGCTAATAACTACTAAACCAGTTCACTGCTAGATCTACAGGTTCTTGATCTGATGAGCATTATATCATTTATCACAGGCTAATGTCTATTTACGTAGTTCAGTTTTTTCTGGAAATGTTTGTTTGGACTTCAATGCAAATTGCACAGTTTTGAAACTTGAAGATTTTAATCAATTGCACAGTATTTTACATCATGCTACTGACTGCTGCCGGTATTTTTGTCTCGTGCATCAATTAACTTGGACATGTACATTTTTTATGACTAACCGCACTCTTTTTTTTTTTTTTTTTTTTTTTTTTTTCCAAACGCAAACTTCTCAGTGTGGGTTTGTCTGATCCAGGCCCATGAAGGGGACTTCAATTTAGCCCCGCCCCCGACGCCAAACAGTGCCAGCTTGTAGTGACATCGTAGCTGAAGGAACTCTGCATTGACAACTAAAAACATCTCTAATTGACAAAAACCTGCTGCTTAAAATGAGGATATCATACTTTTTTATTTTCCAGCAATGTTTCATTTTTCAATTTTTTATTTTACAATGCCAAATCTCTTCTCAATGTCGCTGCAAGCTGTCACTGTTTTAGGTCCATAGGACCTTAAATACCTTGTGTTTATTACAAGTGGGGGCCTTCAGTTTATCTATACAGTAAAAATTTGCTACAAATACCTCTTGATAAAAGACAAATGGGTCCAGCTGGATAGAGTCCTATATGGTTCAACTCAGATTAGTGTTGTCCAGTTTTAAAGTCTGATTCAAATCCAGTTGTATGACTTGACTGATCACTATCTAGAAGTTAAAGTTCATATGGGAATTTCAACCTCAGCAAAGAGTTAGAAACCAATACTTTGATACTTTTCTTAAACCTCTTAAACTCTTTAACATTTTACTAAGGCTGCAATTCTGTTGACCTTTTCCTTAGAGACGAGACGACCATAATAACTTGGCATGCTTACAAGTGAGAGTGATGCTTCATGTTCCACTGGTTTGTAATTATGAAATCTTTTTCTAGTATCAGTTTCCAGGTCTCTATCTTTCTCTTTATAGAAACGCGAAAAGCAAAACACTTTCTCTATTTTGGATCGTAGCAAATGTCATAGCCAAGACTCCCCTCTCATATGTCAGGTGTTACTTTGAAACAAATCTTCCATATAACCTCTGATCCATAAATGCCAGCACAACCTTTAGCAGTTGCAATTTTTTTTTTTTTATTGTACTACCTTTTTATTTTGTGTAACGTATGAAGTCATCCCTCATTTATGTCACATGTAAGCCATGAATTACCCGACAAGACAAAATGTTCATTATAACAGAGTTGTGTGGCTTTTCAGAAATTAAACCCCTTTCAACTTTTGATCTCTCCTCCAGTTTATATCTGGGCCGTCTCCCTCCCACAAGTCTGGGGCCTGCTTCTTAAATCTTTCATTAACTTTGGATCCGGGAAGGTAGAGGCTTTCCCTTCCACTCATAGTTTAGGCTGAAATAAAATTTTAATAGGCACCCTTTCTGTCCATTTTCTAAAAACTGATTCGACAAAAGCAATATGTGGACAAAAACGAAAGCAATACTGAAGTCTGTTTGAAAAATGAAATGACTGGCCTGGAGTTGCAGTGCACTTAATAAATAAGCGCCCTTTTATTGCTGATTTGATATAAATATAGATATAATTGCATGTTTAATCACTATTAAATAAGGGAGGACATAGCTTTTTAGCTTTTCAAGAAAATATGTTAACCACATCAGTCCGGTAGACTGAGAGGGAAAAACTAATCTTGGCAGTAATTACAGTAAATATCTTAAAGCTACATAACCTTAGTTTGAAATGTAAAAACATGTGTGCAGGGATCCATTTTGTGATTTGATGCAAGCAACTGTGGCAGTCAACGATGTAGATACAAGAAGTAGGTCATTCCCATTGACCTGGCTCACATAATCAGCGTACACTGTGTGTGTCACTTCATGATCTCGGCGCTCCAATTCTCTCTATCTCGCTCAGCTCGGATGAGGCGGAAAAATATAGCGAAGCACACGGTGAAACGATAGAAGCGAGCGGTAGAGGGCAAAGGCATCTAATTCAGAGAGTACACATATCTGCCTGTCAGCGTTCATAATGTCAGGCCTCAGGACCAAAACAAATCTCCTCCGGTGAAAACTGACCAGACAGATCTAAATGGAGATAAATGCATTAGCACGTCTTTGCAAAAACCCTAAACAATTGGTAAAGATTTTAGTGTTGGCTTGTCAACTTAAGTGCATCACTTGCCCTTAAATGCAACCTACTTCCAGAACGAGGAGACGGCAAAACGAACTCGCACTAAATTATTTAAATTTCATTTCCTAAACACCAAATAATTCAGATCTTGACATGCACCGTTGAGTCCGATCTACTCCTGCGTCTCTTCCAACCTTTCACCCTCTCGACACATTGTTTGCGTCAGTCTCTCGAAGAATTCGGTAGATCCCACGACTGTTTACTGGATTTGCTGAGGAAATTGGAGGAAAAAAATAACTTAATCTGCCTTCAGAGCGGCAGTGGGTGGCTAATGCCAGATTAACCCTTGCCCTTGCTTCATTGTTGAGAACCAGTTGGCATTGCAAGGGGGCAGTACAATTCAGACTCAAGCAGCAAAAAATGTACCCTACTAATAGATTTCTAGAGGAAAGGATTTCATCTAACACTTTGCACTTCTAATCATGTAGAAGGCCTGATGCTGATTTTACTTATTTTTTCCCCAAATCAATTATTGCTCCGGTGTTCAACTTTCCTTATACAAAGTATGTGGTATTTCTTGTGGTATCGGCTAGAGAAACGTGATTCTATATAGTCTGCAGCTTTGCTTGCTCATGCTGTGCCAGAAGTCCAATTAGGACACCGGATGAGGAAACGTAGTTGGGCAATGAACATGCCCAGAGCAAAAGCTAACGAGGTCCAAACTTCAGTTTTTAGATGTGGGATCAAAAGCTTTTGGCTTTAGATGTCAAACTCTGCAGAGGATTGAATGTCTGAGTCTCTCATCTCTTCCACCTTTTTTCCTCTCCATCTTGGCCTCCCTTTCTTTTCCCTCTGCTGTACGATGCTTCATTTTCAAGGTATTAAAAAGTTATCAACACTAAAAATAGCCGACACTACACCAACACTTGTGCTTTAAGGTCTCTGAAGCGCTGCCACGTTTTTTATCCCTAATCCGCTTCCTGCCACACCGGCTGTGACCAATCCAGCCCTTCCATGGTCTGAAGTGGGCAGTTACACTTTAACAGGATTGGTTGGTCACAGTCTAGGATACAGAGGCTATTAGTGACGATAATGGCAAGAGACGTTTTTGATTGTTTGTGCGTGGCGAGGTCTGTCTGGGATCTCACTTGTCTGACCCAGATTGGCCTCACTGGCGCAACTAAAAAATTCAATGTGATGTTTGTGGGTCAGGAGATTATAGGAGACGTAACAAGTCTGGTGTTGACAGTGTTTCATCAGAGTGTTTGATCTTAACTGTCATTAAACAAAGGCTCATGAGGCCACAGGGTAAACATGTCTGTATTGCATATTTTCCTATGACACGTGTTTTTAAGAAGTAAAATGTAAACACAATCACAAAAAATACTATAAGATCTTCAAATTGGTTTGTTTTAATAGTGCAAACGAGAAAAACTAAACTAAGTAAAATCTTATACCCCTTTACACCTCTAGTTCTGGCTTATACCCCATTGCATATCTTAATATTGGTTAGTATCAGTTCACTGATGTAAAGAAAATTTCACTTCTAATAAGTATTGCAGTCACAGCGTAATTCAGCCCCTTTATGTCAAGCAACATTTATTAGAGTTGGATTTCCTGGTACTTGAGTGAATCTATCTCGTCCTTCACAAGCTTTTCTGGTTTCTGGTGCTAGAAGTTACAAATGCAGCCCAGAGCATCACTGACCGCTGCTATGCCTCATTGTATGACTGGTGTTATAAGCATAGTTAATACCTCCTCCAAAGATGCTGCTTTACCCAGTTTTCATTCCGTTTTTATTTCAGTTCTATTTCATCACTACCCAGAACAGAATCTCAAAACCTCTTGGGTTCATCTATATTGCTGTGAGCAAACCGGAGGTGACTTTTCTCGTGCTGTAGAGTGTGTAGTAGTGCAAGTTCTGAGTCCAGTAATTGAAGCCCTTCAGCATTTAGTTTGTAGGTTACTGTGGAAACTGAAACCTCAGTAGCTGCTACTACCAAGTCTTAATGGAGGTCATATGTAGTCGGTCGAGATATTTTGACTACCTGTCTGGTCAGCAGCCTGGTGACGGCAGTTGATGGCTCCCTCTGTGTGCCACCAGGTGGTGCACCCAGAATTCGATTAACTTTAAGCTAGTGAATTATTGGTGCGGCGTCTGCTGTGAAGCGGGAGCTGTACTGGTCTGTCGTGGTGAAGAGAGAGCTAAGCCAAAAGGCAAAGCTCTTGATTTGGGAGGAGACCCAGGACACGCTGGAGGGACTATGTTTTTCGCCTTGGGATTCCCCCGGAGGAGCTGACCCAAGTGGCTGGGGAGAGGGACGTCTGGGCCTCCCTACTGATGCTGCTACCCCCGCAACCCGACCCCGGATAAGCGGAAGACGATGGATGGATGGAATTATTCTTCCAATCATATCTCTGGAAATTCAGGGCAGTTAATATCTTTATATCCTTCTCCTAATCTCCTTTCTGAACATTTTGGATATTTCTATTGACTGAGCCATATTTCTAAAATGCAATGAAATTGTCAAGATTCCAGGTATGTTAGGTGTTCTGTCTCAAGCGTACTAGTACAACTGATGAGGCCTTGACTCAGCCGTGCCTGAAACCACAACTGGTTTGCAGATGTGTCTGATCAGAGTAAAATAATTTTGAGACCGAAGTCCAAACTGTTTTCTAGTTGGATCGAGATAAAAACGTATGTTAGTTTTATTCATTTAAACTGCACTGTGCAATTTGTCTGCAAATACCTGAACAATTTAACTTGATTTAGCAAAAAAAAAAAAAAAATGCAGTGGGCATTAAATAATTTTAGACACAGCTGTATGGCGGAAAGTGTGATGTCAGGTATGCAAAACCTGCTTAGGTTTTCTTGTGTATAACTTTCTGATATAACGGGGTTTAGTATTTGGTCAATCACCTACTTCTATTTTATGTGAGAAGAGTTTTTGGAAATGGGAGGGAAAGTAGAACAGAAACTTCCCCACTCTCACTCTCAGGAGTTTCTTAGTTTTCCTCCACCACAATTACTGAGTAACACTTTGATGAAAGTGATAATGTTGCACTTATTTCTAGAAAGCTAACTCTGCTGCCGTGATTGGCTAACGTTTGAAAGAGCGGGATGTAGCATGTGTGGCGTGCACGAGCAGAGCTCTGGAGGGGGATGAGGCCAAAGCATACGGCTGCTGCACGGCTCGTGGGATGCAGCACGCACCACTTTCACAACTGATGTAAACAACTGGGGGCAGGGGAGAGTAAAGCAATAGTCGGTTACAAAGTGAAATTTGTGTGGCATAAAAGCTTTTGCTCCTAATTCAAAGAGAAGTTTGCCACTGCCATGTGATTGAGCTTGCTGGGGTTCTACTGTGAGGTTTTAGATGAAAGCCCCACAGTAAGTCTCATCAAAGTGAAATCTTTCTCTCAAAACGCTATCAAGTTGCTGTCAGCATGTGAAATAATCTGACAAAGCGTAAACTATTTAAATGATCCTTGGACGTAAAGGAAAGTGCCTACATCCTTCAAATACTGTATGTCTTATTTTGAAGTTAAACAAGGAAGTACTATTATTGGCAGACAGGACTGTTTCATCAGTACCAAAAAATAATTTGGCTCGCACCGTTTTGTGAAAGACGATATATGATAAAACTGGAAGTGCTGTTAAAATACAAAGACTCATTGACTGTTGGCTCCTCATGACATTGAAGTTGGCTCATTCAGTTTTTAATTACTCTAAACTACTTTAGATTCAAGAATCTTTATTTTCACCATGTGTTACCATAGTGACATTTTTTTTTTGTTTTGACTCTAGCTCAGGAGGCACAAAGAAAACATAACACAGACACAACAAGACATATTTCCACACTTATTGAGTGAAATCAGTTGATTGCACTGACCAACACGTTTCCTGAGAAGCTTAAAGGATGAAAATAGACTTTAGGGACTGATAAGACTTCTATAGGAGTTAAATATGTCTGATCTCAGACCCTTGGCAAACAATATGATGTACTGTGTTGCATAAATTAATCACTCTGTGGATCTTATATTCAGGAAAATAGAAGTATCAGCCTTTTGGGTTTTCTCTGGGCACTTGGACTTTTTTACAAAACAATAATGAACTGGGACACGTATGATCACCTACATACAGTATGTTACATATGTATTAAAACATGGTATGTTAATCTGCCAAATGTTTGTCAAGACAAAGGGGATCCTTACATTGCAAAAACAATTACATAAAATATTGACTTATTATGACCTTTGTTTTACCTGTTAAAGCCTCATTGGGTCCATATCTCTTTGTAGTGAACCCAATATAGCGTGTTATCTTGTCTTGAGAGTTAGATGTGTCGTTATACCCTTAAAGATACGCTAACCTCAAAATGTGCTGAAAACTCAGTTGTTCTGCAAGTAAACTCCCAACATACAGTATTTTGCTTTGAAGGCTGTTCTTAATGGACCCTGAAATGGATTCAACCTCTAAGATATTTGTAATATGAGCAATGTTATGATAGAGATCTGATAAAGATCTTAGATTTGCCCCCTTATTAACTCATTTGGGTGGTCCTGTTGATGTTAACAAGATGTTCACAAGAGTTTGAGGAATATAGAGACTTTTTCTTTTTGACAAGTGGAGTAAAAATCTTACAGATGAAGAAAAAATTAAGTTTGCAATCACAATTAAAAATTAAGACCAAGTCCTTAAAAGTATGAGCTGTATGTAAGACAATCTGTATTTAGAACAGATTTTAGATTTTCTACTAGAAATAATCAAATGTAGTCAAAATCCCTTAAACACTGAATTAGCCGTTTAGTTTAGAGCTGTAAGAAGCTAAGAAACAGAAGCTAACTTCAGTCTCAGGAGTCGGTGGCGATACATGCCAATCATTTCCTGCATTGCTTACAAATCTTATGTATCATGTCTGTCACTCAGTAAAGGTTCTTTGTTTCGTTGGTTACCATGAATGCTGCCAAACAAATGGGACTTTTTCATGACTTCACGTACCCTGGTTTTGACAGCTAGCTTGAGGAACAATCCTTTATAGAAAATAAACTTCCTAATGCGACAACATACCTACGAACAGTACCAACCTACTACCCGATTTTATTAAGAAGCATGTTGTTGATTTATTCTCTATCCAGTTTGGAACTATTGGTACAAATGTACAATCATGATGTAAAAGCTCTTTCACACACAACACAATGACAAGCTTGTCATGATAAATATCAAGGTCAATCAGACATTATCTCAATGTAGCTGTAGTTTTTTTTTTTTTTCCACTTCTACCTCATTGGTTTCAAGCAGCATTTAATCATACGTACTTTTACTACTAAGTTTTGTTTGTTTGGAAATGTTAATGGTTGCCATACCCTTTTAAAAGGTGAATGATCAATTGAGGGGCACTGAGAGGATTGTTAAACGAGGAACAGTGGTGGTTTTCTTAAGTAATGTCCCCTAGCTCATTACCAGGCATTGCACTGGTAGCATAACTCTGTGACATCAAAGTATATTCCCTATGAGTCAACACTGTCAATACAACCGGGTAAACCATCTTTGAGCTTTGCACACACCAAGGAAGTCCAGCTTTAAACCCACACCCTAACCTGGAAGGGTTACTTTACCGCAGAAAAGCATCATTACCTCTTGTCAGGAAATGTTTGAGTTGAATACAGGAAAAAGGGTGATTCTTGAGCAGGCTAACAAATGGATAGTTGAGTGCACCAGCATCAGACCAGCGTAAATGAACAGTCTCTATTAGCCAGTTTATTTTTGTGTAGTACAAGATGATTTTGCTAGTTTAATTGGTGGAATATCCCTTTTTTAAAGCTTGAAATAATTAAAAGTAAAACAAAGTTTGTAACAGTTCATGAAGATAGTTATAATAAATAATGACAGGTTATTTAAAAAAAAAAAAAAACTTAGTATGATTTGAACATTTTTGGTCATGATTTTGTTCCACCTTCCATGTTAATACTTTGAAATTTATTTTTTTGGTGGTGCAAATGTCCATAACCTGACTGCTCTGCTACAAACTTTGCCATTTCGTTTTGAACAAAGAAAAATCCAGTGTGAAAAAAACTGAATGAAAAACACTTCAAAATCTAATGATCCAATTAGGCTTAAAACAAGCGCAAAAAAAAAAGATTATTGGTATGCAAGTTGTAAAATGCCACCATTATAGCAGTAATCATTCCCATTAGTCTGTACACCAGTGACTGCTGCTGTTAATACCACCATCCCTCTCTTACATTTCAAGGCAGATACACTACTTTAGGTAAACAAGACGTCAGCATCAACCTCCTGTACATCTGACTCTGCCGAATAAAGAATTTCATCTCCACATTGGTCAGGCACCCACAGGACAAAGATGCTGCGGTTCGACCACCTTCTCTCTTGGACGTTATATATAGACTTCCACACATGTGCACCACTGCTGCAGAATTTGCTGATGCATAAAGTTTGACCATGTCTACTTTTTGTGAATTACAGAAGTTATTCTATAGTTTCATAAAATAACGACTTTTTTTCATGTGTTGTTCATGCCTATTCTGAAGACTCTTTGATGTTTACTCCAAAAGCTCTTCTCTAATTATATACGGTGTAAAACACAGAGGCCCAGTTCTGACCCACTATTAAAAATGGGAAACACAAGAACGAATGGTAGTCCAGTAAGTCAAGTGTGTTTGTTGTAACAAGTGTAATGCAGTGTTTTAGAAAAGTTTGAATTTCAACTTCCCTGCAACTTGCTGTGGGTACTTCTTCACACGTTGGAATAAAAAGCTAGAGGACCTACTTATCCCCTTCACAGGACGGTTGAATGATCCAACTCTCCCCATTGTCCCACTTCTAAAGTTACCATGACAGCAATACTGTCATTTTACTTGGCCGGTGATTAAGAAACGCACTGGAGAGGCTAAAATGAAGTGAGCTAGAGAGGATTGAGACGTTGACTAAAAAAAAAAAGTATTGGAGTGTTTTTGTCTCATTTCAAGAATGTTTAGATGGCTATTAGCAGTTCAGCCCCTCAAGCCCCCGGAATAGGCGTCTGCTGTGACTTTGAAGATTGAATTAACCAGTTACACATTAGTTATACCTCCCTGTTTTATCACATTAGCCACACATTGGTAAGATAACTGGATATTTCTGGTAGAAATGCTGTCAGCAATAGCTCGCTTCGCCTTATCATCAAAGCAACAATGATCAAAGTAGCAGCTTTGATTCTAAGTAAGATCAAGAGTCTAACTTTGCCTTTAGTTCAGTTTCCATAAATTGCATGAGGACTCCCACAAGGAATGAAAGCAAGTATGAAAAGGCTGTTTGCTATAATTGTCTGCAAAGTTCCCACGGTCTGTATACAGGTGGGGGGGGGGGGGGGGGGATCTGAGTGCCGCTCTGCTTCTTTCTGAAGGCCGCCCAGGCTGACAATGTCTCAACGAGACATGTCAGTGAAAACAGGAAAAGAAAAAGGAACAATACCGTTGTGGCTATATCGGTCGACACGGCGGCTTCAAACCAAAGCTCAAACAAAGGTTTTTTTTGTTTTTTTCCCTCGGATTTGTTTTTGTTTATCGAGGTAGATGTAACTTTTGCATCCTCAAAAAGGAGTTATTTTTAGTCTTATAGATCTATTGCAGGTGAGAATGATGAGCGGTAGCACCCAGCTTGTGCTGGGCAGCTGTGACACACTCCAACACAGAAGGCACGCATGCAGCGAGGCGTACCAAACACGCCTCGGCACACAGCCTCCGAGCTTCTTTGAGGCTAACATAATGCCCTACCAAATGGGCTACACAGTCCAGATGAACAGGCACTTGATCTAAACCGGATTTTAAACTGGGTCAAAAATCCCCAAAAATTTGGCAACTTCAAAAAAAAAAATGCATATCTTCTGTGTTTGCTTGATAAATGCAAGTACATGTTGGTAATTTTGAAATGAGATGGGCTCTATAAGTTTTACTTCAGCCTAAACCCTTATGGTCAGTGTCCATAACTAAGTGGCATGCCGTTTACTGCATTGAGACGTTTTTAAATTTCTTCTAATGATCAAAATGAAAGTAACTGAACTCATTTGCAAAACCAGTATTCAAACACTGTGTAAACAACCTTAAGGCATTTCCCTCTGCAAATGTGTGTTCTGGGCTTTGAGACTAAACAGAATCAAACTCCACCCCCATATCAAAAGTATCAGAGGAAACTGGATAATCGGGGGGGTTGAATTAAGTTGTCAAGAACTTAACAGACTCAGAGCCAAATTGAGCAGGAATAAATAACTCCTGCTCCCCATGATAAAAGCAGACTTGGTGCCCTATATGCATCCAGCAACTGTGTTTGCAGAAGTTTCTACTAGTCTACGGAGCTCAGTGGTGGAATTGTAAAGCCACCGCTCTGTTATTATCATTCTTGTAAAGCTGCCACCTTTCCTTGGTTCCACAGAGAATGCAGTCAGAACTCAGATGGAGGGTGGAAGCATGCAGGAATCCCCCCAGGGACTCTCAAACTTAAGTAAAAGATCACAAACTGCCCGTCGTGACAAACCCACGCAAACCCCTTCGTGCATCTGCTCCTCTTACCTTCCACATGATTAAAATCCCATCATCCACGAACAAAGTGAAAAAAGATGGGAAGATAGAGAGCTGTAGGGGGAGACTGGCAGCTCTCGTTTGCCCTGCCTCCCACTCTTTCTCTCTCCTCTGTGGGATGCAAGAAGGTTGACAGCAGCGGCTTAAACAACAGCGAGGAGCAATCCCAGGAGCCAGTGAGGATATGCGTACGTCTCCGTGGCTGTGTCATCACCTCTCATGACATGTTTCCTCCTCTGCCTGTGTAAGCTTTTCCATCCAGACCCAGCACACAGAGAGAGAGAGAGAGGGAGAGAGAGAGACGGGACAAAGTAGTGCACCGCCCCCTCACTGTTTCCCCTCCTTCCCGCCGCCCTCAGTCTGTTCATTCCTTGCTCCCTGTTCCACTGTATTCAAATGTGCCAGTGGCCAAACCCTGCCTTTTAAGTAGGCCAATCACTGGCTGCCGAGAGGTGGAGGCCAGGCTGGCAATGTGTTGGCAAAATAACGATTGATGTTAAATGTTCCCGTCTGCTGATTTTAATCAATGATAAAAGTAGATGTGCAAATGTAGCACACTTGGGCACTTTCAAACTAAGGTACAAGTCAGTCTGACCTCAGACAAAAGGTCCAATGGATACGTAGGATGCGGCAAGGGACACTAGAGAGAGCACATTTTACTGCATGGTTTAGTTTGTCAAATTGGAGCACAGCAAATTCAAACCCCTCTAAATTGTAACCTAAAGAGAGGCCTGGACAATATTCAGAAATACAAAATTGCCATCTTAATTTTAAAAGGGTGACTTCGTTGAATATTACCCACTGTCATCTTGTGGGGACAATGTCATGCAAAACAGATTGAGTCTTTCGTCGCCAAAAATCTTTCAGTTTTGGGCTTGAAATCCATCAAAAGTTTATCCAAAAGGCAAATTTATTTTTGTAAAGAGGTTAAATATATACACATTTAAAAAAAAAAAAAAATATATATATATATATATATAATATAGCAGTTGCGATATTACAAACCATAATATTTCAATGTTGATTCAGATTTGATGTGTTGTACAGCTCTGCTTAGAGGAATGGCTAACCCAATAAACGGTAATTGCATTACATTGTTTAATTAAATTTCACATACAATCTAAATACATTAAGTTGAAATGCCAGAAGCTGTTTTTGCCATACAAATAGTTGAATATTGTGTCAGAGCTGAATTTAACACTTATACACTGTGACTGCGTCTTTTACCCTCTTTACCCATTCTGAGGTGCGTCTCGTTTTGGTGTGGTCTTTTAATCTAAATCTGCGTCCCTCCAGGTGGCAGAGCGTTCCACTCCACCCCGTTCAGCCATTTTTGTAGGATGCTGGGGGACCGAACCCCCAGCAACCGAACTCTTATCCACTTGTTATGAAATAACTAGAGAACGTGATATTCAAGTCAGAAATGGTGTTGCGCTTATAAAGTTTATTGTAAAAGAAACAAAAACGAAAAGTATTGAGATGGTAGGCTAGTGTCCAGGGTGAGCAAGAAAACAAAAGCAGTACACATGACGTGCTGCTCACAGCAGAAATGACTGAGTTGAACAGGCTGGTGGCAAGCAAACAGGACCAGCAGAACAGTTCAGGTGGCGAGACAGGAGTCCAAACCTAGAAACGGTCCCGGTCGTGACCCAAAACATAAGGTGATGAGGTATTCAGTGAGGACAGGGCAAGCACAGGATCCACACAGGTATGACAGGCGGTGCACACAAGTACTGGAATAAAGCTTTCACGTGGCAACGAGACAATCCGGCGCTGACTGGCCGTGAGAGACTGGTATATTTCGGCAGAGTCAAAGATGGAACCACTAGCAGGTAATTGGAACAGCGGCAGGTGAAGCTGCTCTGCCAACTAGTTAAGAGAAGCAGAGCAGAATGTGGGAAACAGCCAGCCCAAAAAAACAAGACAAGAGGCAGGATTCATGACACTAGTTCAGCTTGGACTACAAAATTACTTAAAGAAATAAAAATGGTGGTTTCGCGAAATTGGTAAGGTGGACCTTCACAAGTTTGTTTAGCAGCAAATACTGTGATGTAAAAGCTCATAATATTATTGAAAACAGAGAAAACTGAATGACTTGTGAAGTATGACCCAAAAAAGACCATAGAGATGTCAACGCAACACCTAGACATTAAAATTTGCTGCAATCCTAGAGATTCCAAGTACACAACAAAATGTATTTAAGGGCTAAGAAAGTGGATTTTGCATGATATGGCCCTTTGAATTTTGCTATTTTTGCCAATTCTTCAATGTAAAACTACTTCAGCTCCTTCATGTTGGATGGTTTCTGTCATGAACATGCCTGTTCATGACTGAAAACCATCCATATCTAACCAGATGCTGAATTGGATTGGGGTCTGCACTTTGACTAGGCCATTCCGGCACATTTCAATGGTACCCCTAAACCAGCATACCGCTGTTGCTTCAGCGGTATGCTTCGGGTCATTGTCCTGCAGGAAAGTGAGCCTCCTTACCAGTTCTCAAATCAGGCAGTCTGACAGATTTAGCTCAACAATATCCCTGTATTTAGCACCATCCATTTTCCCTCAACTCAGACCAGGGTTCCTGTCTGAACTACTGGAAAACATCTCCAGAGCATGATGCTGCCACCACCATGTTGCACTGTGAAGATGGTGTTCTTTTGATGTGGAAATCGCATAGGGTTTGCACCAGACATGGCATCACTGCCTTCAATACATTTAGGGCATCGCCTACATACCTTTGGTAAATTCAAAACACGCCTTGTTATATTTAACACTACATAAGGGCTTTTTTGCCTATGTTTTTCTATTGAAAACATTTAAATTACTCAACACTGTTTAACACAGTGGACTGATTAAGATGATCAAGTCATGATGCTCTAGATATACTCAAGAGCCCTCATCCCTTTATTTGTTGGACTAATTTTCAATTTTTTTAAGCAGATTTTTAAATGATTTTACAATATATGATCAAAGCCAGAATACATTGCATTTACTTGGCAACTATGTACAAACTTTACAGCTGTAATAATCAGAGACCATTTTAATCAGTGCTCTCAGGATCAGAACTGAAGAGGAGAGGCAGCATTTGCTTTAAATGCCCCTTAGCTCTGGTACATCCTCTTAGGAACATTGAGAAACTGCTGACTCGTAAAACCTGGCAGATAACATTTACTGAATCTTTACAGTAGAGGTCTAGGATTATTTGACCAGTTCATTCTTACATCTTGTGTTAAATGTGTAGAGTATCCTTGTTATTTAATGCTTTTCTCTATTTTATTTTCTCTATTTTTGGAGCGTTTTTTTATTTTTCATTTTATTTTGGTAGTTCATGCTCTCCTACAAAGCACTTTGAATATCGACCGTGTGTATGAGCTGTGGTACACAAAAAACCTTCCTTATTGTACTTCCCTTCACATACCACCGTAAGAATAGTCTTGATCTTTTTGTTTTTTTGTTAATTTCATTGCTTAGAGTTTGGAAAATGGGGAAATTTAACCTTCACTTATTTTGCTAATGCATGTATGAAAAAGGGGCAACTGAATGAGTGCTGCAAAAGATTAACTGTGAGCGCAACTTTGCCCCAAATGTGTGTGCTGTAAGTGTTTTAGAAAAATTTCAGTGCCTTTTTAAACCCAACAACTATGGAAAAAAAACAGGACAAAGCGTCACAATACTGATCTCAGGCTTAAATATTCTCTTATATTCTGGCTTTTCTTTTCCTTTGTTTCAAAATTGTTTATTCTTGTAGACAATGTCTGTAAATATTTAAACAGGAAGGCTTTTAATTTAGTCACCATTCAGTTGTGCATTCATAAATATTGCTGTTTCATTTTCAGACCACCAGATTTTAAGACGCACTGTGCCCAATTAAAGTTGCAGCTGCAATGAAGCAAACACTAGGTGATATTATGGTACTTTATATTGCAATAAATATGTTCAGCAGTCAAATTGCCACACATATGAAGTAATGGGCATTAATATTATACTGCTTTTTTCTTTTCAGCTTTGTTTTGGTAGTTATGTTCATTTCCTTGTCTGAAAATGAAGAAAATAAGTGTGAAAGAACAAAAGTGTAAAGGCAATCTGGAACTAAAGTGACCTACAACACTTATCAACAAACACCAATACAAAACTCTACAGCAAAAGAAGACAAAAGTAATAATCACCGGTTGATATTTACACTATAATACATGCTGACATATCAGACCTAACGAACTGGAACCCTATACGGGAATTTAAGCTATGCGTCTAGGCCTGTCCAGCTGAAACGTACCTCAGTAGCTATTCTAACCAAAATTGTAATTTAAGACAAAGATTCTGTCAGAATTCAGGTAGCCAGCATAATGTTTGCTCCAGTTCTGACCATCGTTGTTACTGATGTGCACAGTCATAATCAGCACGTTTTCCACAGTAGCTGCTTCGTCAGCATAATTTGGCGAACTATGGTGTGAATGCGCAAATGTCAATTTTCCAGCAGTCACTGTTTTTATATGTTGGTCATTTAAATTGTAGCTTACCGTAAAGGAGCAATCGGCAATAGTTCACCACTAGGTGCTGCTTGAGCACTGTCTGTAAACCAAAACAAGATGTGTGAGAAGCCGCCCCTCTATCTAACTTGATTCCAACTGCAACCCGGACCCTCCTTACCGTTCTGAGGGCATGGAGGGGCTGAGCCCGGAGTGGCAGCTGTTCACATACACGTACACGCACGAGACGGGAGAGCAACACGGAGAGATGCGGTGTGACGTCATACCGCAGTCCATCTGAACTATTACTTTTAGTTCTTCACATCACTATTTTCTAGTTCCTTCCATCTAAAATAATAAAATTTTGCTTATTGCTCCTTTAAATCAAAATTTCAAATTATTTCAAACACTAAGTGTTTTCAAGGGATTGACGGCTTTTACAAGTTACACAGTTTGGGTCCAAGTTCTGGATGCACTGGGGCTCTACGCTCTTTCAGGACGAGTGAACGCTGCTTTTCCAGACTCGATGCAATGTGCTGGGTTTACTTAGATAGGAAGCCTTTAGTTTAGACCAATCTGTATGATTTGATTGAATTTGTCTTTGTAAAGTGCCTTGAGACGACGTGTTGCGAATTGGCGCTATATAAATAAAATTTAATTAAATTTTAACAAGTAAGGTCAAATTCATCCTCCCTGCCTTTGTTTGCTTCAGTGGAAATCACTGTTTCTCCAAAGATGATCTTTGCAGCAGAAATGCTTATGTCTGTTTTTAGATCACCAGTTAACAGCCACACAGCCTTCCTGTAAAAAAAAGGTATTATCAAGAAAACAATCTATTAACTGTCTACAGGCATAAAGAGTAACAGGCTTCAAGATGGGACTGCCACAAACATTGTGTCGTCCATGTGTGGAAGGGCTTTTCCCGCTTTTGGTCTCCTTGATGCCTAAGGCTCTCATCTGCTTTGTAATACAAATTGTGACTTTGGTGTTGGATATTTAAACCATTTTTGTTTGTATGGCTATAATGGTGGCTGATAATATATTAACTTTAATCCTCGATTTTACAACAATGCCATTAAAAGCTTCGATTACATCCAGCTGCAACAAGGTTTACATTCGGGAGGCTCAAAGCAAAAGTAGGTTATGATTTTATGCACCAAGGAGGACAGTATTATGGGAATGTTATTTATCTGGAGCAAATGTATAACTTCAGAGCTGACATTTTGTAATAAACTGCTGAAGTAAAAACAAATGGCGAATTAAAATGAAACATATGTCTGTCAAATAAAGCAGTTTTGACCTTTTTAACAGCAGATTCAAGGTGAATAGGAGCCATAAAAGAAGTCACTCCCGCATCAGTTAAACGCCCTCAGTAAGACGAATCGCCGACCATCTTTTTCCCAGTGTTTCCCTGACATCATAGCGGCTCTCCCTCCACCTTAAAACCTCCGCTGTTTTGGCTGCTCCTCGTGAAATCTCCCTCGCTTTTTTTTTTTTTTTTTTTTTTTTTATATGGCCTACAAGAAAAGCTGCTTAAAATAATCTCCAAGATTCAAGTCAGTCCCACACAAGGCAATCTGCACATTATAACTGCAATGTTCGCTTGAATGCCCCCCAACACTCATGAGCTATATGATTGGACGCCACAGTTCTCCTCATCCTGGCAATTGCACATAACAGCAAAATAGATGAAAACAGACTAAACCTTTTGTTTTGAAGTTTGCAGCTTAAGTGATATAAGTGCATGTAAGCCTGGAGCACGCCCGCTGTTGAATAATAAATAATTTGATAAGGGATTTGGCACTGGTAAAAATGAATCCTGTGGCTAGAACAGTGTGTTTTACTTAGCAAATGTCTGTGGCTCTCACTCCACTCTGTGTTCAGTACACTCGATCCATTGTAAACAAAATTCCCACTGTTACTAAACTGAGTTGAATTTGGTTAATATTAGAAGGCAAATGGAAAAAACGAAAACCATGACTAAATAGACAGAAATTAAGTGATTATTTGGCAGTTTAATGTCATCCATTTACGGTTAACGTGACAAGTAGTGATCTAAAAGGGCTACTTTAGTTTCAGTTCTTCACCATGGTACAAAGCGTGCACTGTAAGAATGCTGGCTATGCGAGTGTCTTGCGGTTGGAGTGGGATCAGTTGTAGGTAAGGGGACTGCCAAAGAATTTTTCTTTTTTGGCGAGGGACCCAGAAACATTTTCCATCTCGGATCAGTTCTCAGTAAGAGCAATATTCCCCCCCTCCACTCTCTGAACCTGTCATCCAAAACACATGGAATGGTACGTGTGACCAGTAGGACAAAAAGAAATGTGGCCCATTGTATCGGTGCAATGCAGTCTGTGCTATGGGATGCTTCAAGTAACATAAAGCAGCCTTAAATAATTGGAAATGAGCGACATACTTTAGAACAAAAAGCTAAACTCCTCTTTATGGACTACAATCATTGGGAAAATGGTGCAACCTGAACATATGTGCAGTCCATCACTGGGCAACACACGGACCCATAACAATAAACACACACTCTCATTCCAAAGACCATTTTAGAAAGACCTCTTGACCCAACCCAGTATTTTTGGACTGTGGGAGAAAGCCGGCGTATCTGGAGAGAATACATAGTGAAAAACATGAAAGACCTCAGCCTGGGACCTCCATAATGCAAGGCAACACTGGTGCTGCCTGACTGTGCAGCTTTGTTTTTGAACAATTTATGGAATTTCCACACATTTATGGGGGGATTCTGCACCATCCTGGATTATTTTATTTGCAGAGTAAGAGGATGTAAATAAGCTTTTTGTACTAATAGCTTTGTGGGATCATGCTCGGTGATTTAATCTGGTGCTGCGCTCTGTGAACATTGCATTTATTTATTTTTTTATTTATTTTGGCAGTGTTTGTTTTTGGAAGCTGGTAAGCACTTTTGTGTGATGTGTTTTTGAGTACTTTACTGTAATTTTCACCACTTGCTGGATTTTGGGATCAGGGCTGGTGATTTCATTCACTCGTTATGCATCGTTATGACTGGGTTCTGTTACTTGGTCTACTTACAATTTTTGTCATTGCATTTCTTTTTTAAAAGTTGCACCTGTTCTAAGAATCATGCTTAATCCATTTTAAGCAGCGTTGCACATTGACTTTTTTTCAAAACACTCAGGTGTTTTGCTCATAAACTAAAGTATTATGCTTTGAAGGTCACACACTGATTCCATTATGCCACCGCCACATCTCATAGATTGAGGTTTTCTGTAATTCTTCTCTTTGGAGGATTTCCAAAAGCTCTATTTAGAATTAAAGGACACTGACACAAGGACTCTACATGCAATGAGGCATCTCAACAGACAGCACAATAAGACAACAGTAAGACATTTTATGTTGCAGAAATTTAGATTGCAGGGCTGTTTTATTAGCTGCACCTGTTATATTGCGTGTTATGAAAGTGCAGATCACATGACGCAAGACAACTAAACAATCTCAAAGTATAGCATTTAATCATAGAATTTCTCATGTCTGGGATAGGGCGAGGGAAAAACTGTGAATTTGCTTCAACTTAATCTGAGTTTCTGTCCAACTTGTTCATGATTTTGTTTTTTTCAGTCAGAAACAGACTCAACATTTCAACATTGCCAAACGTGTTTTTTTTTTTTTTTTCTTTTACTCAAAGGTTTATATATCACAACTGGGTTTGGGAAAATACAGAATTTTGAAGTTAAATATTTAAAAGATCACTCCGGGTAACAACCACATTTAGGCATCTAGATGAGATGAAAACACACCTTTTGAAACTGAAACCAATCATCAAGATCATCAATGGAGAAGAAAGCGTAGTCTTTGAAAATGATAAATGTTACTTCGTTATTGGTGTCAGATGGGCTGGTCCGAGTATTTCAGAAACTGTTGATCTGCTGGGATAGTCATCAGGTTTATACAAAATGGTCTAAGAAATTTAAATATTCAGTTAGCTGCAAATCTATGAATGAAAATACTCTAATGCTGTCAGAGGAGAAACGGGGAGACTGGTTTTAGATGATAAAAAGGCAACAGTTGCTCAAATAATGAATCATTACAAAATACTCTCTCTAAATGAACAAGACATGATGGGCTACAGTAGCAAAACAGCACAGCATCAAAGGCTTCCAGTCACCTGCAACTTTCCCCCCCCCCCTTTTTTTTTTCCTTTTTCCCCCCTTTTTCTTTTTTCTCCATTTTCTCCTTTTTTCCCCTTTCCTTTTTTCTCTTTTTTTTCCCCTGCAAATGTTCATCAACCAAAAGATGAAATCATGTCGATGTAGATCGAAACGTCTGAGGAACTTTTCTGACATCTTGATTGAACCTATGTGACAAATAATTAAAGCAGTTCTGAGGACAAAACAAAGGTCCAACCTAAACTAGAATGGTATATCTAAAAGTCACTGCGCGTGTGTGTTGAATGTGAAAACAGTAATTTCAGGATCAGTATGTGTTTTGCATGGTGCTCTGGAAGGTTAGTCGTTTGGGGCTGTGGTTGTAGACCTGTATGTTAAAAGCTCCTTTCTCAATCACTTAATAATTTTTTTTTGTTTAAATCAACATTTAGATATAGCACTATACAACATCCAAAAGGTGACCAAGGTACTTTATAAGAAGTGTTTTGTTGTTCATTTCTGTAGTATTTTAGCTGTAAAGTCAGGATACTTAGCTTTCTTGTTCATTTGTTATTTTAGGTAAGCTGCATTTTTTTTTGTGGTACAGCATTTCCCTTTTATGGCTACCCTCCCCCTCACACATATCTCAATTTAGGAAAGGGCATACAGTCAGAGTTGAAAAATAATCTTATTTTTAACTATCAGGAATGATTGGAATGTGTCTCCTACCATCATGGTGATGCACGACGACAGGGTTAGGACTGAACAACCTTTCCTGGGGGTATGGGCACAGTGGGTAGTTGGGATTTGACGGATTCGCCTTGCACATATGTGCAGATACACCCACAAGGCTTTAATGGCTCTCCGCCAGCTTCCCAGGTTGAATAAATGCAAATGGTCAGATGCTGGAGGTCATCGCATGAAATGTTACGTACATATCAAACACATCGGGGTTATTTGCATGTGGCAGGTTTACCATTAAGATATAACAGTACTGCTGGTCAGTGTTGTGTACAGCAGTCATCAGATGGTCGACATTAAGTCATTCACACACAAAATACCCTGTATTATTGTACTAGTTTGCCTGCACTATGGTTTATTTCACTCTGACCGCTAGTCTTCTCGAGCGTGGGGTCACATTCATGTCAGGAAGGGTCTGGTTTTAATCAGGAAGACCCGCAACCGATCCATGGGTATTCTTAGTGACTGCAGCTCAGTTTGGATTTAAAAGGGTGTGGGGGCGGGGGGAGAAGGTATGTTCTCTATTTTGGGGCATTTTTCTGGTTTTTGTTTTTGCAGGGGATTTTAGCTGTCAAGTCAAGTAGCCTCAGAGAATAAACTATTTATTCTGGGAGAAGCAAATACTCTAAAAAGGTTTAAAGAATGGAGCAGATGGAGACGGATTTAAAAGATGGAGGGAGGAGCACAGGAGAGAAAACATATTGTTAACGGTATTAATTATACCTTTTAATACTTACAAGAATCAATACTCTTTCTCACCGTTTCTTCAAATTTTTGTAACTAGAGTTGCAACTAAGGTAGTATTAGATATACTACCTTAGTTGCAACTCTAGTTACAAAAATTTGAAGAGCAAACACATGAGCAAATGAGCAAACACAGCACACGAAGAGAGAACAGTGAAAAGCAAAGCTTGCGATTTGCAAATAAGAGGGAAACTGTTTTAGATCATTGTGACTCACTAACTCAAAGTGAGGTCAGACAATCCATGGAAATATTTTGATTCGCTCATGCCTCTGCGTCCCTAATAGGAAGCGTGGGGCAACTGAGGTCATTGTGAATCATGATGTTCTCTGAATAAACAGTGGCTGTGATCGTCTTTATCCTGCAGAAGGCTTTCTCTTCTAAGAGAGGCGTGATCATTATCATGTTCAATTATAGCTGCAAAAAATAAGAAAATGTGGAGTATAAATTAACCTGTGAGTAATTTCTGATCTACCAAAAACATCTCGACTCAGTGCCTGAATCTAAGAGCCTAATGTCTTTTTGTAGTTTAGACTCACTGCAACAACACCGCAGCCAGGGAACACGTCTCTGTACATCAGGACAAGGTCACTTTTTTGATGCCCAAAGGCATGCGTATGAACGTACAGACAAGAAGACGGGCAGTTTTTAAGAGACGCACAAACGCAGGCACATTTGTACATGCATGTATAGATGTCAGGCAGCAATATCATTAGCCGTTAGCGTGCCCAACATATCCGCAAACCGTCATGAGCAGAGTTGCGTCATCACTGCTTTTCTTTAGCCTGAAGCGGCTTTATGCTGCATCAGATGAAAGCTTTATAAACCTTATAAAATAGCGGTGTATTATGTGATATTCCCACACAGTTATGGGCATCATTTTTAAAGTGAAAGGAAAATGTAATCTTAGACCACTAAATTAAATCCAGTGTCTCTGCATTTCACCTTTATCATGTAATGGAATTAAATGGAAAAGCGATACATGGCTTTAAAGCTTTCGTACAAACAAAATTCTGAGTTTCTGAATGCATATGGGTAAGGTTGCATATTAAAGCAGGGTTGGCTTTTTTTTTCTTTTTTTTTTAAAAACATCCCAAGCCTGCATCATCTCTCAAAGCATCGATTAATTCATCTAAAAAATGGAGACACCCTAATGTAACTGCCAACTCACTAAGACATGACCGGATGCCTAAACTGACTGCCTCAGCGAGGAGAGCGATAATCAAAGAAACAGTCAAGAGGTCCTTGATGCCTCCACAGGAGCTGCAGGGATACACAGCATATGTGAGAGAAACTGTCAAATGAAAAATGCCATTACATGCCGCTACAAACGGACGGTAAAAGGTGGTTTTCCCAACAATCAAATGAGAGCGACATGCAAATATGTCGTCTATCACATCTGGTTTATCTGAACCCACCATTTCTGTGAAAGAACAGCAAGAAGTGCCTTGACCAGAATTACTTGTCGTGGTCTCTCATGGCACATGCTGCTTACGTTTTCATTGCATACGGCGATTGGCTAAAACCAACCTTTGGTAGGCGGCAGTGGCGGCTGGTGCTAAAAAAACTGAGGGGGGCGCACACAAACAAACAAATGAAAAACAAACAAAACAAATCTTAAAAAATAGCACTATTTGAACATGAATTTTGCCCTCCTTTCCTTCTGCCCAGCAAATTTCTCAATTATATTCTTGTTAAAGTCAGTCATCTCTGTGACTAGTCTTTTCTCCATTGACAACATGGCCAATGCATTCAGCCTGTCCTGAGTCATTGAGTTTCTCAGAAAAGTCTTGATTCTTTTCAGAGTTGAAAAGCACCTTTCAGCTTCTGCTGGTCATGGGTGTGGTGATGAGGATCTTCAAGAGCGTGACAGTTTCTGAAAAGACTTCTTCTAGATTGTTTTCCTGATTTTAATAACATTTGCTGCCATTTTTTAAGGCTGTGTTATGAAATGTGTTACAGCATTTTTGTGGGACAAGATTATACAAAAATTCAGTAACCAAATGTTTTATTCCCCATTACCAATAAACTTCAGTACAACTTAAATAATAAAATATCTTGCTGACAAACATTACATCAACATACCTACACAGCATAGACACAACTAAAGGTATTTCTAACTACAAAGCACATCTTCCTAATATATTAAATAACATTACAATAAACCAGTGTAACAGTGATTTTCCACAACAACTCACCTCTGCAGCAATCCTTTCATGGTCTTCTACACTGAGTATCCGACGCCTCTTCACTGGCTGACTACTACCTACACTGCTTTATCCAACCATGGAGTGGAGAGATCACTTGCCTGCTGCTGAATTTGTAAATTAAGACGATCCGGTCCAAGCTCCTTTATCCTGTTTTTTTTCTTCAAGTGAACGCTTTGTAAAAGCATTTTTTTGTAAAGACAAAACAGAATTTTCTCTCATTTTGAAACTACTCAACTTTGCAAGCATAACCGTGAATCAACCTAACGAACTGCAGCTGAGCTGAGTCGAATCAGGGATTGTCCAATCACACAATGTTTTTAAAAAAATTAGCCAGTACTGACACTCTACCAGTAATGACGCAACAGAATAGGTGTGTCCGGGACGCAGAGCAGTGCGCCCTGTGGAAAAACCTAGATAACCAATTAAAAGTCAGCCTCAGATCACGTGCTTGCCCAAGTTTCTGTGCCTACATTCACTCCCATTAGACCGGCGCCCTGCACATAGGAAAGGAGGAAGTGTGCACAATGTGAGCAATTAAATAGAATTATGTATTTACTATTTTAATAAATTCTAACATGTCTATTGGACACACAGTATGAATAAATACATTTCTAAGTACTTTGCAGTTCAGAAATCATTTATTATCTAAACGATTTAAAGGGGGCGGCGCCCGAGCGCCCCCTACTGGCCAGCCGCCACTGGTAGGCGGGCACTAGGTGTCGTTTTGTCCAATCAGCTCAGAAAGTTCTGCTGAATGTCTCTCCTTTCCCTGAGTGGATTTGATGGAAGCAGACCCAGATTGATGATGTGCAGAACAGAGAGCGCTACACTGGGTGGCCTGTTGCAAAGCTTTTGCACATTTCAGCTGGGATTGTTGTACATCACCCCTGTATACGAGTGATTGGGTGATTAAAAATTTCCATCTGCAGTTTAAAGACATGCCTTTTAAGGTAACTCATAGAGGTGTCTGTGCCAGAGTGACTGTTGAGAACCTTTCTCATAATGCAGACACCGACTCCTAGAAACAGGTAAATTCCTAGTAAGTAAAATTGTATTGGCATTTAGACTTTTAGGGAGGAACAAGCATCCTATTCAAAGGAGGGTGCACCTTGGATTGTTACAATTAATGATTGAGTTAAGTAAAACAAGTTATCCAAACCCACCTTGACCTATGTCGAAAAGTAATATCCCTAATTATGAAATCATACATTAACTGTGATTAACCAAATTTTTGGAACGCAGACCTATTAACTCCAAATCAAAAATGTCTATAAATGACCTGAGAAGTCTGACGTCATTGAGACTGGAAATGTTTGCTTGCAGCCTGCCCATCTTTCATCCCAAAGCTTGCCCGGTTGGTTGAGGTCAGGATTCTTTCCAGGCCAGTTAAATTTCGCCACAATAAATTTACTCATCCATGTCCTTATGGACTTTGATGGTTGCACCGGTGCAAGGTCATTACTGGACTGGACTGGAGGAGACGTTCTCAAACTGTTCCCAAGTAACGAAGTTGTTCAAAATGTCTTGGTATGCTGCAGCACTGAGTTCCTAACAGCAAGTGCCATTCACCTAGCAACTGCCAAACCTTGACTCATGTGGAAATAACAGGGAAGCACAATTTGTAACTCCAGGGAATCCACTTCTGTAGCGTCCAGTTATAAGTTTTACAAAGCTGCATCAGAAACTTCATTACACTTGCTGATTAATGTATCTGCTTGGCAATGGAAATTCATTCCATGAAGCATTGTGCACAATGTTTGAGTTAATCTAAAGGCCACATGAAGTTTGATGCTTTAGCTATCGGCTACACCGGTGGCGTTTGAAGTGCTCGTCTGTTTCCAGAAGCATTAAGACATCCCTCCACATCACTGAATTCAGGAGAACCATATCTGGCTCATATTAGAAACTCCTTGGTGAGGGAATAAAAGCTGCTCTCTGGCTCTTAGAGCCAAACTTAACTTTGAGCTGATATGCTATTTAAAGCACTACTGCATAAATGTATTATATTACAATTCTCATCCGGTAAAAAGTTACTTCTGCCTGCCATTTTGAATAGAGTGTAATGATGCATAAAACCGTGCCGTTTTCCTTTTTAGCTAAGGTTAAAAGCTAGTCGACGTCTAAAAACGTACTTGGAGTTTAAAGAAAGTCGTTACATTATCTTGTTCTCTTCTATAGGATGGTCACATAAAATATATACCAACAATCAATGCTATCTTCCAAAGTAAAAGAGCAATTCTAAAAATTGCTTTTGTCTTTTTTTGTAGTGTTTGTAGGTGGACTAAAGTGTAGACAAGAGCTTGGGAGCCGCATGATGAAATTGGTGAATTTAGTATAAACAAAGTGACAAAAGCATACAGACAGGACAGGAGAGATCAGAACGCTGACCAGGGCCCCGTTTCAAAAAGCTGGGTTAGTGGACATCCAGAGTAATTTCTGTAAAATCCTGCATATCCTGGCTTTTCTGTTTCACAAAGCTCAGAAGCCTTTAATTGAAATTCTGACAACTTACTCCGTGAAACAACCCTGCTAGCGGCTAACAGAGTTTTTCCTGCTTCTAAGTTGAGATCTGTGCAAGAACATGTCGGGAAAGGCGTTTCTTTTTCTGGAGGAGCCTTTATGCCGGAGCGCAAACGCTCCACAAAAATCTGTCTGGAGAAGCTGATCAAACAATGATTAAATGTTTTCATTTCTGGATTATTTTTCAAGCGTTGCCGTTTTTCACCACTGTTGTTGATTTATCTCAATATTCTCAGTCTGCACATCGCTTTTTTTAAAACAAGGGGACACTCTCAGTTCTGAACAATTTCTTTGTGCTGCACTTAGTTTTTTTGCCAGCGGCAGCTTTTTAATAACGTAGGTGACACAGAAAATCTTTCAGAGGCAGCTGTATATAAGAATGTTACTGCGGCACTCAGTTATAGTAAAGTTTGATGGTGTTCCATAGTCTGAGATCCACAAGACTAATAAAAGAACTAAATCGAATGAAAGCAATAATTGTTTTTTGAGACTTCCATCTCTAATTTTCCATTCATATATTTTAGTTTCCATTCATATATACACACACACACACACACACACACACACACACAGAAACACAACACCGTTAGGGCTACGGCACATTTCTTGACTTTACTTAAATTTCAAATACAGCCTGTATGAATAGTGTAAAGTGAGGTTGGCACAAATTCTACTCAACTCAGGGTTGGATGCTGAGTTTAGTTACCTGGTTGATATCACCTGTTCTGAAACTGAAACCGCTGAGAATGACAGCGTGAGGTAGAACTAGTACAAGCTTTCTGCTCTGGGTAGATTGGCCATTCTTTCTCAAAAACGGGACCCAGAACAGGGGGAAGCATAACAGAGGATCAAACAAGGAGGAGAAGGCAGGAGAGAGTACTGAGCAACAGGTGGATTACATGACAGTAACAAGCTGAGAGAGCGGTTGCAATGAAATGCCAGAAGACGGGGAGGAAAGCAGAACCTAACAAGAGTACAACAGACTCTAAAACAAACAAGACTAACTTCTAACTGAACTGAAGACAAGGGACAGGCAGGCAAGAGAAGAAAGATCTGATAGAAACAAGAATAAATGAACTATATCCATAATGAACGGAACACTAAATGACAATAAAGAAGAAAGGAACAGCAGCTGAACGATACTAAAATGGTGGAAAAACTGTCCATTTGTTCCTGGGGCTCATAACAGTAAAACATTTTTGCCTTTATTTTTGTTACATTTGAGTAAATTCCTGAAAAACCTACGTATAACACTTCAGAGCCAGAAAACCTAAAGTTAGAAAAATAAATAAACTTACTCTTCGAATGGTTTTAAAAGTAGATAAATATTTACAATAGTTTTCTAAAAAGACTCAAGCCTTTTAACTCATTCACTAAAACGCATGACCGACCGAGCATCCGTCCCTCCACAGTCCAAAAACTCTTGGAGTACTCACAGTACAGACTGGTTTCATGACAAAAAATAACATTGTGTTAAAAGAATGTGTGGCTGCTTTTTAGCAACACAGATAACCGGTTCAGTCAGCCCTTTAACTGCAGATAATCTATGCAGGAACTGTGTGCAGAATTGTAATTTTTTCCAAATAAGGTTTTCCTCATAATGGGTCATTCATCACGCTGGTGAATTCCAGCCAGACCTGGCTCCCAACAGAGCAGAGTCAATTCAATCTGGAGAGACTCAAATGGATAAAAAGAGGCAATTATAGCGATTTGTTGACACGAATTAGAAAAGTCCTTTGGCGCTCGGACCCCGACGGAAGAGGAGAAAGCTGAAGAGCAGGAGAATCCATGGGTGGAGTCTTGTGGGATGATAGGATGAGGTCTTGACGACACATTGACCAGTGAGTCTTCCAGCATGAACTTTTGTCTAAACTCCATTTATATTTATATAATACATTTTATATGACAACCTTAAAATAAAAAGTAAAGATAAAAAAAACAATTAAAAGTGGTTAAAAACAAATCAAGCAAATTTAAAGCAAGTATTGAGATGAGGAATACAGGAGCCTAACTATAATCATGTGAAAATAGATACCTGTTGAGTTATAATTCTGTGAGCGCAATCATTTAAAGCTATAAATCTGAAACGTTTTCAAATCTTACGTCTCCATAACTGAGAACCATTGTAGATTTTATAAAATAGCACTGATTTGTAAACTTTTAGGAGGTTTTTATATTCCTAGGTAGGGAGCTGGTTTGTTTGGTCACTAAGCTGCTGCTTAGACACCGTTTCTTTGGCTAAATCACTTAAGATTTAGCCAAACAAATCTTTTCAGTTCATTTTATGAACTGAAATTCCAAGCAGGAGAGTTTGCCGTCGCTACCTCTGCTCCAGATGGCCATTTTTATGCACTGATGCCCGGATTCTTCTGCTTAATCTTTCTTTGTTGTTCATTTGCCAGTTTGCATATGGAAATTGACATAACGACCGTGAGCTACATGCCTGAGCACATTAGAAAAGGAAAAGTTGTATAAATGTAGATTTGTGCCCTTTTAGAATGGGACTTGTATAATTGTGACCTTTCCAGAAGACGTTCCCCATTCTCGTGCAAATGATACAAGGAACGGAACATGATCCCCTTCGAGCTGAAACGCAGAACAAAATGTACATCTTAGTTTAGGCAAAATAATTTCTTTCCCCGTTGTTTGATGATTCCAAGCCAGTATAGATATGTGAAGCCAAATGTTTTATATAGTCATTGCTTCCTTAAGATTTGCTTTCCCACTGTGAAAAAAAATTGACTTTTTCCCAGATGTGCTGAATGACGGCATGAAGTATGAATAAGTTATAAGTGAAAGTCAAGTTCCCGGGGTCCTATGGCTCCCGCCCCTGCTGTGTAGTGTGTGAATATGTGTGTGGTGGTTCATCTAATGTCATGATTAATGTCCTTTGGGGCTTCCTGTTGCAGAGAGAACTTTCTGATTTATGGGCGCGCCACAACCTGTGACTGCGAGGACACGCGCACAAACTCACACACATGCTTTATTATCCTATTCTTACATCTATTTTTGCTCATTGGGGCAATTTTGGGAAAACAAGAAAGTTGGAAGTAAAATGTACGAAAGGTGACTGGCAGGATTTGAGCGCCGGAACTTTAATCAACGAGCATGCATTTTGTATGAGGGGTTTGCAGGTGGCTTTACATAGTTTCAGAACTGGTGATTAATAATTAATGGAATAAGTGATGGACTCAGCTGGATCATTTTTGGTATCAAATATTAATCAAATCTGTCTGGCTCAGGTCTGATTTGTATGAATCTCAATTTACTGTCTTGTGAACCGCTTCTTCAAGGCAAATGAAACTGCGGGGACCAGAGGATAAATGCACATTATGCCTATAAAAGAGGGTCCCAATCGACTGGATTTTTGCTTTGTCATATCCTTTTACATCATTAAATTAATAAAACTGCAGCACTTTCTTTATTTAGTCCCATAATTACTCAAAATATGTAACTATCAGAGTTGAACTGAATTATATTTTAGCAAATGGGTAAGAAGTGCTTGATTTCAAATGGGGAGAATAGAATGGGACCCATTTCTGTAAAGTATACTTTTTTTTTTACATTGAATCAGAAGCTAAATTTTAAAACGATCAATGAGATTTTTGCACTTAAAACAGGAACAATTCATCTCCATCTTATTTCAAGTGCACGATGTCTAATTATCTTATTCTAGGGTCAAAATAGTCATTCCATTGGCAGATAATCTTATTAACCTGCTCAAATCAAGGATACATACACTAACTTTAAGAACACTTAACTTATTTTTAGATCCGTTTTGGCACTGTGTGAGCTTATTCTAACACATTTAAATGCATTCAAGGCAGAGCCAAATCTTTTTATTCCTGCAACCTATCAGCTATGGCGCTAACAACCAATGGTTTTCCGTCTTGTAATTGAAACACCACTTGGGTAGTTGAGATGTCATTCTGACATTGAAGTCCAACCTCTGAGGCAAATTAAATGGCATTAGAAAAAATCTGGTGGCCCATTAAGCTCCTGCCTATACCTTTCTGCACTTCAAACCACAAAAGCCAGTTCTATGATTTTATTTTCTATATCCATCAGTGAACTTTTCAGTGATTCGAGAAAGCACTTATTACTGCGAGTAAATGGGTATATGTCACAAAGATGAGACGAGCTAAGGTTCACTAATGATTAATTAAACACAAGTTAAAAACAAAAAAAGTAAAGCCTATCTAAGAGTCACTTAATTTGATCTGACAAAGGCTGTTTTTTTTTTTGTTTTTTTTCCTGGATCCAGTTTGCTTTTCTGCTCATGTGGGCCCACAAGCTCTGTCTTACTTGGTTTCACTGTCAAATTCTGCTCTTAAACCAGTAATTTTTGTCCAGGGGGTGATTCTGAGACTCAGACGATCCCATACTTGTAATGCCCGGTGATTCCTTTTGGATCAATATGGAGCTGAATTATTTTTATTACAGTTGAAGCCTAACTCTGCCTATTTAACCCAGTGAATGTAACAATGTCCTGAACTGTTTGCATGGAAGAAAATTATAGCAACATGTTTACACAAAGTCAGTCTTCTCTAAGAAAAAGAGAGTTCAGTATGAGCCAGAGCTGTAAAAAGATGCACTTCCAGGGAAGGAGTCATTATAAGGAACTGGTCAACCAAAAAGAACTGAACCTGGAGAGTTGGAGAACTACTTCCCACTAAGCAGGCGGTTAAAAAATATTGGTTTTAAATGTTCTAAAACACCTTCTTTTGACCTCAGAGGAACTTAAGTTCCAAAAATGTCAGCTTTCAGTTTAAAAACACAACTATCGAATGACTGAGACTGTTTTCCCATTTAAATCTTTTAAGATGTAGCAATTTCAGTGACTGAAACAAAGGTTAAAGAGTCCAGGTTGAAATGTATTTCTACTTAAGTAAAAAAATGGAAAGCTTTAAAATAGTCTAAGCAACTTGAAGTAATGTGGAGAAAATCAGAGGATTTGTTTTTGCTGGGCATGTTGCTATTTATGCAGGGGGGGCATCTCAAATATCTTTGCCCTGGCTAGGCAGTGTTTTAGGAAAACATGTTTTCTGGCAGCCAATTGTTTTTGAAGAAAGGGCAAGTTGATTTAATCAAACTAGAGAAATCGCAGTCTTAAAAAGGAATAAATGTGTAGTAGTTGATAAGCAAACTGAAAACAGGAGCTTTATATTATGAATTCTGAGACTGTTCTCATGCAGTATTTAGGTACCGAGGCCAACAGGCAGTTGCGCTGTCAAACTGAAGAGCATCTCGGGGAAACAAAGCTTCTTAAAGTCACTGACATTTGCTGCCAAGATGCTGGGGCCCTCTACGTGTCTTGTTTTCGATCTTTCCTCACCTGTCCCCTCAGGCAAAGCCAACACCTTGTTTCTATTCTCCTGCCATCGTTGCAGATAAATACCACCAGTAACAAAAATAGTGGGCCGGTTCTCAAATTCTGGCACAAATAGATCCTGGATTTTTAGTCAATAAACAACCTACTGCACTTTCCAGGATAGACGGTGAAAAGAAGGGAATCTGAACCTGTGCATAACATGGAGTATAAACCGTTGTTCATCCTCGGATCTGTTGTGTCAAGACTAAAAGGGATTTATTCTTGGGTAAAAAAAAAAGAAAATGAGGTATATTCAAATGTTAACCCTTTAAAGCTTGATACAGGTAATTGTGAGGAGACTTCACATTTTTTTTAAAAAGAAAATCTTTTTGGTTGCTTTAAAAATAAAATACAATGTCAGGCTTTCAAATCCTCTTTGTATCGTAATTGACATGTTTGACCAAAAAGTACATTTTCCTCATGTTTTATGCATTTTTATACAGGGTGTGTAAAATATCATTTGTGTATTGTAAATTATACTGACTTTGTGGTGAAGATGGAGATCTCAGAAATATTTGTATCAAAAATTATATATTTGGAGTTATAGAGTTACGATCTTCGCTTGATTATTTTAGATGAAAAAGCTTACAAAAGACCAACAGCTAGTGGGTTGAACTTAGTTCATGAGGAAAAAAGCCTTAAAGCACAGGTTTTGTGGCTCATCGTGTTATTAATATGGCCATTCTTTGGTGGAAACCCATGTCTAGCTTCCCATTTTCTGTAGTGTACAACATGGACCGCGGAATTACACCAAATCGTCCGTCTTCATATTTATTATTAAGGCCATACCATAATGACTGTAATGGTCTTTACTGTTTAAACTGGAAATATTGCTGTGATAGTCAGTGTTACAATTTCAATGTCACATTTAGGTTTAGTAAAAATATGAATATTACAAAATGGAACGAAAAAAGTACTTGTTTTGGAAGCAATATTCCCTGGTGGATTTAAATCCTTTTGACGAGATAAAATATTTCCCCAACCTAAAGATTTTCCATTTATCAAAAAAGGCCAAAAAGAGTAATTTAAGACAAGAGTTTAATTCATTGAACCTCCACCAGAAATGTTACTGAAAGGGTTGGTAGTGCATCAGGGGCCATACCATATTATGGTTGCATTACTGTAGAAAACTCTATCCTAATCAATCTAGCCTATGATGATAGCATAGCCCTTTGTTTAACTTTAAGTTTAACTTTCCAACAACATGAAGTAGGGTAAAAGATCTCTAAGAGCAACACTTTATTCTAAAGAAATTCATTATTAGATCAGAAAGTAAATCATTGACATCCATCATTATAGAAAGAGGTGCCATGCTCATATTTAAGGCTTTAGTTCTCCAGCGAACCATAATGAAACCCCTTACCCAGAAAAACGGCAGGCACAGAACAGTTGAGACCCTTTCTAGAAGTTAGGTCTGAAAAGGACCTCAATGAGTAATTCAAGGTGTTGTAAAACAAGTACATCATCTAGAGCACTTGCTAGCCTCACTTGTCTAATTTAAAATCAGTTTCATGACCAGCAATTTAACACTGGGGGGGGAAATGTCATTTACGGTTGAGTTCTATGGTGCAAGACACTGCTGCCCAAAAAGAACACAAAGGCCCATCTCACATTTGCCAAAAAACATCTTTTTAATCCACAAGAATATTTCTGTTAAAGTATTCTGTGGCCCAATGAGACAAAAGGGCAACTTTTGGAAGGCGTGTTTCTCAAATATCAAACATGGTGATGACAGTGTGGGGCTTTTTTGCTGCTTTGGGATCTGAACAACTCACTTTAACTTCTCTACCAGGAAATCCTGAGGCAGAATGTCTGAGTTCAGGACTTTTATCCGTACTTGGGTTATCAAAGCGGACAATGGTCCAAAGCAATACAGGAAGTTACCCTCTATTTAGCTAGAAATAAACAACACATCAAACCTGAGAATTAAATCCGTCTGAGATGCTGTGATATTATTTTATTAAGCCGGATATTGATGCTCAGCACTTTGAATCATCTTGTTGCTGAAAAGTGCTTTATAAATAAACTTGCCTCTGCTCAGAAATCCTCCCTCGTAGCTGAAAGTAAAGTGAATCCTGCCAAAAGGGAAACGGAACCCCTTCACAGCAAAAAGATTGCTTAATGTGAGTTGTTGCTACCAAAGGTGACACGACCAGTTATTAGGTTTAGGGGCAGTTACCTTTTTACAACACATTGTCAGATTGTGTTGGATTGGTTTTCTTACTAAAGGTTGTATTTCCTAAGGTCATCTATATAATTTTAATATCAAGTCTGATATTAAAATTATATGAATCTACTTGCACTCTTTTTTGCTTTTGTCACATCTACAAGGGAAAAATGCTTAATTTTCACAGCACTGTATATTAATAAGCACTATAAACATGCATAACAAAAGTTTACTAAAATGAAACTAAAGTCTGGGAAAACACGGAATCACCGTCCCTGATCTGCGACCTAAATTTGCTCGTTTTTAACCTGAAAACATTGACCCAATCCAGCGTGTGGGGCCCATGTATTGAATCTCTGCTTCAGCTAATGAAAAAGCCAATTAATGCCGTCAGTAGGGTGTGCACTGAGGGGAACCGATGATAACCGGCACACTGAGCTGCACAGGCACACACTGTGCACAAACTGTCTGGAAAGGATGCAGTCTGGTTGAAACTTGGTCTGAAGCTGGTCTTTTAAACTGAAAACTTTTTGATTTCACTCTTAAAGGCTTTAGATTAGAATCTTACCTGGTTTTGACATTTGGTACTTGCTAAGATTTTTCAAAATCACCCCTGAACACACCTATATAGCAGGACGGGCTGACTTGTGTTCTTCCTAAGAAGCTAAATTTCTGATTGGTCAATACAGTATCTTGGTTTCACGGCAAACATCTTTCCCACGGCTTTGTTTTGTGTCATGGAGCAACGGTAATCCAACACGTTTCACTATCTTGATCAACTATTGCAATCCTTCCCGAAAGACTTCATTCCAGATGTCTTCTGATGTCTCAAACTCTGTAAATGAAATCACGTATGCAGCATTAGACATTTAATTGAAATAATTTGTAAAGTCGACCATTGAATGTTGCAACTGAAATCAAATCTCATTGAAACCAGCAACATTTTTTGTTCAATCCGTCATTGTCCAGTTTCTGAGAGTCAATGTAAATAGTTTATTTTGTTAACTGGTAGGTGTGGCAATTAGTGGGGTCTTCTGCTGCTGTAGCTCATCTGCTCCAATATTTAATATACTGTGCATTCAGAGACCATTATACTTTTTTTTCAAGCTGCTGTTTTCCATTGTTTCAAATCAGTAACTATTCTCCTATGACCTTACAGGAAGCCCATTATGAACAGCTGCTGCTCACTCTCTTTTTTTGGGGGGGGGGGGGGGGGGGGGGGGTGGAAATGCATGTCTGGAAAATCCCAGTCTATAAGTTTCTGAAATAGTTCAGTCTATGTGGCATAAACAGTGCTATATTCATAGTGACTAACATTTCCTTTCTTCGGCATTTAGATGCTCAGTTTGAACTTTAGAAAGACATCTTCACCACATCTAGATATCTAAAGGCGTTAAAGTGGCTAAAGTGGCTGTTATGTGATTGGTTGATTTGGCGGCACATCATTAAGCGGGGGAGTGCGTTTGTATTTTTGCCTTCCTTTTGAATTCCAGTGTCAATCTAAAGTGTAAGCTCCCATGGATGTAGCTCTACTCGTAACAGGATTCCAGCACTTTAAACTCTCGTTAGACCCTTCTAATGTTCTGTAGTGGCTCGCACAAAAGGACAATATGTTGGGAGAAGCGGATTCCCGGCACAGTTGAAGAAGAGCTTTGCAAAAGCTGTGTGGCTGGCAGAGATGGAACTGCACAGAGCACTTGACTAGTTCACAGCCCATCTTATCACCAAGAGTGTCTTTGGCTCTCTAAGGCTTTGTCATAGCGCAGATTAACATTCAAGTCCCATGTTTGGTCACCCGAAGAACAAACCCGCCCATTCATATTTCCCAGCACCCCGCCGGGTGGATGAAAGGAGGGCCACAGCTAATAAAATGCCTCAACTTTTATTTGTCCTCCCACCCACTTCTCTCCAAATTCAGCCCTATGCCTTTTTCTCCCCATTCAAACTGGTTTTCTTCAGTTTTGGTATAAGGCAAGGAAGTGGCCTGCAGCCAGCGCTCTGCTGCTGGGGAGCTGAAACATGAATGCCAAGATGGATGGGATTTTATAGCTGGAATGTTGGGGGGGGTTGGCTGGGCATGAAAAAGACTTGACACACTGGCACTCAGTGATGCCAAGGCCCCAGAGCTTGACACCCTGCTGAGCAGCAAGTATGGCAGAGAGGGCGTCATGACTGGAAATAATTTTAGCACATCAGAGTCTGAAGACATCAAAAGAAGAAAATGGTTGAGATTTAAAATACATCAAACATGACTTATCTGAATTAGATTTACCAATTGCATTTTAGTTATGAATTATAATTTCTACGACGCAAAACAAAATGTGCAAAATATGGTGGGCAATGTACAGAAGTTGAAGAGATTTGCCTCTCGCCGTCTCCGTTTTCCTCCAACACCTTCACTCCTCCACTCATAAATTAATGTATGCTGTCGGTGTGTCTCATGGCGCGCCTTCTGCCACATACTGTTTCACTTCGTTTTAGCTCCGCACCAGTAGCTCCAGGTATTCCACTGTCACATCCTGCTTCATTCACCCAACACTTTCCCTCCTACACGTGTCAACACTGATAAGAGGGCGAGGTGGAAGAAATCCATAATGTGGAAACGTGAACTTGGAATGTTGTAAACAACAAAATATGTGTGACCATGGTGGCTACCTGGAGCCGACTGGTGAAGGTTTGTTGTGAGCAAAAAAACATGTTTTTTTTTTTGTTTTTTTTGTTTTTTAAGACTTATAAAAAAAAGAAGCGTGCACATTAATACTTGAGTGATCCAGAGTCAGCCCCAGGAAAAAAAAAAAAATCTAAGTCACAGAATGGAGGCCTAAGACCGGAGGGGCAATTTATTTATTTATGTTTTTGCACGAGTGACGCATTATTAATTATGTACATTTAAACTTTTGATCATTGATGCTGAAAAAGGTTAACGTATATACAAATTTAGAACACTTTACATTTTCTTGCTTAATAAATTTTGTTTGTGGAATAGCTTAATATTTTACAATAACCTCACCTGCTAAAGTAAAGATAAAGATACATGTGCGTATAAAGCAATACTGAATATTATTTTAAAAAAAAATGAAAAAAGTTCAATATTCTGTCACTCATTTCAGAAAAATGAAAACTTTAGTTTTTTTACTATAAGATTCTGTCACAGACAACAATGTGTTCTTTTTAAGGTGTTATAAAAGTAAATAGAGTATGGTAACGGATGAAGGATCAAATTTGGGGTCTTGAAAATTTTGAATATTGTGAAAATAATATTGGAAACTTGCCTAAGGCCTATAATGCACATGGATGACCAACAAGGGTAAATGGTGCTACTTAGAAATGGACACTCTCTTCTCTCCGGACATATTTGTTTATTTCCGGGAGGTGGGCTGTGCTTATACATCATATCACGCAAAGGATTGTGGGATTCCTCATAGCTCCTTAGTGCCAGTGAGGGGTATTGTGAGGTCGCTATGCCAAAGGAACTAAGAGAGGAAGCATACAGGCTCCTTTTCATACCTCCTTCCTTACTGAGTGCACTATTTGGACAGCACTCATCGTCACGGACGATGACACACTTATGTTTTTGCTCCATTGTATATATGAAGATTCACTATATATAACTGAATGCATCTTTCCTACTCTGCACCTTTATGCATGAGCCGATGTGGCAAGTGAATTTCTCCATTGTGAGATCAATAAAGCCTATGTTATCTTAAAGAGTCCTTACCCATTAGACCTGTTTGGATGCAGCCCCTAGCTGCATACTGAGGTAATTCAGTCATTTAATTCAGATGTGTTGGACCAGGGACATGTCTAAAAGTTGCAGGACTGGAGTTTGACAACCCAGCTCTAAAAGGTAAGAAATATGAAAAGTAAAACTTGCATTTCATCTGGAAATCAAGGTCCCAGAGTCTGGAGAGTCATTGTGTTGTAGTCTATATAAAGTGGATCTGCAATACTTTGGTCTGAATTTCTCATTATCATTCAGAGGTTTCTCTAAGAACAATTGATTTTGGTGCCGTCTCTTTAAATGCAAAGAAGCCGTTTCACACCCTGCCCCTTTCCAAGTCACAGAGCGTTCCACGCCACCATGTTTGGTCATTTTTGTAGTATGCTGGGGGATGGTGTGATGAATTGTTTGGGTTAATGCCCCCCAATCAAAGTAGCTTCAGCATCCTTGAGCTACAAAATCTCAGCAGGAGCATAATCCTAGCAGATTGGCAAAATTGGTAAACCGGAAATCCGCGACCTTCTTTAGCAGCTTCACAGCAAATACTTTGACGTAACTCTTCACAAAGCATGGAGAAAACTGAACAGGTTGCTAAATATGACCCAAACACAATATAACTATATATATATATGCAGCATCTGGAGAGAAGTTACATTTTCTGCAATCTTAAAGACTCAAAGTACACAACCAAGTGTATTTAAGGGTTAATAGTGGATTCTGCATGATATAGCCCCTTTAAAATAAATAAAACAGGGACTATCAAATTGAAAAATTTGTAGAGAAAATGCAATGTTGACTAACAGCATTTTGATCCATTTCATTTATCTTGCAGTACAGATTAATTCTGCTCTGCCAGACAGCGAGATACGCAATGTTTTCTGCACCAGCAACTAAAGGCGGTTCATTATCCCTGTTCATTATTCAATATTTAGTGTGATTCTGCGCCGGTGACAAATTAAGCCCTCAACGATTTGCAGCAGCGGTGTCAACCGTTTGGGGGAAAAATGTACATAGTGATGAAAGAAAACATTCAGAAATGCAATCTTCTAAACTTGAAACAATCTTACAGAAGTCCTTAGCAAAGTTCTCCATAATTCATCAGCGCATATATACAGCGTTTGTATTATTCATTTGCCGTGTCATGTCCACTTTACTGCTTAGCAGTGAAGAATGAGCTAGTATTTAAGGTCTCATCGAAGTAGACCTGAAGGAGCTATTTATCTTTTAGAGACGTGATTTATGTTTTTTATTCCTTTAAAAGATGAGTAAATAAATTCTGTTTGCACACAGCTGGGGAAACTATCCATTAACCCGCCCTTCTCTCGTCTGTGGAAGATTACGAGAAGCCGGAGCCTATAAACCTAAACGGCTATTGGAGACTGATTCCAAAGGCTTGTTTATGCAGCTTAAGATTCTTTGTCTGTCTGTGTGGGACGTTTGCATTTGAAGTGACCCAAATAATTTGGATTTCTTATCACGAATCAGAGAAAATGTAAATGTTATTTCTTTAGTACAACCCTGGATATGTTTTTATAACAAAACCATCAAGTAATAGATGAAGATTAGTTTAATTTAATATTTAATGTTGTGTTTTAGTCGCTCAACCTCACAGAAATTCTGTTCCCTGAACCTAACAAAGACATTGGGTAGGCTAGAGTAACTTGAGTATCCTAGCAGGCATTGGAACCAGGTAAAACAATAGTAAATGGTGGAAATAAAAGACATCATCCTGCTAGGTATGAGCTTGGTAGCAGTGTAAAGGTATAACAATGTTTTTAAATAAAATCTAACTTTAAAATGGCTAAACCGTTCATCATACATTTATTATGCTTTAAATTCCTTTAACCTTGATCACATTTTCTCAGAATACAGTTTTGTTTTTGTTTTTTTGTTTTTTAAATGCTTGTTTTTTTCTGGCTCTTTGTTGTTTTTGTATTTGTATTTTTTGGAAATAAATAAATGAACGAGTGTGGGGTTATGTACTTCATGCATTTTAGAATATTTTTTTATGGTATTGCTTGATGCTGACAGAAAACAAATTTTCATGCAAATTTATGGAAGTTATTTTCTGACTGTGTGCCGCATAGAACAGCACTGCCCCTCCCCCACCTGTTGTCGTGAAGAGCAGGTTACTTGGCTGAGGAAGTCCACATTTGTAGAAACTTGGAGTACCCTTTTAACGCTCTTAAAACATTTGGCAAGCAAAAAGGAGCATGTCTTTCAACCATCTGCTGGCAGTTTGTCTAATTAACTAGGAAATATTAGCTTTTTCTACTTTAGCTTTTTTCTTTATCAATTAGCTCAACATTATAATTGCATAAAAAAAATTAGCAAGTATTCTGTATTTTTGGTGACATATGAGTATTAAAGTTAAGATTACAATGATTACATTTTTCAAAAATACATTAAAAAGATGTTTAATGCTTAAAGGTATCCATAAGGATGAAAGTTTCTTTCATTTCAGGCAAATATGTAAATTCAAGATTTAAATGTCTGTGAATACGGTGAAACTGGTCTCTTTACGCAGCGTTGTCGTCATACAGGGACAATCACACCTGTGCCTAATCCTAACTCTTAACCATTACATGACTAGGACCAACAGAATCAATTTGTTAGCTCTTTCAACACAACTTATGGGAATGGCAATGAGTAAGATGAGCCGGCTAAGGCTGAGGAGCGCATAGATGCCAACATCTCTCATCATCTGAGCTCTACATGGGACTGCACTGATATTATGGAAGCATCCGGTCTGCAGCAATGTTTGTCAATGTCACAACGACTATGACTTGTAATTAAAGCTTTAAAATTCTTAATTTCCTGGATGAAATTAGTTGCCCTGAAGGCTGGCTTTCTGCAGTTAAGAATGCTTAAGTACTTATTGCAAGTGATTATTTAATTTCCTGGATGAAAATAGTTACCCTAGGCTGACTTCCTAAAGTAAAATAACTATACAACAAATATTAAAAAAAAATAGCTGACTTAATTAACAATTATTTGAAAGGAATGGATGGTTCCTTTGAAGGATTCAGCTCTGCCTTTACTATTCGGTGTCTGACTACCCACCAAGTAGAATAAACATAGTTTGGTCTAGTTGGACTGAACGTTGAATGTATTTATCTTGGGCTTTTTTAGACCTTAATGAATAACCGAAGAGGTTACTTTGACAGTTATTACCAGCAAAAGTTTAAAACCTGAGGCAAAAATTAGGTTTTCAAACTGAAGATCTCCACTCTTCATTATGTAAACCTACAAGTTTTGATTGAAACAGGAGGGGGAAAATATATATATACTATGGGTTTACATAGATTAGCAACAAAACAGAATAAAAGTGGAAGACTTGGTGTATTGAGTTGAAGTTATTAGACTGTGCTGTCCAAACAAGTAATTCACCTGCTCTCATGTGCAAGGTGACAAATTAAATGTTGAAATAATAAAAAAAAAGCTTTATTAGGTGATTTGTGTTATGGTAAAGTCACAGATTTAAAAAAAAAAAACGTATATATTTTATTCTGAAAAACAGTAATGCTACCGTGTAGTATATGGGGTAGGAAAAGTACTTTTACTATGTTAAAGCTCTTATCAACTTGTATCTGTACATCTAAAGTTAGTCTTAGAGCTTTTCTGGATTTTTGTATCGAAGCGTCAGTTAAAGAAACGCACAGCTCGGCATACTTGAACAAAACGAAACAGCGATTCAACTTTGCGCCCAAAGACAAAAGCGGCTCTTGAACAATGATCTCCGCTCACACGTGCATTCAGCCGCCAAGCCGAGACCACATGGGGCAATTAACCCCCTAAATTCCCCATCATCCATTTGTGGCCAACTCCACCCCTCGGATGTATGACAACCCATTTTAATGTGCCACAAAGAAGGGAAAAAAAAAAACTCTAAACCTGCAGCCTAGTGCCAATTTTTCCCTTTTCTTTTTCCCTCCAGTGAAAGTGAATTAGGCAACAAAGGGGGCACTTACATTGAAGAGCCTCACATGGTCCTCCGGGAGATAAAAGAAGCAGGCAGTCACTCCACTCTAAGAAAACAATAGCATCGCTGAAGAAAAAAACAGCAGAGCCGGGGAAAAGTGGGGGGGAACGGGAAAGACGGTAAGTTGGAGATGCAGAAATAAAAAAAAAATCAGAACGAGAGGAAGCAGGTTTCTCCATGCACAGACACAGCAGACATGCAAATCAAAGCACTATGGTTCTTTTCCTACATCTTCCCTCCTCCTCCTGTTCAGCGTTGCCCCCTCACCGCCACAACCAACCCGCGCCTTCAGGTTTGACTTGTCATGTGCTCCGGCTCAGGCAAGCGTGAAGTACGCTGAAGAGACCGTGGCTCCCTGGGCTTTGTCCAGACATCAGGAATGTAAAACTTTCATTAATTGGAACATAGGTATTTAGACTCCTCAATTAATTTCTTTAATAACCAATGGATAGATATTTTTAGCATTTTATGTCCCCTGCGTCCATTGGTGCAAACTGGCTCAGTTCTGGTCGAAGTTTCCCCCTCAAGTTAACTTTCAGCGGGTTTCACTTATGGGAGCAGCAGGACAGAGCCGCTAAGTGTCTTTGGATACAATTTGAGCATTTCAGGCTGAAATGCACACAAAAAGGAAGAAAGGCTAATTTGATTCAGTAATGGCTCATTCTGAAAGATATTTGTAAAAAAAATAAGCCGTTGCATGTTATCTCGAATAACGTTACCCAAATAAATTTTGGTTCTTTCAAAGAAAATACTTCAACTCCTCAGTACTTCATGAATTAATAGTAGTTAACCAAAATTTTTGGTTAATTTTCACTAGCCACAGCCAGGCGATATACAATGAATAAATCCCTTGCATAGAACCTGTCTGACTGCACGAAGTAGGCCAGCAGATTCCGAAAACAGACTAATCTTGACCTGATCCAAAGAAATGCAACAATGGCTGAGAAAATTTACGTTTATTGGACTAAATATGGTATTAAAGATATTTCCAATGCTTTGGGACTTAAGCGAAAAACAGTTAGAACCACTCCCTGCAACAACTTGGAGTATTTCCTTTTTACGTTTCTTGAGCATAAAAATGAAACAAGTATTTTACAAGAGAATGATGATCAGACATATGGTGGTGGTAGTGTAATAACCCTGGCCTGCCTTCGTTACCAGGACCTGGTAGTCTTACTGTAATTAATGGAGACATGAAATCTGAGCTTTAGCAGAAAAGGCCTTATAATTGCATAAAATTTAAATTTATTTCAATATGAAAACATCTAGGTGTTACAAAAAAAATTAAGTTTAATAAATAACGATGTAAACACAGTTGCAGCTCTTATCGAAATCATCCTGTACAGCCTGTCCTGAGGTTATATTCTTCTCACTTTTACTGACATCCAACACAGTTTGTTTTATTTTGGGGGGACGTCCCAACTTCGTGAAACGGTGACATATTTGACTGCTGACACGGCCGCAAATTGACTCGGTTACACATCTTGTCATGATCTCATGAAAAGCTGAAGTGTTAAGTATTGACATGATTATTTTTAGGCAGCAAATGTCTCTGCCTGTTACATGGATGTCGCTGTAGCTTGAAAAAAAAAAAAAAAGAAAACGGGAATGAGAAGACGCGTGGGCATGTCGACTTGATTGACAACTGTCCCAGGCTATCACACTCAACTGTTTTTTTTTTGTTTTTTTTTATTCTTAGTGTTGAGCATTTGGGATATTTTAGTGGCCCCAGATGGCTGGAAAAGCTAAGTTCTATCATTAAAACGTGTAAGTCATTAATGTCCACATCTAAAATCTGTTTGCAGAGGAGAAATGTTCACTGGCATGATGAACGTTTATTTTTTTTTAACAATCTCTATGGAACAAAAACACACCCTATAAAAGTTGTAATACAATATGATATAAATCTCAACAAAAACGCAGGAAGCCTCTTTGGGACTGGCGTATTTTAAAGCTACCACAAATCTGTGTCTGGAGATGGACTGAAGCCATATGGCTAAACTGCAGAGATTAAGCCGTTTGCCAATATGCTGCATGAGGACAGCATTTATACCCCCAGTTGACATGGGATGGGGATTTAATGACTGAGGGGGGTCCAAACAGCCCCTAACAACAACATCAGCAGCTAAGTCGGGGCCCACCGAGGAGATGGTGTCCTGCTGATGAGGGCGGACATTCCTATTCATCAAGCCATCCAGTGATGTGCGAGATAACTGATTACACTGAATATTAAATGGGCCTTGCTCTTTAGAGAGGAGTGTCTGCTGCTTCATGAGGATTCCAGAGGATATCTGTCTAATTGTTTTTTGTTTTTTTTCCCTGTTCTTGTCTCGTCATGAATACGGACATAATCCTGATGTGCTTATTTGCCAGAGAGGTGGTGGGCCTTTTGTTCTCTGAAACTTGATCTCCTGCATGTTGCTTTGATATTTTTTGTACTCTGTAAACGATGAGTGCGATTATTATAAGACAGATTTTAAAGCTGCTTTGCTTTTGTGTTCGTGGGCCGTGGCTGTTGTCTTTGCTCCCCCGAGCTCTACAAATCCAATCCTCAAGCATTTCAAACCACCCTTTGATAAGTTTCTTTCTCATGTTTTTATCCTTTCCTTGGTGCAGCTGAGATGATTCTAATGGATCTGTGACGAGGGAGAGAGTAATTTGGCTCCATTTCCAATTTGTTCCTTTTATAGTATTGGTGTTTCTATTTAGCATGCTTTCCGTTTAATAGGGTTCTAAAATGTATGTATGTATGTATGTGTGTATGTGTGTATGTATGTGTGTATGTATGTATGTGTGTATGTATGTATGTATGTATGTATGAATGAATGATCCCAGCATGCTTATTAAAAAGAAATGTGACATCTTACTTTTTTTTTCTTGTTGAAAACAAAAAGCATCTTAGCATTTCTTTTTAAGTGATGCTTTTGTTGGCTTTAGACAAACTCTTTTTCAAACTTTTTATAGTGGCAAGCTTTGCTCCATTGCTAATGCTGGCTTGTATACAAGGAGGAAGTGCATGTTGCATTTCACCTGTTTTTAATGCTGTCCTCATCTTAAAAATGCTGCAGCTAACCGTGGTGCAATTGGTGAATTAATTCGGGTCAGTCAGTTGCTTTGACACTCATTGCACACATCATACTGACGTGCGACGAGACAGAGCAGATTGCTGGATTCTATGAGGATAACCTTTCAGAAGCATTGCCTCTTTTTGAATAAGCCCGAAAAGAAGCTGTAAGCTGTGGTTTGGAGTCTCGGCCATTGAACAGATGCTCCTGATTTGGGTTGTGTAATAGAATGTCATGGAGGCGTGTGTTTAACTGTGTCTGATGTTTTTAATGTGTATTATCCTCCAAGTTTTTTTTTCTGGTTTAAAGGTATACTATGCAACCGGGGTTGATTTTCCAGCGAGGCTCCCCCCAGAGGGCGAAAGTAAAAGTGCACAGTCGTAAAGATGCTCAGCTGTTCTGGTTCTCCATCAAGCCAGGTGCGGTTGTTTTGAGCTTAGCAGACAGGCGAACGCAACGAAAAGTGGAAAAAACGGCAGTACAAACGATGACTAACACAGTGAAGGTATGAACATCAAGCTTCCCGCAGCGCTATCTTGGCGAGGCGGCCGGCCGCCGCCGCCTCGCCAGTTTTATTATTATTATTATTTTTTTTTTTTTTATGTTGGCGAGACGCTACCGCCACCGCCTCGGCAAGCCGCAACCGCCGCCTCGCCGCGGTAGCGTCTCGCCAACATAAAAAAATAAAATAAATAATAATAATACTCGATTATGCTTGCATGTTTATTTGACGTTAACACGCGGTTCTTTGTTGTTGCTTTCGCGCGTGCATATAGTGAATGGCAGGGCAAAAATACATGGAGTTCTCGCCGTAAAGCAAGACTTCTGTGTGTGCGGGCCGTGAGCTCTTGCAATTGCAAGTGCGGTATTTCCCCGACAGACCCCCAGGGCGGCCGAGAAAACCTTTGTTCGACCTGAAATGACTCATTTAATCATCCAAAACGGTATGGAACACATTAATTAATTGAAAAATGTTGCATAGTATGCCTTTAAGTTGTTGTATACATCAGCATACCTGGGTTCAAGACCAGTACTTATACTTTATGATTTATAGCAGGTGTGGGGAAATAATCCACATTTAATGTATTTTCAGTAATCCAGTTGGAGCAGAACTTTTTTTTGCTTGAATTCTAAAAATTTTGGTGCAATACCGTATAGCTGTGGAGTTAATTTGGGGTTGGTACTTACAAGTTACTTTTTTTTTTTTTAAACTAAACCCATTTTTTATTATCTTTTGAGGTACTTATTCATTTCTGAAACATCCTTTTTGGATTTAGAGAGCATAATCTGATGTTTGAAAGTGCATTAAAATGCCACAGAATTCTTCAAAAGGTTTCCAAAAACTGTCAAAAAAAACACCACCTATTGATCTTTTGCTGGGAATTTTCACCATGTGGAAATGGGAATCTAAACACTCTGACCCATGCCATTTTGTGAATTTGTCACAGAGGGTTGGATCGTTATCTCAAACCGGATAAGCGGTTTCATGTTAAGGTTACCCAGACGGCCGATGGATGGATAGTACATCTGAGTTCATGTCTTTATAGTCACGGCCTGTGGTGTTTCTTTTTAGAAAGACTCGTTTAAAGGGAGCTGTGCGGCCTCCTCCTGCTGTAGATTAGTCGAAGACCTCCACGGTACATCAAAGACGGTGATGAATGAAGTCAGTATGCTCCAAACTGAGTCACTGCGAGACGTTTATTTCAGTGTTGACAGTTTGCTCACACATCCCAGGTGCGTCTCCGCACACAGCTTGAATGCGAAACAAACGGGTCAAAGCCGCTTCGAATTCTTTGCATCAGCAGCTTTATTCTCCGCTGCATCTCCACATGTAGGGGGGTCGGCTTTACTCCGCCGGGACGCCGCTGACACAAATGCAAGGCCTCTTGACCCATTTAGCCCATCTGTGTTGCAGAATAAAGACAGAAAAGTACATTTCTTGCGTCCAGAAGAGCTGGAGATGAATCATAGAGGTGACTGTTGCGACATCACAGTGTGTTTCACTTTATCAGCTGAGCCAAACTGCCTGTTGGGACTTCATCAGAAAGTTGTTCATACATCACCAGCCTTCACAGCAAGGCACCGGCATTCTAGGTCAAACATCAATGTGCATCGGCTGAAGGGGTGCGAAAGTGTCAGATGGCAAACAGCTTGCAAATATTTCAGCGCAGGTTCTCTAAATTTGGATTCAGCATGAACGTTCACAGTGAACCAGTTTTTCCATCATTACCTACGCTGGAAGTAAAACCTTTTTGTGAATAAACACATAGAAAAAGACCAATTTACTATTTTTACATTATCGCCCAGTGAATCCTAATCTAGTTCTGTCAGGTCTAAATAGTAGTTTCAATAGCAATGAGTAATGAGTAATAAATCAATAGTACTGAGTAAATACATGATAAAACATATAGAAAAATAATTCCATCAAGTTCTTTGCTTATGAACCGACTGGTACTTCCTACATTTATAAATAGTAGAAAATGGCTTTTATATCGTACCTGTAGTACAATTATAGTGCACTTCTGGAGTAAAATATGGGTGTTTCTGTTACTGAATGTCAGTGCTGCATAAGTTAGTGTTTGTGATCTTATGCAACTACTTACTTAGTATTATGTTGGTTTGACTGCAATCTTATTTGCCAGACAGGGACCAATTTGTGTTTCTTAGCAATTATCCATTTGAACATGGATGCCTGAGTGTCATGAAAGGTGGGGAAATTTTTTTAATAATGTTGCAAAACCTACAGGTACAGAAGGGGTTCCTCAAGGATAAATATCTACATGTCCCCCCCCCCCCCCTCCATCCCTCCCCAATGCCCTACAATGCATTTGTTCAGGACATCAAGCTTTATATTTGTGTTGCCACTGAGCAAAGTTCAGAATTTCCTCCAACACACTACAAAAAATATTAAACATGTCAAACAATGCAAGGTTAGAGATCAAGAAACAACTTGATGAGTCTAAAGACCAGAAAGCGTAAAAGAAACCCAGGCCGTGTAGGTACTTGGGTCTATATCTTAACTACAGTGTTCCCATAAAAGTTCAACGTCACCTTATCAATTCATTTTTATCCCGTCTTAGCTATTTACTTTATTAGAAATTAGAAGTTTAGTATTTCTTTTTCATGTTCTGCTTGATTTCATATATTTTTGTAAATAGTTCTTATTTGTAAAGTAATTCACCTCAGTAAAGTTTAAATACATACAAGCATCTGATAAACCTTTACAGGAAAGCAAAGAAACTAATTTAATTTTGGGAAAGCTGAAAAAGTTAATGAGCCAAAACCTTTTTTTTTTTTTTTTTCTTTTTTTTTTTTTTTTTTTTTTTACACGTGTCCTGTCTGGCAGTGTAGCATTGAGAATAGCTTTTTGGCATCAAGTCTTAATGCCAAAAAAAGCCCAACAGATTTTACCCCGCCAACTCCCATTAGGTGATGGAGCCGATCAAAGGGGCCCAGAGAGATCGAACTGGTGTGAAGCCAAAATGTTTTTAAAGTCTTACACTAAAGAATGATATCAAATAAAGCAGTTATTCACAATATTTAAAAGAAAAAACAATGTGATGCTTTATTTATCCACCACTGTTGTCTGTAGTGGTTTAATTTTTAGAAACATTTTACAAATTATTACAAATATTCTGGTAGATTCTGGTAGAACAATGCATTGTCTCTGCAATTCACTCTATCATAGCGATATGTCTATAAAAATACATTTTGGATGACGTGGTAAAAAATAGTTAACAAATATTTTTTTTAGTGTTAAGCAAAGGACACAAAATGTCTTTTTGTTGCTGTAGCATTGCAAAGGATAACTAAAACCAAAATCACCTTCTCTGTTGAGGTAGTTAAGTGTCTTTGAGATATATTTCTGAAAATGAGTACTTGAAGCATGGGGTAATTTTAAAGCCGGTAAATGTTTTAACATTGCTGTATGCTCTAACATAGATGTTCACAGCAGAAACAAATATATATTTAGTGATCTACAGTTCACAACTGAAGAAGGATGTTTTACATGATGGGCTGTAAGAAAAAAAAAAAACAGATGAACCATAATCAGGAACAAATACCGACTTGGGATTTCATGCAACTCAAAAGAACCGGCATGATATGAATGACGTGAAAGCTGGGGGCTGATGCAAACAGCAGATCCTGCAGTCCTCTGTCACCATCACTATCAAGTATTATTAAATTGCAAGGATTACATGTCAAGCTGGATATTGTTAAAATTCCTTGTTGACTTTAAATGACAATAGCCTACTGATGACCTATTTCTACATAACTGTGTAACGAGTGTAAAATAAGGGAAACCATTGGTGACATTTAATTTCCAGATAAAAACCCTTTTTGAGAAGAATTGTCCTATTACCGCAAAGTGTTTATCATTTTGGCAATGAAATGTCAAATGAATTAAAAAGCATTGTTGAAATGGCACAAACATTTGTCCAGAAGAAACTAGAGCTTCTTCAAATAACATATTGCATTATTTTTAAAATGAACAGTTGCCATTATTTGGGTATGGCCGTGACTCTTGGTCACAACATATTATGACAAAAAGTTGTGAGCTGGGATGGGAGATGTGGAATTTAACTTTTTACCAATGTTTTTGTGTAATCTATTTCAGTTAAGTTAATAGTAAATACTTTCAGAATTAGCAGCCTTTATGGCATCTGGCATCTTGTACATCTGTCACTGCCTTCGGTCACAGATGCAGTCATGTGTTTAGTCATATATGACCTCACGAAACCAACAGCGGAAACACTTTGTTCAAACAGAGAGAAACAATTTAAATCATACTGTTTATGGGGTTCGCAAATAGGAGTTTATTGTTATAACAACAAATCACAATAGTAAAATTTTTCCCTTGATAACTATAAACAATATAATTGCCCAGTCTGTAGATGCAAGATGCATTCACTTCCAATCAATCAAACCTTTATTTATAATTCTGCTTGAAGTTCTTTGATGCTTGTAATGAGTGTTAGTTACAACCGTCCAGTATACCAACTAATTATTCAATCTATAATGATTGATTCTTCTTAATCCAAGACGCTTCAAGTCCCTCTTTCTTGGTTGGCATCCTCTCGGTTGGTTCAAGTGTAAAACAGATTTTGAGAACAGCCTATGGTTAACACCATTATTGGGTCGAATCCTAACCCAGTCTTTCTCCTACTGTTCACTGCATTTTACTTCTCCAGCACTCTAATGCAACATCACAACACATTTCAGCTCTACATCGCCTTTCCCAATCTTCTGTGACTTTCATCAGCCGTATTAGCATCCATCTGCCTCATCCCCATGCCTCCATAGCCCAAGACGACGCCTCGTGGATGAAGAACGTCTGGGGGGGGGGGGGGAGAGAATGTCATGACCACTTACTCATAATGTATATGCCCGCTCTTAGTGCCTGACTCCCTCCGCCCGGAGATCGCCTTTAATTATCCTATATGTGCTTTACCAACAGTGGTCAGAGGCAGACTCAGCTGTGGGAAACAAACAAGTTAGCTGACCTGGAAAAAGAACTGCCTTTACTCCAAAAGGCCCTGAAGGTTTATTTGGTGTTATAAGAGAGAACAGCTGGCTGGGCTTCAAATATTGGCGATATCATTCCTATCAGAACTGGGTTGTTTTTGTTTATGAGCCACTGTTTGGTAACTCATGCAGAACAGCAGAAAGCTAAATGTATGGCACCTTGTGAAAGTATTTAAGCCCCTTAAACTTGAACACGTGTTTTTTTTTTTACTCGTTACAACCAAAAATTTCTATATATATTCTTTTTTTTTTTTTGCCTAAATCATACTGATTACACCAGGCCATGTGGGATAATAGTGGGGATGGCATCCTGCTGTAGGATTGCTTTTCTACAGGAGAAACGGGAAACTGTTTCCTGATGCAATACGGAATATGCACATTGCAAAGAACTGGTTAAACCGAAATAATGTAATCTACATAATTGAATATTGTGCATTCAGGCCCGTTGGGTTGGATGCAAATGCACGCCCGACTTTTCATACATCCCTTCCTCTTGCAATCTAGCACCGCCTTGTTCTAGTGTACGGCATAAAGCACCAATAAAACACATAGATGTTTATGCTTATAGCATGTGGAAATGTGATAAAGTTAAACTGATGTGAAGCTCAGCAATATTCATATTGGTTCTGCTATCTGCAATGCATTGCTGATTCCAGATATTATACACACTATGACATCTTGAAGACCTTAGAGCATCCTATGGCTCTCCTCATTAGATAACGGACTGCGTTTTACAATGCCTTTCCATACTGCTTCCTCTCCGGCGCGTGAGCAGTAATTTAATCAAGCCCACTGACTTTTCTAAAGGGCAACTGTTAGAACAAACACAATTAATAAAATGAGTGACTTTTTTGCTCTTTGTTCCCCTTTCCTCATTTGAGTGGCTGAGCAGAATCCCCTCACGGCGTTCTGACTCAATTTGCATTTAGAAAGTCAAACCCTGGCCTCTTTTTTTTTTTTTTTTCTAAATATTCATAAACTTTACATGAAAAGAAAAATGAAATTTCCCAAGTAGAATTAAAGAGGTATTTTGATTAAACTTTTTACAGAAGTGCTGTTTAAGTGCAAAAGAGTAAAACCTTGTTTAAACAACAAGACTTTGATTGAATCTACAGTTTGACTGAAATTTGTGGTTTAAGCCATTGTTTAAGTGAAAGATTGTAATCTGATACAAACAACCAGGAGTCTACCTACCCCCCTAAATTGGTGTCTTTCACTTTTACAAAAAATGATCTCTTTGGGATTTCATTGTTTTTTATATATATATATATATATATATATATATATATATATATATATATATATAAAATAAAATATCAGATATAATGGGTCTTTACAGAGAACAAGAAGATAAAAACTGAGTGTGACTGCCAACTCGAGAGATCCTGAAACCAGTCATGAAAATTAATCCACTAAGATTTAAAGGGGCTGCACATTTCCTGCCTATGGGACACACACACACACACACACACACACACACACACAGTGGTCAGGTCATGCAGCCACCAGTAGAAGGTCAGTGTCTAGAGGATTGTTCCCTACAGCGCTGAAAGTAAAGGATTTAAGGTCAACCTCAGACTAAACCCTCCCTGACAGACTGTTGTGTGAATGTGTTTTGTAGTAATGGATGGTTTAGCTGTTCATGCATGTGGCTGGTTCAAGCTGTTTTATCTGCATACATGATTTTCTTCTCAAATTAGTTGACGTGTTCCACATGAACCACGGGAGAGGATTGCTGCGCTTCCAGATTTACAGTATGCCTGCATCTGTGTTCTGTTGGGGGTCTTGAATTATGCATCTCTTCACATGCTTGTGTAAGAGTCGCAAAGCTTCACAAATGTACAGTACATACAGCTCCACCAGAAAATATTCAAACCATTAAGTCCCTTTTACATTTTATTTCATTGCAGGTATTGTCTAAAATTGAACGGAGTATAGTGTGGGCAACAGTAGTGCAAGACTTGGGGAGGTTGGCGGGTTGCTGGTTCAATCCCCCACTTTGACCATCTCAGTCGTTGTGTCCTTGGGCAAGACACTTCACCTGTATTGCCATGGTTATCAGAGGGCCCAGTGGTACCGGGCCTGGCCTCTGTCAGTCTGCCCCAGAGCAGCTGTGGCTACTAACATAGCTCACCACTGTCAGGGTGTGAATGGATGAATGTAGTATCAAGCACTTTGGGGTCGTCAGACTAGTTAAAGACCTATATTAGTGCAAGCCATTTAGCATTTATAGTATATCCCGAAATTGACCAAAAAAGCCTGTATTGGCACATTGAGTGTTGATTTTTTTAAAATTCATAAAAAACACTTAATACTGAGCTAATTTCTGCTGAGCATTCAAAAGATAGTTCTGCATACGTGATTGCTGCCCACTTGAGGCATATTTGGTTGATGCAACATTAGCGGAACAAAGTGTTTATAGAAGAGTGGCCAGGCTACAGCCAGTCACCAAGCCAAGGCACATAGCAGCCCATTGGAGTTATGTCCAAAAGGCACTTTTTTTTGTCAGAAATAAATTTTTCTGCTCTGGTGTAACCAAAACCCAAGTGTGTGGCTTAAATTCAAGGCAATGGCTGCATCCAAAATTGTATAATTACAGCCCCTAGCTTCAGTTTCTAGCTCATGTCCCTTGACCTTCTATGTGGTCAACAGTAAAAAATGATTACCGTCTTTCTAAAAGGTTTTATTGCTTTGTCATTATGGAATACTATGTGTGGATCTTTTGGATAAAAAAGAATTCAGACCTGTTTTAGAATAAATCGATAACATGAAATGGGAATGGGGACATTAAAGGGCTGTGAATAGTTTTTGGTGGCTATATATGCTCCATGTCAGTACTGCTGTTTTTATTCCTTATTAAAACTTAAATTTACTTTCTCAATGTTACTCAAAAGGCATTTTGGAAGGTTCTGATACCACACAATTCGAATATTTCTGAAAGCATATTTTTTCCATTCTTTTATGCAGGTTTGCAGTGATTTGTCAAATACTTGTCATGATTTGAAGTTAGCGATGACCACAAATGCAGCGACGGCGACACAGAGCCATCAAAAAGGTTGATAATTTTAATGAACAGAACATAGGACGGGACTTCAGGTTAACAGAGGTATGCTAACAGAAGATCCTGCGAAGATTAAACAGAACACAGGAACTTAAATACGCTGTGTAATAATCATCTAGCTAACAAACAGGTGTAACAATAATCAACAGAAATACGCGCAGCAGGGAAAGGTGACCAGGCAGTGAAATGTGAAGGGTATGAAACAGGAAAAACTACAGCACTAACTGGAAAATGCACAATCCAAAGGAAAAGAGCTGATGAATAATCAAAACACCTTTGGATTATGACAATGCTAGCCACTCCACTATTTAGTAGCTGGTTCTTTTTCAGGTTTAAAAATACATGATGTTATATTACAGGCTAAAATAGCTCTTCTATATTTTGCCATTTCATCTGCTTCAAAAATTCCCAATTGAGATCATGTCAAGAGCTTTTCTAATAAAAAGGCAAACCCTAGCCTCCACTTCCCTTCATGCATATTTCACCTTCTCTGATTCTGTTACTGTATTTCTACATCTGTAGAAGTCTATTTTTTCTTTTTCTTTACTTTTACCCGGCAGCCCTTCGAACAATGCAGCCTTTGGCTCTTAGGAGGCATTAGGCTCTGTCAGATGAATCGGAAAAGTCAGAATTTGAAGGCAAATAAAAAAAACTCCCAAAAGACAACATGAAATCTTAAAGACTTTGCAGGGCAGCACTTTCCATGCTATTCCTTTGGCAAATGGCTAAGGCAGCGAACAAACCTAAAGGGTTTGGCAACAAGAACTATTTGTTCTGCTTGTTGGTTTGTTTTTGTCATGTAAGAAATATCAACTGCAAACATGACTGAACTTTAACCGGGTCACAGATGGTAGATTTTAAAATTAATTTAACATGACTTCACAGATCATTGCTATTAAGGCTGGTTTATGCTTAACACATAAACGTAAGGTCTGCAAATCTCATTTCCGTGTGGACCCAATGTTTGGCAGCATTTATGCTCTTGGATGCTTTTCCTCCAAAGTAGCACTATTCTCCTAGACTCTAGGGGGCACCGTTGTTTCTACACCATGCATACTACACCCGACTACAAGTAGAAGTGGAAATAATTGTTCTCAACATTTTAAGTTCTTCCTTTCGTCCAAGAGTGATGGCGATTTCTGTAGAGTTAAGAAATGTGCTGATCATGGTGATCAAATCGTGGATATGTTTTTATCTACGAACTCCTGCCAGCAGGAACTCTTGTTTGTCTACCATGTTTTTCCATATAGGACTGTCTGCTAGTAAGGAATTGCACAGAGTGGAAAAATGTAGCTGCAGTGAGGGTTGTGGTGGCAAAAATGACGTAAAATGGCTGCGCGGATCTTGAGGATACATCAAGCCTTTAAACAGGCTTTAGTCCCTTGACTTTTTAGAGACTGCTCATCAAAACTTTAATCTGGAAAAAGAAATTATAACACCTGTACTCGCTGACCACTTTACTGCTAAGTTAAAGGGTCCAAAGTGTGTTTGGAAAATATCTCCCATACCATTATACCACCACCTCTGATACAAGTGAGGATTCATGGTTTCATGTTGTTTCCACCAAACTGCACAAATATGGAATAAAGAAGTGACAACTTCTCTTGAAGTAAAATAATTTAACAGAAAAAATGTACATTCGAGGAACACAATGAGCAAAATGTTTATCTGAATTAAGACTCCATTTCAATCAACAATTCCTCTCTACTAGGCTAGTGAAGCTTAGTTTAACTAAACCTCTAAGCAAAATTAAGATTAAAGAGACTAAGGAACTCTGTGCACACAAAAGAACAAAAGCAATAGTTTAAAACCATCACCATAAGAATGATTCAGTGAAGCTTGGGTTCACTGTAGATGTAATTTAGAGAACCAAAGTTCATCTTAAAAAATATGGAATGAGGTTAAATTAGCTTAACTAATTTAGACACAACAACTGTCTAAACAACTCCAAGGTGGATAAAACATTATTTTGGGAAATTTTACAGAATGATCTGCTAAATAAAAATCAATAACCGTTAGGACACTAGATTTTTATTAATGGAAGTGTCTCCTCTGGAAATAATTGAGACTCAAATTGGTAACTTAGCGAGCTAGAGGGCGTGGTAAGCAGATACTCTACTGAAAATGATGGGTGTCGGGGCACTTCCAGGTCAGGTCACATGAGTTCATCTTAAATTACACAAAATATGATTAAATCGACGCTCGTATCACAATCGGACGATGACGGAGCAAAACAAAAACAAGCATTATGTTTAAACAAGCCATAGTTGTTTACTAACTCCTTAGTAGGGTTAGTAGCGAGTTACTAGAGAAGCTAATAGCGGCTAATGCTAGCCAACATTCAGAGCTTAATCTAAAGGACTTTTTAGCTATGTTTTGGTGTAATTATTGTACCGGAAAACGTGTGTGTGTGTGTGTGTATATATAATTTGATTTGTCTTTATTTAAAAGATGACAATTCCCAAAACCTGATCTCACCTCATATCTACAGTTTAGTTTTCTGAACACAAACCTTTAAGAGATAAATACCAATGTACTTAGCAAGTAAAATGCCTAGAAGTTTATTTTAAAACAGAATGCATTTAAAACCTTTTCTAAAATTAGCCATTCCACAGTTTGAAAATACGTAGCAAATTTTGTTTCATAACTGCTTTCGCTTGTCCTCTGTTTGTTGGCTCTTTGAATAGGGAAGCTTCTGATGCTGAATTGTTTGAAAATATAAATTCTCTCCCGGTCAAATGTCCCAGTTCACTCTATAAGATGCAAATAAAACATGAAGATGCTGAAAGACAGAACACTGTGGAAAAATTCCTATAGATCAGATTTCCTGGAGAACAGAGATGGCTGTACGCCATTTAACTAACAAAATATATTTCTGCATGCACTTGGACCTACCTCAAAGAGGGTGGCATCTACAGACTTTCTTCCATTTACCCTAACAGGGAAAAAAAAAACATAGCATATAGAAAAGGAAAATGGCAAGATCTTTCAGCAGTCATGAGAAATCCCCAATCCATTAGAGGTCTGTGGTTCTTTGGGTAACACTTATGCATACATACACCACCTCAGTGACTTTTTCCGCTCCGCTTAGCCGGCGGTTGGCTTTAATATCTATATGTGAAGTCAAAAGCCAAGCATTCCTTTTGTGCTTCAACTTTCCCGAGGTCTTCTTAAACATGTAGAGTTTTAAACGCAACGTGATGCATCAGTAAATCTTAGATGGCAGTTTTCAGTAACACTTTCAGTAGACTGTGAATGTATAACATACTCTCTAATTGGCCTGCAGAAGTATTAAAGTTGCATCTATGTACAACCAAGCTAGCCATTAAATTGGATTTTCTGAGATTTCTTGTACTCAGGACATGATGGACAGAACATAATGACACAATGAGTGGATGGCTATTTAATATGAAAGGACTCACGGTGGAGTTGTTGAACTTTATAATTGTTGGTGATTTTCTAATTTGAAGTTGTCTTTAAGCGTGTCGGGTTACTGCCACTCTATTGGTTGACTTCATGTTAACAAGCAGCTTAAAAGGGATACATCATGATTCCAGCCCTTCCTTTTCACTTGAAAATTATTAAGTTGTGGTCTATATAGATTGGAACAGCAATGCTTTGGTCTGAGTTCCTCATTAATTTACCCCCACATACCCCCTTCTTACCCCTTACTCTGAGGTGCGTCTGAGAGCAGGCTCTTTAAATCTAACAGAGGTATTTCAATGCAGAAAGAACATGGATATCAACGCTGCACCTAGACCGACTACATATTTGCATTCCTAGAGACTCCATGTAAACAACAAAATGTAGTTATGGGCTTGAAAAAGGGGATTTTGCATAGTATACCCCTTTAAACAGATTTATGTAATAAAGTGGCCAATGAGTCAGGTCATTGAAAAACTTTAGATTTTGTTCTGACAGAGTTTAAATGTGTACCTTTTACAAACATAAATGGGTTTGCATGTGCAGATTCTCAGTTATCCGGGTCATCGCAACAGCAAACAGGCTGAAATCTGAGGCAAGTGGACTTTCATTCAGTTCTTTCTGAAAATGTTTCAAAACCTATGCAGGAGTGTTTCTCAATTCTACTGGCTCTCTCTTGGGGAAAAGGGTTTCATCATTTTATCGTAGTTTTGCCCAGTAGTATATATTATTGTAGTTTCTGTTCGGTAGTATAATTTTCATAGGTGAAAGCTTTAAACTCTTGCGGACAAACATGCTTTTGGATGGAGTCCACCGAGGTGATTCCGGAGCCATTGTTAGTTTAAACAGAATGGGATTGACACCAAGGCCCTGGGAAGATGGATTTTGGACAAAATTGATAGCAGATGTGGTTTGAAACCTTTTGCCCTTTCAAAGTCCACTAAATAATCACCTTGGATTTCCATCAGCGAATGACGGGACAAATGTTTGACATATCTAAAGCAACACCATTATGGCCATGGTCATTGAGAAAACATTAAGACAGTCGCGCTGGGTCAGAGAAGTGGAAAAGAGTGGATGCTGAGTCAGTCAGATTTGACTAGCTGGGAGACCACAGATGTGGACCGGCACACCCTGCTCAAACCGCACGGTAAGTGTTTCCACTCACCGAGGACGCAAAGAATTTGAACCAAAGTATCTCAAGCAAAACAGGAGGAAGTGGCTTCTTGAATCCTTTAAAACTGAAGTAGAGTTCTCAGTAGAAATAGCTTATCCTTAACTGATGTATCTAAAACAAGTCAGCTTTTGTTATTCACAATGAGAGCAAAACTTCCTTTTTAGAATGAGGGAAGGAATATTTATAAAGCTCAGGAGAATGGGCTCTACGTCCTCCTCAGCTGCCTTGATCAAATCTCCAGTTGCTTATAAAGTCAGAGACTGAAGCCCCTGCAGCCTGTACTTTTAAGACCTGGTATGTAGGAAAAATACATTTTATAGTTTTATCTTAAAAGATTAGATACTTGCTTAAAGTTCAAAAAAGGGATAAGATCAAGCCACATGAGAAGTTTGGTAAAAGCTTAAAAAAGGCTTGACTTCAGTTGTCCTCCATGCTGCTGAAATACAGAAATTGAATTTCTCTGTTTGCTGCAGCTACAATTTTATCTGACTTACAATATGCCCACATCATTTTTTATCCTCGCTGTGCACAGCGATTTAATATCTAGCCATTAATTCTGCAAGTTCCGAAACTGCCCAGACGCCGCCATAAGTTATCTTGCTGAAATATGCTGGATTTGTTTTTTTTGCTGACTTATTAAACCAGTGAAAGATGAGAATGAATAAGCAGAATTCCAGCTGGTCTCTTGTAGCTGCACAGTTTAAAGCTAACGTTATGTGACCTTGTCCTTGTGAGCCTGCTGCCACAGGCCTGTGTCATCCACTGTCCTTGTTGTGGCTCTTTAAGCTAAATTAGAAAGCGAGATGTCTCATTCAGTGTGCAGTGGAAAAGCATTTATGGGTAAAGGGGTCTTTTCATCAATCAGTTTTAAACCACAATGCTTTTAGACTAGAAAGGTTCAGCCTAGAGTCTGTCTAAATGCAATGTAGATCTAGAAGGAAAAATATGTATTCTTTAAAAGAACAATTTTTATTCCTTCTTTCTAGAAAGTAATGTTTGTGTTATATTGACTCATTACATATAGAATACAAATGTTTCAAGCCTTTATTTCTTATAATTGATACAATGGCTTACAGATTATAAAAGCCCAAATTTCATGTTGTCAGAAAATTTGATAGTTAAAACTCATTATGCCACCGCCTAACCAGCTAATCACCCAAATTACATCCAAAGGTTTTCTGAGCAGAGTTGGGTAGAGTAACCAAAAACTGTACTCTAGAGTAGCACTACGTCAACATATTATTACTCAAGTAAAAGTAAAAAGTGGTCAGCCAAGAAATTTCTGTATATTCATTTGACCTCCAAATGGCTCAATGAGCTCAGCAGATAGAAAATAAATTTAAAATAATAAGGCTTGTGCATAAACAAGAAGTCTGACTTTAACATAAACTCTAGTTTGTTGTGTCTCTGGTGCATTTTTGGTTAAAACAAGTGTGTTCTTTATTCATGAAGTTACTTGCAGTAGGTAGAGTGGTCAGAAATTTGACTCAAGTAAGAGTAGTGAAACTTGAGTGATATGAATCAAGTACAAGTAAAAAGGACAGTGCAGTAAAACTACTCCTAAAATTTTGCTCAAAAAGTTAATCAAGTAAATGTAACTAGTTACTACCCGCCCCTGTTTCTGAGCCTCTGAATGGCGTCTCAGTCTGGGTCAGTTGGCGACAGAATCATGGGAAAGACCGCCGACTGGAAGGGTGTCCAGAAGACAGTCATTGGCACCCTTTACAAGGAGGGTAACCCACTAAAGCCCTCTGCTAAAAAAGTAGGGTTTTTTTTTAAAGTTGCGTATCCAAGCATATTCATAGAGAATTGAGTGGAAGGAAAAGGTTCACCAGGATTATCAAGAAAAAAATCATTCTAGAATCAAAGTCCTTTTTGCATGAACTCAAAGGGCTGCATTTCATCTTGAACTCAGAGTGATTCTGGAGGAAGAGTGGAGAGGCATGTCACCTGCTGGTGTTGGTCCCCTGGGTTCTGTGTAGTCAAGAGTTCAGACAACCCAGCCACCTACCAAGACAATTTAGAGCATCTGAAGCTTCCTTCTGCTGACAAGCTTCACACAGATGCTGATGTCATTTTCCAGAAGGACTTGGCACCTGCCAATGGTACCAAAATCTGGTTCAGTGACCATAGTGTTATTGTGTTTGATTGGCCAGTAACAGGCTTGGGGTGATGGGAGGAGAGTTTTTTGTTTTTTTTTAAGAGGGAGATGGGATACACCAGAACCAATAATGCAGGAAGGCCCCCACTAAAGATGGAATAAAAATATTTCAGTAGAATTTTTTATGTTCTATTTTCTGAGACACTGATTTTTTGATTTTATTATCTGTAAGCCACTTTGATCAAGATTAAGAATAAAGGCGTGAAATATTTCACTCTGTAATGAGTCAATGAGCTTCACTCTTTGAAATGATTGACATAATAGATATTTTATATAACATTTTGTGTGCCTGTGAATGCTCTGTGCACTCAAACATTTCATGTATATCAATTCATTTGTCTTTTAATCAGTGATACATAATCAGAAAAATGCACAAATCCTATTTCAATTTATTCAAATTACCAATATTTATTTGAGACACAGCTTCATTCCCTTACAGTGGACTGAGTAGGTGATCGAAAAAATTACTTTTAAATAAGCAATTCTCAGAGTAGGGTGGAAATATTGTTACGGTGGGTAGGAATTGCCATGTGGTAGGTATAAAACATCCCCTAGCTTGTATTGGTTATGATGAAAAATAAAGTTTTTGCATGTTTTGGAACTTCTATTTGGGCCTCTGCTGCCTTGAGAAAAAGTACAAGTGCTAAAAAATAAACATCCAGCTGCTTTTCAGCATTAAGTAATGTTATTTTGACATCTGGAATACAAGTCGTTTTTAAATAATAAAAAAAAAAAACCTGATTATGACATCATAATAGGTGGACACCACCCCTCCCCTAGCAACCCCAGCTGAGCCCACCCCTCTGCCTAGCAACTAAAGCGAAGCTCCGCCTACTTCATTATGGCTACTGGGGGGAAAAAAAACAAATGTTTTGGTGTTGGCTGCAATAGATACCATGTGTCGATGCACATCTCCCAGCCATGGAGAACAGAGATGGGTGGCCTAATTTTGTTTTTTTAGTGGCAATGTCCCAACCACAATGCCAAAGAAAGTGAGTGTAGTTAGGGGTGTTGACAGCTGAAGTTTATTTGCATAAAAATGACAAAACCCTGAAAAAACTCATTCTAAAAGCTCAAAATAGTTGAAACTGAGGTAAAATTTAATTATCCGAGAAAGATTTGGTGCAAAAAGTGTTGGTTTTAGCCCATAGCCCTATGCTAATGTGCTTAAAAGGAAGAAAACATGTCCCTTTTTTAATGTCGAGCAAAAAGTATGTCCTTCAAACACTTGCTGTTAATCCATTAGTCAAAGTCTTGAATGTTAAACGTTTTGTAGCAATTCAATTTTCGCACATATTCAGCCAAAAGAAACCACATTTAAATGACAATAAAAACTAAGGCATGTGGTCTGGAGGGAGGGGAAGCCCAGCAAAACGGTGCAGCACTAAATGTAGGATCAGTGATGTGTCCAACCAGGATAATAAAAGGTTTCTTTTTTTATGAAAAAAGGAGAACTGTAGTAAGGAACTGTAATGGAAGAGAAGCCCAACGCTAAAAGAGGTGCCGAAATGACAGCCAGGTTCCTTATATCCTATAATTACAGCTCCGCCACCTCATCTCCTCTCCTAACCTCCTGTCCTGTCATTTCTCCTTTTAACACCCACTTTAACACTTCTGCTCCCTCACAACACACATCCCCCCCCCCCCCCCAGCCCTGTCAACTGTCTTTCTTGTGACTTTCCCAGCTCCTCCCGGAGTCATCCAGGCCACTTGACATTTGGGCTCGCCCATGGGGACGGTTCTTATGCTAGTTCTGTGCCCAGAATGTAAGAAGACCTCTTTTTTGTCAGACACAAGTAACCTGGCAACGGTAGCACCAAATCAGATTAAAGCTGGCGAGGGCTTCTAGCTGGAGCCCTTGAGCTTTACTGTTTGAAAACATACAGTTGCATAAAAATACAAATATTCCAAAAGCAACTTATTTAAAAAAAAATTGACATGTAATTTGTGACAGCATATAGCACAATGTTGATATACGCCAAGCTGTCTTTATGGTTACATTTTGTAATTGTTCCCTCAGACACCAATCCTAAACTTGTATGACAATCCATAAGAGATGATCCTTACGCATGTAATCTAAATCCTAAAGAGACCAATATTTGATTCACATAAGTTACGAATGGGATAAAACGTTTTTAAAATCGAAACAATTGCTGGATAAAAGTAACCTGACTCTCGCCAGATGGATGTAGTTCTGCGGAGCTCTACACATCCATCTGGAATCGCTGCCATTGGGAGGGATTTCAGTAGCACATGAAATGGACGAGCCAATCAGGATGTGAGGTGTCAGAGAAGCGACTGTTTGGATTCAGGCAACAATGGCGGCTCACAGCAAGCGGTGACCAGACATCCCTGTTTCCCCAGCAAAAGCTGTCCCAGGAAATGCCCCTGATTCCAGTTCATCATGATGAAGTAAAAAATGTTAACGCAGCAAGAAGTAATCAGCTGAGCTGAGCCGAACGCACCTTCCCCGCACTGTCGACGTTGCAGATCGGGCAAAACAAACCAACCCCCCAACAGAGACTGTGTGCCTGCCTACTTAGCAAATTAAAAGATGTCCTCAGTTTGCATTAGAGAAATCAGGTCACCCGGTAACATTGATGCTATTTCATCAGTGTTATCCAATCTACTAAATATTAACTCTTTAAAAGAACACCAGAGACAGGCTTTGAAGTCTTTTGTTAGTGGAACCGATGTGTTCAGATTTAATGTTGGTTTCGATGTGAGTGGTTGAAGTAGCACGGCAGTAAAGATGACTGACAAGTGGTTTATCCAATCATACGCAAGGATTTTTGATAATGCATCTCCAATGGAGATGGACGTGCGAAGCTCTGCGGAACAAAATCCATCTGGCCAGAGTCAGGTTAGGATGAAAGCTAATTTTGCTTACATCAGCGAGATTACCGTATCCATGTTTCAACTGTTTAAAATCACAATTTTGACTAAACATGCTTCTAGGTTTTATTCATATTTAGCCAACAAAGTACACCTTTTGTTTATTAGATTACCACTTTCACATATATACACATCCTATATTGTTAATATTGTGTCATATGTTAATTGTTTGGCCTTCGTCATTACATTTTCCTGTGATGACTTTGAAAAGACCTTATATTTTATCCCTGTGTGGTAACTAGTTTTTGAATTGGTCCTGGAAATATTCATAAATGCCAACACTTGCTGCATATTAATATTTCCTTGGTCTTCTAGAATTGTATGTTATTCATGTTAATCTACGAATCATGTTTATTGAGAATTCAAATCTTTTTGATCACATTTCACAGGAATAGAGTGTGTTTTGTTTGGACCTTCAGTGGGCGAATCCAGTAAAAAGAGCCATTCACTTCCTAAAAGTCAGACAACATCCAAACAACAACTTGTAAGTGGTGAATCAATATTTCACAAAGTCTTCTGTGCTACATTGTGAGCTGCAAAGGGCCTTCACCAAACAATAGGATCCTGACCTGCATTATTCATCTCTCGCTCTTTCAGTCCTCTTTGAATCAGCCACACAGGGGAATCAACTTTCCCAAACCACGCTTCAGATAAGAAAACCTCTCAGAGCACATGCCTTTTTATCCTTACAATGTTCTGTGGTACCCTGAGTTGACTAGTACCATCCCTGATACGATAATGCCAACCAGGATGAATAATGCATTACCGCATTATCGTCCCTAAAATCATTGTGCCTGAAGCCATTTGGCCCGGCAGAATGCCAATGAGTCAAGCAAACAAACCCAGCGCTCATGTGATTGTGTTAATTATAGCTGGAAAAAGCTCTTGTCCAAAATCAGCCCACGAGTGATCAGTATATCCATATTTAGAAGTATGCACATTCCAATTTTATGACAGTCACGGCCAGGAAACGGCATTTTCAAGAGTTTCCAGCCAGTAGGATTTTAGCATTCTCTGCTGCAAGAGTCTCCAACCATCAAGAGCCACTGCCTTGCAACTTTTAAATGGATCCCTGCTTCAAAACACCTGCATCAAATCCGAGTGACAGTGGCCTAGTATTAAGCCATTCATTGAATTCGGCTGTTTTGGATCTGCATCTAAAGATTTCGGGACAGTGGCTCTCAAAGATTGGTGTTGGTGACCCCTGCTCGTGTGTATGTGAGAAAATCCTCTTTCTAGCAGTGCCGAGCTTGCTTAACACTGAGAGTACTGGAGCTGGGCCCATCTTTTATACGTAGAAGAGAATGACAACAAGGATGGACAGTAGAAGACCGGTTCCTGGCAAGGATGGGCCATAGAAGACTGTTGCGCTGGTTTTGTCTGATAAATCCACGGTCTTCTTGGTTTGAAAATTTGGAAAAGTTTTCCTCTAGAGAAGAAAAGTTGAGTGCCAACACATCCCAATGAAATCCATGTTCGGGGGTGCTTACCATCCAAAGAAGCAAAAGGGGATAAAGATAATAGCATATAGGTTGAAGGGCCCATAAACCGGAAAAGGTTGTATTTTAACCCAATTGAGAACCTGCGACTAGCTCTCAATACGTTGGTAGGTAAATGAAAGAAAACATAAATCCAAACTTTAGTAAGTCTTATGACCTATAACGAATCAGCATTAGCTAGAAAGAAAGTGAGAAATTGTGAAATTATATCTATTTTGTAAGAAACAACAAAATTATGAAATGTTTTAGTGTTCTCCACTATTCCATGTCTATATATATTTATACATAAGGAAATCAATACAATGCCAAAACCATAAAATACACTAGTTGCTACTGTAATTGTAAATTTGAGTATCCAATTAACATGGCTCAGCTTTCACAGGATGGCTCAAAATCATGCAGCAGATTTTTTAATGAACTTGACATTTAATGCTTCGAGGCTTTTAGTAGGTTTTTCCCTAATGTCTTTTCACAGCGTGTAATTAGGCTTGGACCTTAAACAATGCGTTCGTGCTAAGGTTTCTAAGAGGATGAGATGAGGATCGCTCGGCTTCAATCAGTGTATCATCTGGGTCTGGACTATTACAGAGACCGGCCACTTAATAGCATTTGAATTAGATGTGGGGCTGATTGCTCATTGATTAGATGGGAACGAGGGCAATGGATGTCAATCGCTTTACCCAAAGTGACTTTAAGGATCTCAGAGAGCGGACCCTGGAGGAGAATTTTGTTAATGGGGACATGAATTAGGATATGTCACACCTACAAGTCATTAACTAGAATTATCATAATAAGGCTCAGTCAAAATTCTTAAACTTTCATCCAGTCATCTGTCATATGGTGGTGATTAAAAATATCAAATAAGCTCTTCCTGTTTTGCATCACAAAGCCTCCGTTCTTGGTAATGAGGCAATTTGAGGTTATTTGGATAGTGGCTTATTTGTATATTAAATTCAAAGTGCTCTACTGGGAAATTAAATTAAAGATTAATAGAAAAATGTTGGGCTTTTTTTTTACACATAGGGTTATGATGGCAAAAAACTACCGTAATGTCCCTTCTAACATTAAAAGAAAAAGGCCTTTAAGACGTCTAGTCAAAGTCTGGACTAAAATCTGATTGCAACACTGTGGCATGACTATGAATCCTGTAATGTGGTGCAAAGAAAAGTGGGATAAAAGTCTTGAACAGTTCTGTAAAAGCTTAAAAGCTTAATGGCAGCTGTTGCCACAAAGCGTTGCACAAATAGCTATCAGGCTTTGGGGAGAACACATTTCTCACACTGGAGCACAGGACAGCCTTTTGGTTGAAAAATGAAATCATCATTTGAAAATGTTTTATACTTAGGTTTGTCTGATATATAAATGATTTTGATCTGAAACATTTAAGTGTGGACAAAATGTAAATACAGAGATCCGAGAGGGGGGCAAAGCATTGTATTCAAGCCATTAAAATCAGTTATTTTGATTTTGGGGAAACAGCTGGGACAGCTGGGAGACAGTAGCCATGAAGGACTGGAATTGGACGCCACTGCCCAAGGTATTTCTGCACTCCTGTCTGATAAAGTTTTTTTTGTGAGCCAGAAAAGGCAGAAATAACTTAAACTGGCCAGAGTTTCTAGCAAAAGAAAATGAAAAGTGTGAACTGAGCCTGAAGGTTCTAAGACAGGGGTGTCAAACTCATTTCTATACGGGGCCGCTTTGGCGTCATGAAGTCATCAAAAGGGCCGGTTGCACGTGCATAGACAATACTTTGCATTTCCTAATTTCATTCCAGTTTACATAGAAGTATAAAAAATACACAGTAACATAAAAGTAGCACCCTTAGGCCCAGTTTATACAGTTTATCTGCAAAAAATGTTGATACTGGGGTGAGTTACACTTTAAATTCATCATTCTGCATCACTTTTTCTCCTTCTAGACATTTCTGGGTTGTTTTAATGTGTTGTGGGAAAACTGACATCTGGTGGCAAGATGCTCTTACTACACAGTAAAAAAAAAACATTCACCACAGGAGGCACAGTTTTAGTTTTAGCACTTTAAAAGGATATATGCCTCTACTTTATGACACAATATGCCTTTTTTTTGGCTCTTGAGGGCCGGATAATTTACCTTGACGGGCCGGATTCGGCCCGCGGGCCTTGAGTTGACACCTGTGTTCTAAGACGTGTAAAATGTTCTTGTTGTATCAAACCCCTTATGTTTTACTGAATATCTTATAACCGATATTTGTTAAGTATACTTTAGTCAATACATATACTGTGTCCAAAAAAAGGTGCCAATGAGCTTCACAAACTTCTTAAAGTTTAAACACGTTGCTACATCCTCTGAAATTCTTAATATTACTAGGGGGTTTACCCCCACTAATGTTTCAAATTCTAAAAGAGGCATCTAAATGGTTTCATGATTGGGATGTATTTTGTAAGTAATTGACTTCAGTTTTTCTTTTTTTTTTTTTTTTGAATATTTACATGCAACTTTACGGTGCAATATCGGTGGCGTTTTGCTTGGAGGGCATCAACAGAGTTGAAGGCATGAATTGAAACCAAATGGTCACCAGAAAGCAGGCTATAAACAGGATATCCTCAGTATCACTTGTCGGTATGCTGCACGGCTCCATCCGCAGAGGACTCAACAAAAACCAGCTGGTGGACCCGCTAAGAGACTCATCTGTTAAACGGGAACTTGGGTGATGACAATATGTTTCTTTAGAAGATTGCTCAAAGGTCAGCATCAGGAATGTGTTTTTTTTGTGGATTTTAAAGGGAAGGTTAAAATAAAAAGTGAAGTTCGCAAACTGAAGCCAATCAGCACAAAATTCAACACAGACTCAGTGTTTGGTCGTGTACAGTTACACATTTACAGCGATCTTATGAGATTTATTAATACAAGAACTGCTAACACTTAATTTCTACTCGTTTAATTCAGCCCCCATCTTTTATTCAAGTTACTCAGTGAATTACGATTAAACTTTAGTCCTTTTGCCTCTCCTGGTTACTTACCTACTGTCTGATGACATCAAGGGAATTTATTGCCAGTCAAAACAAAGTTGGAAAAAAACCTGGAAAAGGCTTACATTTTTCAAAATCTACATGGCTTACAAACTGATAAATTACTTTGTACATTTTGGTGCTCACCATGGGGTCAAGAAGCATAAACTAAAGGTTTTACAACGGCCTAATCAAAATCTCCTAAATACTGTCCACTTGAGATACAACATCATGGTCCTAAACAGGCTGTTCATGCTTGCAGAACCTCTAATATGGTTGAGTACGAAAACCAATCTGCAAAGAGACGTGCCGCCAAAGTTATTGAATAGCGACGTTAAAGACTTGAAGCATTTGCAATCACTAATACTTGAAGGGTGTTGTTGCCTCCAGGGGTGACACAACCATGTGGCCACTCAAAGATAACCTTTGTCTAATAGACAGATTTTGTTAACTGGTAGATCTTACTCACTGTGTTGCCTGCACAGCAACATAGTTTTACTCTTATTTTGCATATATATAGGATAGTTTGACATTAATCAATAAATAGGAAAGCAAACAAAAAATAAATGTTGAGCCTCTTTCAAGCTATTTAAGGGTAAGACCAAATGTCAAAAACACAGTTTTCTGGATTATGATTGCATCAAAGTCAATTAAATGTGTATACACACACCCTAATATGTTTACTTTAATGTGGCTATACTCAACTTCTCTGATGTTGCCATACCTTTTTCAGTCACAGTCACAATGCTCCCTCATTAAACCTAATTGCACTGGTGGCTCATTGATTGCCGCTGTGCCTGGCATAGACAAGTGACCCGCAACGCTGATCTGAAAGTAGATTTGGTTTGCTATTGATTTTTGGTTTAACCTTTTGAACTTTGCCTCACAACTTTCTCTGCTTTTAAGCCCTTTGGACCTATGCTAACGAGACAACCTAGGTTAGCTGGCACTGAACAAAATTCCTTTATCTGCATCTGTTTTATTCTCACTGGAACTCGCCAAAACCAGGGGATTGCCGGCCCTTTGTGAAAGCAAAGCTTCCCATTTGGTTTGTAAATGGCGACGTGTGTTTTGCCAGATTGTGTGAGAACGTCTGCGCTGTCGCCTCCTGGGGCAGATCACTGTTCTGGTTGGTTGGACAGTGCTGTGCTCTCCCATCACATCGCTGCAGTTGTCACATTCATGAGTGCACAGTGCAAGTAATGATGCCTCTCCTGCGCCTTGCGGGTACTTTGCTGCAGCCACGGTCGGCTTTGAAACACACTGATGGTGGAATTGCTTTGGAGTATGTGCTTATTTAAGGTTACTCTCATATTTCACTCTCTACATGCGCCGCTTTTAATCTTGGATATTTCAGGGCTGTTTAGAGAGAGAGCTGGGTATTTGTAACACGTTTTGGGAGTTCAGGCACAAACTTCCAATTATGACAATTTCTTGTTCTTTTACTAACATTTCCCGTGACTCTTAATTTTTGGAGTTCATAACTAAGCTGTCTAGTTGCTTCAAAATAAAAGGGGCGGGGTTTTAAACCAATAGGAATATAGCAAAGACCTTTCAGCACAATTAGTTCACGTGCGTCAAACCATGAAAAAATTAGCAAACCACAGGCATAATGACGGGTTACCGTTTACGCTTTCTCTCTTCGGGGAAAACGCCACACGTGAGGCTTTGTTGGTGTTTTGACAGTGTCCCGTTTGTAGGATTCTTTAAACGTCACGGATTCATGATTGATCTTAATGAAGCACATTGGTGGGGTCGGACACTAATGTTGGAGTAGAAGGCCTGGATGTCATCCTTTGAGCCAATTCATCCCAGATATGATATATAAAGTCTGGACTCTGTGCAGTCCAGTCTTTTATGCATGTCTTTAAGGACCTTTTTTTTGGCATTGGTGCAGAGTCGTCGCCGAACAGCAAGAAACCATCCCAGATTGTTCCTGGACGGTTGGGAAGATGAAATTGTTGGAAATCTCGTGTATGTAGCAGTTCCTGTAACTGGAACTAGCAGGCCGGGCTAAACTCCTAATAAACAACCCCCACACCATAATCCCGTCTGCTCCAAATGTTACTTGACGGAGCAGTCAGGTAGGCACCGTTCTCTCTGTAACTACAGGTTACACAGAACTTGATGGCAGCTGCTTTGACGTGGGAACCTATTCCTTGATGCCTGTTCTAAAGCAACTGAAGCAACTTTTTTAATCATGTAAAGCACTTTGCATTGTCTTTGTACTGAATTGTGCTATATAAATAAATTTTGCCTTGCCTTGAAGGCCTCATGAAATTACATGGTCCGCAGACAATGTCTTTGCGCCCTGTGCCAGAGCATCTGCCGACCTCGCCCTGTGATTTTTTTCCATGGCCTGCCACTTTGTTTCTGAGTTGCTGTCACTAACATTTGCTTTCCACACAGTGTAGTGAGTAGCAAGGGGAATTCAAAACTGGACTTGTCGTGCAAGTTGCCTGCTATCAGGGTCTCATGGTGGAAGTTGCTGAGCTCCCGAGAGAGGGATCCAGTCTTTACTTGAATTGAAGGAATCGGTGAATGAATGCGTTTGGCGATATTATGTATCTTACTGAGTGTTCTGGTGTTGGTTTCATACATATCATTACCCAGTCTCAGCTCCTTAAATTTACTCTCCTCACATCTGCTTTTCATTCTGTTGATTTAAGTTACCTGGTCCTGGTTTCACTAATCGGCTTCCCATTGTTTATAAGGCTGCCAGTTTTGGTCGGTCCTCAGCAGATCCTCCTGTTTTCTAGTCTTATCGTTTCGTCTGGTGCTAGCCTGTTCTCTCTGGGATTTAGCCCCTCTGCTTCCTTGCCTCTAGGTTTTTTTCCCCCCATTTATATTTTGTGGGGTGCCTGTCGGTCTCTTTCCTTTTTCCAATAAAGTGCCTGAAACATGATCGGGCATTTCTCCGGTCTGCATTTGGGCCCGTGACCAAAAAAAAGCATGACATCTGATCCTCAAAGCCATATCCCTTTTCTCTGTGAAATATTTTTAGCTTTACGTATGTTAGGCGTTAAGTAGTAAGGAAATCCCTGGGAAATTGGATTCATCCTTTTGTCTGCATCAGCTAAGACGTGATGGGGCTGGGAGTTTTGGGGCAAACTATAAGACTAAAAACGAAATGTTTCAAACGCCACAGTATGCTCCAAGACTGGTATTGTTTCTAGACTCATGAGTCATGCACTGTCTAAACATATCACGAACTTCAGTCATGCTCGTTCAGCTTGTGTAACCATTTTTACCACTAATCTGTGGGGGGTACTTGTAAACAATGTATTTCAGTTTATTTTTCCAGGGGTCATTTGATTTTCATTAAACAATGATTTACACATGGATGTAATGAGCAAAAGAAAAATGGAAGGGGGGGGGGGCATTTTCTGTCTCAGAACCTGGCTTGTGGACTGTACGAACCACACATGACTAGAATAAACCAATTGTGCCGACTAATGAGGACCTTGTGGGTACACATTCCTTTCAGGACGTCTGCTTGGAAAATGTTTCTGCAAGTATGGGCAAGAAGAACTGTTTTTTTTTTTTGTTTTGTTTGTTTTTTTTACACACTGTCCAGATTGTTGCGCTCACAAAACATCACCTCAAGCAACCCTCCTAAAGCGCGATCAAAGAAAGTGAAAATCCGCTTTTTATTTGCCGGCGCGCATGAAGTCTCCTCTGCCTTCGGGGGCCGAGCTCTTGAACTTGGCAATTTCCAAGTCTATCTGTGGATGAGTTCATGCATACCTATGTTTCTAGCAAATACATATGCGTTATTTAAGCTCGGCCAACTTGCACGGCTTTACTCCGGGCCAAGTCATTAGCCGCTGAAATAAAGCCGCTTTGTTTAGTTGTCATGGTCCGCAAAATTCTATTTAAAATTCGGCTCCTTTCCAACGAGCCGACAAAAGGGAACAGAAGAAGCGCACTCGCAGCACCGAGTGTGGAACAGGCTGCTTCTGTGTCTACACTGATCCCAATTAGTCAGAACGTCCTGGAGCAGAACAGGAGGATAAATGCTCGTTTCAAACATCAGCTGCACGGAAGACGCTCGATCTTCACCGAAAGTAGGGTTAGTGTTTGGAAGAGTCAAAGGATAACTTTCATTATAAATCCATCTAATTAAAAGCTATTTGTTGTTGAGGTTAAGTCAGAGTAAACGTTAATGGTACATTGTCACCGTCCCAATTATTGGATTCTGCCCTTTCAGTGATTGTCCCATCATGCCACAGCACGTGAACGGTCGAATCCTGATCCTCTAGCTTTCCTAATGGGTCTAATGGTGTGCTAACCGGTAAACCCGCCTCTCATGGGGTCTTTAATAAGCGATCAGTGGGCTCTGTGGAAAATGAAACCCAAAAGCCATGAAATGTTGTTCATCTTTTTTAATTCTTTTTGCCAGCGTGTCTCTTTTCACTAAACTACAAAAGCACATTTTTACTGTTCTGTTTAATTTAGGCCCTCCTCCATTTATTTTCCAATTTTGCTCATTATCAGTAGCTGCTTTGATGTGAAATAAAGAAGCTCTTGGCTGACCTCTAGTGGCAACGTTGATCAATAACACTTTATAATAGTGTTGAGGGCTTCTTTAAAATTCAATCCTTCAACTATTTATTTCTCTATCTGCTGATCACCAAAACAATGTCTCCTTTTGCTCTTTGTAATTTGGGCACAGACTTGTTTGCTCAAGTGTCATGTAAGGTAAAGGCTCTGAATCTCTGAGGCATTTGAAGACGATGCTAAAATCTGCCTCAGCGTCTGACATTTAGCCGTGAAGAGACTCAGAGCTGCTTTTCTTCTCCACCGTTTGTCCTCACAGTTTCAAACGAGCCGTCACAGACAAGGCGCATGAGGATGTCATCCCTCTGTCTCCGACTTCCTGGCTCAAGGTATTTTTGTTGCAGCTCCGCCGGCTTGCTTTAAAAATAAAGCTTTCACGGCCACTTTGTATCCCGAAGCACCTCACAAACCGCAGCCTCGCGGTCGCTTTGATCTCCTGGAGCAAGCAGCTGCCAAAAGAAATGCAGACAACGCACACAGACACAGGTAGTAAACTTTGCAGGAAGTGCATCTTGGACTTTAATGTTCAGCCTGTTTTATACCCCGCAGGTTTTGATAAGAAAATGAGGCCTTTCTTTCAGAAAGTGACCCAATTCTAAAAAAGTTTGCCCATCCAAGATGTGCAGATGAGTAAGCCATCAAGCATGGTGGTGGCAGCATGATGCTCTGGGTATAATTTAGCAGTGGTAGTAGTTCGAAATCTTTGCCTTTCGATTTTATCTCATATCAAGAAATAAATGACTGACGTTGGAGATGAGCTGTTCAAGCAATGATCTCAGATGTATGAAAGCATTTAGATCACGTGTCACACTCAAGGCCCGCGGGCCGAATCCGGCCCATCAAGGCAATTTATCTGGCCCTCAAGAGCCAAAAAAGGCATATCTCATAAAGTAGAGGTATATATCCTTTTTAAAGAGGCTAAAACTGTGCCTCCTGTAGCGGATGTTTTTTTTAAAGTGTAGTAACATCATCCTGCCACTAGATGTCAGTTTTCTCACAACACATTACTCCCAGAAATGTCCAAAAAGAGAAAAAGTGATGCAGAACCATGAGTTTAAAGTGTAACTCAACCCCGAAATCAACCTTCTTTTCTTTTTTTTTCTTTTTTTTGCAGATAAACTGTATAAATTGAGCCTAAGAGTGCTACTTTTATGTTATTGTGTATTTTTTATTTTCTGTGGACAACCGGCCCTTTTAATGATTCCATGATGCCACAGTGGCCCAAGATAGAAATGAGTTTGACACCCCTGATTTAGATTGTATGAAACAGACTGGCCTTAACCTTCTGGCATGCGCCTATGGGACCTCAAGCTCTACGAAAGTGTGTCAGGACGTTAAGTTAAACAAACTCGACCTATTCGCAGTCCAAAGTAAAACCCTTGGCATGTGGTTCAACAAGAGGCTCATGTAATTAGATGTGCAGCAAATAAATCTACATGAGGCGTCAATTAGAAATAGTTTTATAGCCATATAAACCTAATAAAGTGGCCAGTAAGGGTATGGGAGCTTGTGTTTGCAGTGCAACTGAAAATACATGTTTTGCTTCTTAAGAGAAAAATACCGTTTTCCCAGCACCCAACACTGCAGGGATAAGGTACAACAAATATTGCCTGCAAATGTTTCTTACTGGCAGAAATATTGTAGTTAAGGTACCAAAAGTTCATTTGAAACCCTTCATCTGATAAAGAATGTTTCACTGACACTTGAAAAAAATCCTTTTCACCTATTGGTGGATTAAATAGAAACATTAGAATCTGAGCTTTTTTTAAATGCAAGAGATCTCTTAGGGGTTCGTGAGATGATTTGATGCTCATGTGATTAAAAAGATGAAGTATTTCCTTAATTGAGAAACTGATACCAAAGTATAACTTCACAAGACGCTCAGCAGTCCTCATTTCAACGCAGGGGAAAGGCTGCACTTTCTTTTAAAAGTTCTTATAAAAAGAGTACTTTATTATCATAATGTTTCAACTTTATTCGTGTAATAGGTCTATTCTCATTAAAAAAAAAAAAAACATCCCACTTGCTTATAAGGGGGTCACCAGTCTCTGGCACTGTTATCTGGGGGGGTCGCTGGCTGAAATGTTTGGGAACCGCCGCTCTAAGTTGCTGTGTAGTGTTGGGATTTGCGATATATAAATAGACCAAACTCAAATGAATTGGCTCTCGCTGAAATAGTCCAGGTCCAAATCATGCAGTGTAGCCTCAAAGTACTCGAGCACATTCCGGTGTCAACTTTATCATATTTAATCCAACGGTAGCATATGCTGAGGACACGCGGTACAAAAGCAGTAACAAAACGGAACACAATTTTGGACCCAATAAAAACCACCAAAAATATCAATAATAATAATAAAAAAACTTCTGGTGGCTTAACAGTGAAGTCAACAAGACATGAGATAAAACGAGAACCATGAGGATTAACGTCTTTTTTTTCCTTATTTTTCTTTTTTTGAGTTCAGATTGATAATATATTTCATATTACATCAATGAACAATCTAAAAAAAAAATGTATCAAATAAAATAGTGAGCTATACATGGACAGAACAGACCTATGGCACAGTCAATTCCTAAAAATGTTCACAGAAGGTGCTTTTAGTTACATGCTTTGAATCGCAGCACTGATGGGCGGGTGGAAACGGTACTCTGTGGGAGGCAGCGACAAACTTAAGCGCGTTTTCAAACACTAGATGGCGCCACCTGCATTGACACAACCATCCTTACTTTATTCTAGGGCCGTGTTGTCCTAATAAAAGAAAAATCAAAAGGGCTTTATGGAAGGAGCTATGGCTCCTGTAGAGAATAAAAAGTGAAATATCTGCCTGCACATATTTCACTTCAATGTTAAAAATGAGAAGAGTTGGAAAGATTGGACCACTGCTGTTAATTAATCAATTAGTAGTTGTAAAAAGAAACATTTTGAATATCTCCAGTGCCACATAGAATTATTGTCACTCCTGGTAGAGATGTTTAAAAGGTTTTAAGATAAAAACAATGTTGATTTTACACTAGAAAAATCCATGCTTTAATTTTTCCACATTTATGTGTAAAAAAAAAAGTTTTGATGTTTAATAAAAAATACAGTCCAACACTTTATTTCCCCCCACTGTGTTCTCTTCTCAAAATTGGCAAGACATGAGAACATGCCATTCAAATTTGACACCTTTTGATCATAAGATGTTAACTTGCCCTTATATACAATCAAATGAGTTTTATTAAAAAAAGAACACTTAAATCGATAAGAACTATGACACTACTGAATGTTTGAGGACACAAATCTTGCATCAAAGAGTGCCACCTTGGATTCACCTGCATTAGATCCGATCTACATGCTAATCTGCTGCTGCCAGGAAAAAGCCTTCTCCTTCCCACCACTGGAAATGTAGATGTGTCGGGTTTGCCAAACACCGCTGGATGTTTAACTGGAGGCGTATTCTTTGGTCAGATGAGACTAAGACTAAGGTTTCAGCAAAAACATACCGGGTGTAAAACAAGGGAATGACATTTGGAAAATCCCCCTATGCCCACTTTAAAGTACATTAGAGGATCTTTCTTGGCCTGTTTGTTTCAAATACCAGGACGTTTTGTATGAAAATCTGGTAGACTCTGGCAGAAAACTGTAAATGGGGCTGTCTTTGGGTTATTGAGGAATATAATAGTTAAAACAATTAGTCAAATCAATACAGAAACTACATACAAAATCAACCTTCTCCCGTTGCCGTCTCAGTCCTCGGGCTGAAATTCTTTGGAAAGCACCACTTTACCAGGAGAGTCAATAATTATGGAGGAGGCTGTACCTATTTTGATTATTTTACAAATATAAAATCTCTCTTTACAGAAATCTACTATATCACAAAGAAAAAAAAATATTTTTTGCTAAATGTAACATATTTTGAGAATTTTTAAAATCACCTTAATGACTTTAAAATTTGATTTTAAAATCTGAATTTTCCTGCTTGCAAAATAAATCATTCGTGAAAAAGTCTTTTTTGAATTGCCCATTAAAGAGACAAGCGAAGACAAAAATAAATGATCCTGAAAACTCCTTAAAGTTCCAAAAGTGGAGCTTTGGCACGTTGTGTCCGCCGCACTCAAGCAGGCGCCAAGAGCACACGTTTAAGCCACAAGAGAAACTTTTTACATTCAAAGGGGATATATATATATATATGGCAACAAAAGAGGGACAAAAAGCTGTTCAGACCACCCAACGAAGCAACTGTCTTGATTTTAGGTAGATACTCTGAGGAAAACATATATATGTTACATTATGTTACACATTGTACAGTTCAACACCATTTAACATTAAAGCATGTGGCTGAATAACATTAATATCACGCACAAACAATGTTAGCAGCAAATGTGTACATTTTAGAGTTTGTGTGTAAAAAAAAAAAAAAAAAAAAAAAAAAAAAAAAAAAAAAGCCATAAAATATGGTGAAAAATGGCAGAGAAGCAGGTGTTTTCCATCGAAGAGGCTACGCTGACTCTTAGAGGAATACTTGGTGTTCTAAAAGGGTCGTGTGTTTTGAGGTATTTTTGGTGGGCCCCTAGATCACGAAACACAAGGGTCGAAAGAGAGAGGTCATAAAAATCCATCCAAAGAAATACTAGTGGCTCGTGGATTTATTAAAAAAGAAAAAAAAAAAACACACAAAGTCTGTATAAGGCAGCAGCTGCGCACGTAAACATCTTCATGGCGCTGAGATGCAGGAGTCGAAGGGGGGGTTTCTGAAGAGAAGGAAAGGACGGGACAAGACGGAGGCGGGATCGTCGCTGAAGGGTTACAGAGTACAGTCTGAGGTCACACCAGCGTCTCCGGCAGCGTGTCGGCATTGTCCGAGGAGAGCAGCTGCCAGATCTGCCACCGCTCCCGCTGCCAGTCCTGCCAGTCCGAACTCTGCGCCACCGTCTGGCCCGGGTTGGGCTGAGGCGCGGTCGGCCTGCCGGGCGCCGGTTGAGGCCGCGGCGCGGCGAGCTGCGGGGAGCTCTGAGAGCCGGCCACGCGGTGGTGGGCGCCGTACGGCGGAGGACAGCGTCCATCGACGGGCGATCGAAGGGGGGCCGGCGTGCTGCTCGGGTGGGACGTCAGGGAGGGGTTGATGCTCAGCTGCAGGCGCGGTCGCCCCGTCTCTGAGTGAGGGGCCGTGCACGTTCGGGTTACGGGGGGGTGGTTTCTGCACTCGGGTGTCCTGTGAGTCCGTTTTGTGTCCGTCAGCTGTTTGACGTCGGCGTGGAGTCCATCCAGACCTTCCTGAGAGCTGCGGGAGCTTTCCTCTGACATGTTGCCATGGGAACCTGGACACAGCATCACCACATGAGTGAAACTGCTTAGTTTGAATGAATAAGACACTATTATTACTGAATCCTTATTAACCTGGACCTCTTTTGTATTTTTTGAATTTTTATTTTCAAATTTAAGTAAACTAAATCATGATTATATATTTTTTATTTTTAAATTTAATTAAATTTCACTTTTCCTTTTTGGAAGCATTTCCAAAACCAAGAGACTACCACTACGTGTCACTGATATCAGATATATAGTTGCTTTAAAAAAATACATTTATTAATTTGAATCAATTAAATTTAAAAAGGGTAACTCTAATTCATATTTCACATTTTTATTTCTGTAAATTAGGGTAAGACTGGAGAAAATGTCAGCATGTCTCGCTGTTGGTTACATCAGCAGGTCAAGAACTCGTCAAAGGCGACGTTCACACTACGGGTCTTAATGCTAAATTCCGATTTTTTTTGTGAAATCTGATTTTTTTTTTTTTTTTTTTTTTTTTTTTTTTTTTTTTTTTTTTTTTTTGCGTGGTTGTTCACAATTCCAAACATATGCGACTTGTATGTGATCTCCTGTGTGAACTGAATGCGTTCAACCGAAGTGTTTCACATTGCGCACTCGAGGACGCGATGACGTCATACGTAGCAAGCGTCCTCAGTGTTTGCAGAAGTAAACATGGATTATAATGGTGGCGCGCATTTTGCGGTCATTAATTTATTTTCTAACCGGAGCTTTCTGTCCATTGACTGCTCTCCTCATTGTTGTCCGCTATGGGTGTCGTCTTTCTTCCTGCTTCTGCATAGCAGGATGCAGAATAGTGACGTTTGTCGAGTATCAATGACGTACAGGTCGGATAAATGTGACCCGGCCGTACAGACACAGGTCGCATTTGAAAAGATCAGATACGTATCGGATTCAGGACCACATATCCAAGCGGCCTGGGTCGCATTTGAAAAAATCCGATCTGTGTTGTTCAGACTGTCATAAAAAGATCAGATCCAGATCGCATATGGGCAAAAAAATCGGAATTGGGTCACTTCAGGCTGCAGTGTGAACGTAGCCAAATATGTCTTCAGCCAGTTAGAGGGGTTGTTGTAGCCTTATTGGCACCACCACCACTGAGATTGTAAGAAAGTAGTGAAGTTCTTCCAATAAAAGCAAAAACATTTTAACATTTACTGATCTGACTGAAAACTTTTGTGATCTACTTCTCCGAGAGCTTCAAATCTAACAGAGGTTCTTGATTGAAGTTACCTGTATATGACTGATTCTTGAGAGCTGGTTTGAGAGTGCTGTGCCATGTGCCCCAAATGTTAGCATGCTCCTCTGAAGAAGAAGAAAAATACTCCCATTGTTATTTAAAATGACAGGAGAACGAAAAAGGCTGGGTAAGTCAATCAGTTCTGCAGAGCCGACCTTTGGAAGGCTCTCGACTCCAGTCGGCCACCTGCTCCAACGCAGGGAACTGCCGCTCCCCCGCCAGACCCCCCGGCTCCCCTCGCCGCTCGCTCAGCAGCGGCGAATTGTTGTCATAGGGAGAAACCTCCCCGCTTGACACCTTGTTGGAGTCGCTGGACGAGCGGCGCTCGCTCAGAGTGAAGGGCTCCTCGGGCTGAAGCAGGTCGGGGCTCCTGTGTCAGGGGGGGAGAAAGGAAAATGAGGGCGGGATGGCGACGGGCGTTAAAGCGAAAGACAGGAGGTGGCGTGCGAACGCAACTCACTGTGAGGCCTTCCTCCGGAGAAGGTAGTCGACCACGTCGGGATCCGTCTCCAAAAGGCTCATCAAGACTTCGTTTTGCAGATCGGGGGGCACCTATAAGCACACAATCCATCTGAATGAATTCTCCAATCAATCCACGAAGAAGTAAAATGCAGGGGTCATGAATATCGCCCTCTTTCCTGAGCAACCGCTTGTTAAATCAGAGAAAACAGCCCAAAGTCTAGTCCTTACTGAAAAAAAACCTCCTGCAAATCTGCTTCCACTCACTCAAACTAAGGTAATGCCGTCATGGCATTGGATTACAGCAAAAATGTATGGCTGGGACATTAGAGGATTAGAAAACAGACGTAAAGTTTCTTAAAGCTGAAATGACCTAATAGCCCTCTGTGTGGAAGGAAAGTACAAAAAAAAAAGGAGAGCTTATAAAAGGATTACACGCTTTAATCTTGCTCTGGAAAGTTTACTTCCTGCTTGACCCAGTGAGGGCTCCCCTTAAAGTCCACGCGAGCGAGCGCGAGCGAATGCGGGTGTGCGTGTGAAGCGAGCGGAGCCACGGACCATGAAGAGGGTTTGGCGGCCCGCGATCATCCTCTGCAGCACGGCGATGACGGCGGTGCTCTCCTCGGCCCTGGCGGAGCTCTGGACGCTGAACTCCTTGTCCGAGCTCTTCTGTTTGTGGAGCAGGTTGGGCCCGAAGATGGTGGCGAGGTTCAAAGACGTCATCTTGTTCCCTGGGATCTGAAACATGAAATTTTGTACTTAATGCCTCACGTCCTGTTCTGTTTTTGACCACATGTACCAAAAGCTTGTCTTTCCCAAACAGCGTCGAGGCATGGTGGACATCGTGTAGCAACAAAACATGTAATCCCCCTTTTTTGAAGTTTGAAAATCTAAATCCATTTTCCTTTCTCGGGTCCAGTTCCCTTCCCTCTGGAGGGATGGGAACCTCCAGGAGCCAAAAAAGCAACTGCGAGCTCGTCGCAGTCCCGTGACGGCCTCAGAACACTGGAGCCTCAAATCCATGTAGGGACATTGTTTGAGTTCATTGTCGTGTAAACACATTAACACGCACACAGTCGTTTTTTTCATTTTGTGGAGGTTAGATTTGGCTAGATTTGGGTTCTATTCTCATTATTTTGTGGAGGTTTTTCTGATTTGTTTTGCAGCAAAATATTGTAGTGCGCACTAAATGGAACAAAATCAAGTCTTTAGACAGTGTTGTAGTACTCGAGTCCGGGTCATTAGCTAAATTTAGAGACTCGTGACTTGACTTGGACTTGAACACTGATGACTCGAACTTGGACTCTGACTCCTACATTCAGATCATTCTGACTCGGAAATTGAGAAAAAGACTCGACTTTTTTTATATCATTAGGCTATAATTTTAATATGTCATTAGAATATTATTTGGTGCATGATTTTAATATCTAAATTATTAGTGCAATGGAATGTTACTGCTTCATGTCATACATCACACGTCACGGCATGTTCCTACAACGAACTTGGATCAATATTGACTCGACTCGGACTCGACTCTGATTTTTTTTTTTATGACTTGGACTTGAACACTGGAGACTCGAACCTGGACTCGGACTCGGGGCATAGTGACTTGACTACAACACTGTCTTTAGACAAAGGAAGTGACCATATTTGGCATTTAACCTGCTAAATCAAACTTGTTCAAGTTTGCATTGGCAGCACCAAGGATTTTTCAGAGAAGTTTGGCACTTTTCTAAGTAATCCTCCCTGGGTCATAGATTCTTACTCTCCAAAGGCCTGTTTTGATTAGTATAAAATAGTTCAGACAAGTTTCAACCTGGTATTTTTACATTCAGCCCGTCGGTATGAAAGATAAAAAGTGTATTTACCTATTTTGATTCCCTCTAACCTAAGTGGTCTTGGGGCTCTTAGTGGTGGTTTCCATTACAGCCAATAGTAGCTGGCCGACAGCAGCCCAGTTGTTTAGTTTCCACATCTGGGAGTAAGTGCAGTCTTCACATAATACCTGATGTCATAGTCGCTGCTAGACTACTTAGTAATCTTCCATCAGTGTTTGTGCAGATAGTTTTCTCCTCCAGCCACTAAAGGCTGCAAATGGAGCCCCGTTTAACAAGCTGCTTCCTGTCACTTATTTTTTGGTTATTTTCACCAAATGAGATGGAAAGAATACCCCACCCCCACCAACAAACCCACCCACAAGATATTTTAACTTGTTTTGCACTCGACCTGCCGCTGTATTTTTATTTCCCGTTTTTTTTTTTTTTTTGCAACCCTCACCTCCTGACCATCCTTGGCGTGCTGGTCGTTGGCGTGGTCTGCCACGGTGGACAGGAACTCCAGCAGGCGATGCAGAGTGTCGCTGTTGCATGCTGGGAGCAGGTAGATCAGCAGCTGGGTGACGCTCTGCTGCTCATCCAGCTCCAGCACTGCAGCACAAACAGGATAGAGTAATCGAGTGAGACAATATGTGGTCGGGAAAATATATTTACCCCCTTACAGATTTCATGTCTTTGCTTTTTAGTCACTTCTGATAAATGTTGAACTTTAATATTTCCCTTTAAGCTTGAGGGAAATATTAACCCTAACTGGCTCACAAGAGGAGGCTTGGTTTCCAAACCAGTCCCCCTATTTTTTTTATTTTTTGCTCAAATACTTAATCAATTCAATTCAATTTTATTTATATAGCACCAATTCATGGAACATGTCATCTCGAGGCACTTTCCAAAGTCAAATTCAATCAGATTATACAGATTGGATAAGATCGTACAGATTGGTCAAAAACATTTCCTATCTAAGGGAACCCAGCAGATTGCATCACGGTGTTGACAAGCAGCATTCACTCCTGAAGAAGCGTAGAGCCACAGGGAGAGTCGTCTGCATTGTCCATGGCTTTGCAGCAATCCCTCATACTACTCCCCTTTAACGGGAAGGCAAAACCTCCAACACTTATGGTTTTACAACTACTTAAACATGCCTGATGAGATTAATAGTTCCACTAAACATGGCGGATGTTTAGAAAAAAAAAAAACACATAAAACAGGCATCTACTAACTCAAACCGCCCCATGTCTGGTAGTGAAACTAGAGAAACCAAGTTTTCTAAAGTTTTGTAAAGCTTGACTTTGTAACCCCATGACCGGTGACATCATTTCAGTGCATAATCGATCTTAGCGGTAAACCATGTGTGGTGCATTGTTGATATAATGTCCAGCACAATGGTACATTTTGATGAGTAAATGTGTTGACCAAAGACTATTTTATATGCCGAAGGAGTCCTACAATCGAAATCAGCACTTTTATTTGACCAGATTCCATTTTATGAGGTGAAAAACATATTTGGCACAGATTTGGCACATTTGGCTAATCTTTCACACTGCCAACTAAAAACCTTTGTGGAGCAAATGTGCTTGAACTGATTCACTCCAAATTTGCTGCAGTTGCTCGAGATGTGGATGTATAAATTTCGATGCTCGAAAGGGTTTTTCGTTGTGTTTTGTAATGTTTTAGAAAAAAACATGAGTGAGACTACAAAAATTAAAAGATTTTCCCCCTTCATTCAATAAATCAGGCATAGTAACAATTACAATACTTATTGTGATTTCAGGCGGAAATTGCTCCTAAAACCCATTGAGTATGTACAAATGGCAAAAAAAACATTAAGATATCAAAATGAAGCTGGCCCTATTTGAAAGAGTAACTGCTCCCTAAATAAATGGCTGTGTCAGCTTTAGTAGCAACAAATGTCGTCAACCGTCTGTGATAACTGGCAACGAGTCTTGGAGTAATCGGGTCTGGGTGTGGCTATTCCCCAAGTGAGTAAAATCTTCATGTAAAAATGAGCTTCTCTATTTACTGTAGTAGTTTTGCATGAAATGTGTTCAAAATCTGTGAGAAGGCAAACGCTTGTGCGTGCCAGCGTGTGGTAAGCGGGAAGCAGAAGACGGCGGCGGCTCACATGTGGTGTTGATGAAGGCCGTGTAGAGCTCCCTGGTTAGAAGAGGGTCAGGCATGTCCCTGAGGAACTCCTTCAGCAGGGCCGCCACGTCATGGACGCTGTGCTCCTCGTCCAGCTGCACGTCGACGCCGCGATCGAACTCCTCCCGCAGCTGAAAGCCAAGCACAGGCCAGGCGGAGAGGAGAGGAAGAGGGAGATTAAAAAAAAAAAAACATCCTCTGCACTAAACAATAGACATTATATTCTTTGAAGGGACACACCCATACACATTCCCAACCTTTTGACCCTCTTGAAGACTCCGTCCAGACTACTTCTAACCAGTGTGAGTTGCTATCTTGATCATCTAGCCTTCTGGATGACATCCAGGCAAGCATAAAGCTCATTCCAGTTGATTATTTTTCTCTCTTTTAAGGAGAAGATGATTTAAAACACATCCTCTCCAGCGCATGAAATCATCCTGATTTGAGAAATGTCCTCTAATGACCACGTCCGCTTGGATTATCTGAAGCAAATCTGCGGTCAAGTATAAGGATGATATAAATGACGTGATTTAAACGCAACAAAAAGGGCTGTTGATCTTCGAAAGAACGTCAGCAATTCTAAACACAACATGCCCCTCTGACTAAACGGCTCGGTCCTCCCACCTGAACATCATCCCTCCCCGAGCAGCCGTCCATCCATCATGTCCGAGCCATTACAGCAGATAACAACAATGCGGCTGTGACAGCTTAAAAGCCCATAATCTATACGCCCCTTGCTTTATAAAATTTAAGAAATGCTAATTTATGAAAGATTTGACCTTTTTCTGCTGGACTGTAAGTTGTAAACCACGCAAGAAGCAAAGCCCATTAATCCTCAGGGTTGAAGATAATCTTCCAACCTCCCTCCCAAATATGTCTCCCCGAAAGACCTGGCTATCACTTTAGGTGAAATGTTTATCTATTTGAAAACTTCATCAGGCAGAAACGTATTTAAAGGCTCATGTTTACACCTCTGGTATCCGTGTGTCACGTTTTGTCATGTTAAAAGAACAAACTTTATTTTATTTTTTTAGGGGCAGAGGGTTCCACATGAAGTAATGCATAGTTGAAAACCTTGTATCTTATTTACAGTTCAGAATGTTACTTTACAAACAAAATCTTAAAAGTGTGGCATGCATTTATGTTTGGCCCAAGCGGGTCAATACTTTGTGGAATCTTCGTGCAAGCTTTTGCACGTGTGAAATTTGCCTTTTTTGTTGAAACAAAAAAAGATTTTTACACTGGTGCTGACACCAGTGGTCAGGCTTTGCCACGGATTCGTATTTGGATTCAGGTCAGGATTCAGGCCAGGCCAGGCCTACAGTATGCTTGGATCTGAACCGTTCCATGTTTAGGCTTGTAGCCTCACTTGGAAGCTAAATCTATGCCCCGGTTGGAAATATTTTGGTTCCCCACAGCATGATGCTGCCTCTGTCATGGGGATGGTGTATTCCTTATACCTAATGGTCTTGGCGTCCCCTATATGTGTATCTCTTTTGTTTCAAGTTGAGATGATATAGTAAAATAACTCTGTCATCACATGTTTCCACGGAAACATAATTTTATCACTTGAGAAACTTGGCTGGAATTAATCTTTGACAACAGCAGCTCTCGCATCTGTACCTCTGCTACAGAATCGCTAAAACTCCAACTCAAACATCAAAGCAATGGCCCAGTAGACAGAGTAGAGCCCTAAAGGACCATCTTGTCACCATTGCAGAGCTTGCTGGACTTTAGAGGTAGATGGGTGAGGGTGCATCTTCTTAAAGAGATTTAAGACAGCGGTCTTATGACAAGAAGTGGGTACACTGCAAAAATAGAACTAAAGGTAAGTGATATTTTCTTGAAATCATTGTAATTTTCCTTGATTAGAGCAGGTTAATAAGACTATTTGTCAATGGTATAAGATTTTTGCACTTAAAATAGGAACAATTCATCTCCATCGTCTTATTTCATGTGCAAGATGTCTAATTATGTTATTTTAGAGATGAATTGTTACTATTTTAAGTGCAGAAATCTCATTCTATTGGCAAATAGTCTTATCTACCTGCTCAAATCAAGGAAAAATACACTAATTTCAAGACATTTTTTACTTATTTTTAGTTCCCTTTTTGCAGTGTAGCAAGGAAGCCACTTACACATGGGGAAAAGATCCGGCTTAAAAGTGCATGGAGGAACAGCAAGAGACTGGTTGTTTTCTGACATGAATCATCCTTTAGACTGTTTGGAACGGGAGTAAAATAATTTGGCCAAAGCAGAAAAAGTGATGCGTGCCAACAGTGAAGCACTTGGAAGCAAACCACGTGTGGCGTTCCTTTTCATCCAACAGAAAGGCGATTATTCCCAGTTCTACCCCAGAACAATGACATTAATAAGGGGGTGGGATCAGGACTTCCCCTCCAAGCAGTCCAGGTGGTTGACTGTGAATGACGACAAACCGGCTCAAAAATCAAGTAGAAATGTCAGACCAGAGATCAGGAGAACCTCCCTGGTCCAAACCTTCTGGAGAACCAGAGAACCGAAAGGAATGAGCCACCTTCAGTCAGAATGTGACCCAGAAGATGGAAACCTCTATGTTGCCCTAATTTCCTCATGTCATGAAGGAGAATTTTGACAAGTAGGTGTCTGAATGCAAAACTCAGTATTTTAGAAAACCGAAAAATCTCTGCAAGGATTTGTATTTAAAGCCGTACTTTAAGCGAGCACTCACTTGTCTTACTCTCTTCTTAGAGCTTCCCACTCTGAAGATCCCCACAGTCTGCAAACCTGAAAAGGAAAAACAAAAGACGAGGTCAGTCTGAAAACCCGAGGCGTGTACCGTGTGCTCTGGTCGCTGAAGTTGGGTATATCTGCCCACCGTATTTCTCTATGTGCTGACAACAGCTGTCCACCACCCGGGGCACCTGGCGGTAGATGGGGTTCAGACTGAGACGTTTGTCCCTGTGCTTTTCCTTCTTGCTCGGCGTCTCGGCAGGCAGGGAGAGCTGCAGCGCCTCGAGAAGGCGGGACTGGTTGTCATCCAGGTCCGTGATGGAGTCCACAGACATGCCTCCCTGGTGGGCAATCATGCATTTGATTCGATCCAAGTCCGGCGAGGTAAAGAAACAAGAACAAGTGGCTGCGTGTTTGGGATTCTGGGATGGCGAGGAGGTCCTCGGAAAGGTCTTTCTTACCCTCCTGCGGACTCGCGGCGCAGACTCTGGGGTGTTGGGCGACGTCGACTCATTGGCCGTCTCTGACGTGGAACTCAGCGAGGAGTTACTGCTGGACAGCTCTTTGTTGGACGGTCGCTTGGTGGCAAACTAAACAAAACATGCGTCAAGGGTCGTTTTTTTAATTTGTGTTTTTTCGGAAAACTAAAGATAAAGCCATGTAAAACAAAAACAAAAAAGTATTTTCACTTTTACGTATTGCTTCTGTTCTTGAGGTTTGACAACTTGAATGTTTCAAATCAGGCAAAGGTACAATATCCATAGGAGAGTTTCACACTGAATAAAGTGTTTACCAGCAAGATGACAGGCCTGTTTCCAAATTTGCCAAAAAACAATCTTGAAAATCGTCAAAACCTTTGGAAAAAGATTCAGTGACCAGCAGGACAGAAATGTAACTTTTTGAAAGTTATGCCCCCAGTTACACCTGCCATAAAACTAAGTCATGTATTTTTTTAATGAATAGGCAAACATGGCGGTGGTTGTGTGATGCTCTGGGGCTGACACCATGTAGTAACTAGTGGAACCATGATTTCTACTCTCTACTATAAAATCTTTAAAAGTCACATTTGTGACTTTAAACTCAAGCTCACACTGTCAATGCCGTACTGTAATGCAAGCGACACCATTACATCCAGTTTTTTAATAGCAGGGTGTGCTGGTGTTCATCCAGGCATTCATAACTGGCTACTCCTCCTGTCTGGCTGGATTAAAAGTAGGGCTGGACGATATAGAAAAAAAGCATATCGACAAAGTAGAAATCGTATTGATCTATATTGATAATTATGAAGAAAAATTTAAAATATACATTTTAAGTGCAGAGCTTGTAAACTTATGCTGTTTCTTGATTACCTATTTTTAAATATGTTTTCAAACACAACCCTTTATTCAACCAAATTTTTACGAGAAATGTAAGTGTTTAAAAAGGAAAAAATTACACGTGCTCGCTGAACTCTCTGAAGGCTGATGAAGCTTTCCTGGGTTTGTGATTGGTTGGGAGGATGCAATGACTGTAGTATTAACCTACTTGATGGGCTAGAATGCACTGTTCTTTTATTGGAGTTTTTATTGACCCCTGTTTTTTATATTGAACCATACCTCTATCGATCGATATATATTGTTATTGAATTATCATCCAACCCTAATTAAAAGCAATTCTGCAAAGACGACAGGGGCAAAACTTCTCCATAGGGACATTAAAGCGACATTGGTTTGAATAATTTGATTTTGTTTAACAAATGACAGTCATGTGGAAAATGCATTTTTTAAAATCCAGTTAAAAAAAGAGCCCCATCAGACGGCAAATAGTTTAACACGTTATTGTATCTGTCCCTAAAATTTACAAATGGTAGAAATAGGTGATAAAAGACCTGCAAAATGGATGACACGAGGTCAGAGGAGTCTTTGTGCTCCTCCCTTTGCGGAGGGTCCAGGCGGTAGGCGTCTTGGCGCTGCCTGTGCGCTCTGTCGTTGGCGATGACCTGGGACAGGGGTATGCTGAAGGCCTGGGGTACGCACTCTGTGGAGAGAAAAACAACTTGTGAGAGGTGTGGTGGGGGGGGGGGGCAAAGCCAGTTCTTTCAGACCCAGATGATGAAAAGACTGAGGCACAAAGAAAACTACCAAAAATAGCTCTGAAGATAGTCAGCAGAGTCTCTGCTTCCCATCTGTTTTGGCTTGGCCTTTTTTACGCGAATGCAATAAAAGCATCAAAAAGCATGTTTACCATGTCAGTAAAAAGTCTTAGGCCATGATTAAAGTGCAACATCTGTTTTCCAAAATAATACATCAGAGAAAACGTGAAGTTGGCGCCTCGTTTTAGAGTTCTTGACCAAAAATAACGCGGTGGCCCGTTTCCAAGCAATGCAGTGTTTTCCTCGTCGGCCATTTTTAGTGGCTTTTTAGAGGTCCAGAATAGGATTGTGCAACTGTGCTTTAATCTTCCCGGTTATAAAGTAGTGCAGATTGGCAGACTAGACAGAGAACCAAGACAAACTCAATGCTAACACCTGTAAAAGAGTTTACTACAGATGGATACACACTAGCTGGCAACCCACGAAAAAGATCAGCAAAACGTCTTGAAGTATATTCTGCTTTTATTACACTATAATAAAAAAATAAATAAATTGATCAGGGTGTCAAGGGAACTGCTAAAATGTAATCAGTGGCTTCCAGATAATTGATGCCTCACATTATTTAAATTAATACAAAGCCTAACTCTGTTTTCTAACAAACACCCCAGTTGGGTCTAGCATGAAACCCAATAGGGGGTAAATAACCTCTCACCCCCTGTAAATTCGATTGGAGGACCTGTGATGCTGTGTGCCTCGTCCCTGTTATAGGCATTACATTACATTTCTAAGTATTTCTGAACCCTATACCTAGTCTAATTTGTTTACTGTGACGCAAGATGCAGAAAGCTCTTTGTTTTAAGCCTCCAATCCACACTGACATTTTTAAAGATGAGAATATTCTGACATAAATTTCTTGTATTGGGCTCAAGGGGTTGAACCTGGTGGACTATGAACATAGTTGGTCATTGGGTGTTTCAACAGGATTCCAAACATGGCCAAATCAGCACAGAAATGTTTGCTAGACACAAATAAAGCCTTCTTTCCTTGTGCCCCAAACTAAATCATTTAGGAAACCGCAAAGTCAGGTAAAAGTGAGAGGGTCCAGTGCTCCGGAGAATCTTAAGTTGGTCCACAATCCGTTTCCTTGTATTCTCCAAAATCTAAACGTGTTAACGAAGACTAAATCTTACTGAAAAAAAAAAAACGGCTTGTTCTAAGTTCTGACAACAGCAGCACCAATAAGTATGAGATGAGCAAAATCTCCAAGCTTAACAAAAGACATCCAGCGGCACACATCCGAGTGAGAGAACGACGAGGAGAGCGAACACCAAATGCATTCCACGGCCACAAGTGCAGGGCTGCGGTTTGCGTCCAACATGACGGCTTAGGCTGTGACACAATGTGTTTGCTCTGCAGCCTCTCCACGTTAAAAGGCCCTTACATAATCGCATATACACACAGAAATGCATTTACAGTCCGATTATTGGATTTCACAGATGAGTCCGCAGCCAAACCGCATTTGTCATACTGCCAGATGTATCAAAATAGCCCCGGGGGGAAAGCCGAGCCCAGTTTGAGTCGTGTATTGTGATGTTATGATGGATGAGGGATGAACTTGCAGCTTAAGAGAATTATTTTGGTGAATTGTTTTGTTTACCGACATGAAAGATCGGACTTTTACGACGCTTAATTTAGAGGAAAAGTGCCACGTTTTCTAAAGGCCTCCGACAAGTCTTCTCGCAATACTTCTGCAGACCAGATTTTTGCAACAGAATTAATATTTTTAATTTTTACTGTCTCGCTTAGACAAGACTAAACCCTCTTCTAAGTGAAAATCGAGGTTGGGACGGTGAAGACATTAAACAGAATCACTTTAGCCATCTCACACGGATACGTCTGAGCCGCGCATGCAATGGCCGGAAAAAAACAACTACACTAGGTTTCTAATAGCAGTTTCAAAGGGATATATAAGTTAGGAGGTACGATTGAATCTCCTGTTATTCTCATGAGCTCATGTCTAAACCAACTACGTATTTGCACAGCTGGAGTGACGAAGCGTCGGCGCCATTTCAGTGTAAAACTGGACTGACGGTAAACAAAAGAAAAGCTGCGTTCCACAAATAATTGCCGCTTCAAAACTATGAACAAATTAGATTTCTGCAATTCTGGTGGATATATAACATCTATACACCCTGTTAAACTTTCAGACTTCATATTCAGAAAAAATCTGACCATGACTAAACTCTGGGCCAAATTCAACTGAAAAATTTTGCGGTGTGGGGGGGGGAACAACAATGTGCATTCAGTGTACTTTTCGAGGATGGAAGCGTTATCTTTGTATTATATGATCTGACATTAAGGCTCAGAAGTTTAACCTGTTCCCAAATGCTTTTGAGTGAATTCAATTTTGTGTTTGCAAGATTTGGCCAGGCTTTGCTGTTTTTTGTCAAAATAAAAGGCTTTCATCTCACCGTCATGACTGTTTAGCCCCGACATTTGAAGAATATGTGAAATTGTTGTCATATGTACTGCACTGCAAGGAATTCCAACAGCTCCTTTTAATGTCACTTTTACTGTCTTCCTGACTAGTTCCAGTCTTTTCATCTATATCACAGAGACCTCCAGCTCATGGTAATGCCACTGTTTGCCTGTATTTTCTCCACTTGATGACTAAATTCTTTGGAGTTCCACAGTATATCTAATGTTTTGGAAATACTTCTCCTGACTTGACAACTTTTTGACTATGAGATCTTTCTGTCAGTGACGTCCAATTTGTTTGTCTGGGCTAAAAATCGGAGAGGAGCTTAGATTTTTTTATTTTTTTTTTCCAACCAAATATAAGCTCTAAACAGATGTGCATCTTTTCCTTTGGAGGCTAGAAACATTTGGGGACCATGTGTCTGGACAGAAAGTTGTTCCAATATTGTTTTAAGCAAAAAGCACGTTTCCAGGATGGGACTGTGAAAAACCTCTCAATCAAATAAAAAAATGGCATTAAATCTAATTTACAGTGTGTGCAAAAGTTGAAATTTGATTTTTTATTTATTTTTTTTTATTTTTTTTTGCAGTTTGGTATTTTAATAAAAAAATAACTTTTCCAAATAACTTATTGCAGTATAACTTCTCTATACGTCTAGGGGCGAGGTTTCCTCTGAAGGGTGGAGTGAAGATGGCCTCACTCCACTCTTCATGTTAGCAACAGTAGTTCTATATGTCTATGCATCAGAGGAAGCACCAGAAGTGCTGAGGATGTAATCTGTGAAAAGTGATTTGAACAGGACACAATTTGTAAAACTGAAAAATAAAAATAGAAAAAAATAAAATGTTAAAATTCGAAACGTGTTCTTTGCTTGCAATAATATTGGAACATATTTATTTCCATGCATGTGAAGCAATTTACTCAAATTGGTTGTGCATTTATTCTGACCAAACCCTGATTATTGCATTAATTGAGTTTCTTTTTTTACCAAAAATGGCTCAGTGCATCAAAGCATTTAATTTCCAGAGCTGGTTCCCTCCCAGTCCTTCCACTTAAAGTACATTTAACTCTTATTAATTGCATAAGGCTGACAAACAGCGGTTTTTACTGGCAGATTTTTAATTTTTAATTTTTTGTCAACAGAGCTGGATAATAACATTTTTTAAAAGGAGAAAGAGACTCCTGACCATAGGTAATGTTTGAGTTCTGCTCACCTTTGTCTTTACTCTTTTCTTTGCCCAAGGAGTCCAGCTTCCTTCTTAAAGACTTTTTCCTCTTCTGTCCATCTGTCGCAAGAGGGGGGAAAAAAAATAAAAAGATAAATCATGTGAAACAAATGGTTCCCATATCTGCAGTTTCTTATCTGGCTCTTATGTTTAATAAAATTATGCCAGGAATGCAGACATAAATTAACCACAGGGGAAAACCATTTCAATGAACAGTCAGGTTAGATATAGTAGCGGCCACCGCAAAAACAAAAAAAAAAAAAAATTACTATCAAAACACAATTAGTTAGATTGCTTATACAAACTTCCACTGTGTCTTTATTTAACTTGTTTTGCAATGCCATACATGGTTAGCTTTAAATAACTTGGTTCTGTTAGCCTCTTTTAATCTTCCTCGTTGTCTTTTTAACTCATTAAAAGCCGTAAAAACAAACGAACAGCAACGGCTGCACGGATCGGTGCAAAAAGAGGTAGAAATTCAGCAGCGAGCAGCTCGGTTACTGCTTGCAATCACATGAGGATATTTGTGTTTGGATGGAAGGAAGCCACGCTGTCAGCTCCCAGCATGATAAATGACTCTTGGATCTGCTGATTAACGGTCAGGAAACGAGTCAGGAATCGAGACACACGCATCTTTCGAGTCTTTCAGGACCCGTCTTGGACCATGATGTCATGTTGTGGAAGACTTTCAGCTCGGGTGTTTGTGTTCTCCAAAAACTGACTCCTTAATGTAGGTGAACCCCTTCTTAGAATTTGCATTTTGGGCTTGAAAAACCTCATTTTGAACCCTAAAGCGACACAAACCAGGAGAAACCCTACATGTATTATTTTTTTTATATAAATGAATATCACTAATCATATACACCCCCTTTTAATCTAATATATTTTATTGACATCTGACTGAACTGTAATTTTCAAAGACAACAAACGGGTCGGTGATAAAGTTGGGGAGAAGTTTATGTTCTAAAACTATACTTCAGGCTTTCAACACATCAGAGTATTGTTCAGTCCATCTAAAAATGGAAAAGTTATTGAACAGAATATTTCATAAAAAGTAAAAAAACAAAACTGCTCTTGTTTTTCGTAGTTGAAGACATTTCGCCTCCTCTCTTTTTACTTTTTTTGGAATGACCATGACCTGGTTGACTGAGAATCTTCACCAGCATAGAACAGAATAGCAACAAAAATGGCCGCCATCCCAAACTAACAGTCCAGCCAATGAGATCATTAATTTGATCAGCAGCAGAGGGCCCATGGTCACTCTGGGGGAGCTGCAGAGATTCACCACATCAATGGGAGATGTTTTTTGGCCTATTTAAAGGGAGGTGGCAAGAAAAAAACTAAGAAATTCAGTTTAAGAATAGGGTTGTTGGAACAAAGTGCTCTGGTCAAACGAGAATGTAAAAATGCAATGTGAGGAGGATCACAAAGCCTTCACATAATGCTGAGGGAATGCTTTTTTTATCAGCAGAGTCAGCTAATTTTGTCAGAGGTAATGTGAAGGGGGTAAGGAGCTGAATACTGGGAAACGGCTGCTAAAGACTTGAGTCTTGATAGATTTGCCTTCTAGCAGGACAATGATGCTACACCATACAGGGAGAGCCACTATGAACTGCATCTAAGCATAGTTGTGTGTTTCAATGGCGCGGTTAAAATCCAACTTAGAATCTGTCGCAAGACCCGAAAGATTATGGTTAGATGCTTTAAATCCAGTCCGACTGAGCTTGAACTCTGCTCCAAAGAGGACTGTGATATTAATAGTTTTGAAAGACAATGCGATCTTGCATAAGCAAGGTTAGTGTACCCAACCGTTTCTCACAAATCTAAGTCTTTTGACCGATAGTTCCCCGAAAATGTCCTTTATTTTTTTTATCTTGTGGTCTAAAGTATTGGTTAAGAACCTTCGGGGTGTCTGTGACACGACACCAGCGAGGATGGGGCGCAAACTGTGAGGAGAAACTGAAGCAGATGTTGCGATCGAGGGCGCGGGAGAATGAGAGAAGGGAGAAGCCAAGATAGGAAATGGTTTGGATTTTTGACAAAGCCCTACGGAAATCCCTCAAACCTCCGCGGTCTCCGTTTCTGCTCCAGACCTGTTTGCAACGGTATCTGATGAACCGCCGCTGACTTTCTGTCGCATCGCGTCTTCATCTCGTTCCTTCTTGTCTCTCCTAATTCTGCCTTTCTTTAATCTGCTTTTTTGTCCTTGAAGAAATGCCAGAAATCCGATCCGCTGACGCTTGCCTAAATATCAAGAAAACTAGGGCTGGAAAACAAGCCTTAGCTGAAATCGCCCCTTACAGATGCACACACTTGTCCGTTTGAGATATTTGCCTCGCCTGCACATGGCAGCCGTCAGGAGCGCTGGAATTCATAAGCAACACAGACAAGTATGCATTAAATCATGGTGGGGAGAGGTTTAACCTTCAGCTGGAATGCAGGGCCCTGGATAATCCATTAGCTGCTCTGCACTGCTGCTATGAACTAACCCCAGTGCTATACAGTGTAGTGGAACAATCGCGGCCCTCAATGTGCATGACGTGGACTATTGCGAAAACAAGACGTAATCTTTGAAGGAAAGGAAAAGAAAAATGCTACGCTGAGGAACTCCAGAGATCTGGAAACATGCACAATATCCATTGATAACGATGAGTTTGAGGAGCGTATTGCACTACATGAAACCAAGCCTAGGGCTAAAGAAATAGTTGCAAAGAAGCCAACAGCGAAATCGGTGTATCCAAACCTTTGGGACTGAGAGACTTTTAACCCTTTGAGCAAAAAAAGAACCAAAAAAGAGGACATTGCCTTTTATATACAAACATGAATATGTGTTTGAAAAAATAAAGGTGGGAAGCTGTGCTCATGAAGTTTATTGATGTCAAAACGAGGTTGAAAAGATAAGGCAATCCCTTGGGATTGCCCAGAGTGGTTTCCCTTCAGGACTTGGAGAGCTTGGACGTTCAGCACCGCATTGCTTCAAATCGAGTGGTACAGTTTAGATTTGTTACTTGTTGAGCTCTTGATTCATGGTGGGATAGTTTAGCCCAGTAGAAAACCACAGACTCTGGCTGGTATACTTGTGCGATAGAGTTGTAGTAATTGTTTAATTTTGTTATTTTCCAGACAAACTTGTGGCCTGTAAAAGCAAAACACTGTTGGCACACTGGAAGCGAGAACTCACAAGAAAAAGTACAGCTTTCAGGTTTGACAACAAAAAAGGAAAAGGCACTCCAACTGGAAAAAAGAGTTATGTGTCACTACAAGGATGGTCATAAGATACGATGTCAAACAGGAAGCACTCGATTCCGCTATAAGAAGTGTGGTTTACATCTAAATTTGTCTTTGCGTTGCTTCCTGAAACAGACTATTAACATTTAAAAAAATAAAAATAAAAAATAGCCCATGGAGACGACATGAGTGTTTGCTTTTCTTTGGAGACACTTAAGGGTATCTGGATATGTCTACTCAGTAGGTTCAGTTTCAATCTTTCGATGCAACAGTTACCAGTCATATGAATATCGGTTTTGATAAGCTGATGTTATCTGGATTGGTATGATGCAAGGTTAAAATTTTATGTACCACTATTATAACTCATGGTTATATTAAGGGGAGAAAGAAGTCAATACATTACCCTTACCCTTTGGGATGGTTATCTGACACCCCAGATCATAGTCCTGGAGCAAGCGGGTGTAGGCTACTTCCTGAAGCCTGGCTCTTTCCAGCTCTGAAAGGCTCTGGATGGCGACTGGAGTCAGGCGTACACTCCGCCCTGACAGGCTGCTCCAAGTGAAATCTCCCTGAGATGGAAAAAAAACAAGAAAAAAAAAACAAGCAGGACTTAGAACCAAATGGACAAAAGATTGTGGCATCAAAGAATGGACTAATGTACCTGCTGACTAAGAAGGGCTTAAAGACCCACACTATGCTGCCAATGTCAATTTACTCACTAACTAAAGAGTCAAGCACACAAGAGTACCGAGTTGTAAATTCTTTGGTATAATTTCCTCCTTGTAACATGATTGTTTCAACACATATGTTAACTTTAGATGCGTGATCCTTTTGTTGCCGTTGTTTTTCATATTGTCACAATTTTATGGCCTTTTGGTAAAGAGGGGGAAAAGAGGAGAATGAAGAGACAAACTGATTTAAAAATTTTACAAACAAATCCCTTCTAAGCATTTGTTTTAAAAACCACTAATGCTATATAGTTTGTCCTTTTTGGATCTTAGACAAGCAGTTGCCGTGTCTGGTCATAAAATGCAATGGGAGCAGTGGACAAATGTCGAGATTGCGTCTAGCCATTAACTCAGCAGCAATTCCCTGTATTTATGGAAAGAAGTGATTCATCAAAACAAAAACATCTAACTGATTCATGATTTCTCTCATTTCATGAACCTCAGCCATGGCAACCTAAATCTTATAAAACCAAAGTTTTTTTGTTGTTGTTTAGTTTCAAACAAGCAATAGTAATTCAGACAACCTGAACATGTCCGAAGCTGCTCCAGTGAGTTATTCCCCCGAAATTATTGAAACCTGTTTGTTCTTCAGTAATTTCAGGTTAACAGTTATTCAGAAACAAAAGTGAGTGGGGGAAAAAGCACAAATATCAACGCTACTGTTGGGGCCGCTTGTAGTAAAAAGAGCGCTAGCAGGCATGCACAAAGCATTTGTCAATGCTTTTGATTTTAAAACATATTTTCTACAGATGAACCGCAACCTTAATTTGGACACACGATGGTATGAGAGCAAACTCGTAGGAATATCCAGAATGAGAGGGGCCTGAGGGTGAGATTGAATCTAAGTTAGTAGTAATGAGTTGCTGGAAGCCTAAAAACAGAGCTGGCTGAGATGAACCGTTGAGTCATCTCGGTCTCCACTCATGCATATTTGCGTCTAAGAAAAAGGAAGAGAATACTTTACAAAAGTCTATTTAATACCCTTTTCAGACAGATGGCTTACCCAGTGTCCTCTAAAATGTGTCTGTGTTTACGCAGTTTATTAATTTTGCAAGCAGACGGCAAACATTTTCACGCAGATGATATCTCGGTTTCTTCTCTCTGTTGGGCATCGATCGTACTGCGGATCTACAAACGACCCCGGAAAAAAAATCTGCCTGCAAATGAGAGAACGGTCACGAGCCGGCAAAGCATGTTCCTGCCTTCCCATGAAGCATTTCATCCAGCACAGCTGTTCTGTGTTGTTGTGAGCGCATGCCTCTGTGGGCCATTCCTTATCGCTGACTGAGGAAAGCCTTTTGCCTCCTGTGTGACCTCACTCGCAGCTCAACGGTGCACACAGATGCACAAGCCTTTGCACGACCACGAGTCCGCAACGAAAGGAAAGACAAGAGGTCGGGGAGAGGGGGGAAAAAAAAAAGTTTGATAAGAAGGCTGCCGACGGTCGGCTCGGTTCTGCCCAGCAGGATGTTTGACGGGGATGGATGAGCTTGAGTGAAACCCCGGGAATGCTGGCGGTGAGTGATGGGGGGGGGAGATTAAATGCAAGCATGACTGCTGGGCCCTGGTAACAATAAACTGGGAGTCTACTTGACCTTCTAGGGGGCGTCCAAACCAAGATGACTGCAAATTGACCAACAAATATTTTAATTTAATTTTTATCAACAATTCATGATACAAAGCTGATGCACAATGGCGCATCGCTTGTGCTCTGTGTGTTTAGACTGATGCTCATATGACTTTTTGAAAAGAGCTACAGATTGCCTGATTGATCAGGACTTCCTCTGCAGCAGCAAGGGCATTTATCAAGTCTGTGATCAAAAATAAATTGTGGAGTTGAAGATCTTGTCGGGTGCTATCCCACGGTCATGAGATTCGGATTGTGAGTGGGATCTGCCTTAAAAAATTGGGAGAATTTGAATACCTGGAATCTAGTTCAGAACTGACAAGATCAAGATGAGATCTTACAATAGATTGGGATTTCCTCATAGGTAAAAAGGTCAGTGACTCTGTCCATTGCAGCAAAGGAATGAAGTTGGTCTGCTTATCTTCTGACGCCTACCTAATAGTTATCAAATGCCTATTTGTCTAAAAAAAAAGCAGCAAACAGGACAGAAGCGGCTACAGTTTCCTGTAGTTTTGGAAACTCCCTGGAAAATCTGTATAGCTCTTCGGGGGTCACTGAGAAAAAGCATTTGAAGGTTTCCCTTCTAAACCTGGCACATCCGCAATTTGCCACCTGATTTTGAATAATTAAGAGAATGGGTGAAATGGGATGTTGGCAGTATCATGGTCTGGGCCTTTTGTAAATAATTTCAAGGCCTTGAGTGGCTCACCATCACTGATGGAATCATTATTTAAAAAAATGCACTTAATAGTTAGGAACGGTGAATTTTGACTTGTATTTAAGAGAAGGGTTGGTTAAGGACCATAAAGGAAACTCCAGGTACCAAGAATAATTTTAGTATTTCCTCATACCAAGACTGTTTGTATGTGAAATGACCGCTCAAAGTTTTGAAATATCCTTTGTTTCATTCAACTCAATCCTGAAACAAAGAAAATCTAAAGGAATATTTCTGGCTTTCTACATCAGAATTGGTATTTTACTATTGAAGTAAAAAGTCAAACATGCAAAATAAAAAATATATATATAACCTAGTGTCTTTTGCAGGGGTGCTTCTTATTGTAAGGACATGATAAAAAAGATGAATGTTTTCCAACTACCTTCTCCACATCTGTTAGATCAAGCTCAAAAATCAACAAATGGATCCAATGTTGACTTTCTGCTGGAAACCAATGGCAATGTTGAGGCTTCAAGATGGTTCTTTAATGGCGGATACAAATGCGACTCCACATGTAGCGAGGCATATAGTCCACATGGTCACGCAACAGACAAAAAATAAATCCCACTAAGCAGATGAGCTCATTTGCTTTACCCTGGTTACAATGACAGCCAGCTACTATTATGTACATACTAAACAGAGTACATGGTAATTAGTTTCTGGCTGTATCAATAGAACTAATGAGCAGTACAAAACGCACGCATGAAAACATCATAGCCAATTTCCTAATAATATACCGAGACTCATTAAGGTTAATGAGATCATATATTACTGGGCCACAAATTCCATTTAAAGACGGTGCGTTCATTTATTCAAAGACTGCGTATCAGACAAATGGCAGACCACAGTGCAATAATAGCTCTGAAGGCATCCATTATGTCAGATCTTAGTAAGATATGAAAAACAAACAGTTTGGATAGTTTGCGTGAGGATAAATCTGACGAGAGGCTAATATTGCGAGCTTGTGATTGTAGTGTTTGACAGGCATAGGCGTGTTTGTGATATCCAACGTATTAAAACACCTTTTATGAGAAATGATTCAGAGTTTTCTACAGTTTTATGTACCATGGAGTAGCTATAACTCATTTGCTGTTGTGAGCCATTCCTCACCCCTTTTGTACCTACACATGGCAATTTCTCCATCCTACTTTCATTTTGATAAACAGCCGGTTTCGTACCCCTCCAATTGAACCCGCCTGTATCAGTCTATTTTTGTTAGAATTAAAAATCTTCATGCATACACATAAAGTGTCATAAAAAATTAAAAATCACAACTGAACTCAATTGTATCCATTTCATAAATAACTGTATTACACTCAGCCATCATTTATCTTGGTTCCCTCTTTTAAAGGTACATAGTGCAAGTTTGGTCGAATACAAACCCGATCTATGGGGTTACGCTTTCTCAACCTCGTGTCTTTTCGCACCTCGGCTGGCCGTTGCTGACTCGCTCAGCTTCATTGCTTCTCCTTTTTTAATCATTGTGCGCTTTATGGGGCAATATCGTAGTTCCAGTCACGTGGTCTTATGTTAAATATGCACAAACGTTATTTATTTACTAACAAATGGAGCCAAAAAGAGTCAAACGCACAAATAAAATAGAATTAGCCCACAGGGTGCGATGATTTAATAAGAGAACGTTTGTATGCAACCAGGATGAGCTACTGGCGTAGAAATTTGTAAAGTCATAACATGTGACACGGCCGCTTTAAAACAAAAATAACGGAGCCACTTCCTGCTGGTGGATATTATGTACTAAAATGACATAGTTGCATTAAGTAGAATGAGTGGAATATTGAAAATGACTATAAATGGTTGGCCATCAATGTGGGTATACTTTTACATAATTAAGCTTGAATTTGGACTTCAACCTTGATATTTATTATAAGAATGTGATGAAGCTGTGGCATTAATGTTCAATGTTATTATTCAGTCAGAATCTCATCAAAATACATTGCTGAGTTTTTCCTTCCTTTAAACACACCGGGTGGCTGTCTTGACTTCCATCTACGACGACGTCCATAGAGTTGATCTCTATCAGTTGATTTCATGACAAAAAATAAATCTTCACCCAGAATCTTGTATTAAAGGCTGAAAATATTAGGCCGTTATTGCTGCTGCTATTTTGTGCTCACATGTGACAAACGCTTCACCGGACCAATTGACTCTAACTGCACGCGCACCATGCAGTTAGATGACTAATGCCATCTGGAGATTCAGTACAGTGCTGCGCCGCATGTGGGTTTTTTTTTGTTCTATTTTAGATAAAGGGGACAAATGGCGCAAATGAATATGTCAGTTTCCATAGCAACGTATACATACAGAAACCCAAAGGGCAGGAAGTGAAAGAAGTATTACCATGGTGACCCACTTGGAGGTCACGCTAAGGCAGTCGGACACATGTTGCTATGACGCACCGCTGGAAATATTGAACAACGCGGCAGAGATTGGAAAGGTTACCTGCAGAGTTGTAAATGTGCGTTTTAAGTATGACGTGAATCATGTTTGGCATGAAAAGCGAGCCGTTGCATTATGTTTAAAACGTCACAAATCGATAAGCATGGCACTTAAAAAATATTTCAATGGGAGTAATTAAGTAAGAGCGCTTGCCCTGTTTTTTGTTTTGATAATTTTGATCTGATCTTGAGATAAAGGGGGAAGAAATAAATACTCGAGAAAGACGTTGAAGTCAACCTCACATAGCATATATTAGAAGTTAAGGTTATTAAGCTTTCTCTTGAGTTTTTGTTTTTTGGACACATCTCATGGGATGGCTAAAATGCTGCATTCCAGTTCAAGAACTTCGTCCCATCTTTGAAACGTTGGTGGCAGCAGAAAGTTTGAACAAAACCAAATGTCCACAAAGCTAAAGAAATAAATCTACATGTTTGCTGTGGCCAAGATACTTGATGAATGACCAAATGTGTAACCCATCAATATTTTAGATGAGGCTATTCCATGTTGGCTACCATTATGTTTTGCTTTGTCTTCCAAGTGCCCCTTTAATTTTATCTGCTAATTAAATTCAGAATTTTTTTGTTTATTCTCTAAAAGTTAGTTTCCTTTTTTTCTGAAATAACTTTGCATATAAGGAAAGTTTTCATAGTTTTTTTTTTTTTGTGTGTGTGTTAATATCCAGGTACGTTGGCAGATGATGCTAACTACCACAGCCACACTTTTGTATCTCAATCTTTCAAACCATGCACAACAAAACAAAAAAAAACAAAAAAATGTCTTTGTTTAAACCTTCAGCAGTAAATGTGTTTAGTGTCCAGGAAGACTCCTGAGAAGGTTCCTATTGGTGGACACAAAGGGAGCTTTCCAAAATTTCATATTGTACTTGTGGTTTTTATTTTTTTATTTTTTTCCCCCTTATGTTTTGCAGCTGGTTTTAAGTGACCCTTGAGCAGATGCACAACATAGGAATGTCCAAGTACGTTCCGACACTGCTTCTTATTTCTTTCTTTTCTGTATTGTTTGTGTTTTTACAAGTTGGCTTCACACATGCATGAGTAACTCAATGATACTTTACTGACCTGGAACCTCCCCAGCATTCACATCTGCTTGGAATTACTGACAAGCCTGCCCTGCCAGCTCGTGATGATAGTGTGTGTGTCCATGTTTGTACACTTATCTGTCCCAGATTCAAGATTAGTGTTTTTTTTTCACCTGTTTTTAAACAGCTGAAGGAAAAACAACCACACATTTTTCTTAATGCAGATGTTGTTGTTTTTTCCCCAAGAATGTAAGCTTATTTAACTCCATTATAAGGGCTCACACTGAAACTTTAATTGACAGAAACAGTCAAATGAGGTTAAATATGAGTTATCATGGCTTACATCTCATAGAATAGTTTGTGTAAACTCAGTTATTACAAAACCATGTTTTATATTAACCCTAAGGATTTGATGTGACCAGAATGAATGTATGTGAAAGTCCAGTGGACTTCAGAACCCAAATTAATTAATTCAATGTGTGACTAAAGATCTAAAGAGACAGTTTCATTGTTCTTTAGAGACAAACAGGAACTGATTATTTAAGAATAGAACTCTAAATCTTTATTCTTTGTGAAAATCTAAGTTTTTTTTTTTTTTTTTGGCATTAGGTCCACATCAGATTTTGAGTTTTTCTGAGAAAACTTTCAATATCTTATTATTATTTTTATTATTACTAGTATTATTATTATTATTATAGCCCAGACTGAACTTTACACTGATTTTATGTTTTATGAGCTAAAGCTTTTCTGTCAGTGAAAATAATAGGAAGTCTTAAGTCTTGGCACTGATTAAGAGCCAAGTTACTTAAAAACGGAAGATGTTTCAGTGGATAAAGCATAACTAATTTCCCTATGGAAAAGATTTATCAATGTTTGAGCGTTGTAATAGAATGCACCTCCATAATAACATAACTTTAAACTATTTCTCTTCAATTTGCTGTACATGATTCTCCTCAAGAACTCTCACTATTACAACGAACGTAACACTGTTATATACATTTTGCTTTAAGTTTTTTTTTTTTTTCTTTCAAATGAAATCAACAACACCAACCTTTTCCTCCATATATTTTGACAATGTTACTCTTCCTATAATTCAGAAATTTTTTTGCACATGATGCGCTTTGTTCAATGGAATTTACAACATCTTGAGTTTAAGATCAGATAATTGCCTTAAAAACATACATGGTGACCTCAAATGTCAGCGTTAATGGTTATTCAACAGACCCAGCAACCACCTTTTTTTATGTGATTCACTTTAAATTTCTTCTGGATGACACAGGCCAAGGCATTAGTGTACATTTACCCGATTTCGACACGAGCCGTGAAGCTCTTTAAACGAAAGTATCAACTTTCACAGCACACTGTTGTTAGAGCTCCCTTTGCATTTAATGAGTCCTTGCTTGGCTTGGTGACAAGAATGAGCAACTTGGGAGTGTGTGCTCCAAATAACCCCCCCCCCATCACCACCCGAGTCACTGGCAAAAACATCTAAAGCCCCTGGCAGACTTCAAACATGTCTTCAGACAGAATAATGCGAAGGCCCTGCAGCAATAATGAGGGCCGACCTTAAAGAATTAAGGCCTTGCATAATTGTTACATAAGCAGCAGAATCAAAGGAAATAGGGGAATCAAGGCCGTGGCAGAAAGTAGAGGTTGAGGAAGTGCGTGGGGTTTGTGTGTTTGTCTGCGGTTGTCTGCGGTTGTTGGTATCTGCGGTTGTTGGTATCTGTGCATGACGGAGCAACCACTGATGGCACACAACAAAATTAATGTTCCTTCAATCAGCTATCATAGGCAGATTGGTTAGTGTTAAACATAAACACTGAACCCCGTTTTGGGACACAGACCTCTCTCATTCATGGGGTAAAAACAGTAAAAAGGTTGCTTTATACTGTGTTTTGTTTCTGATGGACTCTGGACATATCCTAAACAAGGATCTGTCAGGTAAATCCAGATAATACTTTATAACTTTACTCTAGGCCTGTAAAATATAAGTAAATATAATACAATTTTATTAACAATATAATAATTACAATTACCATTAATTAACATTTACCTCACACTTTTTTTCTCACACTGTTCCCACCATTCTTCTTGACTTTAAGCATCTTTTTCACTTAAGATCTAGATGAGGTGAAGGCATAAAAGGCAGTGAAGGGTCATCAATCTGGCCAAATATTCTATCTGCCAGAAGTATTGAGACTGCAAAACACTGATTTATATAAAAAAAAAAATGTATCCAACCCTGACTTTGAACTTTCATCTATGAATGTGGGTTACTTTTGCTTTTCCTTATTCGTTAGTTCCCATCAAATTGAATTAAAGTAATCTTACCGACTTTGAAGGACATGAACAGATAAAAAAGTTGGCCCTGCTCTTTTTTATCCTGAACAACTTGAACAACTTAAGATGGTCTTTATAGAGCTTATCCAGCTGTGTCAAATAGTATGTATCAAGGGCTCTTTATGCCACATTTAGACCTCCCCACAGTCTCCCCAAGATGTACAAGACTAGTCCCATGTTGTTGGATTATGCTAAATTTAAAACGTCTAATTTCATCTGAATTCTAATTTAAGGTTGCTACTGATGTATTGCTACTTGCCAAAAAACGTTTTTCCCTGCTGTTTTTTTTTCCAGCCGTCCTGCCCCAGTGACTAATACGTTTTGCAAAAGGTCCCAGTAAGTGCTTCTCCCAGCCAGGAGTCCAGTGAAACATTTTTTTATCCACTTTAGGCCAAACATTTAAAACGTATTTAAGCGGGGTTTTGTTTGCGTGTTTTTGTGAAAAGACTGAGATGGCCTAAGAGGGGTTAAAGTCACCTCTCCACTTTTGCATCCCCTAAGGTGATCCTTTTTGCTTGCAGCCAGAGCAGTGGTAGAATGTGATGTTGATGCATCTGCACAGGCTGCAACTCATGGACCTCATGGACCACCAACACTCATGGAGTTTTGTGCATGCTCAAAACACATTGGGAATCTCTTAGATCATTCATAGTGTACCAACTTCATTCTTGGTGCACCCTAGAAAACCTCTTCTGCAAAGGCCATCCCTGATTCTAAATGTCCTGCTGTAGTTTAAGTCTGTGTGCTATGAAAATTTTTTTTTAAAAAAATATATATATATAGCACATCACTGGGTGCTGTATTCATCTATAAGAAAAAGACTAAAAGAATTAAATTAGGCAGATAAACCAAACATTACACACAGAACCAGCCGTGACTGTTTTCAATTAGTTCAAACTTGCATGCTGCAGCTATTTTTGCTCGAAGCATGTCTGTTTTCAATATGACGTATCTCACCAAAGTGAGTACACCCCCTCACATTTTAATAGACATTTTGTTTCTTTTCACGGCACAACACTAAAGACGTGACGCTTGGACACAATGTAAAGTAGACTGTGTTCAGCTTCTACAACAGCGTGGATTTCCTTTCCCTTAAAATAACTCAACACTTTGGACATCAATGTCTAAACCGCTGGTAACAAATTCCCTAAGTAAAAATTTCCAAAGTGGGCCCAGTGTGTCAATCTTATTTTCCAGCACTGCCTTAACTATCTTGGGCTTTGAGTTCACTAGTTCCACTGCTTGCCACTGGAATCTCTTCCATTCTTCCATTACTGTGGTGGATGCTGGGGACCTCGCGCTCTTTCATCTTCCATTTGAGGATGCTCCCCACAGTCAACGGGGTTTAAGACTGGATTACATGCTCGACCAGTCCAGCACCTTTACTCTAATGCCCCGTTTACAATACCACTTTTTAACCGTGCCGAGACCAGTCCGAACTCGGTAACTGAGATAACTATCGAGTGTAAATGGAACGCAAACTGAACTGAACCGAGCCAGACACAACCGGACCGCGCTAAATGCAGACCAGTTCCATGTGTGAGCTCGGCACGGTTTTTCAGTGGCCCGGTTCTCTGATAACAAAGAGCGCATGAGCAGACCGCGTCATCTCCGTACAGTCAGCTGACATTTCAGACTTTCATAAAAATACTAGCTTCCTTACCGTGCCACACGGTTTCCAGTGATGATATTGCTTAGCAGTGTGATGAACCTCATCGTCTGTCTTTGTTTCCTGCGTCTGTAAGCCCTGATTAGACGTTCGTTTGTCTTATCCACTTCCCAAAAGCCGACTCTGTCAAGTAAATTGACCAAAAGTTGCCTTCTTCGCCTGACAACGAAATATATCCAAGCATAACTTCCTGAATGTTACGGGCGCCGGCATTTTTATTTGCTTGATTTCCTCCTTCAATCTCAGAGATTCAGATCGTCACTAGGAGGCGAGGAAACCAAGGAACCGAGATAGCGTTGTGTGTAAACGGTCGTCAGAACCAAGCTCGGCTTGGTTAACTGATCCAAGCTCAAACCGAGCTCGGCATGGATCGGTTTAACAAGGGTAGTGGAAATGGGACTTTAGTTTATCTAGTAAGGCAGTGGCTGTCGTGGAGGTGCGTTTCCACAAGGAAAGGGATCTTATTCTGCTTCAGTATGTCACCGTACATGTTGGCATTCATGGTTCCCTCAATGAACTGTAGCTTCCCCCCTCAGCTGGCAGCACTCATGCAACCCCAAATCATAGGGAAACTCCTACCACCATGTTTGACTGTGGGCAAGACACACTTGTCTTTGCAGCCTACTCCTCATGTGGTTTCCGCCCCACACGCTTGACGCCATCTGAACCAAACAAGCTTATCTTCATCTCATCAGACCACAGGACATGGTTCAAGTAATTCATTGCCTTAGTCGGCTTGTTTTCAGCATACTGTTCGAGGGCTTCCTTGTGCACCATCTTTAAAAGAGGCTCTTTCTGGGATGACAGCCGTGCAGGCTAATTTGATGCTCTCATACATGTCTACTTTCAAATGACAACCACTGACACTGACGCTGAGCATATGCACTGCTGTGGTCAACCATGGCGAGGCCTATTCTGAGTGGAGCCTGTCCTGCTAAACTGCTGTAAAGTCTCGGCCACCATGCTGCAGCCCCGTTTCAGGGCGTCTGTAATCTTCCTATAGCCAAGGCCATCAGAGAGTTCTTTGCCATGAGGTGCCAGGAGGTTGAACTTCCAGTCACCAGTATGGGATAGTGAGAGAGCAATGGCACTGACTTCAATACACCTACTCCCCATTCACACCTGACACCTTATAACAGTAACAAGTCACATAAAAATTACTAACTGGTCAAAATTAGGTCATTTTTTAGGGCTAGTTTATACATTAATGGGGAAAGTGTATATATATATATATATATATATATATATATATATATATATATATACACACAAATAAATAAGCTGTATGCTGAATGCTTTACATGGTACAAAAGCGTCATATCTTCACAGATGTCCAATCAAGACACTATAAAGCAAAAACGTGAGAGGTGTCTCACTTGTGCGAGATACTGTCTTATATCTGGAGCAATCAGTGACTTGTCGTTGACCTGCATGAGTATGTTTGAGGGTGCTTGGGATCCCAATGTGTGCTCTGGGAAAAATGAAATTAAGGTCAAAACTCTGTGGTAACCTCACCACTGCCAGCCACTTCAGAACCAATTACCAGCGCTGGCTTAACCAACACACGCCATCGGTGGGCATCTACAACAGGAAAAACGGGGTGATAATAATCGCAGCTTTTTTCTTTTAGCATGTTGAAATCATGTTTGCACAGATTGTTTCCTTTATACTTTTCACACAAGCATTGAACATGCAGGCCGTACTGCAATGTTATCATGGGGAAACGTTAAATCAAAAGAATGAACACCAGTCCTGTGAGTTTAAAGCAGTTTGTGTTCCCCAGAGAGGAAAGAAAAAGTCTAACTATCTTCCAATTGTCCCTCCTTTGACAAAAAAAAAAAATCCAATGCAACCCAAATAAAGAGCCTGTCTCAAAATTTGAGTAGAATTAATCTGTCAATCAGTCAAAATAGTTGTGTAAGTAGACCCATGGGTATAAGGTTCCCATCAACTTTTTTTTTTCAGCAAGTGTTCTGCCATGCTAGCACCGTGAGAACGGGATCTCCCGCATACACAGATTTATATGCCCGGACAGAACGGGGAGCGCTCCCAACAGAGTAGTATCACCCATAACTTCTGGAATGTTTTAGAAAATTTGTTTCAGTGATTAGCTCTGGTATTGTCACCCACGGGGCTGTAATGTGTCAGATCTCGGGTGACAGACTGGAATCTCAATCATCTGATCTTATCTATTGCTTGACTTGACTGTGAATGGAAATATCCTGTAAACTGAAATACTTTTTCAGCTCCAGTCACGGTTCCACGGGTTTCATCATCAGTGCTCAGCAATGTAAACACCTTCAAGCTTTTGACATTCAGCTGTCGGCGTATTTGTGTCACGCCTAAAGAATGTGCATGGGCATAATTCGCTGAATGATTACATGCCATCCAGAGTGGCGGCAACAGAAAGTCTGGGGACAACACACCCCGGTGTTGTGTTTTCCAGCTGCCTCAGGGCCTGCCCTAAAGCAAAGAACAAACTGTTCAAACAATTTGTAGAAATTGGCTTCTATTCTTAAGCTGGAAGTTGACATCAATCTGTCATCTCTTTGCAACAGGTTGCCATCTTCTAAACCCCGACTTGTGCCAGGATCCTGTCACTTCGCGACAAACGTGAGTGCACACAGCCTGGATGTAGGCGTTCTAGCCAGCGATTACTCAACATTCTTCAACCGGTAGGATCGAGTGTTATTTCTTGAGGAAGTGGGGGGCTACAACTGTCATTCACCACAAGGCTAAGATCTCTCTGAACTGCTTTCAAACCAAAAAACTTTTACTCTGTAAATGTGGCAAACTGAGCCGTATGAGCTCATCCTTTCAGCAGCTGCGTTAAAACTTCCACTTCCACATAGCGGGAATGCATTCACGCGGGTGTTGTTAGTTTTTCATGGAAATAAGATTATGTGTTGATCCGATTAGGGAATTATTTATTTTTCGCACCACTGGCAAGAACAGAAGCTTAAAAAGTTGCAATACATTTTTTTGGGGGTTGTTTTGCTCTGTCTTTTTTTCACCATATCTCTTTAATGCAATGGGATTAAAACGAAGACTCCCTAAGACTCAGGAATTCACTCAGGAAGTACAGCTCCCTGCACAATTATTGAGTCCCTTTTCAGAAATGCGTACAAAACATTCCAGTGCATAATCTGGTTTTCGGGTTAGGGTTAAGTTTTTAGATATTCTTACGTCACTTATCTCACCACCAATGATGGCGGCACAGATAAATCGGCTTGTGGTGCAGTCCTGTCTGTTAAAGTTCAAGTTGTTTAAAACCTTTTCCTTATGTGCTCAGGGGCAGTTCTTGCATAAATGGAGCATAGGTTCAGACCCTCCTTCTAATTGAGTGTCTGCTCTATCGTATTCATTAAGATGCACGAAATGAGCTGTTTAAAAAAGCACCAGCCTCGTTTCAGTTCAGGAAGTTTTAGCCGAGTGTAACTTCCTGAAGACCCACACCACACCCGATACGGCCCAACGGAGCTTTGTTCTCTCTACACAGTAGCTGTGACTGTGCATGTGTTTATATGCATACGGGTCGGCGCACGTGTAAAACAGGTCACCGTCGGGTCAGCTGGTCTATTATTGATTTCCTGACGGAAAGGGAATGAACACAGGTCTTCACTGTTGCTGTTCTTTGTAACACAACCAGATAAACTTCAACTTATCAGAACGTGTGTGTCCATCAGTGAAGAAAACTATGAAGTGTTAATGATGTCTAATATAAAACTCTTAAAGAGGGGGCTAATAAGTGCTAATGGGGTATTTAATAAACATAGTAGACTACTTATTACCTTCCCACAGGCAGTGCTTCGAACCTCCTGCTCTTTTTCAATGTACTGGTTTTCACAAGCTTGGTTTAGAGTTGATGTGATTAATGCTTTTAGTTGGAAAGCCAGACCAACATGGTATCTACAGAATTTCTCAGACTCCCTTGAATGCTTTGTTGATCACATCTCTTCCACCTGCTCCATGTAAGTGGTAGTAGGTGTTGATGGATGACTGTTGACCTCTTAAAGGGATCAATTAATGTTTTAGTTTTTGCACAGTTCAATTGTAGAATCTCTGCTATATTAATAGTTTTGGTTAATACTCTGGTACATTTCCAGTAATATTTTTTTCTATTCCAGCAATTTACTACTTAAACTCATACAACTTGTGCATTTCCAATATTTTAAAAAAATACTGGTTTTAAAATAGCAAGTCATGTATACATAACATTGTTGTTTCCTTGCACATCAGGTTACTTCAACTTTAGATCTAAGATGCTTAAATTAATCAAAAAAGATAGACTAATCTGGAAAAAAGCTAAAGTTAAAAAAATACCTTCAGAAAGCCAAGGGAACATGATAGAATGACAGTATGGAGTATAATGAAGTCCATCTTCCTGTTCTCTGATTTCTGCTGTTCTATGAAATTGATAGTCTCCATATTTGAAAATAACAGAATTGAAGATCGGTCGGTGTACCCAAATCACAAAGTAATATTTCATATGAAAAAAGTTAAGGTATTCTGCACAACTAATGGAGACAAAAATATTATTCACCCTCCATTTAGATTTGCACACACCCCATCCAGTACCGTCAATTATATTAAAAAAAAACACTTGTTTCTTTGGATCACTAGATTTTTTTTAAATCAGATTCTTCATATTCTCCCAGTGAGAAAAGATGGAGGAAATATCCTACGAGTAGCCTGGGTGTATTAAGAGTGGTAATCTGGTTGGTAAACAGTCACCGTGCCACGGTGAAACGAGGTCGGGAGTTTGAACGTGGATTGCCACAACAGTGTTGTTGATCCTCTCATTCCGCCGCCTACCTTGAGTGAAGCTTATCCAGCCCTAGGAAACGACGGTGAAATCCAGGTCCACATCATGCATGTGCACCGTATTCCTACTGCTCTAAATACCCGTGTGATTCTTGACCCAAATATCTGTGTTATTCTTGGCCTCATCTGCATGGCTCTCTGTCTGGATACTTCCCTTAAGCGAAGGTCTCTGACATGTCACCCGGCTGGAAATTTGACTTCCAACTTCCTGTTTGTCAGCGCATCTGATCGATGCTATCTGGCCAGCAGACTCCGGTATGTCTTAAGATTTCGTTATCTCGACAACGCTGATGTTTTAATTGCGCTTTAGGGGGAGTTTCATCGACATGAAAACCATAATCTCAGATAACCATTGACAGGCCTTAATCTCTATTATTTTCATATAACAAAGTTGACTTGTATGCTTTACCTTGAGGCTACCTGTCCAAATTAATAAGTAACATTGTACTAAACTATCTTTAAGTCTGTGCTTTTGAGAGATATCGTGTATTAGACCGCTTTGTGCATTGCAACAACTTAGTGGTAGTGTTATTGTTAAACTCAAACTGTTTAATGGCTGTTTAAACATAAAAAACACTGTCTGGAATCTACTGGTGCCTTTTTCCACTTTAAAGATCTTTATAAAAGCAGTATAGTGCTAAATGACTGAAGGCCAGTATTAGCCATAATACTACCAAAGCTGTTGGACATATAATTTTAAAGAATACACAAAGAATCTGTCAATTCAATCCTTTGCAATGTTACATTCTTGACAAAAGACCGTGTTTTATTTTCTTGCACAAAAAGCACTGAAAACTTATAAAAAGAGTTACTGTCATGTAAATGTATGGCTGTTCAGCGTAAGTCTAGGGAGTCTAGTAAGTCTAACGTAATGATTGAAATGTTGCATTTGATTATTCTTGTTTCTAAAACATGTAAAGGGGGAGTTGGTGACAATAGGAATGAAAAAGTCCCCTTTATCTAGACTGCTTGGCTAAATCAGTCCACTGAGAAGCTCCGATGAAGTTTTCCAAGAGAATAACACATCTGCTTCGTTCAAGTAAAAACAATCAGAGACTCTGTTTGTCAAACGCTCTCTGACCTCCGGAGAGACACTGAAGCAGCACCAGATGACTCGATGCTTGATGTAGTGATTCCTCGGAGACCCCTCTGCCTGACCTTTATGGCTTGTTGACTTTTTTCCAGAGAGGAAATTTTTTACCCAGTTGAGCGTGAAAGTTTATTTTGTGAGAAGCAGGACCCCTTCTCGCCTGTTGTTTTGCAATTCAAACGGGGGACATAACTGCATTCTGATCAGATTTTAACAGCTATTGCCATTTGGCATGGCTGCATCGGGCGGGTATGTCATGTATGGAGCAACAGCTGTCTTGAGGCATTTCCACATGGGACAGGACAATCTGTTCTCATTATTTGGCACCCAAGCGTGCTTTAGCACTCATAAACCCAAAAATAATCAACTATCTCGACTTCAGGTTGTTACACAATTTTTTGCAACAATGACAGATCATTTAAAACAAGTTTGCAAGAGCCTTTTGATTTAAGAGGTTGCAGATAAAATGTCACCTTGCTCAAACAGCTTCTGCACAAACAGCCGCTAAAAGGACTCCACCCTGCTCAACCAATCCTCTCACCTTTTTTGAGAAAGAAAAGAAAACACCTTCGGGTTAAACTAATGACGAAAGCATGGCGGGAGTGGCGGGTATAAATCATACTCCTGGGAGCGCATATTTTTGCTCCGGTTAGGAGACAGACCCCTGCTGCTGGAAGCACATTTGCATCTGCACACGCTGGATCCAGCCCCGGCACAACTCTCTCTCCCCGCTGCTCCGCTTTCTCCCCCTCCTCAGCCTCTCGGTCCGTCTCCATAAAAAGACAAGTCCCGAGGAGGGGCGTACTTCTCCCGCGCTGTTGATAATAAAACAAGTGCCTTTAGCCTGACACGGTGAAACCGCGAGGGAAGGACGGCGTTGTCCCGACAGGCCAAAAGTGACAGCAGCGGAATGCGCAGAGTCGTATTCATTTCAAGCCCTGCGACCGCGCCGCTCCGCTGTACGATATCTGCGACCAAATCCTGTTAAATTCCAGATAAGTGAATATCCGCAATGAGGGGGAAAGTATTTTCCCTCTTTTTGTAACACTTTAATTACATTAGATCACTAAACGAAATGTAATATCAGAAAAGATAACCAGAGTAAATGCGGAAACTTTCTGAAAATAGGGTTGTTTTTTTTAAGTTGCCTAGCCATCTGTGTTGGTTCACTTTTACTGTCCACTCCAAGCCCTTATTAAGATTAAAAACAAAATTAAGCAGAACATGTCTGGCAATATGAAGTAGGCTAAAAGATCTCCAAAACCTAAAAATCATTTCCAGATTTACAGAAGAACAGACGAGAAATGGTTACTAACATCTATCAGTCTGTGGAGGTAAACAATGCCATGTCTAAGGTTTTCGGACTCCTGCAAACCACTGTGAGAGCCACAGAAACGGAGAAACTGTGGAACAATGGGGAACCTTCCCAGGAGTGGCTCCACTTCCTAAAACTGCTCCCGAGAGAGCATCACTGACTCATCCACGAGGTCACGAAAGAACCCAGAACAACATCTAAAGCACCGCTAGCCTCCCTTTTTAGTTATGTTCAGAGTTCATTAGTCAACAATGTGAAAGATGGCATCTATGGGAAAGTTTAAAATCCAAAACCACTGCCAAACAAAGAAGAACACAAAGGTCCGTCTCACATTTGCCAAAACCCGCGGCGGCAGTAGATTGATGATTTGGGGCGTCATTGTGCCTTTAGGACCTGGACGACTTGCCATATCTGAAGGAGACATGGATTCTGCTTTTAATTCCTTAGGAAGAAGTTGGTTGGGGACCTTGGGTGCATTTGTCTTATGCAGCAAGACATTGATCTGATGCAGAGCAGGAAGTCCATCTCTGAAAGGATACAAAACCCAAGTTTTTCAAGTGGCCCAGACAAACTAGACCCGAATTGAACTGGGAGGCCGTGAACTGACATTGCAGCTGACAGACTGATTGGCAGTTTCTAGACTACAAACAGCAGAGAGGAGTTGCTGCCACCCGTTTGTTTATTTTCCCACGTTGCCAGGTTGGTTTGTATAGCCTTATCCCTTGATGAAAGAAATGACTGTACGGTGTGAACTAATAGCGCGCATATAAACGCATCAAGACGCAAGTGGTGTACACAGGGGGAAAAAAATTGGTTTATTTCCCCTAAAATAGAACTGAGAGGTGATTGTATTACAAGCAGCATCCACATTCCAGCTAACTGCACTGCTGTGGACAAAATGTCCACTCCTGCTAAGTTCTCCTCCTGGGCCAGGGCGTGCTTCGAAAAACATGTAATCAATGTAAATAAACTTGGTCCGCTGAAGCCTAGAGAGTCGCACGTGCTGTCGATTCACCCAAGTGAGAACTTTTTTTTTTTTCTATTCGTCTTTTTATACCACAAAGCAATCTGGGTTTACGTATTCGGCTAAACGTCCTTTAAATAAGACTGGTGAGGCAATGCGCTGTGGACTTTTTCGGGTCTGAGCTGTTTGTCCTGGGAGTGGCAGGGGAGGAAAGCAAACACTTGTAACTGCTGTTAGGACGAGGTCACACATCAGCAGGTAAGCAGAAAAACCGCCGCAAAATGTTTGCTCTGGGCATCACGGAGCGGGCGGCGGAGCCAATTGAACGTCTTGGAAAACAATGAGACTCTGAAGGATGTAAACAAAGGCGAGGTCTTAAAGAAGCTCTCAAACTGACAGCATGAAATAAATACTGTCATATAATTAACTTAAACAAATGTACTTTATCAGGATTCTCTGTAACAGAGCAGCCCAGAAGTAATAGTGAGGTGAACTCCAGGGTTTTTATCAATTAAACTATATGCATTGTGATATGCATTAACAGGCTGCTGAATCTCTTGTTGGCATCCTGAGGAGGTAATGCCATTGTTTCAATCAGGCACGCTGGAGCAGGAGCAGATCTCCAACATGCAGGCCACCGGGCCCTGAGGACAAGGATTCAGACACTGACTAAATCCTTAATCCAGCATTGTAACGCTGGTTTGTTTATGGTTGTTGTCCTGCTGGAAGATGTGCATCCACCCCAGTCTCTAACTAGTTTGCTTTCCAGGATTGCCCGTCATGTAGCTCCATCCGTCTTCTCATGAACTCCACCCATTTTCCCTGTCCCTGCTAAAGAAAACAATCAGCCTCATAATGTCACCAAATCTCGATGGGGGGGTATGGCGCATTGAGGATGTTTCTTTTCCACCACATTTGAGGGTAGGCACACAGGCCAAAAAAATTACTTTTGGTGTCCTCTTCTAACACATTTTTGCTATTGTTCATATATTTCTTGCTAGACTTCTTACTGTTTTCCTGCAGCCCTTCCTCCTGATGTTTGCTGTTCACTAATGTTCTCTAAAAAAACTTTAAAGGCCTTCCCAGAGCAGCTGGATCTGAACTAAGAATGGATTACAAATATAAATTAGACTCTGTCGTTTTGAGGTATTACGTTCCAGTTTTTTCGTGGGCGTTAGAATAAAAGAGGCTGGAAACACATACAAACTAAACTTTTTAGATGGGGAAAATAAACACCATATATATTTTATAGAACACAGAATCCTGATGAAGCATACACAAATGTGTGGTTGTCACGTAGCTAAAGGTCAAAGGGACAGAAAAAAGGCATCCGGCCCTTCTGAAAGTTGCCAGTCCGCTCTCTAGCACCCCTTGTGGATGCTGTTAAAGATCACGCTCTTTAACAAATCTCTCATCTAAATGACAGTCTTTCTATAGGGCGTGCAACTTGTAACCAACTACCAACACTTGCAAACAAAGAGCAAGAGGTTAAAAAAGCAGCCTTGATTTGACTATTGGCAAGCCCTTAGCCCTTTCGTTCGTTGGTGTCTCTGTGGTCCCAATGTGACGGCAATACCAATACAGCTCATGGTTTGAAGTCACAAAATTGAAGCGTAAAGCCCACTGCTGTTGTCCCATCAAATTAGATTTAACAAGCCAGTTGAACTGAGAACACACCTTAAAACCAACGAATGTGATTAAAGCTGCGCAGACTAACTGCTCATGTGCTTTGAATTTCCGACCAGGCGCAAAGTGACAGACAATAATTTGTCTGATTGCAAGTGTTGGCGCTTATCTGCTTCTGCTGCTGACGACGATGATAATCTAGAGGGACGTGCAAACTGTTTACCTGCTCAGCTGATCTAGATTGACCAATTTTTGTTTAGCTTGTTTAAACCACACACCGCTGCAGGCACAGAACAGTTTTAGTCACGTGCTTCTATAACGCTGCGGCAATTAGAGGTTGAAACGGAGTAGCTTAAAGGATTGAGTCGCTCCGATGCATTTGTTTTAAAAGATAAACCTCAGCGGCTTCAGGATATAATGAGCCTCTAGGATATAAGCAAGACATTTAATGCAGGATCCTGGTCTAACAACTCTTATGGTTCAAGCATGAAAGGTCAAAATGGACCAGGAGTTTCACTTAATATCCATGGGCAGCGTCAAGTCAACATCAACAATACATTATCACCAGCCAATCTATTAGGTATATCTGTTCCATTTGTGATTTGTTGAATGAGAAAATCACATTGCAGGAACTCTGTGCATACAGGCATCTATATGTGGTGATGATTTCAGGTTCAATCTAAGCATCAAAATAGGAAAAAGATTTCATCTATGCGACTTTTGGTGGTTTGTTGGTGCCAGCAGAAGACAACAGCAGGGTTCTGTTACTGTCACCAAAGAACAGTTAATGAAGGCTTTGGCTAGTTTGAGGCTACGTTGACGCAGCAAGTCTTGATTCTCAATGACATTTTTTTTTATTTTATTTTTTTTGCACGGTTGTTCACACTTTTTAAATGGGACTGTGAAGTCTGATTTAGTTAATGACCCCAAGGTACCTACATGCACAGAAGAAAGAACGTAGACGTCACACAACGGCACGGTGTTTATGGAAGTAAAAATGGACGCCAGCGTCTGTGGATCAAATTTAAAGTTGTCGAGCAATGTTGGGCTTCTTTGAATTTTGCTTGTAAACTTTTTACTTTTTTCTGGCATTGTAGCCATGTTCGCCTATATCCTCGCTCGGTCACTTGTTTAGAGATGCACTCAAAAACAGCCTGGGTACGATAAAAGTTTGGCTTAAATTGAACTGTTCCCCCTAAATCAAGTTCTCCACTGTTTGTCCATTTATTAGCTCCATCCAGAGTGTTGGTGCGTCTTTTTTTTCAACCATTGTTTACGTCCGGGTTTGCCACATCTGGTTTCTTCTGGTGCAGAACGATGACGCATGTCTCACGTCAATGAGGTAAAAGTTGGATAAAATGCGGTATGACCGTTCAGACTGCAGCCGCTATGGAAACTAACAGATACATATCCGATCCAGTACCGCATATGGAATTGCCAAAAATCTGATTTTGTTTTTCTAAGTGAAAAGATCTGAATTTGGCCATTTAGGCTGCCACGGGGGGAAAAAAAGCATATGGGTCGCATAAGGGCAGAAAAATCGGGTTTGGTTCCCTTTTGCCTGCAGTGTGAATGTAGGCTATTTAGCCGGGACGTTCTGGTGGTTGGGTTTAGAACTGGACATTAAACATGCATGGATCCATCCTGTCATGTATCAATGGTTCAGGCTTATTGTGCTACACTGGTTGGGAGTGGTTGTTTTTGTGAAAGACTTTATTTTGGGCCCTTTAGTACCACACTTCAGCATGGTTTAAGATTCACAGCATGTGTTGCTGACCACGTCAATTCTTCATCAGCACAGTGTGGGTCAAATCATGTAAAACTGGTGTCTTGAACATAATGAGTCAACCGTGCTCCTTTGACCTCCACAGTGTCCAAATCTGAATCACAAAACAGCATCTTTGGCATACAGTGGAATGAATTATTCTGAATATGGGACCACAGACTAAATGTAGACACAAACTAGAGTCTGTTTAGTTATGAAAATGTCTTGCTGTTCTGGTTCTAAAGAATATAAGACATACAAGCTAAAGGCGTTCTCTGAGCTGTCACTCATCCTTAAAATCTTTTTTTTTTACCCCTTTTTGAAGCCTTTGTGGTAGCAAGCCAGGCTATCTGGTGCAGGTGCTTGTTTATCTAACTAATCTATATTTGATTCTGGGTACTTGTTACTCAAAAGGGACACGATAAGACAGGGGGAATAATTAATTTTAAGCCAATAAATCTCCCTTTATCTACTGCCACTGGTCTGCTTTATTGGATCAGAGCGTCTTCCCCAGCGAGAATCATCAGGAAGTTTTCTACAATGTTTTATTAGGCTGACAGAAGGAGGGGGGGGGAAAGAATCTCGGTCCAACAAAGGCACATGCAGATACATCAAATATAATCTCTTCAGGATGATGACATGCGCCGAAGCTGATTACGTTGATTAAAGCCCCGTATTGGATTTTCGACACATTACTGTGGGCAGTGTGGCGGAGCTTCAACACCACACAGCCCAGCAGCAAAGCCCTCGCTCAAACCACAACACTGTGCCTCTGAAGCCAAAGAAAAATTGTGTTGTTTCCCAATTGGTGCTTGATGTTTTTATGGGGGACTTCCAACCGCAAAGAACTTTGCTCATAAAGAGCAGACAGGCCATTGGAGTAGCCGGTTGATGAATCCTCACCAATGGAGTTGGGGATGATAAAATGCAAGTTTGAGTTTCAGACGGTGTGTGTCCATAAATCAGTGGCGGCGCTTCGTTAAATGACCTCTCACACTGTTTTTTTTTTTACTAAACTATGTGCAGCGGGGGGCAACCCAGATCATGTTTCAGCTGTTTATGCTTTTTAGATGTCGAACTAGACGTTAATAAGCACAGCTAAGCCTCTATTGTAGTACAGAATTGTAAGCTGCAAATTGGATTACCAACCTTAGTGTCATTAGCCACCCCACAGTGTATGGTCATATTTTCTTGCAGCGCATACCACAGAGGGCTCTAAAGTGCAATTGTCTCAATAGGAAATACAGCAATAGTTTCTAGTCAGAGTCCTGACCGAGAAGGTTGGCTTGTATTTTAATAGTAGCCCGAGCCAGGACAGTTGATAAATCCCAGTGGTTTTCTGAGTTTTCACCGGAGCATATTCCATTAAGGCGTGACGAGTTAACCAGATTTAAGCTGCAACTTCCAAGACAAATCGAACGCACTGTTGCTTCCCTTTGATTAGACATGCAATCTGCAATATAAAACTCATTCTGGGTGCAGCTGACCCGTAGACTTGCTTTAAATCTGGCAAGTTATGCATTACCATCACCAAAACAGTGCCATAGCAAAGATATCAAAAACGGCAACTAATTAAAACGCCCCTATGCAAAACGAACCTGTTCTAATAACCTTTGCTTTCTAATCTTGGCGAGAAATATGCCAAATAATCAGATCTGAGCCGAGAGAACTGCTGAGCGCTTCATTCTGAAGCCCAGTTCTCACCGTAGACCTCACGATTCCTCATCGCCTTGACCCACATCTGCATGTTTTGCCTTCATCCTTGTACAGCCAAGCTTTGAGGGTGTAGTGTGTAACATAACACCTGTGTCTCTGCACACTCCTGCACTGAGGTCGCAGGTTGCTGCATCTTTTCTGAGCTGTTTACAAAAAAAAAGAAAGAAACCAGGAAACATGTTGTCTTGAGAGACATCTGAATACATACTTGCTCTTTGCACTGCATGTCAGTGAGGACGTTCCATCACAGGAAGTTTTGCTGGGGCCTCTTTAAGGTCTGCTTAATTTCACATTTATGTCTCAGAGTCACTGTCAGTTCAAGAGGAAGTCGCTTTTGACCTCCTTTAAAAGTCATCGTAATCAAAGTAATACTAAATTTTTACATTTTATTCTAAAAACTGTAAAGATGCTGCTAAAAAAACTAACTTTGCACTACTACTTCTGCACAAACCAAGCTTTAAAAGTCTTAAGCAACAGCGTTACTCGCATGCACTCAAGCTGTCAGACAAATGGATGAATGCGCTCAGGAAGTTTGAGACATTACAATGTTTTCAGGCGACTACTTACAAGATATGAGTTCTGCCTGTCCAGGAATACAGAGTCTCCCATCCTCGACAATAAATTTCCACATAAAGTAGACACCCGAAATATAGAGGAGAACAAATTACATCCAAAGTCCAGAAAATAGTAGGTGCGCGTCTGGAGGAGGGAGAAAAAGTATCCACGAATAACTTATCTTCCCTCTTCTTCTGCTTTCAAGGCTGTGAGAGTCAGAGTTTTTAAGTTTTTTGTTTCTTTTTTTGTTTTTTGATGCGCTGATGCCTTAAAATGCATCTAAGACACGGGCGTCAGAAAACCGACTGCCCCCAAAAGGACACCGCGGTGCGTAATGCGTAACGGATCCATACTGCGCGCCCCGTGGATTCTGAAGGCAGAGGCTGAGCCGGAGTGAAGAGGCGAGCGACTGTAGGGTAAAGTTGGCCCTGCTAAGAATGCAGTATCCGGTAGAGCCTGTCAAAATAAAATGTTGTGGGTGGGGTGGGTCCTCCGTGTTAGAATAAATGTTATTTTATGCATTTTTTTACTTGATGCATTTTTTACTAGATAAATTTCTGATTAAGCTGCTGCTATTTATTAATCTAAAAATTGATTTCCCTGTCTGTGACGCGCTCACGATGGAAGAACTTAGAAGCGTTTTGTCCGAATTCCCCCACGTTGCCCCTTTTACACGCTTTTATTTTGAAGGTTGGAGTGTTTAATTCCCCTCATATTTCGTGTTGTTCTCCAAAAACCCTCAGAGAGAAGAGGGATGGGAGGGGCACTGGAGTAGGAGGACCAGCAGTGGAGGGAGCTCTTTGATTATCAACAGCAGGGCTGCTCAAATGTTTTCATGTCGCTGACCCACAAATGGGGCTCTGCACTTGATAAGATTGGACTGCAGAGAAGCCCATGCAGGAAGGCTGCTCAGGGTGCAGCAGTTCACTCCGTGGGGAGAAAAAAGCTGCCGGATATAGAATTTAAAAAGGCATCTTTTGTTTCTAAGGGGCGATCTCACTTATTTAATTTTAGTTCAGTTTAGTCAAACTATTCCTTGGTAAGGTGTGAATACTGTAGTTTGCCGGGATCGGATGATCATGGGAAATAAAACCAAAATAAAGAGGCCTCCCAGACACTTCAGAGCCAAGCTGGAATCAAACGCTTCAGACGCAATTATCAGCAGTTGGTGTTGTTTATTAGCTTCCCCTTTTTTTTTTTTTTTTTTTTTTTTTTTTTTTTTTTTAAATACACTCTTAAAAGGCCCAACCCGCCACTTTGAGATTCTGAACAGAAAGGCGAACTCTTGCACTGTTTTGTAATAGTTGATGTAGAACCAGCATTAGGCAAGCTATGTCAAAATACTTCACTTATTAAAAAAACAGAAGTTAGGGGGAGAAAAAAAAATTGATTTCATCAGGGAATTGAGCTTGCCTCGCGCACATATAAAGGCACACAGCGCTGGAGTTAATGAAAACCATCTGCTTTCTTTGGTTATTTTTTTCCTTTTTTCTCTCTCTCTCTCACTCTCGCGGGTTATTTTTCTTTTAATTCAATTTACCGAATGTGTGAAAAGACTCGGTGAGCAAGAAAAGCTGGAATCCTCCTTTCCCCGTTTATCAGATCGGGCCCAAAAACCATTCGAAGAATGCAGAGAAGTTAAAAGGGACACCTATTCTGAAAGCAGGAGATAAGAGATAGACTCCAGAGATCTGACTCGGCTGTAAAGTAGCCGCTCTGATGTATTGTGAGCGAGTATCTGGCGCTGGCATCACGAAGACACTTGCAGCGTCTTACCAGTGAGAGAAAACCTGTTTCTGTACGGGGACAGGCTTATCAGATCTCCTCTAAACGAGGTTTTAGAATGCCGCAAGTTGAGGACATGTGATTGAATCAAAACTTGAGCGGAAAAAATGTTGGCAAATCCTTTTTTATGCCCGTAACAAATAACATTTACTGATTATTTCTAACTCGGTTTGTGGAATCGCTCAGAGCGATCTGCAGAGGACTTGCACCCCTTGAACCTCGTCTGATTTTTGTCACATTACAACCACAACATTCAGAGCTTTTTATTGCCAATTTATGTGGATAGGGACACTAACTGTTGGTCTTAAAGATGCCCTTTGTTCAGAAATGTTCTCTGCCAAGCCTCCTGTGGACTGTCTTCTCAGAGCAGCTGGATTAAGACTCAAATCAAATTGCACGCCGACAGGTTTGAGTCATTATTTCTCCAAGAGGGCTGCTTTCACTGGACTTTATTCAGGAGGGTCAGAGTAAAGTGGGCTGGATGCAAATGCTCGCCACACATTACTGATTTTTACATGCAGGTAAAATCATGTAGCCTTGTTTTTCCACTTCGCTGTTAATTACCACGCTGTGTTGGTCCAGCACATAAAATCCCAATAAAATACACGGAAGTTTATGGTTATGATGTTTTAAAAAAAGACAAAGGGGTTGAAGGGGTTATTAGTAGCTTTGCAAGATGCTGTATTCATAACCCGAGGTACATTTCTGTCTCGATTTGGACTGAGATGTAAGACATCTGCAAGGACTGCGAAGACTTTACATTAGACTTGGGCTTTTTCAAGCTGGAAGTGCGATGATCCTCCACTCCGGCCTGATTTTTAGATATTTGATCCAACAGCTGCAAGCAATTTGACCCGTGCATTACAACACTGGCTAAACAAATTACTCACCAATCAAAACAATGGCCGGTCCAACATCCAAATAGTTTTGTTACCGCCTCGGCAATTTGTTTTTGAGAACCATGTGAGCTTAATAATAGCGATTCGCAGACTGGACGCCGCAGCTACTCTGTATTGAGCAAGAAGATGCTCAATACAGGATTTCACTCGGGTTCTCCGGGTTCCTTCCCTCGGTGACGTCGTTATTCTCATCCCGTTTTCACAGAGGAACCAAACCGCGGTTTGGTGTTTTTGTTGGAAGTTTTCAAAATCTACATTTTCATTCAAGGCTGTGTTGCATTCTCATCAGTTCTTCCAAATGATTGCCCCTGTAACAGATTTACTTCTTTTAATCAAACATATTCTTTATTTTCAACCAACTTCTAAATGCAGTTAGGAAGGGGAGTATATTCCTTGTATCATTGGGGCATGATGTGTTGCTTTTTGAGCCTTTTAACCTACTTCATGTTATGAGGGAGGTTCTACTTAAGTCATTCTATCGGTCTGGCAGTATTCAAGTCTGATTACTTTTTCCGCATAGTTGTTTCCATTGTTTCATTTTTTTTTTCTTTTAATAAATGAAAACTACTATTTACTGGATTTCTTTTGGCTCATATTAAAATTTACTTGGTGATCTGCGACAAAGGAAAGAGGTCTGAAAGAGGGTAGATACTTGTTCTCAGCGTTTAAAGTTTTGAAGTTTACAGATATTTCACCAGATCGGAATCCAGGTATCCACTAAATGTCTGCTTTGATATAAAAGTAACAGAGTAATCCCTTGGATACAAGTTATACACTGTATAGAGGTAGGAATCTTGGCAATCAGATACTGATGTTCTGATTTAATATAAAGTTAATTTAATATATACTTCAAATTGGTGTAATAAATAATTTGGGGATGGTTTATTAGTAGCCTAGACTATTTTTAACAGAATACTTACTGTGGACTTCTATGTTTTGACTTCAGTATGAAATCATTGCTATGTTAATATCAGCCTCTGAGATCTGTTGGAGGAGTTTGGGAAAAAAATGTTACGTTTGAAGGCTTCATGTCTTTGGAGGGAAATCTCCTGTAGAGGAAAAGGTCTTCTTCTTATAAAAAGGTTGTTATGAGCGTGAGTGAGATGCATAGGTATCCAAAATGTTAACCGCTGTATCCCACTAACCTTCAGCTTGCCAGCGGCTGAATATCAGTCTTTGCAGTGAGTCGCTCAGATTTGCATCTGGCTCGGACCTCGCTGCAGAGCCAAAGCCATGAGCTGAGATTCAAATGCAAACCGCTTTGTTGTCAGCAGCAGAGAGCAGCAACCATTGTTTCAGCAACCTCTGGCCTTGGAGGATATGGCAAAAAAAAGAATAGTGGATAATGCTGGCGTAAGCATTATTAAGTCTATTTAAAGAATGGAGAACAAGTAACGATGCAACAGGTTTGCGTTGCCCGAGCTGCTAAAATCCCCTCATTTCCATCCGCGTTTGAGCGTTGCCAGTCATGTTTAATGAGGATTCTGAGCTCAGCCGACCGTACCAGAGAGAAATCTTATATGGCTTTACGAGATTGCTTACTTGGAAGGTGCCGAATCCTTCCAAAAGCAAAATGCCTGAGTTGTGAAATCACTCCTATTAAGTGGAACGTATTTTTTGCCTAAGTGGTTTAGGACGGACCAGTAAATGACAGAGAAAAATCTGTGCAGGCCTTTGATTTGTTTGCTCAGCACTAAACAAATGGTTGCAGCCGTTTGGCCGTTTTTAGGATGCTTGAAACTCTAGGCACCGCACCGAATAAAGCTGGTGACAGAAGATGTGAAAATGTCCAAATAATCTGGTTTCCAACTATGTGAATCACGTTGTTTAATGATGCTTCTGCCACTCAGGGAATTGCTGTTCTGAACAACAGTTTTCTGAGTTTTAACCCTGTTTCTGAGACCATGCAGGGGATAGTTTTCCCCCAAAACTGTTTGACGAAAACCTCAACGGTGTCCACTATTGGCCAAATTTATCCAAACATCTTCAGCAACAAATGCATTTACAATAAATCTCATTAGGCGCAGCAACAGCTTGACCCAAATAATGAACAGGAAAGCATTTGTATTGGCGTAACCAGGTTAAAGAAATGATTCAAAGAAGGAAAAATAGAATCGGGGTTACATAAGTGTGCACACTTCTGAACCAATACTTCCTTACAGGCAGTGCATGCTTATCTATAAAGCAACATTCATAGACGAGGCTTTTTAAAGTCATTTGAATGAAACCAAAGGAAGTAAATTAAAGCGTTAATCTTTTGCTTAAAGGAACAATAAGTAATAATGACATTTAGTGTTTGAAATTGGAACAACACATAAAACTGTTTTTGGCAACCCTGGGAACTCTCATATGATTGGCTCAGAAGCCAGGAAGTAAACAGGGGTTACACCGTACCTCTAGGTTTGAAAGGAGAAAAAAACTTGGAGAGGACTGATGTGTTACGTCAAAGATGGAAAGGGTTTTTGAGATAATTTTTTTTTAATCACCTAAATCTAGCATTTTATTAGCTATGTGCCCCACTTGATAGATTTACTCTACATTTTTCCTAAAATATTGAAATATATGAATACAAGCGCTTAGTTTCAGTTTCAAGAAGGAGCAAATGCTGCAAGTCAGTAACTTGATGCAATCTGACTGGCATGAATTTGCTTATTTTTTTTCCCTAAAGCGCCTATATATTATATTATATATTATATCATACTATAGAAATAAACGGACTCGAATCAAATCGAGTTGTTTCCATTTCCGTTATTAACCTGTGTTCATTCTCTGCTCACTTAAATAGTGTCGATGAAAACGACAACATTGCTTCCACGTGTTCTCCAGCCTATTAGCTTATGGTTTTTTAGCGTTTTTGCGCATCAGCCCCCGTTTTCACAAGACAGTCCTACAATAAAAGAACCAAAACGGATGAGCTGGATGGTAAACATATGTAAACGAATTTACAGCAGGAGCGGCGCAAAGCAGCCCAGGGGGATGAGCTCAGAGCTGGGGAATGTGTGCATGTGTCTGTGTGTGCAGGAGAAAAAAGGGGAAAACGACAGACATGCGCTCTCCAGTTAACTCGGGGAGGTCAATAGTGGATGCAAACAAATGAAAGCAAACATGACAAACCAATTATGTCTTGTTCAGGGTCTAGGACTGCAATCAAACACCATGCAGAGATGACCCTAGTCTGGTTAAAAATAGCTTCTTTTTTTTCCCCCCCTCTTCGTTTATATTTAAATCACTGAGCATCTTCCAAATCCAGGACGCACACAATCATGCGCACACCAAGCAACGACGGCACGGGTCTGGATTCAATCTGGATGCTTCCATCAACATGCCGACCCACTTGTCCTAAATCTTTCTACTCGATCCTGAAAGCCAAAAGGAAGGGGAAAGGAAAGAGCGGCACTGGAGGATGCAGGGAAATAATTTTGATAATTAGTCTTTCGTTGCTATTTAGCGCTCATCTGCTTCCTAACTCCATTAAATCAGCCTTATTCATCCCATACCTGCAGATAATTCATCAAATGCAGCATTACCTTTTTTTTTTTTTTATATAATGAGGAAACACTTAGCACCTGCATATTCGGCCTGAAAATGTAAAGTCCTGTGGGCTTCGTGGTGAAGGACGAATAGATTGAAAACGCAACAAGTGGATGGAGCTGCAACGAGGAATCAGCCTGGAAGCGTTGAGCACATCCAGGTGAGGCTTGCTCGAATGCAAATGCATTTTTCACGGTTTAAAAAGTTCAGCTTTGCTTCCAACTGTGTGAGAGCATGTACCGGCACGCACCAGGTCCATACCGCAAATGCTCAATAGGGCTACAAGTGAAGATGAAGATGAGGGAGAGAGTGTAACTCTTAGGGATCCCCTTCACATCGTGTAAATATCTAAAAAGGTTGTGAGATGTTGAAAACTTTAGAAGTCATAAGATTCTGTTTAAAGGCTTGTTGTATTGTGAACAAAAGTCTGAGGGAGAACACTGGCGCCACCAAAGGGGGCCTTGGGTAAAAGGCCATCCCTATAAATTTGCTGGCTCGCTTACTGGCAACCCGGACCACCTTGGAAGCATCAGATTCTTTAAAAACGTATAAACCATCAATAAAGAAGGCAATTTTTAGTGAGTTTGAACATTCATTTAACCATTTTATTTTTGCTTCATAGCCAACTACGTTCAAAATCAATCCGTCAACCTGGCATATAACCTCCGTACATGATTGGGCCTCCTTTTACATGAATTACTGCATCAATGCAGCATGGTTGTGGCTCTGGCCAGCCTGTGGTTCTGCTGAGGTGTTCAGGGTGCACAGATTATCTAACAGCTGTTGGGTCCAGTGTCGCTCATCTCCTTCTTGACCAAACGCCACAGATTCTCCGTGGGTTCAGGTCTGGCAAGTTTGCCGGCCGGCCGAGCACGGAACCGCTGCGTTCCTTGAACCAGCTTTTGGTACCTTTTGGCAGAGTGGGCCGACACCGGGTCAAGCTGGAACGTTAAATCAGCATCTCCGTGAAGCTTGTCAGCCGGAGGAAGCGCAAAGTGCTCTAAAGTTTCCTGGTAGAAAAACCGAGCCGAGTTTGGACTTGTTAAAATATGTGGTAGCAACACGTTACTGACTCTGGAAGCTTTACACTGGACCTAAAGCAACTTGCTACTTCAACCAGGTTTTCACATTGAGGTTCAATAGGTCAAATAACTCATGTGGGAAGTTTCTAAAAGCCATCAACCAATTTCTTTTCAATGATCCGTGGAGCGTTGCCCCACTTTGAGCTGTGTGTTTCATTTCTAATATCCATTTACTGACATGATGTTTGTTGTCAAGGTACAGAGTCTGCGTCTCCTACAGTTTTACTTCATGTTTCTTTGACAAATGGTTTTGTATTTTCATCATTCACCGACTGATAGAAGGCCCTGCTGCTGCAAAACATCCCTACACCACTTCCACCCTCGTGCCTCACAGCTGGTATTGGGTTCTTGTCCTGGAATGCCGTATTTGGTTTTTGGCAAACCTGTTCTCTCTTCTGGTGTCAGAATAATTGAAATCTGGACTCCTCTGTCCAAAAAATTACAATAATTTCACATGTCCTGGTCTTCTCTAAGCAAACTTCTGTCTGGGCCTTTTTTTGTTTTTTTCTTGGACATGAGGGCATACCTCTTTGCACACTTTCCATAAAGTTATAATTGTACAATGTCATTGTTATCAATGGCAGCAAAAGCCCAGAGTGACATTTTAGGGGTTTTGGTAACTTCTTTTATAATCTTGTGCTGCTCTATGGGTGAACTTGCGAGGAATGGCCAAACCAGAAATGTTGGTTGTTTTTTAATATCCTTCACTTATACAGGGGAATTGCTGATTTCAAACTGACTAAATCCATCAGAATTATAAAATGCCCCAGTCTACATGACTGATTTAAAAATCAAAATGAACTCAAATCATCCTTTCGAAGCAGCCTCATGAGTTCAAGTTTAATTGGACAACATAGTAGTTAATTACCGGTGTTCAACGACGTTTAGGCTTGGTCTTCATAGTTAACACTGGCGTCGGCTAACAGGCGCTGAACGCTGTCGCTGATATCATTTCAGACGAGGAGCTAAACCATGTCTTTGTTCCCCAGGTCCACGGCTTTTTTTTTTTTTCCGTGGTTTCATCAGTTTTCCTCACTGCTGATCCTCCTATCTGCTGCTCTGACCTTCCACCCTTCTGTCACAGCTGATGCCTACTTTGATGCACATGTCAGCGTTTGTTTGTTTTTTTTTCCTCCCGCCCCTCTGCTGGTTGCTGGATGGTTTTTCCTTCCTGCGATTCCACAAATAATGCTGCGTCAGTTTTCCATAAGGGGTCCAGCTGACGAGACGCGGTGTCTGATTCCGGCCTCTGAGGGGCGGGGGGATCTGTTGTAGCTGAAGGTCTGCTTCAACATGCCTGATTTAAATCGGTGAGTTATGGACAGCAAGAGAAGGAGACTGAAAGTGGGAGTACGTTCCTGATCTTGACATCGCGATTGGTTTGGCCCAATCGGGGCCGAACATCGTTTAGCAAAGGGCACACCCAGCTGACAAATTGAGGCAATAACACCTTAAATATCGATAACAACATTCCCCTCAACCAGCAGTGCAGCGACTAAGTGACCAGTTATGGTTCCTGGGGTTAGGTTATGAACTTGCTGCACTATGAGCAACTTGACACCAGTTTTAATATCACACCCTACCCTGCTGGTTGTGTCCATCCTTTTATGATGAGACGGGTTGAAAAAAAGTACAGGTGTGGCTTGCCACACAGGTAAAACTAAAAAGTTGCTGGTATAAACGCATGGGCCAGTGCTGACTCAAAGTTTATTCAAGTTCCTATAAACTGACAACTTTTTCATCTTAGAGCGCTTTCATGTCAAATCAACTGTAAAATAACCTGAATCACAAAAAGTCTGCTTTTTCTAAACTGAAAATTATCATTGGGAAATATAAAGATAAAGTAAATAAATGTTAAATATTTATTTAACATATTTATAAATATGGTAAATATTTATTTAATATATTTATTTAAAAATAAAGTAAAACATTGTTGGTATAACGTGTTTGGCAAAGATTCTATTTAAAAAAATGAAACATAGGATTTGACAAATTTCATAATATTATTCTTAATTTTTTAACTGGATTACAGTTGATTTTAGATGTAGAATGTGTTGTTTATTTCGGTGTTCTTTCGTTGTGTTCATTTTGTCCACAAACACAAAGTTACAACAACAAAAATAATTTATTTCAACATAAAACTAATTAAAAAAAACAATTTAATGGATTTTTATCAGATATTATAAAATTAATCTTCCCAACTTCAAGTTTTTGCAGAAAAGAATAAGCACAAGTAGCTTACAAAAATTTTGAATAAAATGTTTAGAAAAAACTCATTATGTAGATTCATTACACATTGTATGGATATTTCTGGCCTTTTTGTGTTGTACGTTTGATCCTAATGGCTTGTAGATGATGAAAATCTTAAGTCCAGTGGCTCAGAAATGTGAATTCTGCCTAAGATCAATTAAAAAAAAGGATTTTTAATGTATAAATATATTATAATGATGATTATATGGACTACATGATTATGGGGGGAGTGGATTTAGGCGGGAGTCAGGAAATCAAAAATTTGTACTCGTGGACTACAAAGGACACATAGTTAATTGTCCAGCCACATCTGAACCAGAGGTGTCAGAAGCATCCTACCTGGAATAAGGACAAGAACAACAGGACTGTTGCTCAGTGGTCCAGTCTGCTTCTCAGATGAAAGTAAAGTTTGCATTTCATTTGGAAATCAAGGTTCTAGAGTCTGGATGAAGAGTGGAGGGGCACATTTGTGATGAACTGAGGGGGGCATGTCATCTGCCGGTTCTGGTCCACTGTTTTTTCTGAAGTCTACAGTCAGCACAGCCATCTACCAGATTCTAGAGCACTTCCTGCTGACAGGCTTTATGGAGATGTTGGTTTTATTCTGCAGCAGAACTTGGTGCCAGCCCACAAAACTGGCCTGACCTGAACCCCACAGAGGATCTGTGGAGGTATTGTCGAGCGGAAGAGGAGCGATAACCAGACCCAACAAATGCAGCTGACCTGAAGGTGGTTATCAAAGCAACCTGGGCTTCCAATATACTTTGTGGCCATCCACCAGCAAGGAGCCTGACTTAAATGGAAAGCATCTGCAACAGTTGATCAGAGCTTTGGGAGTCAGAGCAAGACCTCCATTTCTGATCCAGTCGGTGTATGATGTCCTCCCAAGTCCATCCAACCTGCCTTGCTGGGGGCTAGCAGAAACACCAGCGTACGCTGCTGCCCTAAAGCCTTAGGAGAGGGGAGCTACACCTAATTTCATGACCAGGTGCTGAAGGCAATCAGATCCATCTGCTCCGGACTTCAGCAGAGAAAACATCCACTCCCTCCCAGGCACATCATCTTTGCCATGGCTCAAGAAGTTACCAAATGGAGCGGCACACTGCTTGGTCACAAACCTGGAAATGACCCCCTGGGTTGGGTTGCCCAGGTGAGAGTGCCTAATAATTTAAGACCCGAAACACTTAAAGACCCTGGATCCATCACTGCGTCCAAGCCGCACTGTCAAGCTGTTTCATGGAACGAAGAACCTCTTGGTGTGATGAATCCACATAATAGATGAGTTTCACTTTCTGAAATGAGTGACAGCAATTGTTCGGCTTTTAAAAAACTTCACCACACGGTGAAAAAGAAAAGGTCGAGCATTTTCTAAGCTTTTTAATTGTGAGGTTGTTTTTTTTTATTTGCTAACTCAACCAAAGATAATCTGTTACATTGTCCTTTTTAATTATGCTACATGATTTTCCGTGGCCCATGTATTGTTCTGTGGATATAATTAGAAAGTTGTTTGTTTAGATGGGGCCCAGGTGCATTACAAAAACACCACCTGATTGTTCAGGTGTGACTGAATGGTATCAATGTCTTTATTATAATTCAGGCTGTTTGTTTTCCAACAAACATATTTAGTCTCTCAGATTCAGCCCCTCCAAATTGAGACACACACACACACACACACACACACACACACACACACACACAGACGTACTAGTGCCCACTGTTGTCAACCTCCTACGCCTCCTTAACGTCTTCTGCAACAACCGTTGCCATGGCGTCTCAGCTCGCCCGCTGCTCTGGACAACGCAGTAACAAGGATGTGTGGATTTTGATGACGCCGTCGTGCGTTATGACACACGCGTTTGCCTTCTCCATTTAGTATTTGAATGCGTTTTAATAACCCAGAAGCCAATGCTGACGCGTGTCTCTTGATAAATCACTGTGCTCGGCTATCCAGCGACTACCTCCTCAACTTATTTCACATTTTGCCACGCTACACCCGCAAAGCCCTCAATGTTTTAGAACAAAGGGCAGTGCACAGTGGTGAAATGTAACAAAAATGATGATTATGTCAATGCACTATGAAACAGAATCCTTTTGTCATTTAAATTCAGTATAGATGGTCTTGGAGGGGTTATTTTAGAGAACATTGGGGAATAAACAGCATATTGAAGACAGAGGAAGGCCAGCAGGCAGGTCAGGGACAAAGTTGCTGCAAAGTTTAAAGCAAAATCAGGTTTTTAAACGATATACCAAGCTTTTGATCATCTCACGGACCACTGTTCGGAGTGTCATCCAAGGACAATTGGAATGTAAACCTACAAAGTGATTGCTATGCAACTACACTGACAGGCTGGGCAGGGAGAGCCTTTATCAGAGAAGCAGTCAATATAGAGGAGCTGCAAAGATCCATAACTCAGGTGCAAGAGTCTGTGGACGGTATAGCTATTATTCCTGCATTCCGCAGGTCTTTGTTGCGGACAGAAAGCGTAAAGTCCCTCTTGTTTGCCACAAACCACGTAGGGGACACAACAAACGTGTGAACGATTTACGTCAGATGAAACGGTTGAAAACATTGTGTGTAACCATTCCATTGCCACAATAAAACCTAAGGCTGCTCTGCAACCAAACAGAGAGTATGAGCTGTTTAGTAAAGAAGAACGGGCAGTCTGATGCCTAAAGCTGGTGGACGCATACCCAAAAACACTTGCAGATGTAATTGTTTGCCCAAAACATTTTCTCTGAAGCGTACAAAAATAATTTCTTACACTTGAGCAATGAGAGATTAAGATTCTGGGATTTAATGATATTTTTTTAAATTAGATGACTGATTGTTATGACCTTAAAGTAATTTAATATAGCTTGTGCAGACTAAAACGTTTGTGCAGTATTATTTATATTGTATTTCTGTCAATCTGGAGCCTGCAGGTATTTTGTCAATATCACTTTATTGCCGTATCAGCCTCCATGCATGTGCATGCATAAAGCCTGCCAATGCACCACATGTACTGTAGAGCGTGTTTGCATAACTGTATAAACAACATATGTAGGTTATGTATTGTCTGTGCTGCATGTGGTCGCCTGTTCTGCATTGAATCAAACCTTTACCGAAGGCAAAACGAGCAATTCTTCTCAGCTCACGGGCTAAATATTTAGTCTGCAGTATAAACACAGCAGCCTTCTAGGAATGCTCTGCTCACGAAGGAAAGCAATGCTTTCGCTGTGGAACTGATAAGATTACGAAAAGACAAAACTGGGGCCTTGTTCAAATGTACGACAGATAAGTTGTTGGGGAAATTAGCTTTGAGGACCTTCAATAAACCTAAACAAGTTTAGGGGGAAACAATGACAATTCTCTCAATTACTGCAATCAATATGCATGCTTTTTAACTAATTTCAATAATTTAATCAAGTAACAAGCCATTAGATATCTATCAAAAACATACACCCAACAGCCACATTATCAAGTGGTTAAAAAGCAAATCACTCAACCACAAACTCGATGCATTTAGAGATGTAGAAGAAGAGAAGGTGGCTTGAAGTTCAAACTGAGCATCAGAACAGGAAAGAAACCGGATTTAAAGGACTTTGAACCATGACATGGTCATCGGTGCCGCAGGAGCCGAGCTTAGTATTTGTAGAAACTGTTAGACCATTATCTGTTAACCATCTCTCAGGTTAATAGATAATGGTGCAAGAAAGGGGAAACTATCCAGGTTGTTTGTTTTGTGGACAAAAATTCCTTGCTGATGTCAGAGATCTGAGAAGAAGAGGTTGACAGGCTTCAGATTCTGGAAAGGCAACAGCAGCTCAGTTAACCTCTTGTTAAAACTGAGGTTTGCAGAAAACCATCTCTGAATGCACTACATGCTGAACCCTGAAGCAGGTGAGGTGCAGCAGCAGAAGGCCCCGCCGGATGCCACTCCTATAAGTAAAAAGAACAGAGTGGAGCATCCCATTGATGTCCCATTGATGTCCCAGCAGAGTCTGTCCACCAGCCTTTGTTTCACGTCTCCATGAACGTAAAGTGAACTTTATTTATATAGCACCTTTCACAGGATAAAAATTGCAAAGTGCTTCACAATAAAGCAACCATAAGACAACACAAAAATACATTATAAAAAGAAAAAAAAAACAGCATAAATGCAGCATCATATCATAAAATGAGTTAAGAACTAGATAAAAGCCAGTTGGTACAAGTGGGTCTTCAACTGCTTCTTAAAAGAATGAACAAGAGTCAAGACAGCGCAAAGATAAAGGAAACACATTCCACGTTGTGGGGGCCACTGCTTTAAAATACCGATCCCCTCTGGTCCTGAAATTAGTTTGTGGAACCATTAACAGTAAACTTCCTGACTGGTTTGGGGTGGTAGTTTGCCACCACCAACCAGCGCATTAGGCAGGGAACTCCTTGATAAAGACATTTTATTAACTTCAATACCTCCTCAAAGCTTTTTTTTTTTTTTACAAAAGTTAACAATCAAGTACAAAGACCCAGCACAAAGATGGATTGTAGTGACTGTAGATTAGGAACCAAGGTCACTATAGCGGTAGCATGGTCTTCCAAAGTTAGCTTTGCAGTTCAATGTTTCTGCAGTTACTGTGGCTGTGCCGCTGTTTGTTCACCAATTCTTTAAAATGATCTAACGTTTATCTACTAAACACCAGTAACTAAACTTAACTTTGCAAATGCTTTTGGTAGCCAAGTAGTAGAAAAGCTCTGACTGTTGTCTGCAAAATGAAAACAGGAAATGAGAAATGGTCAAACTTGGAGCTCTGGAACCTCAGTTCATGGTGCTATAACAATCGTATGATGATAATGCAATCTTGATAAAGATAAGCTCTCTTGAGTCTTTCCCTAACTTTCACAATTGAAAAGGCAACTGTGCTAAGCAGTTTTTTGGGTTTTTTTGTTTTGTTTTTGTTCTTGTAATCTGATGCTTCATTTGATGAAACATTTGCTTTATCCGGTGGGTTAAACCTTGGAGGTTTGCCCATCCACAACACACAGCAGGAACTCTTTTCCACACAGCTGGATCGGGTGTCACAACTTGGAAGGGAAGAGGAACCAAGAGGGGGGAGAAAAAGGAAAGAGACACAAGAAGGAGAGAGAGGTAGGACAAAAGGAAAGGAAGGACACATGGAATTAAAGAAAGGAAGGGAGGTAGGATACAAGGAACAGAAATTAGGAAAAGCGAGGGGGAGAACTTAAGGAAAGGAAATGGCACACCAGGCAGTAAGGGGTGAACGGGACATAAGGAAAGAAAGGAAGAAAATATAAAAGGAAGGAAGGGAGCAGGACACGAGGAAGAAGGGGGAGAAGAAAAGGAAGGAAGGATGGACACATGCAAGGAAGGGAGGTTGGATACAAATGAAGGGTGATAGGGAGGGAGGACATGAAGGAAAGGAGATAGGGAAGGAAGGAACAATACATCATTTAGTCAGTGGGATAGGAAATAAAGTCTGGAAATCCCAAATGTTTTTTTCTACTTTTTATTCACTTGCCTGTAAAATACTGAAATCAAATTCCAGACTGTTAAAAAACACCACAAAACATTTTTTTTAAATATCCGGCTCCGTTTCTCTGCAATTGATGCAATGCTTTGAAGGGCCTTCGGTGGGCTACCTTTTTAACAGTCTGTCTAAAAATAAATCCTTCAAAGTTATCTCCTCTTAGCTCGAACTAGTGTTTCGTCTGATTCGGAGTCTTCCGAAGTCTTAAGAGCCAAGTAAACACACTAAAACGCGCGGGGAAGGTTTCATGTTCCCGGGAGGGTTTCCATTTTCCAGACCGTATTGTTGAGGAGCCTTAACATGAGCCCCAGTGTTTGTGTTGATGTTCGACCGGTTAGAGGTGAAGAATGAAGAAGTAAGACGTGGAAGAAGGGACAGGAGGAGGAGGAGGAGGAGGAGGCGGGGGTCGACAGATCCATCTCTTCTCTTTTTCTATCTCTGGAATGCTGCTGGAATCCAAGCTTGCCTCCCCTTGTTGGCTCCACGCGCACTCCCAGCGCCTCGTATCATGCTACGGTGCGCACACACGCACCCGTTGCACTGGTTATTCCTCTAGTTGGGTCATTTTAACCATGAAATCATTGATTAACAGCTGGAACCGTGCAGCTGATACGGAGCTGAGCTCACACGCCTTGTGTTGGGGAGAGAGAGAGAGAGGGTTTGTCCATCTCTGGCACAAAGCTCTGCCTGACACAGAAAGCTTGACAATCGTTAAATTAATTTTAAAAGTAAAATTAATAGTCTACCTATAATTATACAAAGGATTTCTGCCTCTAAAACATCTTAAAACTGTCCTGACCCGTTGGGACAACACTTGTGTAAAACCGCCTTTTGCTGAAATTACAGCTGCAAATCTTTATGGATATGTTCCACAAAAACATTGAATGTCTAAATTTGTTTTGTGCAATTTTATGTAAAATGCATCAAACTCAGTCAGACTTGAAAGGAGAGCAACTGGGAACATACAATTTACAGTTTTGCCTCAACTCATAAAGTGAATTTAACTCTGAACTATGACTGAGTCGTCCTAAGTCATAAATTTATCGTTGCATAGTATTTCTGGCTATGTTTAACCAAAGTGAAGTTTAAAGTCTGCTTGTAGCCTCTAACAGTTTCCCTTCCAGAATGATCTTGTATACACCCCCCATCGATTCTTATGCTATACTCCAAAAAGGTTGAGTTTTCAGGAAAACTCTACTATAAATGTTTGCTGTGTCTCCTACATGGCTGGTGTTAAACAGCAAGTGTGCTAGGCCCTACCAAGAATTTTTGATTCAGTCCCAATATTTAAAGCAACACCAAGTAACTTTCAAGCAGTGTCCCCCCCTGGAGGACCTTTTTTTAAAATAACACTGTTGTAAACACATTGTGTTTCCATCCATCTTTTCTAATGTGCATTTTGAGGTATTGCATTAGCAAAGGTTGATGGAAGAGGCAGAATTCGCATTAACTTGCAAAAAAAAAAATTTAGGCTCACTTGACGTGGCCAGGACTGATCAGCTGTTTCTGCTGCTGGCGTCTTCCCAGATGTTCCCGTAACGCTCGAAAACAACAAGCAACAACAAGTACGTGTGGACCGACGAAGAGACTCCAGCATTTGTTAGTCTCATCCGTGGGGGGAAAAAATTCAACTTAACACATTCGTTAAAACCCCCCTTCATTATTTGCGGTCCAGGGTAGTTAGCAACTCCTACTTTGTTTACTGTTATTATTCACTACAAACCAGTAGATGGAAATATGTTCGATTAGCATTTTCTATTTTGCAACATTTTAAAACTTCACTCAAAATACTCATGAGATCTGGATGGAAACATGGCTACTGACTGCCCTCTGCATGCCCCTTACCCCACAGCTACAGTGCACTGTCACTCTCAAATGCTGGTGAAGATTCTCAGTCATCCAGGTCATGGTCATTCCAAAAAAAGTAAAAAACAAAGCAACTGGACTTGTTTTTCGTAGTTAAAGATGTTTCGCTTGCTCTCCAGGAAGCTTTCTCAATTTACAGCTACAGGATTAATTCCGGCCAATCATCACCTCAATTCTCACCATCATATGGGTGATCAAAACATTGTTCCTTTAAGCCAGGCCAATAACAACCCTAACAACTCCTCGTTACAGAGGAGTGGACCAGTTTTGGTCCAATCTGCTGGCTTAATTTCTTTAACGACCGGCCATTACTAAGGGGTGGACCTGTTTCGGTTGAATTTGCATGTTATCTAAGCCATTACAAGGCCTTTATTTGGACAGTAGTATAAAGCTTGCTACTCATCATTACTCCAGACTTTTTGAAATGAGAAAGCTTCCTGGTGAGGAAGCGAAACGTCTTCAACTACGGAAAACAAGTCCAGTTGCTTTGTTTTTTACTTTTTTTGGAAGTCACTCTCAAAGCAGCTGGAAGACGTATACCATGAGGAAATGTGTAAAAGCTGGGTAGTATTGTACATTATCTAATATACATAATGTAAACTAGTGAACGACACAGCCAGGGGCGTGTGGCAACGCCAATGGCCTGACATTGGGCTGCTGTAAAGCTTTTCATCTTACCACGAGACCGCCACCAGGTCGCGACATAGAAAGTTGCAAATGCGAGACACTAGGGGGAGATGACAGACCCTTAATTGTCTCATAAACGTCTTAGATTACAATGACAAGGACTGAGAAGAGGATATATTAGGGTAAAAATGTTCTGCTTTGAATTGTATTTTATATATAGCTTAAAAACATTTATTTCAGCCTGGTCTTGCAACTTTTAGTTGCATCCTTTGTCCAAAGCCGGCAACAAATAAATTGCTCATTACCAGGTCTCCGCAGAGCTGAACGGCATGCTGACAAGGCCTTCAGCGAGCTCCAGCTGATGGCGCTCCCATGTTTTCAGTGTAATTAAGTGAATTTTAATTTGACTACTTTGGGAGCACTCCAAGACAGTGCAGGGCGTTGAACCTTAAACCCCAGAAGCCAAGGGAACATAAACCAAGGGAAAAAAGAGTAAAAAGACTGTAATGTCACAGCTACAGTACCCATCTTGGTGCACTCGAACATGATTAATTTTCCACTCTGCATACCAATAAACAAAAATTTATAAAACTGGGGAAGCGTAAACAACGCATATTTAATAATCATGACAGGACATCTTTTTTTTACTTAATGCGCTTCAGTTTTTCCCCCTTAGAACCACATAAGATGCACTTTTAGACGTGTTAATATGCAAGGCAAGGAGAGAAGCACCTTTAAGCTCAGACATCCCAGCTGAACTCGTGCTGCCGAGTTATTCTGACATGCAAATGTTCCCTTAACTCCTACCGTGAATCAGCCTCCTGCATAACATTTTTATCCCGTAATGTCAGCGTAGGCATGAGAGATGTCGAAGGTGCAGTAAATGACGTTTTGTACTCTGCTTTGTCGCTATTTTCCAATCTATTTATGCTTTGAGCCGAAGTTCCTCACGTCTTGATTTTTTTTTTTTTTTCCATTGCCTAGAACTTGTGCCGACTGCGTCAGAGCCTTTCGACATATAAACTATCTCCTGATGCTTACGTTGGAGAAAGATGCTTTCTTTGTTCTCACTCCTACAGCCGGGGTCAGGCAGTTGTGTTTACATCAGCGCGCTGTTGCCGTGACAACAGACTGAGCCTAGCAGCCGGAGAGCTGGAGGAAGCCTGCAGACTCGGATGGAGAAATCCTTGAAAAATGAAATGAAACAGAAAGCGTGACGCATTTTCGTGTTTGGGGAACTGCTTTTTTTTTTTTCTTTCTTTTAAGCTCTTAAAAAGAACAGAACAGCCCTCATTTTGGAACATGATCCATTAGCGAGTGCTGTCTTTGGGCAATTTAAATGCCGAAAGTGCTTTTCTTTTAAAAAATTCTAATTGGGGGTTTTTTAGGCAACGGCAAATCCTTCTCGAATAATTTTAAAGCCTTAGCTGGACAATAATATCCAAGCATCCTTCAGTCTGAGACTTCTTCCACCGTATTCAGTTCTGTTGGCCCTTTCGGTAGCCGCCTGCCTCCACTGTCGGAGAGAAAGTGGAAAGATTTAATAACTCCATAAAGCCAAAAGCAACCCAAACACAGACACACGCTGCATGACTGCAGTAAGTCATTTCAGGACCTGTTAAATCTCCATTAACACGCAGCCTCCCTGCTAACCACAGCTAATACAACCCAGGTGTGTGAGTGTTTTCACCTTTTTTTTCCCCTTACATTCCCAAATCTCTCTTAACATCCCTCTGGTTCAAATTGCCCTTCCAAGAAAGTCCCCCTTTTTTCCCATGCTCTCACGTTAATCTGACATCTGTACCGATACAGGACCTCCTTTTAAATTGAGTCAGATTCTAGCAAACTGCTGCTCCCGGCCATCTTGCCTTCAGTCTAAACAAGAAGGCCGACACTTTCAGCCGGCTCGTCTCCGCACCAGATACAGCCATCCTTTTCACATCTTTCAGCCCCTAATCTTCATCTGAAATGTTTAAGAGCGAGATACAAAAACAGACCGATAAGATGGGGAAGTAAGGCACAACATCTGCTTCCTATTTAGCCGGTTTCTCAATAATGAGACGGAAAGATGATGAACAGTGACCACAGGCTTTTAAAGGCAATCTATGAACTCAGGATAGATGGTGCCTCAGTCTGAAGTCCTCTCTGTTCCCTACTGGATTATTCACCCAGAATTACTCTGCATGTGGCTCCATCCATCTTTGAACGGCTTCCCTGTTCTTGCTGAAGACAAGCCTCCCCTCGGCATGATGCTGCCATCGCCATCTGTTACCATAGATGTAGTTTTAAACGGGGAGATATGCAGTTAGTTTTCCAGCATACATAGCTTTTTGCTAACAGGCCAAAAAGTTTTTTTGCCTGTTAAAGTGGAGTTTTTCCTCTCCACAGTCGTCCCATCCTTGCCCAATATAAGGGGTTGCACTAAGATTCCACCTTTTTCATAACTCCATCTTGCGATCAGGCCCGTACTAAGACAATGTGGTGCCCCTGGGCACTATACCTCAAAGGCCCCCCATCAGACATAATCAAGGGGATTTCTGTAATGTAATTTACTATTTACTAACTTACACAACTACATGTAGGCATATGAGCAGTGAGCAATATTCAAACATCTCATTTTAAAATGTTGAAATCAAAAAAATCTTGATTTATTTATCATTTATTATTGTGACATCAGTGTTCACAAAACGAATAATGCATGGTCTTTCAACAATTTCAAGTAAATAATATAGCAATTTATGAAAAATATATTTTTAAAGCATGTCATGTGGTGCCCCCCCCCCCCAATGGTTGGTGCCCCTAGGCACTGGTCCACTGGCCCTTATGGATAATCCGGCCCTGTTGCAATGCTCCGAATCTTGTTTTCAATTGCCTCCTAACTAGATTAAATCAGCATTTATTTTATTGGACTTGATGTAAAGATGGCGGCGTTGAAATTAATCATGATGGGAATGAATAGGAGATCCGTTTCCTCCAATACGAAGTGACCCAAAATGGTGATCTGACACTGTGTAAACATACAGTGCTCCCTGTCTTTCCATGAAAGGCATAGTGGACAATAGCTGTTTGGGGAAAATGAAGCTCCTCCAGAGGGGGTCTGCATTGATCAACAGATGATTGAGCATGCTCTTGATGGGGTAAAAAAAATTGATCGCAAGATAAGAGTTAATCCCAAAAAATCCTCTGCTGAAATTAGGCTTCCCCTCCTTTCTCACACACACACACAGGTGCCCTCTTGAACACACACTCACGGATGTTCTGGGAATGCACACTGCAGGGGAGAATATGATCCCTGCTTGGAAATGACGCCGTTCCCTCAAACAGTGCAAGTACACACTGTCATGTTGGTGCACGGACGTGCGATGCTGTTTATGCACATTTGTCTCACCGCGTACGTGTTGTTGACAGTACCAACAACTGCACTCTTCAGGACTTGACATCATGAGAACCCTAAGCAAACGCGTCGCCTTGCCGTACGGGTCCCCCCGTTAACTGGAAAAGGCCGTTAAAGAGCCGCGAGGCGAAGGCTTTTTTTATCCAAACAAGGTTTAAATGTTTGAGGCTTGTAAAAGACTCAAACAAACCAGGATTAAATGGCTGCGCTCCTCTCTTCCAGTCCGCTGCGTTTCAAACAGTTTTGTTTGGCCTGGGCACTGTGAAGTACGCGCTGGCTGCAGCTGGTATCGGCGATTTTTATTGTTTTTGGAAGACACTTATGACACGGGGAGGCTGAGAAGACGGATGTGTGCAGCTGTGACTCGCCACAATGCAGCCCACCCACACATTGACACAATGAATTATTTCAGTGTATATGTTTGAGTGTGTGAGGCAGTAAAGATACCCTTACATTTTTCCTTTAATAGCCTGGTATATGTTTGGAAAGCTTACTGCTGCCCTCTCTTGGTAAAAAAACTCATTACATTTCCTGAGCATCCTGAGGGAAAATCTCAGATTTTGGAGCTATCAAAACATACATAACACAATTATAGCAAATGGATACATCATATATTGGCCTTTTTACATACTTTAAAGTAGATTTAAAAAGCAATAATTTAGACCCCTGACCTCTCTGTACTATATTGATGTCATCTAATTATAAAATGCTGACAGCACATCGGTATGTTTGGCTCAAAGACTGTTTATGTGACCAAAAAGAGACCTTTTAACAGGATTATGTTGATTGGACGAGTGACCACTTATTGGCAGAGCATAATGGAGGCGGTAGGTGGAAGCAAACAAGTGAGGTGCGCAGATTGGTCTGCAAACGCACAAAGAAAAAGTCCTTTTGTGAACTATTTTAACCTCAGGAGTATGATGCAATTGAAGTCTTAACTCTAAGTGAAGAAAAACAACGAGCCTAAGGAGGGAGGACACAAACAGCCAATGCCATTACTAGCTTGAATATATAGGAAGTCAACACCTAGGCCACAGAGGTGACCACAGAAATGTTTTGGGGATTTAACGTTTCTCCAGTAAAAAAAAAAAAAAAAAAAGCTTCCCTTTACAGCCGTTTGTCAGTACAAAAATCACTGCTGTTGCCCACAGAGAATGTAAAATTAATACCCACTCCATCCAAACAAGCCTCCTGCATGTTTAGCTAGGATATACAGCTTTGGCTAATTTTTTTTTTTTCCTCCATGTCTGAGCCAAAGGAAGAAGTGCGTTTGATTGCAATTGGACATATGATTGCACTGTTAGCTTAAAAGTGACTGGGCTAAAAAAAAAAAAAACTGTTTTGGTGAGCAAAATGGCAGCTTTCTAAGTGGTGTGACTGATGAGATCTATAGAATAAAACGTTTCAGAGCTCTATAACTAAAGACCAATTAAACCATGAGTGTAATACCGACTGAATTGTTTGGTTTGCACGGCCACTGCAAAGCTCCCTAATATTAAATAAGCTATTCTGTTGCCAGTTGTTGGGAGGAACTGTTGTCATTGGAGTAACAATGCTGATCGGAACCGGGGCAGAATTACAACAGTTTTTGTTTTAGTTTTGTATCACAGCTTTAGACTTGATTTGCTATTGTGTGTTTTTAAATGTTCTAATAGGGTGCTCATTTGTTAGGTCTCCAAGTGACGGCTCTGTGATGAGTTGGAGGAAGTCAAGAGAAATGTCAACAATGACATTTCTCTTGACTTCGTCAACATGGAGGGAGGCACAAGTACAAACTTGACTCCTTCTTGACTTTTGGCTCGAGTCCCAAATTGCAATATTGGGGCATTGAGGACAGAAGAAGGGGCTTGCCCATGGTGCCATTGATTCAAGAACTGCCACCGCAACCACATCCATTTTGACATATTTCTGAAATTTACAATTATTTTTGTTTTTGCTCATTTTCATAACGATTGTTCTCCCACTATGCCACACAAAGAGGCCCTGAAATAGGCTTACGTTTACCTAGATGTTGACAGTAAGGTTAAGGTGTTAACTAATACTTTTTCTGTTTTGACAAAAAAGGATGAAATTGATGGAAAAACTGACTATGAACAGTGTTTCATATTTGTATCCATGTTTCCTCTGAGAAAAAGGGTTCTAATACAATAAAATACAAGTATGCCTAAAACAACCAAGTAAACCAGTAACAGCTTTAAATATTGACGCAAATCTAAATTTTAAAAGGCCAAGATGCAAAACAAAATTTGCATTTCCAACTTTGAGAAGATCGAAGGTTTTCAGTGTGACGTCTAGATTGTCTCCCTCAGTTTAGATGTGGTTTGTTTAAAAGCTTGTAAAATTGGTCCATTGAGGGTGGCTGTATCTAATATGAACACCAGGCGGTCCTTTATGCTACACATTTTTCTTTTAGGGCTCAAATTAATTAACATTGATTTCTGTACAAAGTTTAGTGCAACCTCATCATCCTTGCATACGTCAAGCCACTAAACGCATGTTACAGTAATATAAAATGTGAAAATCATAAGGTTTCAAAACTAAGTTGTCTACGTATTATTTTGGGTCAGCTGAAGAAAATTTCAATTCTTTTAGGGCTACGTTTTGAAACTAAAACAATTTTTTTTTAAAAAGGCAGTTTATTGAAATCAGTTCAGAACAAAGTACAAATTTCCCCAAAACTCTCCACTAGATGGCTCGCAAGCAGCTTGAAACTGACCACTTGTCATGTTGCTCACTGATTCCTGTTGTACTGCTATCAGCGCTTTGCTTTGAGCTGTAAAGTTGCTGTGAGTTGAATTTCAACCCAACACAAACCGGACCCTACAGTATGTTTTACTGTATGCATAAACCGGCATCTCCTTCAACCACTCGCATTTAACTATGAGCCACTATGTCTTTCTCTGCTTCACTCCTGCAACTTGAGCGTGTCAATCCATTCCTCTGGTGAACTATTTTCTATTTATAGCTGCAGAACTCCGGCCTCTCTCTCTCTCTCTCTCTCTCTCTCTCTGTTTTACTTCCTTACTTTGTGGCAGTTCTGTGGGGGTGGCAGAAGAGGTGAGGAAAGGTCAGTCATGTCCTCAACTTAAAATCTGCTTTCTTACCCAAATCTAGAGATGGACTGATTCTTACGCTTTAGATTTTGTTTTCAGTCGATCTGCGATCTGCCAGTCCCGAGAGTTGTGCTTAGTGTCTGAGTGATGTATCTCTGCAGTCCTGCGAAGGACCTCACCGTTTAAGTCAGGTGTGTTGAAGCAGAGACGCGTCTAAAAGTTCCCTAGAGAGACACCCTTCCTCCTTGCATCTAGAGATGCTGCGTAAAGAGGAAAGGCCCAAGAGCATCTGTGTGTTCAGACCGTGTGAAACGTTAGCTTAAATGCTGTATTATTGGCGAAAAGAGGCTGGAAAAGGAAGTACTGAAAAGAGGTAACCAGTAAGAGGACAATGTCTCAAACTCTTGGCTCAGAGGAGCAGCTAAGAGGTCTGTGGGGACTCTGGAGGAACTGCAGGAATCCGCTGCTCAGGTGGAAGAATCCAGTGAAACGGCTATTAGTCGTCCTCTCCACAAATATGATCTTTTATTTTTTTTTTTACTGTTTTGTTGTAAATCTTCCAGGTTGACTGTAGCGTGATATCTCAAATGATCGTCATTCGGTCGATACCGCCTCAGTTACTTCCGGCCAAAATGAGAGACCCGCTTTTCGCTGCAGAGTATGCCTCACATTTTGGTGGAGCAGAGTGTGCGTGTGTTTGTGAAATTGTTTCAAAGAGTGGCGTGTCTTTTTAAAGTCAGTGTTACTGCGAGTGCTGGACTGTAAGGCAGACTTGGCGTCCCATCAGGGCCATTAGTTAGACCAGGGGTGTCAAACTCATTTTGGTTTAGGGGCCGCATTCAGCTTTATCTGATCTCAAGAGGGCCACACGAGTAAACTCATTGCAAGATTGAATAGAACTAATAAAAGTGGACTTGTTGTTGATTTTAATAATAACCTCAGCGTTTTTAAGTATGTGCAATTTCAACAATACTTTTACTCAGTTAAACATTTACTTGTGCATTATGCATAACAACTGATCACAGTGATTGGACAATGTTGAAAAACATTTATTCACATTTTTTGGAACTTAAAAACACTGTCCTGCATGACAAAATACATCAAACAGATAAAAATTAAGAAATGATTTAAATTTTTCCACACCTGAAGCTTAATCTGCTAATTAAAACACAGTGCCCCTCGTGGACAATATAGGAACTGCAGATTTTCAATTAAACGAAGTACATGTTTTTTTTAATTGTTTTATCATTCTCTTCCTTTTATCTCCTTCTTTCACCTTTTGTTTTTTTTCTTCTCATTCTTCCTTTCCTCTCCTACTTTCCCATTGTAGTGTCCATATCATTTGAGATATCCCCCACATGAATTATAACTATTCATATTCATAAATCAAGCGGAGCACTATGGCAAAAGCAGTACTGCTCCACTTGTGAAAGTCAAATCTGATGAGCTCTTTTTGGCATTAAGACAACAATTCTTATTGCAATTTTTTTTTTTTTTTTTTTATAATGATAATGCATTTAGCCACAGGGTCGGACTAAATTGTTCGGCGGGCCAGATCCGGCCCACGGGCCGTATGTTTGACACCCCTGAGTTAGACGGTTTACGCACATTTGAACAACCGTTTCAGCTGAATTCCAGGTGACTTATTCAGAGGCAGCGGTCATTCCGGTAATTGTAAGCATCTCCTGGATAACGGCTTATCACTGAACGCGATGCTGAGTTACTTTCCACGTAGCAAAATATCGATTTGAAGTTCAAACAATTTTTGATTGAAACATCTTACAAATAATACGTAAAGAAATCTAAACTTGCTGGAGTTATTTCTAGGTAATCCATAGTAAGCACGCAGTATGAAGAAGTGAATAATTCACAGCGCGGCGCAGTCACGGAGACGGATGACTCGCTTTGGCGAGCCCTGAAAGGAAAGCAGCAACACGGTGTTCAAACTTGCTGCAAACCTTGAATGATTTCCCTTCAGATTTACAATGATGTGCTATGCCATATTAGTCTCTGACAAAAAGAAAATCTCAAACTACATTAAGATCTGTGATTGTGACATGACAAAACCCTCGAGGCTCTGTGTGTGTACTCATTGAGCCAAGACAAATAAAATTCCTGAAAGCTTCTTACCGAGATAACAGGAGGAATGTGAACACGTCTTCACTAAGGTTTTTGTTGAGCGCTTGTTTGAATGATTAAACTTATTGATATGGCGGTGGCTGCTGAGACAGAACTAAGGTTATATTGCTGCGATCTCTCAGGACAATCTCTGAAAGGGTGAAACTTCAACGTTGCACGTTTTAACACTCTGCCATGAGTCCGACTTTACTGAGTTTTTAGCTCCCCCGAGACCAAAAATGCAGCTCAAGTTGTTGGCAGGCATGTCTATAAAATTGACAAAGGAGGAAAGTGAGCTTCTTTTGAGAAAAAATAAAGCCATGCGAAAAGGAGAGGAAGCCATCAGGGGGTCACTCAGTCAGTAGCCAGCCCCGGGGCATGGGCAAAAAAGCTCCAACCTGGAATTCCAAATAAATAATTCCCAAACGCAACCCCCCCTCCCCTGTATCATGCTGAAAGAGGCCCAGGCATGCTAACAAAGCAGCACAAGATGGTGCCCAAGCAAAATGCCCAATTAGTCTAAATTTATGATGCATTCGCACTAGTTTTTTTAAATTTATATAATCAACAGTCCTACTTATTTTGACAGGAAGAGACTTAAACACAATTCTCAAAGCTTAGCCATTAGAGTGACCCGAATTCTCTTGACTAATAACTTTACCTAATACAGCGTAAAGCAGTTTTATGCATTAAAATGCATGCATCCCATATTTCCTTTTAGTTCAGGGTTGTAACTCATTAATTTCATTGGCCACGTTTCAATATGTAAATTAATAAGAAGATAAGATTCTAAAAGAGACCTCTTTCGTTCCACAACGGGGAAATCTGGGCATGGCAATAGGGGGGGGGGGGGGGGGGGGCGGGAAATGTCTCTGGTATCATGTTTTTTAAATCACAACTATGCCAGTATCACAATGTCTGCTCAAAACTGTATGGATAGCCTCAAGTCTCAAGTTTTTAAGTTCATAAAGTGAAGATTTATTTAGTGATGTATATTTACTGAGGTGAAGGAGGTCAGGAGAAATGTCATCTGGGATTCACCACATTGGCAAATCGCTGCTTGTTGCAAAAACTGTGATGTTATACCCCGGCATTCTGACAGCAGAATTCACATTGTAATTCCTGCTCTCAAACATCCTCCTTCGTTTGTCTTAGAGAAAAGTTGAGAACTACTTGAAGCTTCCTTTTCATGACAAAACATACAGAAGGACTTTATTGCTTTTAGACGATGTTTGGTAGCTGTTTTGTATTGAGGAGAAGACACAAGAAAAGTAAAAACCAAATAACAATTGCATGTTTTGGTGGATTCAAATTCAAATCCATAAAAATCGTCTGTGTTTTCTGTAAAAAGCATTTTTGGAGAAAAGATTATTTTTATCCAGGTCCAGCTCAGATGATGCGTCATTCATGCACTCACTGTCTGTAACATAGGGAGTTGTTACAAAGCTACCTTTGCTCTCAAAAAGTGGTTTTAAGATATATTGGCCTTAAGAAATGATGAAAAGGCCTATCATGATTTTGTGTGTTTCATTTTTTGGAATATTTAAAGGCTATTTGGCTAAAAAGAATGATGAGATTAGCTTTTTTTTATCAAAAGACATGCAACAAAATCATGGCACTTCAGTCAAATGGATGGGCATAGATAGAAGTAATTACACTAAAGAGACTAAAACGGTTATTGGAATATCTAACCTGATCCACCTGGCAAATACAGCTAATACGGATAAATAAATATGCGGATGGAGTGGAATGTCCTTCACTCGACTTTTTTCAAATGAAGCCTCATGGATCATAATAAAGCAGAGCAGATAAAATCAAGAACAAATTTTCATATCATTCTTTTGGGCTCATTTCTGAGAAATGGGACAGGATATGAGCTGAAAGTATTTCTTTGATATGCACACGCAAACACACTCACTGTAACAAAACCTGCAGCATGAAAAGCTTTGAACATTGCTTGTGTTTTTTTTTTTTTTTTTTTTTTCCCCCCAACTATAATTTAGCGAATGATTAACCAGAAAGCCATCGCACGGTGTGTACTTGCATCAAATATGTGCCCGCACACTGTTGGTTAATTGCTTGGTATGTAGACGCTCGAAGTCTTTGTTTTAACAGGCAATTGAAAGTCAATGACTGAAGCCTTATAAAGACCATTTAAGCATGTATAGCTTGCTAAACCTGTGCTGCAACCATTTAAAAACACAATTATCGTTATATGTAGACATACGTTTTAGTGTTCTCTCATAAACAAGAACTGCGTTTGGCTCAATAATTTACCTTTAAATGTATTGGCACCTCTCTGTAGAAATGTGTGACAAGTCTTAAAATGAATTTATCTCTTACAATTTGCCCATTTATTTTCTAGAATTATTCAGATAAAAGAAACAATGACTTTTTTTTTTTAAGCCCTTAAATACATTTTGTTGTGTACTTGGAGTCTCCAGTAATGCAGAACGTTTGAATGTAGTCTATTCAGGAGTTGCATAGAAATCTTTATATCCTTTTTGGGTAATTTGTTTCATGCCGTTCAGTTTTCTCTACTGTTTGCAGTATTTGCTGCAGTACTGCTAAAAAAAGTCTTGGAGGTCTGGCTAAAATGTTTTGCAAATCACACTTTTGTATATCTCTGAGCGCTTTTTTCAGTCCAAGCTGAAGGATAATTGTTTTATGGTTTATCACGCCATCCCCCAGCATCCTACAAAAATGGCCAAATGGCGTGGATCTCTCTGCAACCTAGTGGGGGGCCAGGTGCTAAGTGCCTCCTTTAGATTTAAAGAGACGGCGCCAAAATGAGTTGCTCTCAGACGCACCTCAGAACAGGCGTGTAAAGGGGGAATATGGGGGTAAATTAACAAGGAATTCACACCAAACCATTACAGTTCCACTTTATATGGACCATAAATGAAATATTTCAATGTGAAAAGGAAGAACCTAAAATCATGATATGTCCCCCTTTAATTTAGGATCTGATGGATTTTAAGACTTCATGAAGCCATACAGTTTAACAAGATTCCCAGGTCCTTTGGAAGATCACTAAGAACAAGTAAATAGTCACTTTTTGCTGCCATTTCCTGACTTGTGAAGATACATCTACCTACGTTGAATGGCATGTTCACTTGTCTTTCCCATTTTGAAATATGTTAGAGAAATAAGCCTCTGTGTCACGTATCATACCTACATCCCAGGGTAACATTAAATATTAGCACTACCAAGAAGCTTAAATCAGAAAAAATATTAAGTATTGAAATAAACGCAAATTAACAGAGGGTTTTTGAGAGTTTTCTCACTGAAAAGCTTTGTAGTTAATCCTTAAGATCAGTTAAACAAACAAATACAGTGGCATGCTAAACCCGTACCCATCCAGAACTCGTATGGGCTGATGTCCTTGTTCGGTTACCTGTTAAACTTAAAAAAAAACAGATTTTAGGTTTTTTGTTCTCTCATAATGTAATGTCACCTTAAAACCAAGGTATGTACTGAACTGTGATTTTGCTGTAGCTACCACTTCACCCTTTTACCTGTAGTGGTATTATTTTTAAATATATGCTTACTCATTATAATCTGTGTAGTTAAAGCAACCTCAAAATTGCCTCATTTGTTCTTTTTTTTCATAAAAAAACAGGCCAAAGACAAAACATTAGTATTTGCTATAAACAGTTTTACTACTATATAATTCATCTAAGGGGGGTAATATGATTGACATATTCCCTACCTAAAAGGTCAGTGTAACCTTTTTAACATTTTTTTAACCTTTTTTTTTTTTAAGATGGGTTAAAGTTATTTTAGGAGCCTTGGTGCATTTTGTGCATTCAGAAACTAAACTAAAATACAATTTTTCCTAATGCAGATCGACACCATCGTGTTGCATTTTTAATTGTGTGACCTCAAGTTTAAATGTGCTCACTACATTGTTTGGCATATTGCAATACCAATATTTCAATTACTAATCTAGCAAATAACTGTGTGGAGTTATTTGGCTGACTGTGTTTCAAGGTGTCCGAACCTTACAAGGCAACGCCAAGCCACGATGTAAAGAGGCGCATGAAAAGATTTTACAAATGAAGTATTTGCGTGGTGATTAACCCGATCAATCATTTTGCCAGAGTTAATCTTTTCCTAGATTAGTCTAAGTGTGTTTTGAGATGTTACGAAACGTTTTCACTCAGTGCGAGTATCATATCAGCACAGTTTATGCACGGCCTCAGATGACTGCGCGATATCCGTGCACCCCCCCTCTGGCCCGCGACAAACCAGATTAGGGAGAACATTAGCGAACATTAGGATCCGTGTAACACACACACAGAAAATACACATGAGGATGGACGTTTAGCTTTTAGACAAGAAGGTTTCACAGTTGGATCATCCCCCTACCGGTTTTGGATTCTCTCCCGAGCACCCATGAGCGCATTCATCGACACAAAAAGTAACTCAACACTGCTGATTTTTGAACCGAAGGAGAGGTTTAATCTGCAACAGACAGACAGATTCTGGCTACGGAAATTAATGTTTACTTTTCAGCCGTCTCTATTTCAGGCCGCTCGCTTTTTGCCTCATTGTTGAGAAAACATCCCAGAGGAGATGTGAGCTCGCTCCGAACCAAAACAGTGCCAAACAAACCCTGCTGTTTCATATGGTTCCTTTCAGCAGCGTATCGTGGAAACTTGTCAAGAAACGGCCCAGCGAGGGATCGAGTTACTGAGCACCAATGAGACGAGCCATGAAACATATTTTCCTGCACATTTTACAACATATTTAGAGTCATTCTCAGATGCCATCATCTTTGATTGGCTTCAAAACAGCATGTGTGTTTATTAAGCTATTTAATTTCTCTGATTAACTCATGGGCAAAAATATGAGGCTGCTGTTGAGCTAAATTGGCCAGATTTCTCAAATTAAACCCAGGGACACGTCCAGGTCACAAATGAAAATAAAAATAAATTTGTTGTGATGGATTTAAGGGATTAAGCGGGTCAGAAAATGGATGGATGGATTTAAGGTACTGGGGCTGGGGGGACAGCGGGATCACCTATTCTTCTGCAACTCTGTCTGTTATGCAAACTAGCTGTTCTTGTGCGAAACATTTTGGCCTCATTCATAAAACGCTGAAATGTGGGACATATCGGGGACATGTCGTCCAAAACGGGGACGGTTCCCTGAAATCGTGGCTGTCTGGGCGTCCCTTGTTAAACCAGCAACTTCTCCAACCTCTAAGAGTTAATGCTTCTTCAGGCGGCTTAGCTACCAATTATGCTAAGCTAACACCCGTGCATCGCCTCTTTTTGATCCATTTGCTGTTGGCAAACGAAAAATTTAAATGCACAATCACCACCACCTCACTATTCATTTAGATATAATATATTAGGAGAAAGATTGCTATGGCAGCTTTGTTGTAGCATTGTATACTTTATTGAAAAAAAACCTAGATCTAAGTAGGGTGAGCAGGCAATATGTATTATACCATACTGGGAAGAGTTTATCTAGCAGATGTCATGATTAAAAGTTCAGGTACCTATTGTCAGTCATAAATTTTCCAATGCATGAAAGGAATACAGACTATCTTTATGCCCATTGGTGTTGTCCAGGCCTATAAAAGCTAATGAGCACCATAATCAAACTACATCCCTTTGCAGACTTGCTGGACTGCATCCAGAGCTTCTCCCAGGAGGGAACATTTACCAACGGAGGTCATCCGACCAGGCTGGACTGATCTGTTGAAGGTAATGTAGAATCATGTGTGTGTCTATAAACTATTTTAATTTAAAGAGAAATTTCATCTTTCGACCAATTAACGTGGCTGTATTGCCTCCCCCTCCCACCATTCTGCCAATTACAGCTGAGTCGTTTATGAAAGCCGTGTTTTCTTGAAAATGGTCACAAAGAGTGCTGTAAAAGTACCTCCAAATGTTTGTTTTATGCTTTCTTATGACATTAGAATGTTTTACATCATAAAAAAAGTTTAATATGAGACGAGGGTAAATCAAAAAAGTAAAACAGTAGTTGTCTCCTAAACCTAATATCTTGTTTTGCCACCCATGGCATCAAGTGTTTGCCATAACTGACAATAGCTACGTTTACATGGTCAAAAGAAGCCGGAATAAAAATGTGTCTTGTAAACAAGCCACTCAGAATATTATGATTGGATTTAGCTCAATAAAAATAGGGGAATTTGATAACTGCGCATGTCAGAGTGGTTCTATTCTGAATAAAGCCAGGCGCATGTAAACACACATTATGATTAGATTGATTGTGTGCCCTTATCTATGGAGGACCAAGTTTGATATTACTTAACAATGCTTTATTGCGGGGAAAAGCCATGTAGATTTGACCGATGCAGTAAAATGCTAACCAACCAATGGGAAGAAGTTGAGCCCTTAAGACACAGCCCCTCCTCATTTGCATAATGAGGCAGAAATGCATACAGAAATGTAAAAACGACAGGCAGAAATGTAAAAAGGACAGGCAGAAATAAATAGCATCACAGAAATATATAGGGTAAAAAAATACAAAGGAAGAATAAAACAGACAAAAATATTATAACATGCACATAAATAAATACTTAAAAAATATAAGTAATTAATAAATAAAGTTGAAGATTATAACGCACAATAAATAAATAAGGTAATTATTACAAAGGCAAATAAATAAATAAGCTAATTAAAAGAGATATATACATTTATGTCTCACTGTATAATTTAATTTCTACCTACATTTATTAATTTGGTGGCAATTAATTGTATGCTTATTTATTTATTGAGCATTTATTTATTTCTGTATTTATTTTTAGATATGGAAGACTTGGTCCTCCATACTTATCAACGGTACAATCCGATTATTTGATCCAAATACATTTTAATCCGATGGTGAAATTTTGTGCACGTAAACATAGCTAAAATGTATTGTGAAGGAGTTATGGCTCAGTTTTCTTTGCATAATTGTTTTTAGTCAGTCATATCTGGTTGTTTCTGACCAACAATAATTCCTGGTGTATAACTGAAATGCTCTTGAGTTTGAGACCATAGACTAGAGCAGAATTCATAGTTTTCTTCGATTACATTTTTTTCGAGGTTGTGAAGGAGAAAAGAAACCCCAGACCAATACCCTACCATCACCATCGTTGATTTCTTTGCATTTTCTTGATTTTATAAATGCTATTATAGTTACACCTGATGTAACTCCACACATATCTTCCAAAGAGCTCCAGCTTTGCTTTCAGTTTACAGAATCAAGATAATTTTTGGGAAACGTGAGACTAGTCTTTGTTGCTGGTGAGCAGCGGCCTCTTTCTAATTGTTAAACCCTGAACAAAAGTGGGACCTGAGGAGCCTTGGCTGTCTGACCTTCTAGACGAGTGGTTGATGCACTCTTGGCATCTGGTGTCTATCTCCAGCGGTCATTGAGCGAGAGGCAGGGTACACCCTGGACAAGCTACGAGTCCAACACAGGACAGCGGTGATTGAATTTTTAATTTTATTTTTTTCATCATACTGGACTGGCAGGCTTGTTGAAACAAAATGATTTCTGATTCAAAACATCAAACTGTGATATTTAACGATCCCATTTGCCTTATTTAGTGGACAGCTCTCTAAATTCGAATCGCGCAGCTGTGAGGTCTGACCTTGCCTTTAAAACAACTGTGGACTGTTCCCCATCCCTCCGTCTAAAGCCAAGAAAATCAAGCTGTATTTCATCACCATTTCAGTGTTTTGATGGGGGGTCTCTTGCAACACTGATGACATCCTGTGCTCGGCTCCTTGTACTAGATCCTGCGATCTACTATTCTTAAACCATTTCTCTGATGCAGCAGGAATCTGAGTCTATAAGAAGTATATCCAAACCAGTGAGGCTTCCAAATGTTGGCTGAAATGCCCTTGGTTATCTGATTTTGTTTTTGTTTTTTTTTCCTTTGCTGTTTTTGCTCTAAGCATTCCACAGATGTCAGCCTGTGAAGGTCTTGTTCCTCCAACGCAGCCTCATCATTTTTTGAGGGGAACATAGGGAGGAAATAAGGGAGGAAAGGTAAAATGGACAGCAGTTGGGTTCAGAAGTTCAAGCGTTTGTTTCTGAAGCCTGTCCAAGAATCAGCTGCTTGTGAACGTATCCTCACCATTAGTTTCTCCCCTGCTATAGCAAACATTTCATGAAAGTAACTTGGTTGGACTAATTAAGGGTGCATGACTATTGATGAAGGAATTAGCAGATGCAGCATATTGACTTTGGAATGTGAACTTGAAATTAAGAGCGGCTGTGTTTCCAAGATAAATAAAGCTGCCGCCATCAATACATGTTGAATACTACAATATCAGAGGAGTATTGATAGCTTGTTGTTTTATATCGCCAGATTATTCATTGTAAATTTCAACTGCAATGTGGGGAAAAACCTACTGGCTCCTGGCCCAGATCCTCGACACATAAGCACTCCATAAATAATTACGTTTTGTTAAATATGTGTTTCATATACTCTGGAAGTGGACATGATATGAAATAATTCATGGCCGAAAACGTCTCATATAGATTTATACTGCAGTTGATGTCTGTGATTAGTTATTCATTTTGAAAAATGATGTAAATGTTGTTGGGGTTTTTTTTTCTGCCATGCTTGACTGTTTCAGATCAGACAAAGATAACCTGAGTTAAGTCAATGGAGGCAAGTTGGTTAACTATGCTGTATTTTCTTGCTAGTAAAGCTGATGAGTTAAGAAATTTTAAAACTTTTTTTTTTTATGAGTGCCAATTATGTTTGTATTTTCAGAGATCACATTTCACAGAACAAAATGCTTTTTTAAGGGAGTCGATACTCCCAAGATAGTTCAGTGAGACCTGAGCGTAAAGATAAAGCCGAGAATTTACGGCAGCGATAACCGCTCCGCGGAGCTGCACTTTGGCATCGTTACAGCTGGGTGTATCCGTAATGTTGATTTAAAAGTATAGGTAAAGTTTATACAAGGTCATGTACATAAGATTTAAAGCGACTCAATGAAAAGTTGACCTAGTGCAAAGGCTGCGGCAGGTTAGCAGAAGATGAATGGAAATGAGTTAGCGAGCTAGCTGACACATGGTGCAATTTAATTGTACTCTGGGGGTTAGATTTTATGAGTCTAGAGTAAGAAAACTCAGCCAGAATGCCCTCCTGAGGTTGAAATTCTGATTTGGATTGTCTGAGATGCCCAATAAACCTCACCTTCGGAATCCAACATGGCGGCCGCTGTACAACATGCAGCGTTGGCGCAGTGATGAACTGTTCATTCGTCTTTTGGCTTGCATAACATTCAAACGACACCACGCACTGTATACTGCATATTTATGAAGCAACATTTCATTGTTTTTTTAATGCATACACTGCTATCGGCTTGTGTAGCCAAGAGCATTTAACCTGGTTCCTTAGCACAACATGAAGCAAAGTTGACAAAACGTAGTGCAGCCTGCTGCCCCTTAATTTAAATCTCAGTATTATCCATGGAGCTTAATTTTTAAAGCAAAATCCATTACTATCGGCACAGCTTTAAATAGTACCATGCTCTTTCTCTCTTGGTCAGGCAAATATGTCATTTAGGCAGTAGGAGTGCATTTAAATTGCTGAGGTCCTCATTATTCTGAATAATTTTCATCCCGGAGAGTCTTCGCAGCAGTGTTCGGGTAAGCGCCGTAGACCTAAAATTAGAATTACTATGTCAACATTCTGCCGCCTCATAAACAGCCATGATTCAATTAGCTGACCACTGTTTCCCCTCTGTCTTTTGGCGTGCGGAACCGTGTCTGCACAGCGTTGGTGAAAGTTAGCAGTGCGTTCAGCATATCTCTCACAGACCAAAGCTCAACAGGGAGAACCGAACTTCGGGAAATAACCCAAGCCCTTTTCATGTTCCAGCTATTTCTCAAGATTAAGTGTTGACATGAGTTCCTACTTTAGAGCCAGAAACAATCATTTTTGATCAGTGTGAGGTAAAAGCACGCGCGCGCACAAAATAAAAATCATGTTTTTGCATCATTGGTCTTTCAACATCAAAATATCTGCCTACTAAGACCAATCACCGACAGTATACCTGTCAGATGTTGTTTTCTTTAAACCTTTTACGCCTTCGTTTGTGTTTCTTTCTTCCACTCTTTGTCTCCGTGCCTCTGTGCCCTTGCCTCTGTCCATAAAAAGGCATGAGGCAATACAAATCTGGGCAGGTTGCCTTATGAGGTGCGGACCTTAAATTTACAGTGTATACATTTAAAGACTTTACAACGGGTTCTTCATTCCAATAAATATTTGGATTGTTATTCATCGACTTACACTGACCGCATGTAAACGAAATGGCCTCTGCTGTTCATTTTGTCGGTTAAAACTGTATTTTACTTTCTTAATCAAGACTATACAATGTCCTTAGATCAGGGGATGAACAATATATGCATGTAAAAGTGAATAAAAGGACATGCAGCTGTGGTCAAACATTACCTGGTAGTGACTAATGTCAGCGTTGTCTCTTGGACAGCCACATTCAAGTCTGTTTAAAGGTGACTAGATCTTTAAGTCTGGATCTTTTAGAAAATGTGGAATGGGTTTGGCTATGAATAACTGATTCAGAGCCAAAGGAAGTTATTAACAAAGTTAGTCATTTTGATCAAAATGACCAAGTTGGGGCACCACCTGCTTATCAGGGATGAGTAACCAAACAGCTGTCGGTCTCTGTCAGCGACTGTTTTATGAATACCTGCCTGGTGAGGTGTGGTATTACAGAAACAGATGGAGTGAATTTGCACTCTGGTGTCCTCAAACACAAATCCAGAATAAACAAATTGGTCTTTGTTCGAATAACCGGTTCCCAAACCAAAGCACAAGAGAAAGTAAAGGGTCGTCTTAATAAAGTCATCTTTTTAAATGTACAGTAATTTGTTGAATCTGAGATCCAGAATGTTTTGGACAACTGCTTCGTAACATCGCGTTGACAAGCAATCGCAGTCACTCGATTAAATGGAACGCATAGCGTCAAGATGGCGGATTAGAACAAACAGATTCACAGTTTGGCCATTTGGACAGCCGGCGTGATGATGTCACAACCGGAATTAGCGACTCGGTTTCCAGCGTAGGAAATAGCGGCATTATTTAGCAACCGGTCTAAAGCAGGAAATCCGCCGGGCACGGCTTACAGGCGTGTTTTTTAAACGCGTAAATTTACACCAGGCACTGCAAAGTAGGCTCCACGGCTGCGTGGAAAGGGCACCAAGTAGAAGGCGCACCTTGGCCTAATACTTGGTGTTGCGATGTCACTAGCAGAAGAAAGTCTGATGGGACTAGTGAGTAGCATGGTGGGTCCATCTGTTCGGATTGGAGTATGCTGCAGGGTGTGGGCTTAAGTCTTCAATACCGTCTTCTTTTAGCCTGGGTGCCATTCCGAACTTAGTCCCGCCCACAACGTTTTAGGTCGGGAAGTTCGGTCTGGCTTTGCTCAATCGTAGCGCGAGTATGCTCGCCCAATATCTGGCGAGCCAATCAAATTGTCAGGGCGGGCTTTATACGATGACGGACAGATGATCAACAGTAACGTAATCAACCACGTCACCAAAGCGCGCTTGGGTTAAATTCGTTTACAACAACGGTGGCTGCCGCTGGAGAGTTGAGGTGTGTAGATTCTGCTATTAGGTCTGTTCTAGAAGATATCGACAGGTTCGTGTGTTGAAGGACTCCTTGGATCCTTACATTCTTTTTGCAAAACCGGCAAAAATCGTTAACGCTCAACTTCTTATGCTAGGCTAACCGTTGAGTTCCGATGACAACAACTATGCGTCGCTTAACATACGTCACACACTCCATTGCTCTTATTGGTTGTAGGTCTATCCAATTGAGTGCAGAGGAATTTTTTTTCCTGGTTCATTCAAAACACGCCCTATAATCACAGCTCTATGGAGCAGTATCAGACTCAAATTCTGACTAGAATTGAGTATGACCATGTCAGGCTAGTCTTCTTTAGGATAGAAGAAAATCTGCTTCGTCGATAACTCTCGATAAACCCAGTCAACACTTTGCTTAACCTTCTTCCTTGTGCATGTTCAGCTTCAAAACTACCTTCAGCTAAACTTACCATGAAAATACTTGGATAAAGCATTCAGCCAACAAACTTTCTTTAGGTGTTGACTTTTGCGGCTTACCCTCCTTGCGACGAGCGACAACGACCGTCTGCTGGAAAAGCTCCAGATATCTTTCTCGTCATTGTGTACGTCATAATTTGGCCATAGCATTTCTGTACCACAAATCCTTTTATTGGTCTTATGTGATATCATGATTTTGAAAACCCTGATGTTGGATATTTATTTGCTGTAAGCCTTTAAAAATTCTAACCATACCCAAAGAAACACCTGAAATGTGGAACTGTGTTTAAATAACTGATGTTTGGCTTAAGCTTTTTCAGTTGAACTACTGTAATAAATGGAGTCTTCGATGTTGAGGCAGCCATGTGCAACCGCTGCAGCAGATTTTTGTTAGGTTTTGCTGTTGTATTTGAGTTGGTGTTTTTTTTCTAATTAGGAACAGTACCCAAAGCAGGTCAGGGTTACTTTGACGTTTAGATGTCTGAAATGCATTGCTCCAATCTAAATGTCAAAGTTTTTTTTACATTTCTTAACCCATAAGGAAGATTATCCCACAGTTCTTTTCCAAGTAAAGGAAGCTCTAAACCCTGCAGGTACTGACTGATGAATAGTATTGGATTGGCACACTCATTCCTACGCTATCTCTTGGATGTGGACCAAAGTTTGCCCGATGAGCAGACAGCATTACAACAAACACGCTGGGCTTCCAGCGGAGCTGAAAAACAATGCTGGTATGCAGATTACAGCCATCCCCGGCACCTCGTGTTAGTATAGCGTCAGGAAAGAATGCCCTCCCTGTTAAATAAACTGTACGTGCATCTCCTGTGACTCTTAGCTTTATCTTCACGTAGTACATTTTTCTCCACAGCTAACAGCGTGAGACACACCCCAGCACAAGAGCAGCAGCATCTAAGGTCTGGATTTTTCTAAAAGCCCTGAGGTGCAATAAGTTTGTGGTCCAGATCGGACTAATGACTCCATTCTAGCCTTGGTGGGCCTTATCAGGAGGAGGAGGGGGTGTAACTTAACGGAAAGTACACTTATAGTGGTGGGAAACTCTCTGCAGTGAGAACTTGGAGATCCAGAGAGTGGACGCATGAGTGTGTAAACAAGCCGGAGAGGAAAAGAAGTAGATCAGCGAATGCAGCTAATGCTGATGGGAGCGCTGTTCAAGCCGTGTGGTTTTTGACCCTCTGACCGCTCCCAGTCGTGAGAACTTTCTTCTCAGCCAAGTGGCCCCAAGACTCTCATATGAGCGCCGCATGTAGGGCTTCACGCTTACGCAAGGACAACGAAACTTTAGCAGAGAAAGAAAATTACCCCCCCCCCCCCACACACACACACACCTTTTTTTTTTTTTTTAAATGAGTAAAATCATTGTACCTTTCAACCAGCGCAAGTGGACTCATGCCAAGTATGTAGCCTGTAAAGCACCCCCCCCCCCTCCTGCTTCACTTAAAATAAGTCAACCAAGTATGTTTTGGTTAGGATTTCATACCTGCCTGATCTTCACTCGCTCTCAGTTTGAAGTTCTTCTGAAGACAAAAGGCTCCCCGAGCCAATGATGGCAGCAGCAGGGGGGGAAACCGACTGCACTTCATTGCACCTTTTGTTGGAATTGTTTAATCCCTAAAAGCTCCTGGAACATTTTTTTTTTGTCTTGTTTTCCCACAGGTACAGTGCCTTGGAAAAAGTACCTCATCAAATTCTATCCCTTCACAACCACAAAATCATTTTTTTTTTTTTGCTTTCCTTTGGGTGGTGGGTTGAACAAATGAAAATCTAAAAAGTGTGGAGTACTTTTTTTTATCTCGCTATAAATTTGACTGTTTTGTGAAGTCCTAAGAGATTTGTTAGTGAACGTTGGTTGGGGAAAATGTCACCATGCTGACAATGCAGACAGGCCTGGGTTGTACTTTGTGAAGAGGTTTAATGCAGGGTTAGTTTAAATAAAACAGTCCAAGCTATCGGGTCACACAGCCCTATTCAATAAACCAGAAAATTGAAAGGATATGGCACAACTGCCGCCTATACAGGCAGACAGTAGTGTCAAACGTTGGTCCTGAACGGTCTGCTGAATGTGTAGGATGCTTCCCTGGTTCAACAAGCTTGAAATCTCTAAAATGGTTTGTTACCAGGCACCTGCAAAGCTTTATGACATGCCATTCTAATCCGCTGTGTTGGAGTGTGAACACATCTAAAACATGCTATAATCTGGCCCTCGGGGACTGGAGTTGGACTTTGGAGGAGCTGCAGAGATCCGCAGCTCAAATGGGAGAATTTGTCGACCGAACTCCATAACTCTGGGCTTTTGGAAGAGTGGCGATTAGTTTGACATTTGCTACACGCCATTAATGGGCGCACAGCAAAATTAAAAGGGAAGGCTGATCTGGTCAGATGAGAATGTAATGCAGAATAGTTTAATTTCAGTGCATTTCATCCTAAACGAACCGTCCCCAGTGAACCTTGGTGGTGGCAGCATCATGCAGATGTTTTCAGCAGGGAAAGGGAGGCTACTGAAGGCTCTTCAGTCTAAAACAGGTGACTTTACACTTTTTAAAATTTTGTTAAAATATAAACTTTTGTTTTCCTTTTCACTTAATATGTACACTATTACTTATGTCCCTAATAAAACACACTGAAGAGTATGCTTTTATAAAGAAAAGTTAAAAGTGAATGCTCTTTTCTCTTTATTAGGGTATAAACTTTAAACCAAGCAGAAAGAATCCAAGTGGATGAGCTAAAGCTGATCAAACAGTACAAGATGTGTCCTTTATGTTTTGCATATTGGTGTTTTTACCTCCGATTTCCACACAACGTACGGGTGAGGGCAGGCCGGCTGCACTTTCCTCTGGAGCCACCTCCGCGGCGAGAAGAGCGCGCCGGTGCTCCCCGACGGCGCCGCGCCGGCTCCCCTCACCATAAACGGTAAATCCCCCGAGGTATTCCTTTTCGGGCGCTTGGCGATATCGTAGTCGAAGTGGAAATTGGAGGTCGGAGAAACCTCCGAGGGTATGGATGGGGAGGAGACCGACGGCGTGATGGGTTCTTTCAGCGTCGGGATCCTGGTGCGCAAAGCCGGCTTGGCACCCGGAGGCGCACCTGATGCGTCGGCGGCCGCAAACTGCGGCCCGCTCACCCCGTCGCTCCCGGTGCCGCAGTGCCGTATGATCGCGGGGTCCAGGCTGCGGGTTTGCCGTAGCCTCCGTTTGGCTATGGCTTTGGAAGCCGGCGACGAGCAGGAGAAGACGCTGTTGAGAAGTCCCTGCGCGGCTGACATGTCTCCTGAATTTAGGTTCAGCGCAGCAACTTTGCAAAGCCTCCTCCGCGAACGAGCCTCGGGTTTAGAGGCGCTCCATTCAAAGCAAAGCCCGTGGAGGGCTGGGGACGCTGCGTAAAGGCTGATCCAGAGTTCCTCTCCCTTGTGCGTCTGAGGAATGGGCGTGAGGAGTTTAAGTGTGCAGAGGGAGGTGGTTAGAAATCAGCATTTTAGTCCACTTTAAACTTCACTTTTCCAGCTCCCTATAAATTGCAGGCATATAACCTGATCCAAGACCTCATCCACCGAAAGTCAATTTGCGTCCATTAAATAATTAAGTCTGAAATTTAACAACCTATAGTATCCATTTGAAGTATGGACATACAGTCATCAGACAGGGAGTAGGTCATGTACAGGAGCATGCATGATTTAGCTGAGATGAAAATAGGAGTATTAATCCTCCTCTCCCATTAATCCACCTGTCTGTCTGGCCACAATAGGCCTATCATGGGGAAGCCTTCTGTGTTCTATTATTAGCCGAACAATAAGTGAGCTCTGGGATTGTTGGTTAACTTTTTTTTTTTTTCCATATTGCCTTGCAAAGGTAAACCTTATGATTTGTTTTATACGCTATAACTAAAAACTTCCGTTGTTTTAAAAAAAATATTCCCTCATATTTCACAGTTGGGATGTGATGCACCGTTTGAAACCAATGTTAACTTTCATTTCCGGTCAACAACTATGCATTTCCTTAGGTGGGTCCATCATATATAAAATCTCAACAAAATAAGTTGACGTCTCTGGTTGCACATGCGTGCATGTAGCAGTGGGCCCAATGTTGCACAGAGGAGTGGTCCATCATCAGCTTTAGTACGTTGCTGAGGTGAAGGAGCATGTGAGGAGGAGGGAGACGAGGGATGCAGAGAAGCAGAAGTTTGCGTGGCCCCTGTGTGTCAGAGTATGGGAGAAAATGAGAGGCAGCAGGGGGCCCCGAGTGGAAGCAGCGCCACATGACACTCCAAGATGCAAACAGCACGCCATGACATGACACTGATAACCGTGATAGAGCTGACCTTTCTAAAAACAGTCCGAGGGGGGAGGTGAAATGCAGAGGCTGCAGATGTAGATAAACGTTAGCCTTTTGCTCGGAGGAAGAATGGAAACACTCTAGGAATTATTGACTCCAATTTTCTAGCTCCTTAATGGGGGTGCAGGTTTGAAATCCGTTTATGTGGTTTCTTGCATAAATTCGTAAGTTGTCATTTCAAGGCACTTTGCTGGTGAAGATTCTCAGTCATCCAAGTCATGGTCATTCCAAAACTATCAAAAACAAATCTGGACTTTTTTCCAAAGTTTGAAGACGTTTCGCTTCCTATACCGGAAGCTTTCTCATTTCAAAAAGTCTGGAGTAATGTGGAGTAGCAAGCTTTATACTACTGCCCAACATAGGCCTTGTATGGCTTAGATAACATGCAAATTGAACCGAAACAGGTCCACCCCTTAGTAATGGGCGGTCGTTAAAGTCATTAGGCCTACAGATTGAACCAAAACTCACCACTCCGCTCATCTTAGGTTTGGGGGTTTTGTCCTTGGGATGCAGCAGCCTCTGTCTGGGGGTCCTGTTGGGTTTGAAATGTACTGGGATTTTGTGTTTGGAGAAAATCCTCTTGAGTTTTTCGGAGACTCCAGCAACATATGGGATGACGATGTTTTTGCGTTTATTCTCTCACCATTATGTTCTGCAGCGTGTCTTTTGGATTTTCTTGACAAAAGCCCAGTTAGGGTACCCACAGGTTTGGAGGGCATCTTTGATGTGTTTCTGTTCATTGTGCTTCCCTTCTGTTTTAGTAGGGGCATGCTCAGCCTGGTGTTGTAAGGTTCTGATGACAGAAAGTTTGTGCACCAGTGGGTGGTGTGAGTCAAGAAGATATTGGTCTGTGTGAGTGGTTTCCTATACACTTCAATGTTGAGGTTTCCATCTCCTTCCATGCTCACCAAACGGTCCAGAAAAGGTAGCTTGTTGTCATTGGCGTCCTCTCTGGTAAACTCGATGTTGTTGTCCACCGAGTTGATGTGTCTTGTGAAAGCTTCCTCTGCTTTTAATTGGATTTTGACAAATGTTTCATCCATACATCTAAACCAGTGGCTTGGCGGTGTTCCTCTGAAGGTGCCCAAAGCTCTCTTTTCCATTTCTTCCAAATAAGATTGGCTACAATTGGTGACACTGGAGATCACACGGCACAACTATGCTTCTGTCTGTAAAAATGATCACTGGCACTTTAATTCATAATTTATTACACAGACAGGTGATATTTATATAAATAACCATTATCCTATTTGTTGAAACGTTTATTAAAATCATGTCTATTTATTCCATTACAATGCAATTAGTCGCTCAGATCCACTCACATTCCAGTTTAAATATATAATTTTCATATTCAACATTAGGAATAAACAAAGATAAAGTAAAAACGATATTTTACACACTCATGACTTATAAACACGATTTTTTTTTATTTTAATTTAACCTTTATTTAACCAGGAAGTCCCATTGAGATTCAGAACCTCTTTTACAAGTGAGACCTGGCCAAGGTAGCAGCCGAAACCCAAGATGCATAAGTAATAAACAAGTTACATTGTCATGATATAAGAAATACAAAATGTTAAAAACACAACGAGACCATTAAGACAAACAAGAACATGTCTCCATCACAACATTCTTTACAATACTTTTAAATTAAGTAATGGACATGAGGGTTTCTAACTTTAGCTCTTTCTGTAGATTATTCCACTCCCAAGGTGCTGAATAAGCAAAGGCGGTTTGGCGACAATGCTTCCCATTCGTTTTTTGATTGTACTGGGTTGTGTCCTCATCTTTATGGCGTGTTGTACCGCCATCTGTTGGTTGCGTTGTGAAACAGCAATTTTGACGTTTTCTTGATGCCTTCGGGTCTGCTCGGAACATCATAAACGTCCAGGTGCTACGATTAACGTTGGGGGTAATGATTGAATCCGAGTTTTATTTTTGAAAAGTAAAAACACATTAACATTGTAATACTATTGATAAATATTATTTAACATAATGCGTATTTTCTTTAAAAAAACATATTAGCGATGGCAACTAAGTGTAAAAATTCCAAGCAGTCAGTGAACGCAGCGCAGTGAAGTTTCGCCCTGTATTCCACAACAGCGCCATCTTTCAGGAGGCTATTTTTTGGGCTTTGAAACTCCCCCACAACGGACAGGAAAGGGTTAAGAAGCTTTAAGGATCCGATCGATGCCTTCTCTCCCGCACGTCGCCATGAACAAATGAATTCGCGGGGAATTAAATACCAGTTTCACAAAGGAGAGCGAGTCTTGTGCTTTGAACCCGACCCCACCAAGGCTAAAGTCTTGTATGACGCCAAGGTAAGATTGTAACTAAGCTAACGTTGCGATTCGGTGCTCAAACTCTCTGAAGATGGGTCATTTGCAGAAGGAAAAAAAAGGCTGTTTTCACGCGATGTGGGACCACGAGTGACCACAAAGAGGACTTAGGCCACGAGAAGCAGAAACAGGCAGTCCGTTGACGTTAATTCATCGGGGCTGTTTTCTCCTCTTCTTCTTCTGCGGTTTCCGGGTACGTTCGATTACATGTTTGTGACCAGAAGACGGGTTTGCAATAACAATAACAATAATAAAAATAATTAAAAAAAAAAAACACAACCGTAGCGTTGCATTTTTACACGGCTGCGAGTCATTTTGGCGAGAGTCTCCAACCAGAACGGCTCCTCGTGCATTAGTTGAGTTTTTTATAATATTTAAATTAACCTCAACCGATTCAGAGCTTAATATATTTAATGTCGGCGTCTAATAAACAAACTCACCGCGGCTCCGCAGGCATTTTCGACTCTACCGCTATAGCCTAAAAGGGGCTCATTTGACTTTCAGCTGCGTTTCGTGCAACGTTGCCATAAGCAAACCGTGTAGCTATTTATTTAACGCCGTTATTACACATTTAGAACAACGTCACCCGTCGGATGTCGCCTTCTGCTAAACCGAGCTAGCCGCCGGTTAGCATCCATCACCGCGCACCGGACTCCTCGCCTTCCATCCTTTGCGTTGAAACGGCTCGGTAATTGTAATCTGCGTTTATTTTAAGCACGTTAGTCATTGCACTGAAAAAAAAAATTTTTTTTTAAACATTTCTACGTCATGTAAATTTGACGCGCTGCGCCTTTGGTAGCGCTGCTTCCCTGCAGCGACAAGGTCGCGGGTTCGAACCCCGGCCCTGGAGTCCTGCTCCGTGGAGGTTGCATCATTTAGTTTAAGGCAGTTAACTGCATATGTAATGCAGATGCACATATATCTAATTTAAATACCATAAATGTATTCAAGTGAAACTGGCACAGATTCATTACATCAAGGCTCATTTGAACATAAAACGCTGATTAGATTTTTTTCTAAGATGGACTGTACGCCTGTGATAAAGCATTTCTCTGTATGTTACAACGTTTGGTTGGGGCTCCTTTTTGCATGAAGTACTGTCTGTGTGCAGATATGCGATGGTTGATTTCAGCTCCGTTTTGCTGGCCTCAGCATGTTCACACTGTGGTCACAAACCTGGGCCTCTGTGCTTTTTTTGGGGGGGGGGCAGGTGCCAGATCCAGCTGGGAGATGAAATCGGCATCTCCAAAAAACCGAGGGATGCATGCAAGAATGCCGACCGTGGACCCAATTTCTAAATAACATGCAAAACTCTCTTTATTCTGAATGGAGTAGTTTAGACCGCAGAGCAACAGGCCAGCCCAGTGGTTCATTCCCACGAAACAATTATGTCTCTGGAAAAGAAACAGACGACCACTCCGTGTAAAAGCATACGTCAGATTATGATGGGAGCCGTCTGTGTGAACCTTTTGCAGGTCCTTGATGTCTTGATCAGTACGGATGAACATGGGAGACGAGTCCCAAAGTACCTGATTCACTTCAGCGGCTGGAGCAGAAGGTGACAGCGTTTTGAGTTGGATCTCTTTTCAAACACAAAACCCCAAATTTCTCTGCAGCATTATAAGTGTTTAGATTTCCTTTTTTTTTTTTTTTTTTTTTTTTTTCTGTTTCATCCAATTTATTTACCGTTGTGTTGAACCGATGCTTGTGTTTGTGCAGCTGGGATCGGTGGGCTGCAGAGGATCATGTCCTAAGGGACACGGAGGAAAACCGCAAATTGCAACGTAAGCTGGCTCGCAAAGCTCTGGGGCGCATGTAAGTACTCGTTGGGTCAGTCTGGAAGAGAGTCCATGACGAGATTCTAACTTAAAGGTGCATAGCAACCTTATTTTTAATTTATTTATATGTTAGTAGTTCTCTCTGGTTGCACACAAAGTTTTTAGGAAAGATTATTACGCCCTGCTGTCTTATTTGTTATTTTGGTGCTTTATGCTTTGTTATTTTGCTCACTTTGTTAGGAAATAAAGCCTTTCGTGTTTATTTTTTATTTTAACGGACATCCTGCACATGCGCAGCAGGGGTAAAAACAAGGAAGTGGCTAACGGCTATTAGCATCTCCAGACAAAACAATGTAGAGAGGTCCAAGATCTGGTGAAAAAAGAGCATAAGCTATGATTCCTAGAGGGAAAAACCAGGAATGTCACTGGGAATACTGTATGAACGTTGGTGTTCACTTAAGCAGACCCTAAACCTGCCGAGGCTCAGATGTGACCGCAGAGTTTACTGACATGAATAAATGTTCAGATAAGAAGCTCTTAAAGTTGCTGTAGTTTGTTAGTCTTCGATCAGACCGAGCTGCCGCTTTACTGCGAGGCATTTCAGAGGGTCAGACTCGGTCAGGCATTATTTAATTTTCATTTATAAATCAAGCAAACCGGCGTTATGATAGTTCTGCGATACTGCCAGTAGGTGGCGCCTCATCTGTTTAGATCTGGTCATTGCGCTGGTGCGGAGGCTTTATTGATCGACTAAAAGGACCATCAAAACATTATCAGGATGGACGCTTGGTGTATATAACCATATTTTATCATTATCAAATGGATTTTAGTATATTTTTTTTTTATAAGCATATAATGTAGCTGTGTAGATTTAAAAAGAAAAAACAACAACTCTCCAGCTTGAACTGCCTGGAGAATCGCCTCATCTGGTCGTCGGCCTTAATGGCCCCAGGTCTCTGACTTTTCCTTTGGTTCTGTCTCCTCTTGGTGAAAAGGAAGAGAAAGGGATGGACGAAGAGGCGTCGTCGTCAGTCTGGTAACAAATCTTCTCTGAAGACTCTCCCTAAGGAGGAGGACAGCGATGACGCTTGTGAGGACTCCGTCTCGTCCGCGTCGGCTCACCCCGGTCGCCTCTGCGGTCGCCTTAACAGCAGCCGCTTTTCTCTCTCGCCGCACGCAGGTTTGATTTCGACCTCGGACAGCAGCGAAGGGGACGACTCGGACCCGGACTCTTCGAACAGCGGCGACAGCACCTTCTCTGAAGACATCAACAAGATGGTGAGGAGTCCCAGCGTCCGTTTAGACCAGGGGTGTCAAACATACGGCCCGCAGGCAATTTAGTCCTGCCTGGTGGCTAAATGCATTATCATTATTCAACTTAAAAAGGAAAAAAATAAATAATTGTCCTTGCTGGCAATGTGGCAATAAGAATTAACTTGTCTTAATGCCAAAAAGAGCTCATCAGATATGACTTTTACAAGTGGAGGAGTACGGTTTTAGCCATAGTGCTCCACTTGATTTATGAATGTGAATAGTTTTATTATGATTCATGCGGGGAATATCTCAAATGATATGGACACTACAATGGGAAAGTAGGAGAGGAAAAGAAGAACAAGAAGAACAAAAGAAAAGGTGAAAGAAAGAGGAGATAAAAGGGAGAGAATGATAAAACAATTATTGAAAAAAAACATGTACTTCATTTAATTGAAAATCTGCAGTTCCTATATTGTCCACGAGGGGCGCTGTGTTTTAATTAGCAGATGGTAGCACTGAGCTTTAGATGTGGAAAATTGATTTTAAATAATTTCCTAATGTTTATCTATTTGATGTATTTTGTCATGCAGGACAGTGTTTTTAAGTTCCAAAAAATGTGAATAAATGTTTTTCAACATTGTACAATCACTGTGAGCAGTTCTTATGTATAATGCACAAGTAAATGTTTAACTGAGTAAAAGTATTGTTGAAATCGCACATACTTTTCTTAAAAACGCTGAGGTTATTCATAATATATTGTGTAAAAGTGAAATTCATTTAATATAAAAATCAACAACAAGTCCACATTTATTAGTTCTATTCAATCTTGCAATGAGTTTACTCGTGTGGCCCTCTTGAGTAATTAAGCTGTATGCGTCCCCTGAACCAAAATGAGTTTGACGCCCCTGCTTTAGACCCCGCGGAAAACGGTTTGCCCTGAAACACGAGCGCGCTTCTTCCTGCTTGTGTTGCAGCGGGTCGACCCGGACCTAAACGTGAAGAGGGAGTGCGAGGAGAAGGTCGTCCACGTGGACATCAACATCCCGGAGGTCCTGAAGAAGAAGCTGGAGGACGACTGCTTCTACATCAACAAGAGGAAAAAGGTAGCTCTCTGTCCCTGGGGGGGGGGGGGGGGGGGGTTGCGGTTTCCTGTCTCGGCTCGCTTTCACGGCAACGTGTCGCGGTCTCTCCTCCAGCTCGTCATGGTCCCCTGTCAGACCAACGTCGTCCACATCCTGGAGTCCTACGTCAAGCACTTTGCCATCAACAAGGCCTTCATGGCCAACGAGCGGTACAGGCGCCAGCAGACCACGGTGCAGAGCGGCAGCCCCCAGCCCATCCCCCCGGAGAGGAGGTGAGGTTTCCCGCGTCCGGAGAGGACGGGAGCGAACGGGGACGCGCTCACGTAAACCTCCTGGCTTTGCTTTCTTTCCAGCGAAGAGCTCTGTAAGGAGATGGTGGACGGTCTGCGCATCACCTTCGACTTCACCCTACCCATGATCCTCCTCTACCCCTGCGAACAAGCCCAGTTCAAAAAGGTCAGCTCCTCCAGGCTGCTCCTGGCGGCCGCCGAAACGTCCCCCGGCTCCAGCAAGTAGGTACAAGCGTGATGAAAGCGTCATCCTTCGGTGACGCCCCTATCCGAGACGTTTGACCCCGTCTGATCCAAACCTTTTTTGCGACAGCGCCCAGCGAGAGCGCAGCCCGAGCCCGCCCGCCCACAACCCCCCGACGCCTCAGTCCACAGACAGCCAGCCGGCGCTGAGCGACACCTCCGCCACCACGCCCACCGCTCCGGCCCCGACTCCGAAGCGCCGCCGCCACCCCGACATGGACTGCATCTCCTACCAGTCGCAGTCCCTCAGGCGCTCCACCAGGAACACGTCGGGGGGAGATCGGCCCGCCGAGGGGAGCAGCGGAGGTGCAACTCCAAATGCCTTAAATATTAACCTTTTTTTTGCAGTTTAGGATCCGATTTAAGGTTTCTGACGTGTGCTTTATGCTAACAGGCGGAGGCAGCGCCACAGCTTCCCCGCAGCTCAAGCGGCGATCGGTCGACACGTCATCGCAACCCAAGTTCTTCCTCAACCTTGAAAAAAGTACGATTAAGCTCTTTATTGAACAGCACTCTTAGTTTTATTTGAACATAAAATATCATAACCTGACAAAGCCAGCTGTATGTTGCTCCGCCTAGCTCCACTCACATACATCCGGGACATCGCCGGTAGAAAATGATTCTCCAACCAATTTTATGGTCTGGCCAATCAGGACGCAGGGCTGGCATTTCATAGATGTGACGTAGTGGAGACGCGACCATGACGTGAGACTGTTTTGATAGCAATGGCGGCTCGCATCGAGCAAGCGTTAACATTGATGCTGCTATTTCTTCTGTGTTGTCCAATCTACCTAATATTGTTTCATTAAAAGAACATCAGAGAACGGCTCTGAAAGCTTTTGTTGGTGGAAACCATGTTTTCGCCCTTCTCCCAACCGGATTTGGCAAGTTTTGTTTTCCGGAGCGGTTAGCGCGAACCATATTAGGAGGCCTTTAGTCCTTAACGCGGTCGGCGCTATCATCAGCATCACGGGTTAGCTTCGGTGTGACTGGTTGAAATAGCGCGTCGATAAAGATGACAGACAAGTGGCTTATCCAATCATATGCAAGAATTTTTGATAAGTCCCAGCCTTCAATAAAGGCAATTCCTATGGAGAGGTCCCAGATGTATGTGAGTGAAGCTAGGCGGTGTGACATACATCTGGCTTGTGTCAGGTTAAAAATATCTGCAGTTCCTAAACAATCAATTGATGATGACTTCAGGACCCTCAGGGGAGCCCCCCGCCTTATCGCTTACAACAGATGAGAATTTACTTGTTATCCTCATCAGTTGAATCATGAATCGGCGTTATTCCTGCTTATGAGCGTAGGTTGTAGTAACCAATTTAGTCCAGTAGATGGCAGCATCCCCCTGCCCCTCCATGCACGCTTTGTTTCCTGAAGCATTGTATTCTGACAGCACCTTTTTCGCCTCTGGTCACCCAGAAACCCCGGTCCACAGCGGCTCCTCGTCCCCGTTGCCGTTGACGCCGAGCAAAGAGAGGAGCCGGCCCTTCTACGGGCTGGAGAGCCGGAGGAACAACGAGCTCAACGAGGTCTGCTACGTTTAAGGGAACAAATAGTAAAAAACGCAGCAAGCTGCATGTTTCTTGCCAGCTTTGGTTGAAATGTGAGAAACGGCCTAAAATAAATCCCTAGTTTATTGATAATCTGGCACTGGAAAATATAGAAAAATACAAGCTAGATTTTTTTTTTCTACCACAAAATGACCAGAATCGCATCCATTGACCTGTTGAAACAAGTTTAACTGACGTAGCTTTCAAATTTCTGCTTTATCAACTTTAATTGGTATGAATGATGAAATATGACTTTTTTTTTTTTTTTTATTAAATGCCTTTTTGTCTCCTCAACCAGGTTCTGAGCTGGAAGCTGACGCCTGATAACTACCCTCTGAGCGACCAGCCTCCTCCGCCCTCTTACCTGTACGGGTCCCAGCACCTCCTGCGGCTTTTCGGTTGGTTTTTCCCACTCCGCTCACATCCGTCTCGACTCTTAAAGCACAGCTAAAGGCTCACGTCGCTGCTTTCTCTGCTTCCAGTCAAGCTTCCAGAGATCCTGGGGAAAATGCAGATCCCTGAGCGGAACCTCAGAGCCCTGATCAAACATCTGGAGCTCTTCCTAAGGTATCGATCGTCCTCTACCATAAAGCATCCGCCTTGGTGTTAAACCAGAACTAGTGTAACAGTGGATCTGTTTAAGCGTCTTAATGCAATCTCAGCAAAACAGTCGACCTTCTTTTAAGAAAAATAAAATTTTCTCTAATGTGGGTCAAAGGGGAGTTAATTCTGTATCACAAACTATTGATAGAGGTCGAAATTCAATTTGAGGAACCGTGGCTTTTGCCGATCCGAGCGAGGCCCGTCAGAACAACCTTGGAAGCGCTGGATCCAAAATTAGGGGCGGAGCTTGTGAATGCAGATGGTCGGAAGGAGACCTCCTGTTACAGGGCGGGAGATGAGGGGGCGTTACACAAGCGCGGGAGTCTAATCTTTAAATCCGCACCAGCGATCTTCAGGGATTTAGGTCTTTTCATTCTCTAATCAAACTCCAACAATACCCAGCTCCTTCCAGCAGGCGGCGCCAGAGAGCCAAACATGCGTCCCTTCCGCTTTATCGTCACCAGATACCCTTTTTTTTTTTTTTTTTTTGGGCCTCCTGGTTGCACAAAGAAGTGCAGAATGGGTTTTCTGCTTGCTTTACTATGCGTGTTGAATACGGAGAGCCGATGCCTCAGCGGTTTCTCCTGGGGAGCGCGTCATCCTTTGCTGGGTCAGAGGGCATCTCTTTACCTGCAGCAATCAGCGTAATGATGCACAGCTAATTGGTTCTTAAAGGCAGATGGATTACCACACATACTGTTTGCAGTGATCAATCATCTGATTCATTTAATTCATTAAAAATTCTGTTTCAGGTGTTATTTGTTTTCTATTTAAGTGTCACGTTATATATTTTTTGTTTATTTGCTGTTTAATCTGTTTTAAAAAAAAAAGATCTTTTCATATAAACGTCATAATAGCATTTTTTTTAAATAATTTTAGTCATTAACTTGTTTTTTTTTTTGTGTCAGCATAGATGCGATGGCCACCACGCTGTAGACTCAGCCGCGTACTTCGGCTCGACCCTTTTGGGACGCGCTCCGTGTTTTTACTCCGTAATCAGCCTCCGGGGCAGATTGTGCCGAGTGGGCAAAAACTGATTGATGTCCCAGAGACTGCCGCGCGCGGTGCATGCCGGGGATTTGGGCGCAGCTGATCTCCTCGCTCTCCCCCCTTTTGCCTCGGCAAGAAGGATTGCGATTAAGTCTGGGCGGAGTGTGCGCACATGTCGAATGCACTCGCGGTTCAAACGTCTGCTCTGTCCCGCTAGCTCTTGGGACAGGAACCGAGCCGCACGCTCGCATAAATCCATACGGCCCATTAATCTTTGCTTGTTGTTAAAGACACGTGTAAATATTAGCCGCTTTAAGCGTCGGAAAATGGGCCCGGCGCTGAGCAACGCCCAGAACCCGCTCTTTACTGACCTCCTTTACCGCCAGCGTCCCGCTCCGCCGTCTTGATGTTCCCTGTTTATAAGTTCTCCTCTGATGAGGATAATTTGTTTGCATTGAGATTAGAAAGGCCGGTGGAGCTAAGATGAGATGGCAAGATTTAGAGGATTTGGCCGAGTAGCGGATACTAAGAAGATTCCGGATTAGTTTTCCCCCGCTGCTGATTAGATAGGAAGAGGGAGGGGGAGTTTTTTTTTTTTTTTTTTTAAACTTCTGCTGCTCTCTGACTGCTGGTCGGTCACTCCCATGTTCACTTCGTCTCAGATTGGGTTCCTCTGGTAAAGAGACAAACGTGTGTGTGTGTGTGTGTGTGTGTGTGTGTGTGTGTTGGGGGCTTTTCTGTAAAATATACAAAGGCCGATTGGGCTTAAGTTTTCTTGGAATGAGTCGTGGGATGTCCAGGAAAAAAACCAGAGGAGGATGTGAAGCGGAACGTGGGACCAAGACTTTTTTAGTCGTCCGATAAATGAGATCAATCGATATTCAACGCCGACGGTGTCTCACTGGGTTTCCCTCCACTTGTACCCTCCCATGTTCCCCTACCTCTCTTAGGTTTCTGGCAGAGTACCACGAGGATTTCTTCCCCGAGTCGGCATACGTGTCGGCATCAGAGGCCCACTACAGCATGAAGCAACCGAGGCCGGTTTACTAAAGGAGACCCGGACCGATGCAGCACCTCTGGGGGGGGGGAAAGAAATCTCCCACTTCTGTTTTCCATCCCTTCCTCTGCTGCTGCTGCTGTGTGGATGCGGTTTCTTCCATGTTGCTCCTGCATGCAGGACTACAGTTTTCTGCTTTGCAGTAACGTGGAGTGCATGCTGATTTCCGTGAAGTCTAGAGTTCTCACGGCTGACCCTTTATTTCTGTTGCATTTCCCTTCGCCATCAGCGTTGTCACCCGTTCTTTGAAGAATGGGGGTTGGGGAAACAAAAAGTTCTGTGTTGCTCTTCTCCTGCTTACCTCTCTGTGGAGGGGATTGTGCGCCTGTTTGGAAGTTCTGAACTTTCCAGAGAGGGACTTCCTCCTCTTCCTCCTCTTCTCATTGGTCCAAAATATTGCCAGACTGCAACATGACTTTGGCTTTCTATCCTTTACTTTTTTTTCTTCTTGTTTTGGCAATTTCTAATTCTTCAGCTAATGAATGTTGTCTTCTTCTCCTGCGTTTTTCTTTATAAATTTGAATGTTTGCCGTCTTGTTCCGTTCCCTACGTTTTATTGCATGGCGCTGCCTAACATCTTATTTGTTCAAGTTCTGCCGTATTCTGTTCAACGGAGCGCTTACTCTCCACAAGAGCAGTCCAGCTAATTGAATATGAAGAAAAATGACTAATTAGGAAAGTTCTTTTTTAATTATAAATCTAAGAAATAGACGTACAGACCTATCCACTCTGGATGTAACATGAATGAAAACCTAATCCGACCATCTTGTGACCCTGTAAATATGTCCACCGCATCTGTATGCTATTTATTTTCCGTCACAAGCCTCCTCTCTGACAGGACCTCAGACTTGAAGCGAATAATCAAAAATCTGTTATAAGAAACACGTTGGGCTTTTTTTTTTTTTTCCTCCCCCTTGCAGTGAGTTGTTTCTCCATTGTGCCTCTGTTCTTTGTAAAAAAAGAAATAAAATAAAGACCTTTTCTCCAACTGGTCGCCTTTTCTATGCATGCGTAAGGTTCTGAGAATGTGGCAGTGAATATAGATGAGTCTTCTAGGAGCTGGTGTTAGACGCCGTTTTCAACTGAATGACTCTTCAGGAACGTACCGAGACGTGCGGGGCCTGGATTTGGGAGGATGTAAAATCTTGGGCTAAAGCAATTTTCCTGCCAAACCCGCTCATGTTTTTTTTTTTTTTGCATACAAATTACCTATAAACAATAATAAATGAATAGTTTCTATTTTAATGAAAAGACCGGACCAGAGTAACTATGCACGGTCTGGAAGTAGCCGTTAATGAAACACATTAACTGCTACTAAATTGCCAAACACCAAATTTCAGAATCCAGTCGTCTCTCCTAGCAGTCTGCTGGTACGTCTCGTCTTCACTCGGTAGTATTTGCCCCCTTTGATCTAAAAAAATGTCTCAGGTTGAGGACACCAATTGTCTTCAGGTGACTCCACAGACAAATCTAGCTCGGCTTTACGTTTTCTCCTCGGGTTTATGTGGAAGTAAGCTTTGACTTGCAGTGATGCTAAAAAATAAGATACAGACCGTTTGAGGTCATATTTAGACACTTTCTAAGTGTTTTGGGAACTGAAGATTCTGCTGACAGTCCAGCATGGAGGTGGTCGTGTGATGGCCTAAGACTGCTTCGTCACCCTGGAGACCTCAAATTGGCGGGAACGACCGATTCTGCTCACAAACGGAAGGAGACCATCCGGCAACGACCTTCAACATCAGTGCTTTCGGGTTAAGCAGCAGGATAATGATCCAAAGCACACCTGCGAGTTTGCCTCTTTATGACTCAGAAATTTTGCTGTGGCATGCCTTGCCAAAGCTAGCTTGGATAGCATTTTTGTTTGGACGCTGACGTTAAAATCTGTTTCCTCGGAAACCCGTTCGCCTTTACCGTGTGCTGCGCCTGAATGTGCAGCGCCGAGTATAAAAAGTCAACGCCAAGTAGAACTTGGCTATGGCAGAAATTAGATAAGTTCTTTGATTCTTTAACACCTTCCCCGTCTAAGGAGCTATGCTCTTAGTTTACTCCCGTTGTACCTGTGGGAAGCGGGCGAACGTGTTCTCCCCACATCAGAGCTCTAATTGGGTATTAGCGGTGGGCCTTAATCGAATTTGGCCCGGATCGGACTTCTCGTAACGAACCGCGGATCGGTGCAACCCGAGACGCTGTTGGTTCACGCGGCGCTATCGCGTAGCCGCAGAGGCCGCGGGTTCAAGCCTCTCCATGCGTCTCCAATCGATCTCCCCCTCCTGCGCCGTCGGTATCGGCTTACCCCTTAATTTGATTGTGGCGGGGCAAAAATTGAATTCAATGGAATGTGAGCCATCGCCTTCTAAGTGCTGCTCGCACCTTTTACCCAGGATGTTTGCCTCTACCCGCTGTCTTCCTGTCGTTCCTTCCCGCTTCCTCGTCTTCGTTTGTCTGAGTGGTTTTCTTTCTTCAAAAACCGCATCACAATCTCAACTCTGTAACGTTGGCGCTTATTGGTTCTGTTGGTCTTCCTCCGCTGAGATCGAGGAGGGCTCCCTCGGTGCCCCAACCTTCGTCGTTCGTCTCCCTCCCCGTGAGTCCTGTCATGGACGCCAAACACTGCTTGTTCGAGGAGTGGCTGGACACCAGCTCTTCCTTCTCCTCCGACTCGTCCTGGACGTCGTTCGACCTCAGCACTGACCTCACCTCCGTCGGCTCCGACAGATCCTGCGGCCGGGAGCCGTTCGAGGACCGGCTCCCCGAGAGGCGCCGTCCACACGAGAGCGAAGGGCGACCCGGCAAGGCCGAATGGCGGGAGACGTCTTTTCTCAACAAGTGAGTGAGTGAGCCCGGTAACATTTTTTAAAGCACTCAGGATTCTGGTTTAAACTTGACCTTTCAGCGAAAACAGTGAGTGCTGCAGATTTAGCCAGACTCGGCTCTCAAGTTTTCAGCTCTGACGATGATTATCGGTTTCATCAGATTTTAATCACAAGTGCTTCTGTAATGGCAACGTGATTCCCTGCCACAGGACGGTGGGGGGGGGGGACCAAACAAAGCCCCGCATTAGTTTAGATGGAGGCCATAAATCACAGCTCCTCCTGGAAGTCCTCCGAGAGCGTCTGGGAGTCGGGGAGACCGAGGGGTATTATTCACCCCGCGTTTAGTCTCCTCTTTCTCATTTCCTTTCATTTTGCAACCCACCATCACGCTACAGGGATCTGAGCGGTGGAATTACATTTCGCCGTCGCTCGCAAAGCCTCGGCGCTCGCAAAGCCCCGTGTCCTTTTTCTGGGCGGCTTTCATTTCGATCACTGAAAAAGTTTTAGATCAGGGCAGGCACGTCTTAAGTCCAACCGGGGACTACGTCTCTCTGTATAAAACTGTTTTCGAGTTCACATAATAGGTGAGTTTAATATACTGTTTTGATTTTTCTGGAGTTTAATCTGAATGTTAGATAAAAAATAATAATAGAAAGCAGCGTGGAAGCAGTTGTTTTTACTTCTCTTACTACAGTTTAAACTCATTTGGTGAATGAAATTCAAGCCTGAACAAAGACAGCGAACTCAGATCCAAATAGTTTTCAGTAACCATCGTGCTTCACTTCATTTCTTTTAGTCCTTATAACAGCAAATACTTAAAAAATCAGACTTTATTAAAGTGAATGACAAGATTAAGACTTGAATTGATTTAAGTTGATAATTAATACAAAAAGGTATAAAGACTAACGATAAAATAAGGTGCTGTTTGATGTTTTGATGTGAGAAAATGTGAGGTGTAGGAATACTTTTGCAGGGCACCTCAGTGGAGCAACAGAGACGCGTTTCCTCACAGTAGGAGTAGATTATAGGAATGACTTTAAATCACTAGTTGTCGGGAAAGAAGGGTATGAAATGTCATCAGCGCTGGTACAAATAAACACACGGTCAGTATTTAGCTTCCTGTGGCAGAAAGCCCTTTCCTTACCCAGACAGGTCAGGGAAAAAAACAACCGCTTCTGCAAAAAGAAAGTTCTAAGTAACTAGTGAAATCATTTTCAGGTGTTTTTAAGACTTATGCGATACAAGGCAATAGCTCCACAACAAGAACAGAGGCGACTTTCCATTTTGTCCCAGACGTTTTCAATAAACTTTACTCTCTACAATTTTCACAAGTTGAAACGACGGTACACGGCACAGCAACGGGTTGGGATGGCACCGCCGTTTTGCACGTTCTTACTCAGCAAGACACAAGGGTCACGCGGCGTTTTTCAAAAGCTATCTTTAATCGTAGAACAGCTGGGGCGCAGCGGTTGACGACAATATTTCATACGACGCTGTACCGCGTAGTTAACGGATACATCGAGGAGAGCTTCGCCAGGCAGTACCATCCAGGGGGAGACGAAGCGCCTAATGCAAATAGTACCACACCTTTCTGTCGGTTACTTGCTGTTTTGGCTCCTTCTGTGCAGTTTCTGTTTATGCTTAGTAATGATGCGGATATTTTCTGACACTAGGCGAGAAAATCAAGAACAACATCAAATACTAATCACACAGCAGAGGAAAGGAGAAGGCCTACCAACATGTTGAGATATGACCCCGTTTCCAGTGTTTTGCTCTCGTTCCCCATTTTATTAACCTTTAATTTCCTTTTTGCTTTGACTTTTTCCCTCTTCACCCTCCTCCTCCTCTCTCTCTCTGACGCTCTGTCACCCCGCTTCATCTGAGCCCAACAGAGCTTTTCTGCAGTCATGGTTCTTATTATTGGACCTTGCCCTTCAGCCGGTGGTAGCCTGAGGATTGCGATATGGTCCGGGCTGTCATGGACGAGAGTATTTCCATGTTCCAGTGCATTTTGCATCATTTCATCTGAAGAAAGCTGTAAATAGATTGGCCTTCTAGGGAATTTCAAAGGAAGTTTTTTTTTTTTTTTTTTTTTTTTTTTTTTTTGTGGAAATGATGTAGGGATTTCAAAGCCAGTTTAATTATGTTGATGTTTGTAGAAAATGCTTCCTATCTAGGAAGCTATCTGTTTGACGTTAAAAAGAATTGGGAGATTTCTGTGTCGCATCATTGTTGAATATTTATTTAAAATCAACAAATTTCATCTAAAATTAGGATTAAATAACTAATAACCAATATATCGAGTAACAGAATGTATTGATAACAAGCCAAGATCTATTTACTGGTAATTAGGTGAGTAAAAGGGGAAAAGTAAGCAACATGTTATTCCTAACATGAAGTGTGGACTAAATAGGAATAGGAAATCAACGTTAAAACAGTTTTTGTTTTTTTTTTGGTTTTGTTTTTTTTGCCCCCCAGTGTCCTGTCTAGCAATGTGGCAATAGGAATTGATGTCTCAACGTTAAAACACAGTTGACCAACAAATAAATAGATACAGCTGATTAAATTGGCCAGTGAGTGATTCTTTTGTGCATTAAGTCAGAAATTTGGGAAAACGCGTGATGAAGTCGAACCAGGATAGTATTAAAGGTAAAAATGTGACCTGTTGAATGTATTCTTTGGATTAGGATAATAATTCTGCATGGAAGCGCTTGGTAAACGTGTAAAAAGATAAAAAAGAGCAACACTTTGAAAAGGGCTATGTTTTTTTGTTTTTGCACTGCAAAATCCAACTTAAGTAAATTTCTGTGCATGCAAAAAGTTATCTTTACTCAGTACCGGTGGTAGTCAAGTTTATTAGCCATGATGCGTGGCGCGTAACGACAGAGGACATGATTAATCACAATTTAACGCAACAGCAAAGCTCTATGATACCTGGGAGTTAGCCGTGCATTGCATCACTTGATCATGTTTGAGACTTTAGAGCGAAGATGGAGACGGACGTCAATAACGAAGATAAGCAATGACATTTGGGACGGTAGTTCAGCGTTGAGGCACGAGGACATTATTCAGTGTGCCAAATAGATCTGGCCTAGACGTCTTGAGTTGTCTTGCGTTTCGCTGTCATTGTACGGTTTTAGTCAAAAGTTAGATTCTCCTCAGCCTCAGAGGCTCATTTCCAACTCAATTATGGGTTTATATGTAAGGGTTCTGATCAATAAATGTTCCTCCAAGAAGATTCAATATTGTGGTTCTACGTGTGGGGGGAAAAAAAGCACAAGCAATGCAAATTCTCGTAGTGTAGAAATACTAGTATATAACGCTAAAATCTGTGGAACAAATGAAGTAGTACATTGGTTTGATTCCCAGCATGCACCTTGTGTCAATTTTTAGACAAAGCACCAAGTGCCCATATTACCGATTGGTTTGTAGAGTGCAGTGTGGAAAAAGATTAACTCCAAGTAAGATGCATATAAGGTGAAAAAGTGTTGAGTGCTAATAGCTTACTGTTTGTTGGGGGTTTACAGCCGATCACAAGCTAGCATTCGCATCACAGCAGGTATTTCAATAAACAGGATTAGGGAAGAGTCCCAACCAGTCGGCATCTCACTTAAAGATCACATTTCTGGAACAAACTGTTCTCTGCAATTTACTGACCTATTGTCCATTTAGGTACTTCCCTGCAAACTCACAAAGTTTTATTCCCAGACTTCCAGGGTACTTTCCAGGCAACGGTGTGTATTCCCGGAACATAAAGTTTACACTTCATGAACTCACAGGTTACTTTCATGAAACCTATAGATTACACTAATTGAATTCACATGTTTTAAGACCTCCAGGCTGCTTTTTAAAGTACCTTCTTAGTGTTCACTTCCTGTGCATTTCGGGGCATTCCGCTTTCTTTCCCGGTAAACACAGGGTCCCATGACTTGTGCACACTTGACATCTGAAGGATACTTTACGCAACCTTTACCATGCTACGTTCATGAGGGTCCAATTTTATGAGATGAATGTTGAAGACAGATCAGCTTTTAGTCTCGAGCTCTTTAATACCTACATGTACGTCGGTCGGTGATACAATTTTAGTTTAGATTTACAAACACAAACAGCTATTTTCTTTTATCCTCTTTTTTAAAAAAAGGCAAAAAGGGCAAGTGAATTAATGTTGTGATGTTTACATGTGTTTTTTTTTGTTTTTGTTTTGCTGTCCACCTCATGAGATATTAGTGCCAGAAATCAGCTTGGGCAGGTGTTCTGTGTTGCGGCTATAATCTCGCGCTGCTTCTGCTGTTAGGAGAGCACCGACTCAAAACCTCTTATTCACATAGATCCAGGTTGGTTCGGACGGGTTTTCTTCCTTCAAAGGTGAAATCCATCCTTTAACCCTTGTGTGGTGTTCATATTATCGTTACTCAGCCAGTGTTCGTGGGTCTGGTGGACCCGTTGCATTTTGTGCTTTTTAATGCCTCACAATCAAACACTTTTATGTAAAAATACTCAACAAATGTTACTTCATCCTAATTTCAAGTTGTATAAACAAAATATTTGGTTATTTAAAACATAATAAAGCAAATTAATTATAATAAAATCATGATATGAATGGAAACAAATTCACACGTGAAGCAAGGTTTTTCCAAAACTAGTGACTTTTAGTTTTTTGAATTCAGAAATTTAACCCATTCAGGTGCACAACACAAGCTATATTAACACAGAGTAAATATATCAGTCAAGAACACACATCAGCCCTATGACCTTTAGCCAATGGCCTGTACAACACATGAGGGGCAGAGTTTTACTGTGTGTGTTGCAGAAATACTTTTTGCACTTGATGCATCTATATTGTTTTTTTTCTGTCGTTCTTCCACACTTTGCACTGCTTCTTCTTGTTGCCAAACATGTACTGGAACAGCATCACACATTTACTTCAGGCTCTGCAGATTCTGGTTCTGTAGGTTCTGTAGGATAGGGCACCTGCATTCTCCGGAATCCTCCTCATTTGGCACATAGGATACCAGGGTTGTGTTACCCGCATATGCAAACTTGTAAGGCAAGGCAAGGCAAGGCAAATTTATTTATATAGCACAATTCAGTACAGAGACAATGCAAAGTGCTTTACATGATTAAAATATTGGAAAATAAAACAGAATAAAAGCAAGTAGGGATAGTGTAGAAACAAAAAAGAACATTTGAAAACAGTAAAACATTTTAACTTGAACATTCAAAGGCAATTCTAAACAAATGTGTTTTTAATCTTGATTTAAAGGAACTCAGGCTTTCTGCACTTTTACAGTTTTCTGGAAGTTTGTTCCAGATAAGTGGAGCATAGGAACTAAATGCTGCTTCTCCTTGTTTAGTTCTGGTTCTAGGTATGCAGAGTAGGCTGGAGCCAGAAGACCTGAGTGGTCTGGAGTGTTGATTCACTGATAACAAGTCTGTGATGTATTTAGGTGCTAAGCCATTTAGAGATTTATAGACTAACAGAAGTATTTTAAAGTCTATTCTCTGAGATACAGGGAGCCAGTGTAAGGACTTTAGAACTGGGGTTATGTGCTCTACTTTCTTAGTCTTAGTGAGAACGCGGGCAGCAGCGTTCTGGATCAGCTGCAGCTGTCTGATCCACTTTTTAGGCAGACCTGTAAAAACACCGTTGCAGTAATCAATTCTACTAAAAATAAACGCATGGATTAGTTTTTCCAGATCCTGCTGAGACATCAGTCCTTTAATCCTAGAAATGTTCTTCAGGTGGTAGAAAGCTGACCTTGTAATTGTCTTTAGATGCTTTTGGAGGTTCAGGTCTGAGTCCATCACTACTCCCAGATTTCGGGCCTGATCAGTGGTTTTTAGCTGAAGCGACTGAAGCTGTGTGCTAACTTTTGATCTCTCCTCTATTGGTCCAAATATTATTACTTCTGTTTTGTTTTTGTTCAACTGAAGAAAATTTTGACACATCCATGCATTGATTTCTTCTAGGCATTTACTCAGTGCTTGAATTGGTTCATAGTCACCTGGTGACATGGTGATGTGTGTCGTCTGCATAGTTGTGGTAGCTGATGTTGTTATTTTTTATTATCTGGGCTAGAGGGAGCATGTAGATATTGAAGAGGAGGGGACCCAGGATGGACCCTTGGGGAACCCCACATGTGATTTTTGTAATCTTCGATGTAAAGTTACCTACTGATACAAAAAAGTCCCTGTCCTTTAAGTAGGATTTAAACCAGTGGAGAGCTGTAGCAGAGAGGCCGACCCAGTTCTCCAGGCGCTCTAACAGAATGGAGTGATCAACAGTATCAAATGCTGCACTGAGGTCCAATAGTACCAGCACGGTGGTTCTTCCACAGTCTGTATTTATATGGATGTCATTAAAAACCTTGATAAGGGCGGTCTCTGTACTGTGGTGAGCACGGAAACCTGACTGGAAACCATCAAAGCGGCTGGTCGTTGTTAAGAAGGTGTTTAATTGTTGAAATACAACTTTTTCAATAATCTTACTGATAAAGGGGAGGTTTGAGATGGGCCTGTAGTTCTGGAGTAGAAGTTTGTCTAAATTGTTCTTTTTCAGCAGTGGTTTGATAATTGCTGTTTTTAGGGACTGGGGGAAAACACCTGACAGAAGGGACGCGTTTATTATCTGAGTCAAATCAGACGCTATTACAGGTAAAACTTTTTTAAAGAAAGCTGTGGGTAGAACATCAAGGCAGCTGGAGGAGGAACTTAACTGCTGAATGATCTGCTCTAAGCTTATGTGGTTTATTTCGCTGAAATGGGACATTTTGTCAGAAATAGTTCCAGCTGAATAAAGCATTGGTTCTGGTGTTGATATGGTAGTACAAAGTGATCCTCTAATTTTTAGGATTTTTTCAGTAAAGAAGTTAGCAAATTCGTTGCAGGCCCTGGTGGAGTGGAGTTCGGAAGTCACTGACACAGGAGGATTTGTTAGCCTGTCAACTGTGGAAAATAAGACATGAGCATTATTAATGTTTTTCTTGATGATCTCAGAGAAGAAAGATTCTCTTGCATTTTTCAGTTGTAAGTTATATCTGTAAAGTCTCTCTTTATAGATGTCGTAGTGAACTAGGAGTCTATTCTTTCTCCACCTGCGTTCAGCTTTTCGACATTCCCTTTTTTCACTTCTAACTGATGGAGCATTTCTCCAAGGAGATTTTTTCTTCCCGGGAAAAAACTTCACTTTGACTGGAGCAATGCAGTTAATGATGTCTGAGACTTTAGACTGAAAGTTATCTACTAGCTCATCTACTGAGTTGCAGCCCAAGGTTGAAGTATCAGAGTAAGCTTGAATAAAAGTTTCCGCGGCATTGTCCTTAAAGGTGCGTTTTCTTACGATGTCCCTTTGGCTAAATGAGTCGCTGGTAATTATGCTTTCAAAGGTAACAGAAAAGTGATCGGATAGGGCAACATCAGTTACATTGACCTGTGAAATCTTTAGACCTTTAGTGATGATCAAGTCTAAAATATGTCCCTGTTTGTGTGTTGGCTGTTTAACGTGTTGACTTAAACCAAAGTTTCTAAGTGTGTCACACAGTTCTTTTGCACTTCTGTCTTCAGGGTTGTCAACGTGAAAGTTGAAGTCTCCAACAATAATTAAACAGTCATAATCAACACATATCACAGACAGCAGGTCACTAAAATCATTAAAAAAGTTTGATGTGGACTTAGGAGGCCTGTACACATTCAGAAACATAGTTCGTACCGGGCCCTTTACCTGGAGAGCCAAATGTTCAAAAGAGTCAAATTTTCCTAAAAACACCTTTTTACACTTTAGTGAATCATTAAACAATGTTGCTACTCCTCCACCTTTCCTTTGCTGTCTGCTCTCACAAAGAAAACTGTAGTTTGGAGGAGTCGACTCCATCAGTATAGCTGCTTCACTAAATTCATGCAGCCATGTTTCTGTTAAAAACATTACATCAAGATCATTGTCAATAATGAAGTCATTAATTAAAAGGGATTTTCCTGACAGAGATCTAATATTTAATAAACCCAGTTTATATGACTTAGTGGTTGATGATGTCTCTGTGACAGGTTGCATCTGACAGTTTATGATTTTTAAGTATTTGTTCCTGTTTATCCTTTTGTTTTTCTTATTTCTGCCACGTATTATCACAGATATTCCATAATCTCCGGCGAAAGGCCCCGGCTGATGCTGGGAACTCTCATGTCTGATAAACGTGTGGCCAGGGCCCAATCTGTATCACAGCGAAGTAATTTGGAGTTCCTCAGTACCAGAGTGTTCTGTGATACGTGGAGGAGGAGGATCTGAGGCTCTGAGGCCTTTGGAGAATCCTGGTTTATTCACAGCAGAATGGCTATGTGGAGAGGATGTCATCTGTAGGCCAATCTTAAATACTTTGTTCATGTTATGAGAAAATTCCAGAAAAGGAACTTCTGGGCTTTGTGGAGAAGAAGGGGAGGCGGGTCCAGTCTGGACCGGTGTTTGTGAAGATGGAGGTTCTTGGTCCTTTCGTTGTCCTGCTGAGATCTGGGATGAATCGTCCTGTAGCTCTGACAACGCCTCATTCTGTGTCATCTTTCTGGCCATCTTTATCTTGGCTTGTTCGGGCTGCACTGGGCTTATCATTTGTTTTGGCACTGGATGTTCCTTGTTTTGGGACAAAGCTGATGACGCATGGTTCACAGAATAGAAGATGTTTGAAATCAGCCGTTTTGCACCTGACCTATTTAGAGAGAAACAATCTCTGTTGAACAGATGTCTTCTTTCCCAAAATATGTTAAAGTTGTCTATGAAGGTTACAGTTGTTTCTTTGCATGTTTTTTCCAGCCATTTGTTTAGCATCAGAATTCTGGAAAAAATCTCGTCTCCGCAGTTAGCGGGTGGGTGAGGCCCGCTAAGAAGAACCTTGACATTCAGGCCATCAACAAGTTTCAACAAACGAATGTAATCCTCTTTTAATACTTCTGATTTTCTTATCCGGTTGACGTCCTTCAGGGCTTCAGCTTGTATTATGAGGTTTTCCAAGGTCGGACGTTTTCTCAAGATCCTTGGAAGGTCTGTCTGAAGGATGTCTGTTAAATCAGACACCAGGCCACAGTTCCCGTCGTTATAAATCAACACCTCTGTATTTTTCTTGTTACAGAAATGTTTAATCCCCCTTACAGAACCATTGCATAATATCAGGGTCCTTGGCCCTGTGGCATGTCTTTTCTCTGATGTCTTAGAACGAAAATCGTTGACATACCTCTGGTTTTTGTCCTCCTGGGTCACATTTTGGAGCGGAGCGAATCTGTTTCGTAAAGGAATTCCAGCATTTCCAGCAGGTTTACTCCTATCATTTGTTGTGGGAACAGCCCGCTGTTGTTTTACTTGTCCTGGGACATCTCTCTGTAGTCTCGGCCAGTTTTCTTTGTCTAGGCGTGGGGTTCGTTGGTCCTTTGGTCTTGCACCCAGAGTGGTCCAGGGATTCTCATTTTCCTCAGGGAACTGTTTGTTCGCTGAGTCGCTGGGCTGGTGGTCACCGCTCGGAATCACGGGCAGGGTCGTATCATTTCCATTCGCGGCGTTTACATCATAATTCACTTCAAGTCGACAGATTTTCAGTTCCATAACAGCTATCTTCTGTAAAAGCTTGTCAAAGTCCATTGTGTTGAAGGAGGGCATCTTTTCAAAATCCAAATCAAAAAATAAGTAAAAGAAAATAAAAAGAAAATAAATAAATAAAAACTAAATCCAACTTTCTGTGGTTTAGGTTAGGAGATAAAAAGGAGATAAAAAGTAAAAGGCAGGAAAATGCAAGCAAGCAGAGAGCAGAGAAAAAAGCGTCCGAACAGGCTGAGAGGCAGATAGCAAAAAAAAAAAAGGCTTGACTTTAGACCCGGAAACTCCAGCAAGGATAAGAACCCTGAAGTAGGCATGTAAATGGGTTTGGCCCATTTCCTTTCACCTCTCTCCGAAAACAAGAAAAATTTTGTGGATGGAATCTGGGATAAAAAGCTGAATAGAAGACTTCATGTCCTGTGTGTAAGTAACTGCCACTTGCGTTGGTCCTGGTTGCATCCTTATCACATTGGTAGCCTGCGGGGTGACTCTTTTCTTGGGCGAGACCATTCAATTTCAACATTTTTGACTTCCATATTTCCTCACTTGCTCCATGCTGACTGTCTTGTTCTTGTTCTTGTTATTGGCCCTGTGGCTGGCTGCAGACGGCCTGGTCTGGAGACTTGTCTTTAGTTTGGAACTGGCTGATGCTCAATCTTGTCCTGCTTCAGAGTCACTGTCAGACTCTGAATTTTCAGAAATGGGATCCTCAAATTCTGAAACCTCTTTTTTTGAATACTATCCCTCAACATTATCATCAAAAACTTCTCTCTCTTCCAAAATCAATTACAGGGCCCTCTGCGCATAGTATCTTTTGGCCACCTTGATCGGTTGTTATAAGAAACCACACTGGCAAAGCTATATTTATACTCTATCTACTCCATTTGTAGCAGAAAGAGTGTGATAAACTAAAGATTACCAAAAAACAGAGAGTCAAATGTGTCCAGACAGGAGGAGGAAAGAGTGTTGTGTACCCAGAACATCAGCTTCCACATCTCAATTAGCCCCGGGTCCAGTGGACCCGGACACCTTATATGTAATACAAATGTGTAGGGGGGGTGTACGGCGTGTAGTCATTAAAATCGTTTTCTGATATATGTTCTTCACACAAAATGAGCCAAGGCCAGTGAATCTGAGTTTGAAAAATTAATTGATTGTATCATTTTTCGTTCAATAAAAAATGAAAACGGGTCCCACAGACCCGAACACCACATAAGGGTTAAAGACGGCGTTCTGTCTTTTACTCAGGCTGTCTTTGCCTGCCGTAAAACAAGAAACCTGGGAGGATGCAAACACTTTCTCCCAGCGCTTCACATCACGTCCAGATTGAGCGTCGCCTATAAAGTTGGCACACATCTGCTTTCTGCACACATTGATCCACATCGTGCAAGCTGTGTGATCTTCCTGATGAAGCTGTGTGTGTGTGTATAGGGGGGGGGGGGCTTCTCCCAGGATTGTTCCTTCTGTTCTGTGTCGCTCTGCTGATGTGTGTGCGTGCGCGCCGTCTATCCCGTAGGTACGCATCTGTGTGTGAATGGAGTTCATCCCCGCTGGCCCAGATGCCCCGGCTAAATCCATCACCAGCGGCGCTGCACAGCAATGCTAAGCTGGAACATTTGGCACCAAACTAGAAATGAAAAAAAAAAAAAAAAAAGAGAGGAAGAACACACTGAGACATACACATACACGCACTGAGAAAATTGAGTTTGGGGATTTTTTTTTTTTTTTTTCCAGTGGTGGAGTTAGACTGTGAGCAGGGAAGCAGCTCTTTCTCCAATGTTCTGAGCCTTTTAGCAGTAGTGGGGCTGGGGCTTCCATCCCACTCACACCGACCCGTTATCCCTTTATTGTCAGGAAGAAGCCATGGAGTCGTGCGATGATGACGATGAACTGGGAATGTTAACAGCTTTCCAGTAAGTTAGCCTGTCCTTTTCTTGTTTTTAATCTGCTCGTTGTCCATGCTAGAGTTTTGAGGCTGTTTTACTATGGATTCTGTTAGTAAAACAGTGAGGGATTTATTATGGGAGCTTATTGTAAGATTCTGAATAGGGTCAAGAAATGTTGACGTTGGTTTGTCGTCTTATGGATGTAGCATTACACAATCCATTGCAAATCAAGCATAAGGAAGTTTTATCTTCTAAAACTTGACGTAATTTGTGTCAAAAGCACACTTGACCATTCCAGAATCAGAAAAGTTTGTGGGAAACGGGCCGGTTTTGCCACCACTCAAGTTTAACTGGATTTGGTTAAGGTTTAACTTGCATACAGTGTTGAAAAGTAAATAATTAAATTTTTGTTAAATGAATACTTGACCATGGTAGGATCAGCAAAGGCTTACAGTAACAGTTTTGAAAAGTAAGCTATCTTTCAATCCTTAATCCAGCAGTCCTAAGCGGCCTGACTGGTTATAAAAACTCGTATCAGTCTTGTAACTTGTCAATAAAATTAGTGAGCTAGAGCAAAACGTATCCTTTAAATGATGACTACACTTACCAAGTTTTCTTGTATTGTTAATATTGAGAGAAAGAATCAACATGGAAAATAGTGGTTTAATAGAAACAATGGAGGTAATATTTAAGACTAAGCAGTTAATGGAAGGAATTAGAACAAACTAAAATATGAAGTTTATCAAAAGATAAGCACCCTTTTCACTCTCATAGGAAATAAACCTGAATATAGACCCAGTGCTCATTAAGAATCTGACTCCAATGTGTTGAAAGGAATGGTATTTAATTGCCTAATTCAATTTTTTTTAATCCTATATAAATCTAAGTGGGGACCTTAAAATATGGGAAGAAATAAACAAGGGTAGCCAAACGTTCTTGAAGGATAAACCTGTAAAATTTCATTAGACCACCAGCAAATGGATTGATGAAAGACCAGCTACTTTTGCTCCAAGCTAGGTGTCCACTGCTGTTTTCAAAACCTGGTTTCATTGTCCAGAGGTACAATTCAATACCCGACGACAATGAATGAATCTCATTTGAAGCAAACAACTGCTCTCGGTGTCGAGAGTTTAACCCAATTACAAACAACTAAATGTAGTGTGAGCTGCAGACAAACGGTCCAAAAAGTTTGATAAGGTAGTTTGATGTTGGGTCCCTTCAATGACCAAAGTCTTGAATTTGGTTGTCTGTCTTCCAACAAAACACCACTTCTGAGCTGTTAGAGGGCTTGGAGAGGAGCCATCATAAGACAAAGAGCAGCCAATCAGAAGGAGATCATGTATAAATATGGCAGTTACAGTTGAAACCAAAAGTTTACATACACTATACAAAAATACACGTAAGCTTCCGTTTCCTCACTGTCTGACATGAAATCTGAATAAACCTTTCCTGTTTTAGGTACGCTAGGTTACCATAACAATTTCTATTTTCTAAATGCCAGAATATTTTTCAGATAGTTTTATTACTTTCTTAAAGGTCAGAAGCTTACATACATTTTTGTTAACGTTTGGCACCCTTGCCTTTAAATCGTATGACTTGGCTCAGACGTTTTGGATATCCTTCCACAAGCTTCTCTCAAAGGTTGGCAGGAACTTCGGCCCATTCCTCCTGACAGAACTGGTGTAACAGCCCATACATTTTCAATCGGATTGAAATCAGGTCTTTTTTAATGGCTTCTTCAAAACATCGACTTTGTTATCCTCAAGTCACTTTGTAACCAGTTTGGCTTTATGCTTCGGGTCATTGTACATCTGGAAGACGCCGACTCTCTTGCTGGTGTCTGGAGATGCTGCTTCAGGGTTTCCACATAATCTTCGTTTCTCGTGATTCCATCTATTTTGTAAAGTGCACCAGTTCCTCCTGGAGCAAAACAACCCCACAGCATGATGCTGCCACCCCCGTATTTCACATTTGGGATGGTGTTCTCAGGCTCGAAAGCTTCCCCCTTCTTCCTCCAAATGTAACCATGGTCATTATGGCCAAACAGTTACATTTTGGGTACTTCAGACCACAGGACATGTCTCCAGAAATCATTTTCCATGTGTGCATTTGCAAATGGTAATCTGGCTTTTATGCGTTTCTTTTGGAGTGTTCATACACACTAAAAAGTTTTTGAACAGATGAACATGGCACCTTCAGGCATTTAGAAACCGCGCCCAAGGATGAACGAGACTTGTGCAAGTCCACAATTCTCTTCCTGGTATCTTGGTCCATTTCTCTTGCCTTTCCCATTATGGTCCACAAAGAGGCAGAGGTTTTAAGTCTGCCTTTAAAACGACCACATGCGTCTAAAATCAACTCAAACGTTGTCAATAAACCTATCAGAGACTTCCACAGATGTGACATCATCATCTGGGCGGTCCCAAATTGTTTAAAGGTGAAGTGACCTTAGTGTATGTAAACTTCACAGAATCATTCGCTCATTATTCTAGCATTTGGAAATAATTTTGGTAATTCTAACAGACCTAAAATACAAAAAGATTCTCCCGATTTCATGTCTGATATTGAGGGAATAAAAGGTTCTTGTGTCTTTTTTATATAGGGTAATTTTTATATCTAGCTCTATATAATATGTAATGGGAAATATTACATTACCTTCCCTTGCAGTGTACCAGAGACATTAGCTACTATGTTAGTGGGTTTTGCATAAAAATGGTTCGAGAGTTTGGAAGGTCATAAAAACTTTAATTATTTTGCAAAAATCACAGTAAAACTAAGGTTTATGTTGTCTAAACTCTAAAATCCAGCTGAAGTTGGCAACCGAGCAAAGAGTCTCTAGTTGAAATCTTGAAAGTTGAATCAAACTGCACTTATTAGGTTATTTGTAATATTGGTGTAATTTATTTTTAAGAATATTTTAACATGCTGGAATAGTAAGTTTTCTTTCCCAAAATGCTTTTCTGCAAACTAAGAAGAGATTAATTCTAGTTGGGGTTTTGTGAGAATAAAATTGTCATGTTGTCATGCCATCACATCCTAATAAAATTGCAAATTGCTGCAATGCCTGGTTGTCTTGGTCTACAGAGCTGTCCTATCGTAATCTTTATAACCGAACGGACTGCCCATTACATAAAGATGAGGCGATTCCGAGCCAGGGATGAACTCAGGACCTTGTAATTATCGAGCACCTATAGAGATTATGCCATGGATTGAGAGGCTTTAGCCAACTGTCTGCTAGAAAGTATGGCTGGATGAGTGTGTGGGCGCTTTAAAAATGTTAGGAGGAGAATGGTCCGATAAAATGTTAGTTCAACAAGACTGACCCGTGGCACTTTTATTTTAGTTTCCATGTTTAAACCATTTGTATAACTTGATACCAGTAGCCTGCCCATGCTTGGGGTCAATGAACGGAACAACAGATTATCATGGTTAAGATTACAATAATGTCTGCAACGTTTATCCATAAAACCATAACAGATTTGACACTTTTTTAGATCTGTGCTATACAGTGTATTTAATATATAATATAATTTTATTTAGCAAAATTGCAAAAAACTGATTAAAAAAGTAAAGTCCACAAAACTGAAATAAAATGTTTATTCTTGTTTTAACATTTTGCTGACATTTTTAGTTGTTTAATATCTGCCCCCACAGAGGAAGACTTAATTAGACACAAGCTTGCACTTTTCTCATTTTTTTCCCTTGTACTGACCCGTACAGCTGCTGGTCAGCGGTGAACTTTGGGATTGTGGGAGCGCCAGATCCGCAACATCATTGTTTGAGGATTAGGGCGAGGAGGCGACGGGTTTTTTGGCAAGGAAAGGCGGACATGTGCTGATTTTCTTGCAATCTGTACCTCCTGCTGTTCCTGGTTTTCCAGCTGCAGATATTCCAAATATTTGACTGCTGACTCAGCAGCTGCAGATAAATCAAGTGAATCGGCTTTTCATCCTGATTCATTTCAGGAGAGCATGTCACAAAGGCATAGACATTTAATTTGTTCTGGACAATCTCTAACAAGAAATAAGATATTTGATGAAAGTCAGTGTTAGGAGGCATTCAGATGAATCACTGGACTTGAAACTTTTCAAGGATAACCGAAGGTTTGCAATACATATTTCTTTAGTCTAAAGAGGATCAAACATGCAGGTAGCTGAAAGCACTTTCCTTTAAATAAATTTCTTCATCAGAGAAAGGCTCCCAGGTGAGTGGTTGGAGACTAAAGAATTAGTGAACATAGAAGAAGGAACCTTTTACCTTGTTGGTTGGGTGGATTGTGGGTAGACTGATGGGCAACAGACTAACGGATGGAAGTGAAATGATAGATGAAAAACTGACAAGTTGATGAAATGATGGCGTGAAGAAAGGCAGAAGACTGGATCAAGGCTCATATTCTTCTGAAGATGTTCTCCACACCTGATATTTAAATGCCTCTGGGTCAGTGAGAGGAAACAGAAATGAGGCTCACTGCAGGGCTGCAAATCAGACTACTAAGGGAGTTAGCTGTTAGCCTCCGTCAGCATGATTGTTACTTAATCTTCTCAGCTAGTTCTTGTTCTTCTACTGCATTCAGTGGCTCTTTGTGATTCACACGGGGATTTATTGGAGCAGATGTTGATCTCACTAGAAATATCACTTAATAGAGTGTTGGAGTTGGGTCTGTCTGTTGGCTTACTCGTAATTTGAACCTGGGGCCCAGTCAGCGAACCACTCTAAGCGGAAATCTGTGGTGTGAATCTATCGTCTGTTAAGTAAACAGATATTCCGATTTTTGTTAATGCATAGGTATACAATCCCTTAATGGCTTAATATGGACGGAGTAACGACCAGACCATTTAGGCAGCATTTGCATGTAATGAGGTTATGACATGACATTTGCCTATGCATGTTTACACCAGTATTCTTTAACATCTGAAACCCAAAAGCCACCTACTTACATACGGCCTCACCGTAGCAGATGGGAGGTGAGAAAAAGATACAAGCACACCTTGTGAAGATGCTGGCAGATGCTGGTAAGGGAGAGTCATTATGAACTAGGAAATTAATCCTGATCCGACATGGTCAGAAAGGCCATTTGGCAACAAAGTTTTATGTGATCGATCTGCCTATATCAGGGGTGTCAAACTCATTTCTATATGGGGCCACTTTGGCGTCACAAAGTCATGAAAAGGGCCGGTTGCACATGTATGGACGATACTTTTCATTTCATAATTTCATTCCAGTTCAGATAGAAGTATAAAAAATGCACAGTAACATAAAAGTAGCAACCTTAGGCCCAGTATATACAGTTTATCTGCAAAAAAAGGTGATATTGGGGTGAGTTACACTTACAGGAGGCACAGTTTTAGCCACTTTATACACTTTAAAAAGATATATGCCTCTACTTTATGACATGATATGCTTTTTTTTTTGGCTCTTGAGGGCCTGATAACTTACCTTGACGGGCCGGATTTGGCCCGCGGGCCTTGAGTTTGACACCTGTGGCCTATATAGTCTAAAGGCTCCCACAAAGTGGGCGTAGTGTGCGCACACTGTGAGCCGCACAGACTCCGCTCTGACACTCCGCGGACGTTTTACCCTTCACAGTCGAGCGTACCTGTTGCCTACAGTTCTTGTGACGAATTGGTGTGGAGGTGGTCAGCAGCACCAAGTTCCTAGGGGTGCACATCATGGATAACCTCACCTGGTCTGTGAACACCTTATCACTGGTGAAGAAGGCACAGAAACGACTGTACGTCCTGCGGAGGATGAAGAGAGCCCACCTGCCCCTGCCCATCCTCAAGACCTTCTACAGAAGCACCATAGAGAGCATTCTGACCAGCTGTCTCTATGTGTAGTGTGGAGGCTGCAGTGCCGCTGACTGGAAGAACGTGAGGAGAGTGATGAGGACAGCAGAAGGTATCATCCGGGCTCCTCTTCCCTCCATCAAGGACATCTCATCTCAGCGCTGTGTCCCGAGCCTGTAACATCATCGGGGACCCCTCACACCCCCATCATGGACTGTTCTCCCTACTGCCTTCTGGGAAGAGGTTCCACAGCATCCGCTGCAGGTCGACCAGGTTCTGCAAAAGCTTTTTCCCTGTTGCCATCAGACTGTTGGACTGCTAGAACTGCTGAAGCCACAAAAGGGACTCCGAATTCCCCTGCATTGTTTACATTGTGTTACATTTCAATTGTTTACATTAATAGCGGCTGCATCTTTATCCTGAAATTTACTGCAATTTACTGTGATTTTTCGAGCTGTATGCAAACAAAATTTGATTCTGTGCGCACTTTGTGCATGCAAAATGACAATAAAGTTGTCTAAGTCTGAGAATTCCTACAATTTCCACTCTTTGTAGGCAAAACAGATGGTAAAATGTTAGATTAGCTAGTTGAGCACCAAGAGCCGTTCCTTTTCCAGACATTTCTTTTCCTGTCGGTGAGCACGGAGCTCCACAGCAGAGACTGGGAAGAGTGGACAGAAGAAAAGCGATTACTAAGTTCTTAGATGAGAAGTCATGTTTTGTGTTTGCCTAAAGGCACGTGGGCAACTTACTAAACGTATGGAGGAAGGCACTCTAGTTAGATGGGACTAAAACTGAACTTCTCGGCTGTCAAGGAAAACGCTACGTCTGACACAAGTCCAGCACAACCCATCACCCCATGAACACCATCCCTTCAGATAAACATGCTGTGGGGATGTTTTATCAGCAGCAGGGACTGGGAAACTGGTTTCAGTCGAGGGAAAGGGTGATGGTGCTAAATACAGAACTATTCTGGAGCAAAGCCCATCTCTGTCTGTCTGCTGGAGGTTCACCTTCCTGCAGGACAATGACCTCAAGCATGCTGTTGAAGCAACACTTGGGTGGTTTAAGGAGAACATTCACATGGGTTGAAATGGCCTAGTCAAAGTCCAGACCTCAATTCAACTGAGAATCTATGGTTAGACTTAAAGATTACTGTTCTCGAGTAAAGCCATTCAACAGGAAGAAGTAGGAGCAGTTTATCCTTGAAGAATGCATCAAAATCCTAGAGGCAAGATGTGGTGAGTTCATAGACACTGAGCCAAGGCCACTTGCAGCTGGAAATGCCACAAAAAGTGGCTCTACAAAGTACTGACTTTGGGGGTCGGTGCATAGTTATGCACGCTGAACTTGTCTGTTTCTTTCTCCTATTTGTCGTCATTAAAAATAATCTATCTTCAAAGTTATGGGCATGTTCTTTACATGAAACAAACAATCCACTTTAATTCCAGGTTGTTAGGCAACAAAACATGAAAAATGCCAAGTGGGTGATTATTTTTAGCAGACCACTACATGTAAATATGCATTTTAAATGGTCCATCTACATAAATGACGCATGCATACCCCTATTAAATACAAACCTTGTGATTTCACAGGTTTTTTTATTTTTTTAATTACCCAGTACAACTCGAGGTAAAAGCACTTATGTCAATTTCTTAAATAGTAACGTGTTCTCACATGCGATGGCATGAAATAAAGCTCAGCGGTCCTAGCGGGATTTTTTTGTTACATTTGTGTGGGAAACAATGCATGTATTCAGATAAGAGAGCAAAAAAAAAATTAAAAAAAATCACTGAATTAATTACCTATCTTAGCGACTTAACGTTCTGGGAGGGAACGCAATAGCCAGGGGGAAAGGGCCGTCCTCGCAGTCTGACAAGAGCTGCCGCAACATCAATATTACCAAGTGAAAATGTGGAACGTTAACAATAAATATATCAATTTTATATAAACCGCCTCCATCCGAGAGTTACACCGAGCTCGCAGCATTTTCTCTGTCACCGTGTTATACGACAGGGGAAGGAAGTGCAACACTCGCCGAACGCTTGACTGCGGCCCCTCGGCGCGTGTACCGGGGCCCGTCTGTTATTTATAACATCACCTCCTGCTCAGAACACTTCCACTATCACTCCCACTTTTTCCTCTCATCTCTGGGATCACTGCCCAGTCATGTGCAGCAAGCTTAGGACTGTTGCCCAGGCAGAAACCCCTCAGGCCTCCTTTGCCTTGTAAGCTGTCCGTGCGCTGGGAAATCTTTCACAAGCGCATCAATGCTATGCTTCTGTCTTGTTTTTTTTTATTAATTATTACTATATATATATATATATATATACGACAACCTTCATGATTAGCTCAGAATTATTTCATGCATATTTAAAGCAGTCATATCTTCACATATCTCATTGTTTGACTCTCTAAGCGCTGGTCAGATATCCAGCTTTGTGAGTGCGTGTGTAATTAAATGTCACGCTGGGCCTGAAGAATAGCTAATAGCATTTAATCAATTTGCTCCGTCTACTTGCGAGCGCTCATCTCTGCATTCTGATGCACGCCCGGGTCTTGTACAGCCGAGATGTGCGCACTGCATGCCTAATATGGAGCGTACGTTTTACAGCCGCCGTGTTTTTGTTTTTTTTTGTCTGGAAGGCGCACGCCTGTTGTGGAGTCCGAGTTAACGAATGGCTCCTTTCCGGTTTTCCTTATCTCTTAAATGTCTGCGAAGGGGCCGCGGGACTGCGGAGGGACGTGTGGCGAGCTGACGGCGGTACGCTCGGGGACGGGGAGAACGTAGAGCCGAGCCAACCGATTTATTTGTTTAAGCTCAGATGGAGCAGTCGAGCGCTTTGGTACATCAGAGAGCGTTTGAATGCTTCCAGGTAGAGAACACATGCCAAGTAGATTAAAAACTTAGAGGCTCTGGGAGAAAATTAAACAAATGTGTATGCACCAGCAGGGTTCTCATGGGGGGGGGGGAGGAGTTTTACAGGGTGATACAAGAGTATGGCAATCTTTACGTTAATCAAAAATGTTCTTTTTTGGGATATACAAGTTTAAGATCTAGGGGCTTGTTTGATTGTATTTGATATTCGGTGTTATTAGGTAGGAGTACTGACTTTTTGGTTTTTGCCCACGCTACCTTGTTCAGGGACTCAGAGAATAGACTTTAAAATACTTCTGTTAGTCTATAAATCCCTAAATGGCTTAGCACCTACATACATTACAGACTTGTTATCAGTGTATCAACCATCCAGAACATTAAGGTCTTCTGGCTCCAGCCTACTCTGCATACCTAGAACCAGAACTAAACAAGGAGAAGCAGCATTTAGTTCCTATGCTCCACTTATCTGGAACAAACTTCCAGAAAATTGTAAAGGTGCGGAAAGCCTGAGTTCCTTTAAATCAAGATTAAAAACACATTTGTTTAGGATTGCCTTCAACTGTTCTAGTTAACTGAATCACCACTTTTTTGTTCTATTTTCTATCTACATTTTATTCCTACTTGCTTTTATTCTGTTTTAATTTGCTATATTTTAATCATGCAAAGCACTTTGCATTGTCCCTGTACTGAATTGTGCTATATAAATAAATTTGCCTTGCCTACTCAAAAAATGTCCTAAATTGTAGGAGGGCATTCCCAAATTTTTTACTCTCATGAACTCATTCCTATGAGTATGACTCAAAAGTGAGGCACGTAAAAAACACCTGAAGCCCTTGGTATTTCTCCAGTTTCTCATGTTCTGTTTTCCTGATGTTTCCATCACTCAGGATGGTCACATCGATCGCAACGGCTGTCGCCTACTGCTTATCAGTGATCATAATGTCTTTGTATCGGTGTGTGTGTGTGTGTGTATATATATATATATATATATATATATATATATATATATATATATATATATACTCTTTAATTAATTTTCAATGTTTTTTTCTTCCATTCTGTTTCTCCGTTCTTTTTTAACCAGCAGCTGTCATGTTTTAGTCTTCCAACCCCATTTTCTTTCCCCAGTCCTCAACAATGGCCCCCCCTATCCATACATCTCCCGTTCTTCCTGACATTAGTCGAGTCTATTTTTCCTCCGATGCCGCCCCTCCCATGCTAGGGCTGTCCACCCTATCAGATTAGGGTTGCGTCATAAGGAGAAGAAAGACCCAGCGAGATTGCTTGTTGGATTAAAACACGGTGCGGGAATGAAATTCTATGATCTCATTGTTTAGACGAGTCATATAAAGTTTGTGCATGTGTCCGTGCGTGCAAAGGCCGGCGTTGGCTTTATCCCCTGTAATAACAGGGAGCGGGCCAAGAAAGACTGACCCTGCACTGCTGCATTCTGGGAAAGATAATGCACGAATCTCTAGCTCGGCTGCAGAAATACAGTTTAGTGTTTTCTTTTTATTCATTTGCCATTAAGATTGATGCTGTTTTTACTGGCTGTTAATATACTGAAAATCTGTGGAATTGATCACCAAATGCTTATAGACTCTAGTGTCTCTTTGTGTTAATCATATTAACTATCAGCAATAAATATATTAACGATGCAGTTATTTATTATTTCTAGTGGAGATCTGTTGAATGCACTTTTAAAGCCTTAAAAACTCACATTTTCAGCAACGCAACTACATTTTTCCTTCTTGTCCTTATGATAATGCATTGCCTTTTTGAAATTTGGATATAAACATAAATGGTAGAAGTTTGGAAATAACTCAATAATACTGTAAAGTACTGAATTATAGGGTTCCAGACTACAGTATGAAAGTGCGAGACCTTTGAAGGTGACTAAAAGGTTGAAGTCCTAATAAGACATTTTAAGTATAAATACACAAAAAAAGAAAATCAAAGTGTTTTTGTGTTGTATGAGGGCTATTATAAGGGTTAAAATACAAATAAAAACAAGTAAAACACTTTTTTTTAAGAGCCAACAATACCCAATAAAGTTTAAATGAAACGCAATCACTTAAAATCAAACTGAAAAGGGGCTGCTGGTTGCCAAGAGGCTGCAGTAGGTTAAAAGCAACATGAAATGGTAGACAGTCTTTAATTACAGTAATGGCACTCAAGTTTGCTTTTGCAATTCTTCTAAAAATCCAGACATGTTGGCCAAATTTTAAAGCCAATATGATGCCAAGATAACTTACCCCTTACTTATTCGGTCGTTTACCTACTGATCTTTAGATTGGAATCCTCACAGTTGACCAAAGAGAGGTCACCAGAGGAAAAGTACTTTTCAGCAATGTGAGGAACAGTAGTCGTGAATCCAGGCTGCAACTGAGCTCAAACGAGGAAACAGGTGTGTTGAAACAAATACTTTACAATTAAAAGCCTCATGTATAACCATGTCATCAGCATCCATCTAAAAATTATGAACAGGAATACGCAATTATATATAAACTAAAAAGAATGGGACCAACTATTGTGCCTTGGTTTACACCTCTGTTGTTTTTGTGATATGCTAATATGTTAATGGCACACAGAAAAATGTTTTTCGACAGAGAAACTACATTACCCAGATGAAGTGACGCTTGATTATGGACCAGCAGGAATGGAAGCTATTTAATATCTTCATTTCTTTGAGGTTAGAATCATGATCTTGAGCAAAGGTGTTGTGTTGATTACAGCATCTAAAGCTATAAATTTAATATTAAAATGTAAGCATGGGTTGTCGCTCATGTACTTGTGATACAGACGGTAGGGTGGTCTATTAAATTTAAGATTGGTGGTGTTGCTCACTTACATTTCCTCAAATTTTTTTTTTTTCTCATATCACCAACCTGGTGTGATTTTCCGTGTCTCACTGCAGAGAAAAAAAAAGTGCTTGAGGGTATATGCTGTGTACTGCTGGTCCAAAAAAATATTATCTGGAAACAATAAGTAGATTAAATCTAACACTGAAAAAGTACCGTGGTGCCTAAAAATGTTCAGCTTGTTATTTAATCCCAGCTCACCCAGCTGCTGCCGTGCTTCTATGCCAAAAGACAAGAAGATGATACTTCGCTGCCTATTGGAAAGAAATTACTAATCCTCATCACCAAACAAAGGCATTAAGAGGACTGGTGTAATTACCAAAACTATTTTTGAATGGAACAATGTGTTATTAAAACCTCAGAGGTTGTGATTGGAAATTGATCCTGAATAATTACAAAATATGTCCAAATTCCTAACTAATGTTGCTGGTTGCTCCCTTCTTCTCCCACAGTCCACAAACATGTGTATGAGGTTCACTGACTGCACTTATTTTGCCCTTTTGGGGTGGTTTTCTGTGCAGTGTGTTAAACCTTAGACCTATCCAGAGTGTACATTGCATCTCACCCGTTGACCGCTGGAGAGAAGCACCGGGTTCAGTGAACCTGGGGGCGTCAGTTTGCACGTTGTTACATGTATAAATGGAGTACAGCCCTTACCAGTAATTATGGTGCATTCCTTTTGTGCTCCGAAGTTGGAAATACAACAATAACATCCCCTGAAGTTGGGATTAAAACAGGCAAAGTCTGTGGTTGCCAAGCAATCCTAGCGCTCACCATTCAATAACGTTTGCTGCCCAAATGAAATGCAGTGAAAGATGCAGGTCGAAAATGAGCATTTTTGATCGTTAGGATCTTAGTAAATCATACAACCTCCATATTTTCCTCTATTGTCCAAATGCATGTTATCAGTCTGTTTGGCTACTAGAAGTTAGCACCACAGTAGCTGGCAAACCTCACTGGTTTTCCAGCTCTTCTAGTCTTCTGTTTTCTGCGATTTCAACATAAAGAAATGCCGTCACCTTTAAGACACTGCAAGCATTTTATGCATTGTGTAGCTCTAATCATTTGTTATTGCACTTGTAGCTTTTGTCTTCGAAATATAACCACCACAATTTGGCAGTTAAACACCTATTTGCAGTGTTGATCACAAAAAAATAGCGTTTTGTGCAATAGACAAACACAAAGTGGTGCATGATTGCAAAGTTGAAGGAAATTAAAATTATAGAATCAAAATCTGGGAACTGTGGCATAAATATGTATTACGCCAAATAAATGAAAGTCCAAATTTGTCTCCCTGCAGAATTCAGACCACTCCAGAAAATATTGCACAGCATATGAGATGCAACAGCATAATGGCACTGTCTGACCAAAAAAAAAGAAAAAGAATGCTCAAACGACAACATTGACCATTTTTTTAAGCGGTTTCATTGTTGCATCCTCCAGCCATCCATTCAGTCGTTATAATCTTTTATCATTTGATAAAAATAAGTAAATAAAAGCAAATCTCCTGTCCATTCTATAGTCTCTAGTGCATACCAAGCCAGATATTTGCTTAGTTACATCTTTCGCCTCTGTATCCTGCAGATACCGTCGACTCATTCTGTAACTTGTTTTACGTATTTTGAGGAGTGGTTGGGTGCATTGCAAGTGGAAATGTTAAATTTAGTGACGGTTGAGTCAAGGGTAGTAATAAATATCGAAATGGCTTATAGGTATTCTCGAGTGGCTAATTTAACCCACGTGGATTTGTTTCTTTAGAAGCGACATCCCGTTGTTAGGCCGAGGTTTCTCGGTCGTTTTTTTGGTGAACATCGAAAATCTCTCCCTTTGCCAGAAGAAAAGGGAGAGGAGGAGGCCTGTACACGCATTCAAACGCACCCCCGAAGACATCTTAATGATTAACTCCACACATCTGCCAACTGTCTCCGAAGCCCAACGAGCAGGAGGCGCTGAATGCCAATGCAGTGCATAATAATCCAACACCCATTCCTCCTTTTGTCTTCCTCAGTTTTCACTCTCGCTCGAGCAGTCGCTCCCCTCGCCAGTGGGTGACCTTGGGCTATATTGTTATTCATTAGTGGACAAAGGCACGTCGGCTGCTTCTCTCCCGCTATCTCTGCGGGACACAAAGCAGGAGTAAGATGCCGCCGACGTCACCGTCTGTCCTCCGAGTAATAAGCGCCGCCGTTTTTAAATCAGCCGAGTGGCCCAATCAGGCGGCGTCCGTGGAACGAAGGTGCTAACAAGTTCGTGGAGTTATAATTATTTTTTTCATCGGACAATGCAGTTAAAAAGAAAATGCTTGACACTGATGCAAAGCCGCGGCGACGCTTGAGTCCGTGTCTGAAAGGGTTTGCGTTGCCGATCACTTGCAGGGCCCGTTAGTTTAGTGCTTTTAGGAAGCTGTAACCAGATGCTAGCTTCAGCGTTGTCAGCCGGCAGCGGCGTTTGGGCACACAAAACACTGCTGCTGGCTGTAATCCTGTCTGGCTCTCTGTCTCTGTGTTTCTTTTTTTTTTTTTGTCCTGCCGGGTACCAGAAATGCTACAGCACAAACACTACAAAAGGGGTGAATGCTCCTTTGTTGTATAATTAAGCAGGAACTCTCCAGTAAGCCTGATAAACAGTCTTTATCGGTTTTACTGTATCATCCCCGCACAGCCAGACATCAACTATTTCCCTTTTTAGTTCAAAAAAGGAGTGTCCAATATACAGTAAATGTAATGAGTTAAGCCCCAATATACAGTAGATGCCTCCCTTTTTGGTTCTGCTCTTCTTCCACCACCACAGAGTGGAGCAGCTCATGGGTTACTTCAGTTCAGGGCCCAAATGATCAACTCATCTCCTGCTCCATGCCACCGCTGTCGCACACCAAGGTACCAGAATTGATCCGCCCGATGAAGAAACTGACACCCAATCAGCAGGAAGCAAGCCACCTTTTTTCCTGTTGAATAGATTGATAGTCTGGCTAATAAAATTTCAATATACGGTTTTTATTCCACTTGGAAAGTGACATGCTGACTCCAGCTACATCGCCCCCTGCTAGAAAGACCTGGAAAAAGGTCATGGCTTTTCAGTGTTGCCAGATCTCGCGCCTCGAGATCATGACGCTTAACTTTACACTGAAGAAACTAAATAACCACTCCATAAGAGCAAAATAAAGATTTAACCTCTCCTGTGTCTACAAAATGTGATTTGCTCTGGAGGAGCAGCATCACTTATTAGTTACAAAAATGCAGGCTGTGCTAAACTTGCTAAATCAGTTTCCCTATTTACAGCTATTCATTTGTTCCTAATGACTCATGTAATAACTTGAGTTTATTACTGCCGTTTAATTGGAACAGAGGAAGCGTCTTGGGTTGCAATGTTTTGCACTTAGAAAAATAACCCAAGTAAAATGCTCAATGCTTTGCTCAATGACAGTACAATGACAGTACATGCTGGATGCCTGATATGCTAATGTTTTAGGAAATATTTTTGCACTGGACCACATAAGGGCTTACCACAGAACTTTATAAAAGCGCTGGTCTTTGGATTGCAGTGTTACTCTTTTTGATGAACGGTTTGGATCTGACTAATCTTATCAGGTTGTCGCAGGGTCCTTTTTGTACTCATAAGTCAGACTTTTTAAATTCCCAGAAATAAAAGAATAACCACTGAAGTCAGGGTACCAACTGGGAAAATTAGGGTCTCTGAGCAGACCTAAGTTCAGCATGCAATGTGGTTGCCACAGGTACAACAGGGAAAGTTGCATATATGAACCCAATTTTTCTAGCTCTTGTCAGTCATTAAATCTCTATTAGTTAGCGTGCTCATCTAGTATTTAGAAAAATTTGTTTTTAATCATGTTACATCGCTAGCAATAGTTATCATCACAACATTTGAAACATTGGTTTTCCATCTTCCAGCAAAAATCCACTCAACTCACCTACTTATCAGATTCACAGATGATCTTCCGAAAGAAAATATTGAACGCCATATTTTACATTACAGCTTCACCTTCCTCTCAGGAAACAGAAGCCACCACCTTGTGGTAGCAGCAAGTCAAGTTTAAGTCAAGTTTATTTGTATAGCATATTTTCGACAACAAGGCAGTTCAAAGTGCTTTACATCATGAAAATACAAAAACATCATAAAGGCTTCGAAACAGTCACCGAATGTGAGACCAGTAAAAACATTACATTTATCAAGTGAAATAATCAATACACATCAAATGTTGGTCAATGTTCCTGTTATTACAGACCGAAAGCAACTCTAAACAGGTGGATTTTCAGTCTTGATTTAAAGGAACTCAGTGTTTAGGCTGATTTGCAGTTTTCTGGATGTTTAGTTCAGATTTGTGGAGTACAGGAACTAAATGGTGCTTCTCCATGTTTGGTTCTCAGTATGCAGAGTAGACCAGAACCACAAAATCTGAGTGGTCTGGAGGGTTGATACAGCAACAACAGGTCTATAATGTATTTTGGTGCAAAGCCATTCAGTGATAAACTAACAGAAGTATTTTAAAGTCTGTTCTCTGAGCAAGAGAGGGACAGTGTAAGAACTTCAGAACTGGGGTGATGTGCTCTATCTACCTGGTTTTAGTGAGAACATGAACAGCAGCATTCTGGATCAGCTGCAGTTCTCTGATTCATGTTTCTGGGCAGACCTGTGAAGACACCGTTGAAGTAATCAATGCGACTAAAGATAAGCACATGGATGAGTTTCTCTTGATCTCGTTGGGACAGCAGTCCTTTAATCCTGGAAATGTTCTTCGGGTGATTGAAGGCTGACTGTGTGACTGTCTTTATGTACTTGAAGGTTCAGGTCTTAGTCCATCACTACGCTCAGATTTCGGGCTTGATCACCAGTTTGTAGTCGTAATTACTGAAGTTGCATGCTTTCTAGTTTGTTCCTCTTTAGGTCCAAAGATAATTTCAGTTTTGTTTCTGCTCAGCTGGAAAAGGTTTCAGCACATCCATGCATTTTGTTCTAAGCATCCGTTCAGTGCATGGATGGGTTCACCAGGTGACATCGTAATGTAGAGCTGTGTATCATCTGCATAGTTATGTTGACATATCTGGTTTCTTGTTATAACCTCAGCTAGCGGGAGCATATAGATATTGAATAGAAGGGGTCCCAGGATTGAACCTTGGGGTATCCCACTTGTGACTTTTGTCCTCTCTAATGAAAAGTTACCTGTTGACACAAAGAAATCACTGTTCTTTATGTAGGATTTGAACCAATTGAGTGCTGTACCAGAGGGTCTGACTCTTTAGCAGTATATTACAACCAGTTGTCAGCACTAGCTTGCAAAAAGTCATGTTCTTAGCAAGCAATCTACAGCGCCCTTATCGCCTTGTGCTAGCAGCGATTACTTACATACAGTTGCATTGCTAACTTTTCATATTTGTGTACAACATTGAGTGTGTACTGCTTGATAACAAACGAATAAGGTTTGCCTTAGCTTATGTTTACTTTAACCATTAAACTTAATTTAATATAATTCAGTATAGGTTGGTTTCCATCCATCCATCCATTTTCCGAACCGCTTAATCCCTCATGGGGTCGCGGGGGGTGCTGGTGCCTATCTCCAGCGTTCAATGGGCGAGAGGCGGGGTACACCCTGGACAGGTCGCCAGTCTGTCGCAGGGCAACACAGAGACAAACAGGACAAACAACCATTCACGCACACACTCACACCTAAGGACAATTTGGAGAAACCAATTAACCTAACAGTCATGTTTTTGGTCTGTGGGAGGAAGCCGGAGTACCCGGAGAGAACCCACGCATGCACAGGGAGAACATGCAAACTCCATGCAGGTTGGTTTGTGACAATTTATATTTTGTTTAATTTAAGGGGCGACTGTGCCTCAGTGGAAAGAGCGGTCATCCTGCAGTTTGAACAATGGTTCCAGCTTCATCCTCTAACATGTCAATTTGACCCTAAGAGAACCCACATTTTAAAAACGCAATTGTTGAGGTCATTTGATAAGAGCACTGTCGCATTTTCTTACAATTCTTTAGAAAAAGAAAACCTCTTTCGGATTTTCCTTAAATTTCTTTATCCCATCTGGGCTTTTTTCACAGTGCAGTTTTCAGCATTTGCAGTGGAAGCCCCATTTAGAAGGGAAAGATAAAGTAAAGCTTTAGCTTGTTTAATAAACCATCCATTAAGTTTCCTTTTGATATTAATTATGCATTTCTGTCTCCGCGTGTGACTTTTGGTGAACCGAATTGCTCTTTTCCCAACTTTTCAATAAGACGGATAACATGAAACAGAAAATATGAATCAGTCTTAAGATTAAATCTAGAGAATCAAATTAAAATTGCCTGAGGTGTCCACTTAATTTTTCATTAAGATGGTACCCTGCAATAAGTTCAAAGATTGGTGGAAAACATCCTAGGCAATCAATACCCAGTTTCCACCCCTTTGCATCTCTTCATGGCCGAATTTATTATATTATTATTGAAATCTTTGGACTGTGGCAAAGTTAATTTACTCCCCTTCATTTCCCGAGTCTTTCCAAGCATCTCCGGCATTGAACATTTTCTTTTTATATATTTTCTTAGTCTTCTGCGTTTTTGCTATAAATTCAAAATATGCAAATACTCAGTTCCTCATTCTCTTAGATGTAAAGGAACGTCTTCTCTTGGATGTCTACACCACTTTGTGCTCATATCAACACCTCTGGTAAAGATTTGTCTTTCATTCTAGACATTTAAATAAAAATGTCCAGGTATTTCAAACAATCCATGATCATGATAGCATGAGGGTATTCTGAAGGACAAGTTGGCCCATAGTATCCTCTGCCATACTTTAAATTGAGCACGAGATACTTTTCCACACATTCATTTTGTTTCATGCCAGACCCACCCAGAGACCCTGTTGCCAAAAACATCAGTCTTAGTTCCATTTGAGTTAAAACGTCAGTAGAGCGCAGAAAAGTCAACATGTTTATATTTGTGATGGTTGGACAAGGTGTTTTAATGACTTTTATGGAAACTCTCCAACAGTGAGCATTTAATAGTTTCCTACCTACATTGACACCATCCTCACAGTGCAGAGTGATAAGCGGAATGGTGGTCCTTTTAAAGCCTAGTTTTTCACAACTTCCATCTTTTTGTTTTTACCTTTAAAACTTTCGCCCATACTAGACTTGCGTGTTCTCTTGTGTTTATAATTTTTCAAAGTGGCATTAAAATGGGCCTTTGTGCCACATCACAGTTGTGCTTCCATACAGCCAGAAGTCGTGGACTACCAATTAAAATCTCTTATGATGAAAAAGGCCTTTGTGCCACTTATTTTAAAGAAATTGCAGCGAATAATTATGGACCATGCTGCAAAATAGAATCAGTCCCAAATGAATGGTTTCCCAGTTCTGTGAGTTCCGTTAAAGATGGATTTTCAAGCTTCAAACAAGGGGCATAATGTAGATTAAATAGAATATGCTTGCATAGCACCAATTCACAACAAATGCCTTTTTAGATTTAGTAATATGCAGTTATTTCTTTTCTATCATAAGACTAGTTACAACTCAGTTGCATACATTTGAGTTTCATCTTATTTATAAAACAATGCTGTCAAGTTCAGTTAATTATGCCAATTGGTTAAAAAAAAATGTTTGCAAAGGAAAACTCAGCTAATCTCTGATTTTGGACCCATCACCACTCCTAAAGGAGCATGTGGCAACATTGGACATTTGATTGCATCTAGCCGTTATCCTTGCACCATTCCCTCAGGCACACGTAAACATGGTGGAAAGAAAACTCACTTCTAACAGAAAGAAACCTCCAGCATAATCTGTCTTTATGTGATCTATATGCTCAAAACACTGTGAGAATGAGAACAAAGAGCAGGCACAGATACAAAAAAAAAAGACACAGAAGCTATGGACAAACTTTCTAGTGGCTTCATTTATGAGATAAGCCCCATGAAACTGATAACCTCTGGGTCAGTGGTAACATCTATGAGATGAAAAATAGAGCATTTGTTTTCAGTGGCAGCAATATATGCTTCATTTCTGAAAAGAAACATGGTTAAGCAAAAAAGACAGGGCCAGGTTTATAATCTGTAGAAGGAAAACATATGGTTAATGGCAAGAATACCTGCAGATGAAGGTTAATTGGAGAGTAGTAGGAGAAAGTAGCACATTGAGAGAAAGTGTTCCTCCAGCAGCCAAACCCCATAGGAGCACAACTACTATAAGCTTTGAGAAACAAATTGCTAAAGTCTTCTCTTAAAAGTAGACGGGGTGTCTGCTTCTCAGGCCAAAATTGGGAGAATGCCCAACTGCTATAATATATTAAAAATGACTAACATTCACCAAGTCTTGCTGTAATCCTTATTGTGGACAACTCCTTGCATAATATGCAAAAATCAACTTTTGTAGATGCTGTCAGACTCGATTTAGAGCTCATCACATGCACCATGAAGAATCTGACATTTGCCTTGTTTTTGTTTTTTTTACACATACCGTTTTATTATTCTGCTTCCTGTCTTTGTAGTTATTTTGTTACCTTTGACTTAAGGGTGTCTACCCAATTTGAACATGAACAGTCTGAGAGGAAACATATTGGATTTATTCATCCTTCAAATTGGTGTCATTTCAAAAGCAGCACCAGGATCAATTCCTGACACTGCCACCAGAAAGATGTCAGGGATGCATAATGTCCCATAATAAGTTATATCTGTGATAAAGTGCTGACAGGAAATTGAATTTACTGACCGATAAGAGGGCCTACATTCATTTGTCTCTGCCGTCTCCAGAGATCGGTTTGCGTCTTAACCAGTTAGGAAAAAAATGAGAGGGTAACAGGGGTCCTTGTGTCTTGCCAAACACAGCAGTGTGTTTAATGTTCCCATGCATGGGGATGCCTACAGTGTGTGCCTCAGGGGGGCTACACTTGTATACTTCCATACCAAACAAACTTTTAAGTCATGTTTGTAAGAACTGTTAATGATAAAATTAGATTGATTTGTCCTATAAGGTGCTTTTTGCAGACCAACCTTGCACAAAAAAAAGAATAATAAATAAATCTGCTATATTCCATTTTCTAAAAGCAGCATCCATCTGCTACTCTATCCACCCATCATTTGTTGACTGTCCGTCCCAATTTTCTATCCAGTACAAACCCTCCGTCAACCTGTCCGCCATCCGTCTTTCCATCCATCTATGGTCACCTGTCTCTCATCCAACCATCCGTCCATCCGTCCCGCTGTGCAAACATTCATACACCAATGCATAGATGGAAGTTTGCCCATCCGTTCATCCAGCTATCCATCATTCATGTTATCTGGAAAGCCTGACCTCTGTGTAAAAACTGTGTAAATTTATCATGAACATCTGTAGCATTTTATTGTAAAACTGATATTTTCTAGAATTAGTTTCAGCTTTTTCTTATTAAAAAGATTTAGTTCTTGCTTTTGCCATAAGTTTCCTACTTTCTTAACCAGAAGATTGGAGACTGCCTGTAAAGGCAGAAGAGATCAGGCAATAGCCAATAGGCTTTCAGATCCTTCTAATCATCATCATTTACAATTTGTCTTTTTCTGATGTGTGAATGTGATGGCGCTGTTGAAGGGTACTTCCATACTAAAGCCAACTGAGAAACAATGTCGTCCCCGCCGTCCAACTCATTGGTATTCACAGGAAGTCTGTCAGCACCACTGACGTTTGTTTGGTAGCCTGGTACTTAGCCACTTGTGGCACCGGGCCAATGAACACCGCATTTTGTCAAAGCCGGGCCATCTGTGCACTGAAACACACAAACACACATTTTGTTGATGATGAAGAGGCAAGAAGAGGGGAGTCCTTGAAGGGTTCCTGCAAAAGACAGGCGGATAAAATAAAAACTAAACGTAGATGGAACTAAAGGGAGTTCTAAAACCAGAAGCCATTTTTTTAAAGGTCGTGCAAAGTCAAATATTAGTATGGTAATGGAGCGAGAGTTTTGGGGGGGAAAAAAATAGGAAACCTGTCTTGGGATGTTGCTCATATCTGCGTCCCATCCTGCAGAATCAGCTTTCTTTAACCCGCCACTACTCTATCCTTCGCTGTCTTTCTCTGACTTGCTTTATCTTTATAGCCAAGGCACTTTTTGCTCTGTTTTGTCCCCTCCTTTACTGCCTTGTCCTTATTTCAAACCAACGGTACCCCCCCCCCCCTCCTCCCAATATCCTTGCAGCCCAGATGAACGGAGGACAGAGCTGTAGCCAGAGAGCATCCGTCATCCATCCGCTCTGATCCTCCCTCCCTTCTCCCCCCCCCCCTCACCACCCCTTCCCTGCCGCAGCTACAATCGCTACACTTCCCCGTGCTCTGGGATGTCGAGCACATACAGAGCGCTCTCCGCAGCCTCGGTCGTCCAGGTGTGGAGCGGCGGGAAAGGGGCTGCCTTTTCCCGGACGGAGCGGAGAGGTGAAGATAACTCCTGCTGCCCCTGTCATCACTTTGGAAGAGTGACAGCGGGGAAACGGGACGATCCGTCCGCTGGACCGAGCTTGCTCATTTGCTGACTCTTGCATCCGTTTAAGTTCATTTCCATAATTGCGAGGAGGTTTCTGTATTCAGCTGAGTTCTGTTGATTCCCGACATGGACCCGGGTTGACACTGGATTGTTTTGGGCTGCGGATGTGAAGGGATTCAGACGTGGATTAGAATGCTGATGAGGAGCACCTAAGCTTTGGGACAGAGAGCTCCTTAAGAGGAGCATGTGGACATGTTTGGCTTCTCCAAGAAGCCAAAGCTGTCCGGGTGAGTCCAATGCTTGGATTTTTAAAACAATTGGAAAAGTTTACAAAGCTTTCTATGTTTTGTTTTTTTTCGTTTTTTTAACGACAATCTCCCTCAAGAACATGTCTTGAACATATTCTTTTATAAACAACCTAATTTCACTTTGTGCTGCAATTCAATCTAAAAACGGAGAAAACTAACAATCATTTAATTCATCTGTGTTATGAAATTGTATGTTTTGTATACATGTGCCAGATTCAGAGCACACCTTCAGAACTGGACTGAATCATCTACAAAGTTCACTATGAGATAAAGAAACTTGAAGACGTGTAAGGAACCGTGCTGAAACCAGTCAAAAGCTGCAGAATCAGTAGTAGTAAAGGATGATACTGTTATGTTCTCAGCAGAAAATACGAGAAAGTATGAAGACAGTGGAAACATTAAATCCCTTTATGACGTTTCCACCTCTACTTACTGTCGTGTGAAAGATATTTGCCCTCTTACACGTTTCCCGTGTTTTGCCCGTGTTCCCTGTCGTTTACCGTAGCCCTTTCAGACTGATAGACGTTTCTATCAGGGTTTCTCATGCCTCGTCTCTTCTTGAATTCCCTCTGTATGGATGTATGAGATGTTGCTTTTGAGAGCCTTCAGCCCTATCTTAAGCAGCCAGGGACGACTTTCTTTAATTGATGGATCTGCGGATTTTGCCCTCGAGCAGTACATTTCCAGGACAATGTCCGGCCGTCTGTTGGCGACCTTAAGTTCAAGCACACTTGGGTCATGCATCAAGACGATGTCTAGAAGCACGACAGCATGCCTGACTGAATGGCTGGGCAAAAAAAAAAATAACCAAAAAAAAAGTAAATGTAGGTTTTTGAGAGGCCTATTCAAGCTATGTACTTAACTTTCCTTTCAAAAGCTGGGGCATGACGTCAAACAGACGGCTCGTACTCGAACGCTTGATAGTATTTGCTGTTTCAGTGAAATCTTGAAAACTGCTCTTCATATCAGAGGGTTTGCTCTGTCTCCAGGAGAGTTTTGAGCACACGGCAGCAGAGCACGCAGCGGAAAGTTGCACAGGAGCGACGGTGTTTAGTATGGGGGATGCATCGGCTATGTACGCAGGACCAACCAGGCTCAAATGTGATCTCATGCAAGAAAGAGTCGTATGGCGATTTGTTCTGTGGAAAGAAGGAAGCGTAAAAGGTCTTTCTATGGACCTAAACGACCAGCATTTTAATGCTGCTCTGAGCCCTGTGTCTGTGTTTCACAGCAGAGGCGAATGATGGCAAAACAAAAATTCTAGCAGCTGATTCCAGTTCTTGTCGACATTGACGATGGTCCTCACATGCATTCATGTTTCCCTCAGCAAACAAGTCGCCAGAATGCTTCCCGCCCAGCCGTGCAGGGGCTGTTTAAACCGTGGTGGCTGTAAATTACACCGGCTAAATGTATCCCTCTTGGACACAGTCAGGGTTCACCGCACCGGAGCACGCGGCTGTCGGAAACGGTGTTTTTAAAGGACACATCATGTCTCGCTGTCCGTCTACAGCTGATTTTTGTCGTAACATGTTGTTTGGCACCACAAAAGTCACTCAACCAATTCTACAGGTGGTGGATTGGAGAACTGCTGGTAGGCAATCTGCTCAGTCTGCTCACTGAGAGAAAGAAAAGCTAGTCGCAGCTGTCGTAGGTGAAATAAATCTGGCAGGATGTTTGTAGCGAGTGGGTTTCTGTTTAGGTTTGTGAATGTCAAAGGACTTTTTGTACTGAGAGGGGGCGGTGACAATGGAAGAAAAACAATGTAAAAACCAAAAAAGATCCATTCAAAGATGTCTTTAGCTAAGAAACGTCATGTTTCCGCACAATCAACCCTAGTGGTTTCCTTTGGTGGGAACCCATCCAGCAGTCTTTAGATGCTCATTCTCGTAAAGCCAAGGCTCTGTAAAAAAATAATAATAATAAAAAAAACATTTTATAATCCATTGTTAAAAAGTGTTTGTTTGCCAGCGTTGTCTATTTAATTCTGTTTCCTTCATATAGCACCAACTCACAGCACATCAACTCCAGGCACTTTGCAAAGTCAGTTCGATGGAATCTCACAGATTGGTTAAAAAGCTGTCTATCTAAGGAAACCCAGCAGATTGCATTGAGTCTTTGCTTTAAAGCATTTTATTACTTACATGAATCTCATCGACTTTCAGCTTGAACTTCGGGGGAAAGTAAGAGTGCTCCCTCCATCTTTGTCTGTGCTGCCAACAAACGTCTTTACATCCTTTAAGTATATCCTCAGAGAAAAGGTATTTTTTTTATTTTTTTTGGATTCTAGCGGTTTACCACCGCGTCTGCTGTCCCAGACGACAGGTCATCATCACTTTGCGCATATTGGTAGTGATGACTGCTTGCTTTATGAATTTCCTCCTCAGAAGGTTCTCTCTGTGCCAGAAAAGTGCTTTAAAGTTACTCTTGTGCTCTGACAAACAACAAAAGAGCAAATTATGACAATATAACCCGTAAAAGAAAAAAAAATCTTGCCCTCCTCACTTCTCGTTTTTCTCCTGCAAATGGTCAGAGTCACCAGTTTTCTTGATGGCTTCTTCTTGGTTTCTCATAAGTATCCCGAGCAGCACATAAAAGGGAACGCTCGCATATCTAGCAAGCTAATTTAGACGAATGCATCGCACAGTAAGCAACCAATTGTCTAATTTGTTTACATTCATTCGTGGATGTACTCCCATTCGTTCCCTCTCATGACATCTCATTTGCATTAATTGCTGCAATTTCTCTGTGGAAGTGGTTCCCCCGACCCTTGTTATTCTCCGCTGAATGTAATTCCAGGTTGTGTTGTGGTGGACGAAAGAACCCCAAATGTGAGGAATCACGTTATGTCTAGACTTCTGCAAAGGTTCAAAAGCATCTTCTCCGTCACAGCTATATGGTAGGAATAAATCGTTTGTTGTGAAATTCAAAACAAAGAGGCTAAAGCAGGCGCTACGTCTTCTGCTGATTCTAATAGTGGGAAATGTTATTTGTTACTTCCCTATTTCAAGACAATCAATCCAGCCCGTCTCATCCAAGATGGCTGTGTATGAGTCCTAAAGACACAGACAGTAACTGTATCAGCCTTTGCCGTGCGGGGCATTTCTTGGCTTCGTTGTGTCGGGCTTTTTGGCAGTGAAACTGGCCAGCGCTGCTTGTTTGCGTTCAGCGCATTGGATTTCAGCAATGTTTGCCAAATGCATGCTGCTACTTGTGGGGGCAGATTTCCATTGTACCGAGAGCCACACGACAATGTGTAGCATGTGAAAGCATTATTGAGTCAATGCTTTTGGAATTAATTTACAGTGCATTACATTTTCAGCAAATAAAATGACTATTTAATCTACAAGGATAACCAGTGTTAAAACAGCTGTTTCTGATTCGGAATTGGCCAAGGTCCGGCAAAAACTCTCATTTAATTATATATTCAGGGTTATTTTTACACTGTTTAAGCTCACTGGTCAGCAGGAGATGATTTGGACTTGTCTACATGGATGTGTTTTTATGCCGGAAGTAGCCATGCACAGATGGCTACATCTTTGGTCTCTAGGAGTTGGACGTGGTCATCAAAAAGTACTCGGGTTGACTGTGTGGTTAAAAAGATGGCCAGCTGATTGTGTAAAAGGCTGCGTTCACTCTGCAAGGAAATGTGACCCAAATCCAATGTTTATGCCCATGTGCAACCCATATCCGTTTTTTTTTTTTCATAGCAGTGTCAACATCCCAATTCCAATCTTTTCACCAACCCCAAAAAAAATCTGATTTGTGCCACTTCCATATGTGGTACTAATTCAGATATGTATCAGATATTTTTCAAAGCATTCGCAGTCTGAGCGGTCATGTCACATTTTATCCATCTTTCACGTCACTCTCTTGGCTCTGACTACACATCCAAATATTATTTTTTTTTTTTTACAAAACTTTATTGAACACTTCTAGAAACAATTACATTCACGTACATTTTCTGTTTGTTTTTCATGTTTGTATCTTACTGCTTGTATTTGTTTTGTCTTAGGAACCTGGTCTGCAAATTAGCTATTAGCTAGATGACCAATGAACATGGCATCGGTTGCACTTGTAACAATTTTTTTTTTGTCATAATAAACGTATTAATTACTTCTGTAAACGGTGTGCAGCTCTGTGACGGCTCCTCCTGTTATCTGCGCATGAACCGTTCAGACAGCAGTCTGATGGCGGTCGCTTTTAATAATAGTATGCAGAACCACCTAAAAAAAAATCCTATTTCAGCAAAAAGACCTGCAGTGTAAATGTAGCCAAAGTGTGCCAAGAAAATATATCCCATACTATTGTACCATCACTAGCGTCCTGTACCGTCGATGCAAAGCTCAACCAATTTTGGCAGGACTTGTAGCTTCATTCTCCTATTATTAGCTGCAGTCATTCTGCCACAAGGTGGGATATATTTTTGTATGCAGAGATGGTGCTTTGTGAACCTTGATCGTGGAGAGTGATTTGAGCTATCGTTGCCTTTTCTCTCGCCTCAAACCAGGGTGCCTATTTTTGTCCACACAACTGCCTCTTAGTGGGTCTTTTCCATATTTTTGGACCATTCTTTGTAAATCTAAAAGATGGTTGTGTGTGAAAATCTCAGATCAGTTTGTATAACAGCCCATCTGACAACAACCATGGTTAAAGTCCCCCGTGCTACTCACTCTGATGCTTGAGTTGAGATCTATTTGCTTCTGTCTCTTTAGATGATTCGTTATGTGCGCTAACGTGCAATTAAGCCGATGTGTCTGATGAATCTGGATTTTCTGCAGCAACACCTGCTGCAGAAAATCCCACTGGTTTGATCTATCCTGATAACCAGCAGCACAAGGTGAAGAGGTGCAGTTGTGATGGGGGATGTTCTTGGGACAGCGATGGGTGTCCGATTCTAGATAATAGGTGGTCGTTGAGTTCCAAATGTGCAAATCGTAAATGCGTCTCAGATAATGGTCCCAGACCTCAGCATGGTTCAGTTGGCACGCGAATCCCCAACTGTCCTTTTTATTCTGCACGGCTATAAGATAAACTTGACTCTTCATCGACCCTCGTTTGTCTCAGCACCAGTTTTTTTTATCCAACTTTTGCTCTGACTCTACATAAGGGCAATCTTTCCTGGATTTTGATGATATGCTTACATTTGCATTGCTTGAAGGGCATGTTTTCCCTTCTTTCCCATTTTGAAGTGTTCATACAAAAAAATGGGTCACACAAGTCATATAACACTACAGGTTTCTTGACAATCTGATCAACTTACATTAAATTGCAACTTAGAAAAACACTTCATTAGTTATATGACATCTGAGTGGCCGTTTGTTATGTTCTAAAATGGATTTTTCTTCCCCGCATCCAATCAAAATGCATACACAAACCATTGTTTTTCTATAGCTTTCTTTTTTTAGATTCTAAAACTAACCTGAAGTAACATTTATTTATACTTCTTTACATCTTAGTTAATAAAGAGTGGTGGGAGATTAGCACATTTTAGTACATCGTATAAACCTTTGGACCATTTTAGTCAGCCAATTTCACCACCTCATCCCAGATATATGCTCTCAGTTTAATTAGTAAATCCTTATACCCCCTGGATTATTAGTGTTATCAACAAATCACATCTGCTCTGCTCGCATCGCCTCAAAACCTATTCTTTTTTTTCATATAGCAAATATTGTTTCAGATTTGAGGTGAGGCGGACTCCAGCTAGCAGTTTCTATTCTCGGAAATTTACAGCAGAAGTCCTTAAAGGTACATAATGTCGTCCTAAGGGAGATCCTTGGTTATATGGCTTCTTTCTGTGTCCTGGAGAAGCTCTCCAAGCTCCACCTGCATTGACATGGAGGCGATGCCTCGCAGCTTGCAGCCTTTTTTTGCCAGGAATACCAAGCTTCTGTCACAAACGGGTGCCAGCCGTGGCTGCTGATTTCCTCAGGCCGCAAGAGCCATTGCGGGACCCAGCATAGAGTTCATTAAGCTGCGGCTCCATTAGTCGCTTTAATAGGGCTCACAAGACATCATGAGCTTTTACTCGTGTGTATTTTCCCCAGCACTGCAGTGACTGCACTCTGATCAAATTAACTTGGTGCTTTCATGAGCAACATTGCAATGATGTATTCCACCTGTCAGTATTATCATCCTTTTGTGCTATTATTTGTCAGTGTCATTTTGAGGAATGTTTCGCCGTTATTGTTTGGGATTTTCAGACAAATCCATCATGTCAGACGCTGATAAACCGGGTCTTTGGTTGCAAAGTCTGACCTTTTTTTTTTTTCCCGACTCTTACAGTATCACACCTTCTTATTTACCCTGGCTGCACTGTGAGGATCAAAGAGAATCAATTCTTTACTCATTGCTGATGAAGCCTGACATTTTCATCTTGTAGAAATGTCTGTCACCCAGGTCCCAGCGCTCGTGTAGATTCAGTTCGTCACTGAATGCATTGACTTTTTGAGGCATTCTCTCAGCAAAGCTTAAACATCCTGCTGATGTTCAGTCCTTAGAGATTTACTAACATACATGATTTCAATATTCAAGCAGAAAATGTCATCTAGGTCACCTCAGGACTTTATTGCTTTATTAGCAACTGCCAGATCCAAGGTTTGAAAGAACTGGAAGGGCAGTTTTACAAGGATGGGTGAGGACCCAGCTTTATTTTGTCTCTGAGACCAGTACAGCAACAGAGGCAGAACAAAACTGGTATCTTAGGCTCACCAAGTCTAAAATAACCCAATAGACACCATCTATGAGCGAACTGGTTGTTCTGCAACCACATCTGTCCTCCTATCCATAACATACGTGTAGAGTTTATGAAACACTACTGGGACGTTCACTTGGGCAGGTGTGCTTTGGTTAGACAAGACTAAATTTGAGCTTCTGGGTATCAACAACAAAACGAAGGATGGATATTCATAAAAGTATCTTAGGTCCCCTGTAAAGTATGAAGCTGGAACTGTGATGATGTGGACTTCTTCATCTTCCCAATGCCATGAGGCACCTTGTGTCAGCATGAACGCTGGATAGTACCCCCAGGATCTTTTTTTAAAAATAGTAATCTGGTAAACCGGATCCAAAACCCTGAGAAATCTACCCAGCAATGGTCCTGCAGACACAAATTTAACTGTCTTATGGGATTTATCTCTGTCTACATGCTTCAATCTTGTGAAATGCAGAAGATTGTGCTATCCTACTGGCAAAACTGACACTTAACTCTCCACCAAATTAATTTATGTATATATATATATATATATATATATATATATATATATATATATATATATATATATATATATATATATATATATATATATATATATATATAATTTACAGGCAATGTCAGTAATCTTGATTACTTTCTTGGTCACTTTCTCTGAACTGTGACTTTCTTGTTGATCCCAAGCGGGAGCCGGCCAGCGTAAAGTTGCTTGTTACAAATTGGTAATTTAATTTTCCATCATAACCAAAGACATTTTTGTAACAATGACTCTAGCTGCACAATTATAGCGTTACTAGTACTGGGAATGATAATAGTTACATATCCAAGGCCATGAAATGGTGTATATCCGTAGACAAGGGTGGCAGAAAGCTCTTCACAATCAGCACATTGTGGCATTAGAAAAAGTATTGTTTTCACCAAAACATTTGTAGTTTGGTGAAAACAATACTGCGGGGTTTGACTAAATCATGTCTGTACAGAATGCCCCCCCCCCAAAATCTTTGATCAGTAACATAAGCTAAATTGTGACATTTTGACGCCATCTTTAACACTGTTATTTTCACACCTAATTCTGCCACTTATCCACAGTATTACGTTTGTTTCACCTGCAGCTACAAAAGTCTGCATATTTAATTGGGATTCATGAGACGGCCAGACACAAAGTTTCACATAGATGTCCGTAACAGCCAGTTTACTAGAGTGCAAAACTGGTATTTTTACATGTTGGCAGATGGTCCCACCTGAGTTTATGATCTCTCCAGCTCCTCCAGATTAACCATGGTCCTCTCGGTGGCTTCTCTAATTCTACTTTTCTGACACTAGTTGTTTAAAGATTTTCTTCGTGAAACCCCTGAGGTCTTGCTTTTATATATATATATATATATATATATATATATATATATATATATATATAGATAGTCAGCTACCCCTCTTCTCATTTATCTTTTTCTCACTGCTGTTGACCCTTAAAGTTGCACAATTTTCTTGATTTGAGTCTGGATAATCCTCCTAAGGGATTTAGTTAGTGATCAGTAAAGGGTAGGTCGCCCACATGAACACTCAGCTGGCTGTTTCATCCTATACAAAATCACACGACTCTCTAAACCTCCGCAACCCTTACCTCTGCTTCATATGATACGACATCCATCCATTGATCCCTGTGCTGTCCCCGCCTCTAATTTATACCGGCGACAGGCTGCTTTCATAGAGTTGCAAGTTTAATTCAGCCTGCCGTAGGAGACATTTGTTATCCCACAGAGCTTATTTCATAAAAGATATCAGCTCCGCTTTCATCAGTCTTGCATTTTCAGCCGCGTCTTCTCCAGGGATTCATTTTCCGGCAAACACTAATATTCTGCCAGCTTATGATCGCCACTTTTTCTTTCCCTGAATGTCCCGTCATCTCTCAGTGCTGCCGAGGCTCTTTCTAATGGCTGCAGCTCCCCTTTTGACGTCTGAGCAAATTTAATTACATATGCAAATGGCGCATTAACCCATTGGGGTTGTTGCACCGCTTAGAGTTGAACTTCCTTCCCTTTATCTGCTTTGTAGGGTTGACAAATCGCTTTCCGAGGGAGCATCATCTCCCAATGACATCCTCAAACCAAAAGCTGACTGAAGTTGTTTGCTGATGGGTGCGGATTCAAAACCGAGACATTCCCATAGAACGCTCTCTAACGGGAGAGCATAATGTGTAATGTAGTCATAGCGTGAATAAACACGGCATGTGTTTCCTGTTTGTCCCACTGAAGCCTTGGTTTGAAGGAAACGCTGCTGAGCTGACACACAGGCGCATCTGTTTTTCCTCTGACTGTAGATGTAGACGACGGCTTCTTTTGTCAGTGTCACGACTTTAAGCGTTTTTGTTTGCTGACACCGCCGACTCTTTTCCCTGGCGCACATCACAAGACGTGGATATCATATTTGGTCTAAAGTCGAGCCCACGACAACAATTCATAGCAAAGGCAATCAAACATCCCTATTTCTCTGTCCTTCATAGTTCTGAATCATGAGTGCACAACTTTAAGATGTCTACAACTGTTCATTTCTATTCGATTCAGTTTGTTCATATCATACCAATTCAAAACGGATGCAGTTTATTAGACGCAGCCATAAAATAGAATCAAGTTTGGTCTAAATCGGTCCGGTTCAGTGGAGTTCGCTCAGAACGTCACTTCAAGTCGCATCCAGATCAAACTAGATACGGCCCAATTCAATGCGTAGTCTTACATTACAGTCTGGTCATCAGTCTAAGGAAGCCCAGCTGATAGCCACAAGACATTGATTTTTCAGCAATCCCTCAGCCTGAGCAAGCATCTGGCTGCGCTGGGGGAAAATCATTCCCTTTTTAACAGGAAGAAACCTCAAGAATCATGATGACCGAGAGCAAACATCGTGAAGGGAGGCAGAAAAAGAAAGTTGAAGGAAACACTGAGCTGGCTGAGCTTCTATGGGAAGAAAAAACAAAGAGGGTTTATGTAGTTAATAGTAGCAGATGCTCCATCTGTTAATTAAGCAGGAAAGAGACGGCAGCGCACAGGAGCACTTGTGCCAGGAAGTACATTCAACGCAAAAGAGAGACTAAAAGTACATAAGAATATGACAGCTCCTTTAATGGCTTCATCCACAAACGCAGCTAAACAGAAAATCACTAACCCGTGAGTCAATTTGGTGGCGTGAGGAAACATGGAGAATAAGCAATGAACGGGAGCAGTAAATCCAACTTGCAAAAAATGGAAAGTGAGGAAAAATGGACGGTTCTCTAGCAGTCTGTGTGAAAGCTGCATAACTGTAGAGATAGCAACTCTAACTAGAAATTAAGCTTTAAGTCTAGCTTTAAGAGTTCCTATGAGATGCTGGTGTTTTATCTTTTACTTTGCTCTGATCAAAAAGGTTTTCATTGAGAAACTGGCACTTGCGTTTTTCACAGCGTTGAAATTCTCCTTTGACTTCACCTTCAACATCACAGCACAGATTCTGATAAACTCGAGCATAAATATCTGTTGCAAATAGTTTTTGAAAAGAAAAAAAAATAACACCAACTTTCTGGTAATGGCACCAGTTTCATACTCGAGCAATTTTGTATTACATTTTTACTTGATGAAACACTAGAATGAACCACGAGAGGTGACCAAGAGGAAACCAAGAACAATTTGAGATTTTTTTTAGTCTGTTTTATTTCTTTGTTTTTTATGTTTTACAGAAATAGGTCATGTTTTGTGGAACTTCGTGTTGATCAAAGTTAATCTGCCTCGCAGTCGTAGCTTTTTGCAGAACCCGCAAAGACACCAGAAAGAAATCCAGCCAGTGAACCGGCTGTATTTGTGTCGCACGGCTTTCACCCACTGACCTGTCTCTCAGGGAGACCACCACCAGCTCTCGAGTCTCTTTAATGCAGTCTGAGGGATCAATGCAAGCAAATCATTCTGACCAGCTCGGTCAGAGCGGTACATGTTCCAGGGACCCAGCCACATTAAAAGCCAAAGGAAATATATATTTTTGTCAATAATTTCTGCTTTGCCAAGTCTGCATGGATACTCTAAACACGTTTCTCATCCAAAACAAGTCTGCATGTGAACGAGAGCCGCAAACATGTCTGATAATGTCCATCTTGCAAATCGTCCGTATGAACGTGGACGCGTCTTTTAATCCTACTGTACGGTTATTAACCAGTCTGTACCTCAGTGCCTCTTTGCTCTCAGCATTTTGTGTCCTGAGGGCTTACAGCTTTTGCAGAAATTGTTCATGGGCGCATACTGCAGCATACTATTAAAACTACGGGTGCCAAAAAGGGAACGCTGTACACTACATGTCTTCTAGCAAGCGCATGCTTAATAATTAATCTGTTTGAGTTGGTTTTACAAAATGTAGTAGGGAATTCAGAAGGGTAAAAATATCTACTAGAGCTTCATTTTTCTGCTCTAGGACTATGACGATGGATTGAAGTGGTCCGGCACCACCGATTTCTGGTCCTGTGTCCTGATTTGTTGTGGTAAAGATGATCTGTTTGGTAGGGGTAAGCATTTTATCTAATAAAATATAGAATTGTAGCAATAACTGTTTAGTTGGTGGAGATGACTGCCTCACTAAGTTCAGACAGTTGTTTCTTTGCTTGTCAAAGAGGCTTGTGGAACAATTAGTTCTGCTCCAAATACACTGACATAATACTAGCATGCCAGCGCGTTTTTAGGAGCAACATTGGCGTGCTAACCAAATTGCACTTGCACACAAGGTTGTTGTACGACTTGTAAACATGTGGTCTCAACCCCTCTTTTACTAGGAAGGAGTTAAACTTATTACTAGTGTGTATGGCTTGGAATGAAGTGGTGTCAGAGAATATGTCTGGCTTTGTGCAGAGAATGAGGACACACCCCCAACAAAAAGCCTTCGGGAGCACGGTTGTAAGTCTTCAGATTCACAAAACTCATGTAGACCAGGCAAGCAAACGTCAAACAATCACAGCTTTTTTGCAGATGATATTGTGTTGTCATCTTTTATCCATCATTTTCAGTCTAGACTGGGACAGCTTGGGTGACGTGTAAAGCGGTCGAGTTGAGAGTAGCTTCTCTAAGTCTGAGGTCATGGTATCCAAGTGATAGAAGTTGGACTGTTTCAAGTGGGTTTTTATGTTTGCTTTTACCTCAAGTGGAGGTGCTGAAATACCCCTGCAGCTTCTTCACAACATGAAAACATGCCTTGACATTAGGAAGGCATGGAATATTTAACTGGGGGGTGACCCTGGGTCAGATCATGAATTTTCTGTTATGCCATCCTCAGACAAGTGGATGGATGGATGGATGGATGGATGGATGGATGGATGGATGGATGGATGGATAATGTAGCCTCTTACTTGGGGAACAAAGTGAAAAGTCCAACATCCATTCACCTTTTATGACTATCCTGCCAAATGTAATTGTTGTTTTTATTCCAGCTTCCCTTTGAGACATGACATTGTGCCCTTGAGTGAGACACTTAACCTCAAGTTGTCTATCTACATACAAATGTGTTTACTAATATCTTAGCAGAAAAGAACTATATAGGTTTAGTTCATTTGCCATTTCTGGGTTTGTGAATTTGGTTGTCCAGTTAATACAGGAACAATTTATCCGACCCGTCCTGCAATAAAAAAAAAAAGGTATTGGCATAAACATGACATAAAAAGCCAAGCTTCTGCCATCTTGATTCTTCAAAAAAAGGATGTAACATATACGAGGTTAAGTGAAAGTGACACTCCATGTCAGTTCTTTAACAAAACACCTGTTACTATAACTTGAAGAGGACCTCTACTGTCCAATAAAAAGAATGCCTTCCACAAAATCTGCTTTTATTTTCACATCTCCAGCTCCCTTCTGTCTCATTTGTAGTCAGTAGTTTATGATTAAGACTATTATGGTTATGTGCTTTAATTGTTTCATAGACAACCATGGAAATGAGAGGGAAAAAAAAAAAAAGCCAAAAAGAATTAATCTGTTGGTTGGAGAGAACTGAAACTACCTTTGATTGAATGCTAAAACTGTTATTTTTCTTTATAATGTGCCTCTTTAGTGCAGCTAATTATACGACAAAAATGTGAACCCAAAAAAAGAAAATTCTTGTTGGGAGATGTCTCTGAAATACCATCCTTACAACTAGGAGATTTGACTGTTTTTGCAGGGAAATGTGAATGTTTTCATTTGTTGCACTTCATTTAAGGGAATTTGTTATTTCTTTGTTTTGCTTTTTATTTTAGTGGGGTTTTTTTTTAGCGTCTAATTCCCATTTTTTTTTTATTCCTTTTTTTCTATAAATGTACTCCGCGCCTTAAGAGATTTTCTCTCCGACATTATGATTCAGGAAGCACAATGTAAGCTTAAGTGTTTCTCATTCATCCTAATGATCACCCGTTCTCCTGTGTAATCTTATTCATGGAGCCTTTAGTGACGCTCGCTCTTCTGTGGTATTTTTAGACTGCAGAATTACGCCTGAGTTTTGACTGCACATCTTTTCTAGTCAGATGTTATATTTTTCAGTCTGTTTGTGTTTGGACAGCTGAATGCATCCCTGTGTCGAGTAAATATTCATGCATTAATGCCTGGCATTTAAAAGCAGCGTTGTTGCATTACTCTCTCCACCCGACTGGAGGGAAATAGAGATTGTCGGTTCTTTGGTTGCCTTTGGAATCATGCTTTTGCAAGTAACCAACTAGGAATTATGCAAAAGGGAAACTGTCATCTAACCTAAGTCTACACTTATCCCCTGAGAAGTTAACTACATGAGACCTGACACAACGTAACATGAATCACCATTGTTACTTATTTAGTCTTTATCAATTGAAAAACTGTCAGAACTGTTGAACTGTTTGGTCCTTTGGACTACCAACTTCTCTAGACTGAAGGAATGTCCCTTTCTTCATCGACATTTACCAATACCTCAACATTGCTACTCTAACCTTGGGTCTAAATCGTCAACTCGGAAAGATCCGTCTCTCAATTCTGCCATTCATCATTTTCTGTTTATCTGATATCTGATTGTGGGAGAACAAAGTTCTCATTCTGGGAGTTTTCAAACAGTGTCTTGCAGCAGGTTCTGGGTCTTCCATGTGATCTTCTTGCAGCATGATATGGAAGGTGAAATCAAATGCCGGAACCACCTCAGCTGACTCCTAGCATTATCTCTAAGGCTTAGACAAGCCACCCTATGAAGTTAGGCCAGTGTGGCTGCTTGTACCTGGGATTGTGTTCTTTCCATCAAGATTTATATCTTATGACCATAGAGGACTGTCAGAATATATACAGACCAGTAATTATCAAGCTGTGCTCTTTTGTGACTGCCACAGCCACCACATTGCATCAGAGTAGATCCCAGTCCTTCTGTCAACCTCTGCTCCATCCTAACTTAACTTGAAAGCAAGGCATCAAAATACTTGAACTTCTCTGCTTGGGGGGGGGACTGACTTTTTTTGGTTGGTTGATAGCCTCAGACTTAGAAGAGCTGAGAAAAACTACTATTCAATTTTCTAGGAATAGTTGGTTTGCTTAACGTGATGAAATCAAGATTTGTGCCAAGACCACGCAAGAGTGTGGCCAAGACAGAAACAAACCTCTTCCACTTTAAAATAACAGTTGGAAAATTCCTATCGCAATTTATGCAAACACCGTTTCAAAAACTTTAAATTGCTACAATACTTGCAGTAGATAACATTTTTACCAGCCACTTAAAGTGCAACGTGTTATCCTTTTTAACTCAGAATAATGGATGTATGAATGAATTATTTGAAATCAAGCACATATAGTTTTTTTTAAAGCCCTGCAACATCTAGTGGTGCGCTAAATGAATTACAAACGACATCGCCGTTAAGTGCATAATAACTACAGAATATGACAGTGTAAACATTTCCTAAATGTATTTGGTACCAAGCGACTGCTAATAGCATCAGTCATCGTGTGAAATGGTTTTTGGCACTGTTGCCAAGTCCACTTGTTTTTAATTTTTTTCTAAAGTCGCTTGTAACTTCAGTGAGTTGCATTTTTTTGGGCTTGTGTCTGAATGTGCATTCGCTTATTTGGGCTCTAAGTGCAGACAGTGATATCCCTATGCGTTTCTCTCCCTTCAAGACAGATGAACAAACGAGGAGAGAACAGAGTGGTTGCTGCTCTACACCGCCCTGTTTCAAACATGGAGCTAAAATAAACATCACTGTTATATTGAATTAACTTACCTGTCCAGTAGAAAGCCTGCAACCTCCGCATCCATTTTAAATCCCCCCTCCCTCGTGAATTATCTCCACCTGGCAATAACAGCTGTGCCGATATACCCTCTCATTTCTCCCGGTTATTATTTCTTTTTCTATTCTTGGTTACTTTCTCTTCCCTCTAGCTGGTCAAAGAGTATAAACGGTCACTTTGTTTAAACAGAAAAATAAATAGACTGATCTATGGTCGTCTTTGCTTGTTTATACTCCTTCACTGACAGCACGTCCTCATATAGGAGACAGATGGGGGAAAACGCATATGGCTGACAAGTTCGGCCCTTTCGGCTACTGTAATCAGAAATAGCGCCGCAACATGGCGCCTTCCAGTGGGTGCACCAACACCAATGTATGAGAACGCTTTAATTTTTGATGTGAGGTTAATAGAGGTTTTGCCAGAATATCTATCTATAAAAGCAATACTGCATTTTTGCTAATTAAAAAACAAATTAGTTACACACCATCTGTTCTGCCCCCACTGTGTTCCATGTAACAGTTGTGCAGATAGATAAACTCTAAGACGATTGACAGGCGTATGCCACTTTAATTGACGTTGCTTTCAATGCCATAAGAGTTTATCTGTCTGCACAACTGTTACGTGGAACACAGTGGGGGCAGAACAGTGAAAAAGCAGTGCTTTCTCTAAACAACGAAACAGGATGAAGGATTAAATGAAGACTGACAAACTGCCTGTGTCAGCCATTATGCATGTGTTTCTGAACTCATTCTACTGTTCAATAACAAACTTAACATGAAAACACCACCATCTGCTGGCTGGGAAGAATTACTGTCAGCACACCGTCCCTTTTTTAAAGGGTTAGGTTATGTTTTATAGCCCGACCACAACCCGCAGTCTTTTGTGCAAACAATAGATTTCTATTTAAATCTGATGCAGACATAGCTGTGGTTTAAAGGTTTATTCTTCAGGCGGGAGGTGTTTTAAGATAAGTCTATGTGGTCTTGGTCCGACTCTAACTCTAGCTATTAGCTTTGACCTCTGGGAACTCCTAAAATGTATTTCCACAAAAATATAATTTATTACCCTTTTTCACCTCAGGTTTGTTTTAGACTATTATTCCTTAAGTCCTTTGGTAATTGAGTGAAATTTTCTCCAGTTTGACTGACTGTTGAAACTGTAACAGTTTTATACAATCATATTGTCTTCACTCCATCCAAACCTGATAGAAATCTGTTATATTACATCAAATACCAGTGTAGGAAAATGCTAAATGAAATGGCCAAATCTCTTCACCCTCAATTGTCGTGTTCTTCCCAATTCCAGACCTGCTTCCTTCACTGTTTGATAAAAACAGCAAACAGTGGAATAAGAGACAGAATGAAGGTGTACATGCAAGATTTAGAGTTGTAGACTACACACTGGTGCATACCTGTTTGTGTAAAGTGTGTGCTGAAAGGTTATATAAGGCTTCAGTGGTCGAAGGTTTAGTGAGCCCAGACAGTTGTGATTGAGGCATCTGACATGCGGTACTTGCTGAAACGTCCTCACACTGCTCACTGTCATCCGTATTCACCGTCTTAAAACAAGTGCTCTGAAATCAGCTGCATGAAAGCTTCAATGAACTTCCTCACTCAACTACCTGCATGCATTTTTAAAGAGTCGGAGGGGGGATTTTGCGTTTGTATAGAGGTTTTTAATTGATTCCATCATGCTCATTGGCATGTTTCCATAACCAATACCAATAAGTTTTTTTTTTTTTAAAAAGCTGGGTTTCATCCCTAGAGGATATAAAACTTCCAATCCCACTAATCACCACAAGCACAGCTCCGCTTTTTATTACAGTCTCAGTGAACAGTACATTTTCAGAGGGAAGACTTAATTACACACGGTGGTGCATGAAAAATGCAATATTCACCCACAAACATCAAATAGCAGCATAGGCTTGTGTACATCTGCCAGCTTTGTGGCTGATGGGAATACAAATTAACACATCAGGTGGGTCCAAGTGATGATGGCGTCAAATAAGGCCAAATCCCCAAAAAAATGATTCACCTTTAGAATATTAAATCCATCATGTCCATCTCTAAAAGTTGTTGATAGCTGAAGATCATTAGTTGGTATGATCACTGCCTTTAGGGGTTGTATTAAAAATGTTCACAGAAATAAGTGTGTGTGTGTGTGTGTGTGTGTGTGTGTGTAATAGGAGTAGGAAATCTACACACCTTCAACAGATGACTTTGTCTTTAGTGTTTATTAGTAGAAGAAGCAAAACTGTGACGCACAGATTGGATGGAGAGCATCATTGAACTGCATATTTCAAGCAGGTGCCACAGATTGCCGATTAGATTTAGGTCTGAACTTGAACTAGGCCATTCTAACACATGAAAACGTATAGATACGTTTTGGGTTGTTGTCCTGTATCTGCGTCCCAATCTGGAGTCGCTTGTTGCCTCTGAGAGGGTTTCTTCCAGGTTTGTTCTGGATTTAGTGCCACTCAACTTCTCATGAACCTCGACCGGCTTCCCTCTCACTCCTGACGATAAGCGCAGATATGCCCAGAAGACAAATGAATAATTAAATTTGATTTGGAGTTTAAATTAAAATAGTATGAAAATAAGTGCTCAGCTTTAACCAGCCGTGCATTCAAAGGCAATGGTTCCGTGTGATGACCTGAGGGAGGAAGGGGTTCCTGAATGGGTTGCAGTGGAGTTGTAGCAATCTATCTGCAAAGGTGACGGAGAGTCCTGCTCCAACAAAGGATACCTAAACCATGGTACTTCTAGCTCTATGGAAGGAGGTTGTTTTTCTGGAGTGCTGTACTTGTTTTACAGAAAGCATATCCTCTCCTCTGGTGTCTAAATGAATCCGTTTCAGACTCATCCATCTGTAGAGCATAATTCCACAAGTCTTCAACTACATTCTCTTTTGCAGCCTCTTTCTGATTGTACAGACTTGCCCTTTAAAATCAACATTAGAAAGAGCCTCTTTTAGCATCTTGCAGTCCGTTTTAGGGTTAACTGCATTTGTTTGCCAAACCTGGGCATTTTTGCAATAGGGCGTCAATGATTAGGCAACGTAATCAATATTTTTTTATTATTCATATGTGCATAGAAACCTGTCAGTTTTGTCTGTATAACTGCATCGCATTAAAGGAAGTTATGGGCTCCCTACTGTCTTTGTCGTTTGCCAACACTGCTGTCTGCTAACAAGCCACTTTCATACCGTGAAAAGCAGAGCGTGATGAAAGCACTGCTGCAATGCATGAGCGTCAACCTAAGCGTTGCGGAACTGTGTGCCAACTCTAGACGGGTAAGTGTCAATGAGATTGGGATCACCGCCACGTGGAGCATAATTTTACGTGTCGTTTCTCCACCTTGACAGGCGTTAGGCAAGTCTAAGCTTTTCTGTATTCTTAAACCTGATATTAAATATTAACATGTCCAGATATGTTAGAAGAACACACAGGCACAGGCTGTTGTGGTGTGTCCTAATCTGTACACATGATCGTGACACATAAGTAGACCCAGGACTCTGGAAAATCTTGACAAATAATCAAAAATCCCTCATCTTATACTCCAACCCTAAATGATCTTTAGACTAAAAAAAAAAGTGAGCAGTAGCTTATTTTTAAGTTAGTCTATTGGCGTATTTTTGGAGCTTCCTCATTTTGGTGCACGGACTGTACTTCAAATGTTTTAATAACAAGACGTTCCTAAAGTTTTCTGGCAAATTTGCCTCTTTTCAAAACTCTTTCAGCTTTAGATGAAACATTCTGCCTACTGTGCAAACATCCTTCCCTGCAACATATCCAGGACACTGGCAGAGTGGGTTTTAATGTTCAAAGGGATAGAAAAAGAAATTTCTTTGTGTGCATATTTAATTGCGGCGGGCCTGCAGACCAAAGCTTGTTGTAATCGGATACTAAGGTTACAGAGTGTTGCCCTAGAAGTGAAAGCACTTGTTATATGCTTTATGTTTTAACAACATGCCCCAATGTTTCATTTATGAACAGCCTGACAGGGGAGTGGGGGGGGGGGGAGAGAAAAAAAGGACAGCAAATGGAAACGAGAGGCCCGTGGCTTGGATGGGAGAAGGGTCAAGCAAAGGCTGGAGTTGTCATCCTTGGAGCAAAGATTGTGTTAAAGTTGGAGAATTAATGAAGATAATGAGTCAGATGGAGAAAGCCCCACTAGCAAGCCAATTAAGGCAATTTGAGTAGAAGATTAATGTCAGAATTATTTAAACTTCTGATCTGACAGAATCACAGATCTGCTTAATTTAGATGAGACGTCACTCCAGTGTTCAAAGATGTCATCTTTAACATGATGGACTTAAGAAGGAAGGAAAAGTTTAGGTAGATGTTTTTTTTTTTTTTTGCTACTTGAGTACAAGATGACTTCATTTCCCGAAACACTATCTTGTTACGTTCGTCGCTTGTGGGTGAGTGAGTAAAACAGCAGACTCAGCTTAAGGAGAAAGCAGAAAGGCAAGCGAGTCAAACACATTCTTGTTTTTACATTTTTCATGCGTCTTTCTTGTATTTTCTGCCAGACCACTTAAGCTACAACTTCTCTCCTAAGAGTGGCTGCCATCTTCAGTTGCATGCAGCGAAGGTCATAAAATGGAAGAAAAGGGATGTTTCCTGTTGAATTGTGCATGAACTGAAATTACCCTAGATGTTCTGTAGAGTGTAAAAGTGGCCAAAAAAACCTGCAAGAGGGGGACAACCTGGGGGAGTTGGCTTTTAGCTTTATTGTTGCAATGTAGGGTAAAACGTCTTGAAAGAGCTCTTTGCTTTTATGTGAATTCATTCAATTTGCTTACACATTTTGTGTGAGTAATGAGTAGAAACTGAGGTCAGATCTCTCTAGTTCTGTTGGAGATTATTACACAGACCTTCATAAAGACAGGGTTCAGTGATCTAACGTAAAAAAAGGTAATGGCACATCACAGTAGTCTGGAAAGACATACAGTAGTATGTTATTCACATAGAAAACGTTCAGGCCCAAAAGGTCAATAACTGGTGTCAGTATAAATTGTTAATAGAGTAAAATGCTGTTGTTTTTTTATTTCAGATTTTTTTTGTTGTAAGTTTGTGTTTGTATCGAAGAGTATCCCCCTAAGGCACCTGAAATGGTTGGAGCTGGAACAGATCTTACTGAGTTGATATAATAATTTTAACCACTGCTATGTGTTCAGGCTCGTAACTCAAGATGACCAGGAATGTAGTATGTAAAAAAAAAAAAAAGCAGAAAGAATGAAGCAGAACATCCGGGACAAAAGTAATGAAACATTAATCTCCAGCTTGAATTTGAGTTTATAAAGTAAAGATTCATGTGGCAATTTATCCAATGAGGAACAGGAAGTCAAATGATTGTTGGTTGAGTGCAGTGCCTTCTAACGAAACAAACCTGGTGCCTGTAAGTCACCACTGTAAAAAAAAAAAAAAAAAAATGCCTGCTTGAGACAAACTGTAGTTCAAACTGTAGTTCAAAATTCTGTCAGCCTATGTGTAGATGCTGTAATTTCTCATCTGCTTCTACAGGCAGTATTAACCAGGGCCTATGTTGTTACTTAAATGTTCACTATCATCAGCATTCCCAGCTCTCACAGGATAACCTTCATCAGGATACCTGCATTTGATATGCAAGTCTCACTTTTCTCCACATAATTGTTCCAAAAACTGTAGTAACCCTGTTTCAGCCTGCTCACTGGCAGTGCACAGTAGCGGCATTAAGCTAGTCTAAGCTCCAAATGTCCAGCATTTTCTGTAGTATTTCATTTAAAAGTAATTTGAACTGTAAGAATTCAGTTAAATTTAAAACCATTGTATTAATCCCAAAGGGTATCATGTGAAAAGAAATAGGTTTTTTTAAACCATAACACTTGAAACTTTCAAGTAGATCAGTAACCACCCCATGCCTTGGCTAAATCATAATTGCTTCTGGCACAGAGAATATCCCACTGGTGTAGATTGGACCATTATAATTTACATTTGGCATGTACTGTAGCTGCACACAACAGATCACAGTCCAAAATACAGAAAAAAAACACAAGATGGCATTTCTGAGCGCAACATCATAAATTGTCTTAAAGAAGCTCCTAAAGTTTTCCTGCAGAATTAAGCTGCCACAGTTGCTTCATGTAATCCCAAAATGGCTCCCAGAGACAACGATAAGCTCCGGGCTCTGTAGGGGCCATGCCAGCTGTCGCGGGACTCCTTATTCTTCATGAGTCGGATTGTATGTTTGCACTGCAGAATGAGTTTGGAACTGTTCAGCTGACTGATGACTTTGCATGAGGGATAAGGATTGAAACCTCTTTGGAGGAACATTAGACCTATGGATAATGACTTTTAAGCTGTATAGTTCTCCATTGCAAAAGAGCAGTAGTTTAAGTTACATTTCTCCAAGAATCTAAATCAATACAGCAGTATATTTGAATTCGGTGTTTATTGAGAATGTGTTGTGTGTGTGTGGCATCGCGTTCTTGCTGACTGGTGCCTTGGTTAGATAGTATGGCCTGTGCCAGCTGGCTCGACTGCATTGTGTCAAGGTTTGACATATGATGCCGCAAAAAGCAACTTGACAACCTCAGTAACCATTAACTTTGATGCTAAATGAGGGTGGACATTTATTGCTCAGCATTTTTCAGCTCTTTGAAGTGTGGAAATACATATACAGGTGCAAGGACGGTTCATCGAAACCTCTTAAACGCCAATGGCGGTTATGCAAGAGGATGTGCAGTGCTGTGTAGAAAATCAGTGCAAGCCAGGGTTCAGCTTTTTAAAGAAGCTATTAAAAAAATTTGACTGTCAATGCTGTGACACCCTTTGTAGAATTAGTCATGACAAACCAATAAAGAGGAAGGTATTGTTTTTGTCAAAAACTCTTATTTAAGATGTTTTATACTCCTCTGTTTACAACATTTCAACCAACTGAGGAAAAACACTTAAAAAGTAAGCCAACCTTTGCAATTATCCCTACTTCTCCACTGTCAAGTATACATTTGCCTTCCGCCTCGTACCAAAGCATTTGTCAGTACACAGTCTGAACAGTATTGAATGGGTCACATTAAACTTAAGGTTTCCCAGAGAATTAACTCTGATGCACATTACTGTCAAAGAAAGGAGGATATATTGATAATGTTACTGTTGCGAAGTTCACAGACTATAATAAAGTGAATGCCTGAGAAAAATTTATCCCCTGAGGCAAAGTTTTTGAGAAACATGAATTGATCACCTAGATGGAAGCAGTTAATATGCTGCCCTTTTCTGCCAAAGCAAGTCTTAAAACATGGTACTAGTTCTGTTTATTTTGAGTGCTTATTGGATTTCTATCATGTTGAAGAGAAATGGTTCAAGGTTAAAATCCTAGTGTCAATACAGGAAGTTTGTCATACTTCACATTTAGAGAAACAGACCATAGTGGACTTATAGGACTTTTTTTTGTAATATTAGATTTTTCTTGAAAGCTTGTTGTCTGCATTGTAAAGTTTTGACAGCATCTTTGATAAGCAACTCAACTACTCTAGCTGGGTACTTCAGATCCAGATGTAGTGAAGATGGCTTTGTGAAGTTCCACCCGAACGGTGAGGAAAGAGGATTCAAAGGACATTTAAGTGTAACTCACCCAGCTGTAAAAGCATACATTTTTAAAAATGTCACCAAAGTGGGCAATGCCAAGAGACCCTGAAGGACAAGGCTAAGTGTAGGAATGAGCAGTGTGGGATAACGGGGTTGTGGTCAGGATAAGTGAAAGTGAGATGTTTAAACATGGAGTGACCAGGGCGACACTGGTGGTTTCGCCAAAAATTGATTTTTTTTTTTGAGGTGGAGGATTGTTCACTGGAGGTTGAGGGAGGCTTTGTGGGGTCTAGCACGTCTGAGCATTTGCAGTCCGAGTCACTGGCTCAGCGATCCCTGAAGCCGGTACTGCAGAGGCAATGGAGGAAAGGGTGGGTGCAGTTTGAATTGTCAAGTGATGATATTAGCATCTCTGCTAACATGAGCTAAGAATCAAAGCAGTAACAAACGCTAAACGTTATCGACCAATGCTCGCTATTTCAACTCCTGAGTCTGACTTGCTACAGGGGTGTGTGGCTGAGATGGATTTATACCTGAAAGTGAGGCTATGATGTAAAAAGTATGTTGGGCCTACTGCTTGAACTTAGGGATGGGTAACGAATTCTATAGTTTTATAGGTACCAACTGAATCCCGTTGGAACTACTGAGTACCGATTCACGTAAAAAAAAAAAAGGTACCGTGTCTCAGTACCTACCCTCATCATTGTGACACTGAGGAGATGGAAGAGTGGTGGGCTTTCTTTGCCGAACATGAACACAGCCTTGCACACACAAGAGCGCAATTATGTCAGTAGCCTCTGGTCCAGTCAACAATGCAAGCATGGCTGACAGTAAGCAGTCAAAAGTATGGCTTCACTTTTCATAATGCGTTGTAGATTACGCTTGCTGCAATATTTGTGACGTGAAGTTCAATGCCAGGGATGGGAATGCTTCTTATCTGAGGAAGCACCTGGTCACTGCTGCCAATTTAGCTAATTTGTTGCCATATTTAAGTGACTTTTCAGACAAATCCAGCGACATTTTTTCAAAAAAGTGACAAGGAAAAAAATATAGTGACTTTCTTCATCGTTATGGGTAATCAAAAGCAGCAAACGTTCTGCAGTTATTGTCTTGAGGGAGCTGCGAGTGCTGCTGTGAGCCCCTTCCCACTGAAACCTGCCTGCAGTCTGCAAAGAGAGCAGAGAGGAGATCTACTCCTTTTCCACATTGCAAATTTATCCCCCGCCCTGGATTACAAAGTAGGATAAAATGTTTTTAATGTTGTCAGAAATCCTTAACACCAAGTTGATGTTTTCTTCAAGAACTGAGAAAAACATTGTACTGTCCTATTCTAAGCATTTTGAGAAACTTGAAAATTGAAAATATGGAGAGCTATTTGTCTTTGTCAATAGCCCTCCTCAACTTCAGTCAGAGGAGGAGGGCTCAGGTTTCAACTTTCCAAAACGCACAACACAGCAGTAAGTTTGATTCCTGACAAATTTCACACTTCCATGCATGTGACCACAACATTTCACTTGTGAGCCAGGCAAACGATTAGCCTAGCGACTCTCCATTGTGAGGGGAGCGATCAGTTCCAGGTGTAAATCTACATGTGAATCTAAGCTCTAACGAGGCTTTCCGGCAGGTAAATAAAGCTTGGAACTTGTCTACTCCAGACATCTTGAGAAAGCTTCCTGGATGGGAAGTAAAACGTCTTCAGCTTCACACTGCACTGTTTTTATCACTTTCATTCCACTATCAAAGCCTTCAAAGTCGTTCTCAGGTGTTGTTTTAAAGAATTAATATTCTGTAAATAGGCCAACACTGATGAAATAATAGCATCAATGTTACCGGGTGACCAGATTTCTCTAATGAAAACTGGGGATGTCACTGATGTCGCTAAGCAGGCAGGCACAGAGTCTCTGTTGGGGGGTTGGTTTGTTTTGCCCGATCTGCAACACCAACAAGGCAGGAAGGGGCGTTCAGCTCAACTCTTCTACTATGCCGGGACAGTGGCAGGACCGGGTGATTACCTCTTACTGCGTTAAACTTTTTTACTCCATCATGATGAACTGATATCAGGGACATTTCCAGGGACAACTTTTGCTGGAGACAGGTCATCCAAAATGGGGATGTCTGGTCAACTCTTGCTGCGAGCCACCATTGTTGTGTGAATCCAAACAGTCGTTTCTCTGATACGTCACATCTACGAAAATCCTGCCCTGCGATCCTGATTGGCTCGTCCATTTTGAATTGAATTGTATTGAACTGTATTGAAATTCCTCCCAATGGCAGCTCCACACATCAATCTGGCGAGAGTCAGATTAAGACTCACTGGCCATTTGGAAAAGTCATTTGTGTCCTAGCATTAACTTCCTGGCTGATGTCTTGAGATGTTGCTTAAACATTTTTACATAATTGTCTATCCTCATGAAATCATCTATTAGTATATAGTGAAGTGCTCCAGTCCATTCTGTTCCAATAAGATCTTGCAGCATGACGCTGACACTCCCATACTTCAAATGATCTCAAGACACCATCTCAGTTCTCCTCCTGATATGTTGAGTTCTTTCAAGTTTTCCATGATGTCACACAGGGAAGATGTGTGTTTGAGGCGTCTCCTTAAAATGCACCCAGATGTGCTTAATTTAAATGTTTTGAATTAATCTAGCTGAAGCTTAAAAATGAATAGCCTCTGCAATTTTGCACATTGCTTATAGTCATAGTAATCAATCTCGTATGTAAACTCCAGGCTGTGGGGATGCGATGCGCAGAAAAATATCTCATCTTTTTCTAGCGTTTAGCAAATAAAAACATGTTTTGGTAACCCTAACTGATCTAAAACAGGAAAAGTGTAGTGTGATTTCATTTCCAATATTGAAGAAAAAAAGGAGTGTATGCTTTGTGCATTTGTTTATCTGGTTTCAGCTCTTTTTGTGTCATTCTGATCTGTCATTTATCATGGCAGCTAGTTTTATAGCTAGCTAGCATGAACATATGAGGATGTTTGTATTTGACGCATTTTCTTCATTCTATCTCTTTTTTAAATAAAGAAAAATGTGTCTTAATGGGTTCATGGAGGTGGACATAAACAATCATTGCCAACCACATATAGAAAATAAACATTTATATTGTATGTTGAAATTGTAGGCATATAATACACACACACACACACACACACACATCTGGGTACACTCACACACTAAAATACTTACACACACAGCGTGGATTTGGTTTCTGTGTGATGAGAGGGATTATGGGATAAAGGAGGCAAGGCCGCAGCAGTTTAGTTCAGTTCGGACCAAAGCTGCTCTGAGCAGCAGCACAATGACAAATACAGATGACTGTCTGGCCGCACACAAGGGATCTGTATCACCCTTAACGGCGCAGCCGCTGGATATATCGAACACGAGAGCCTCTGATTGGGATTCTGGAGTGGTGGTGGCTCTGCTGTCCCTATCCCCCCTCTTTTTTTGTTGTTGTTTCGTTTGGATCACTTAAGATGAGCAGAAGAACAGGCGTCCGAGAGAAAGCCATGGATTGCAACAAAATGACGAGAAGCCCAACGGCGGTGCTTTCAGGAATGTGCTGATTTCTTAATGTTTTATTTTGCTTTTTTTTGTGTGTGCTTTTATTAATGGAAGCATGTGAACGTCGGTATTTCCGGACACAAATGATACCAGAATTTTTTCATTTCTGCCCCATTTTTATCCGGCTTAGTATAAGGAGACCTATATTTGGTTTTCACGTTGGATTTTGTTTTCCGACTACTGTAAGCAATGGCATGACAGAAAGATGTATCCAGCCCAGCGACAGCACAATGTGGAAACCAACCGGCTGGATTCTTACGCTGATGACGTTCTTATATAGTATGCATTTTCTTTTTTTTTTTTATTCTACGGGATACTTTTCAAAAGCATGGTACTTTACATTGGCTGCCAGTTTCAGATTGCACAGAAAACAACTATTTCTAATTCTTTCAATAATTATGCTTCAGTGATATTGTCCCTAGAGGACTGCATATGAAGTGTTTCAATATTTCTTCCATCGCCTCTCTGTCTCTATAACCAACATTGTTAGTATAATCCACAATGAGCGAGTCAGCTGTCACATCAGGACTTTACTTCTCGTCACTTCACTTGTATAACTCTGGTGTGCGAGCGCCACAGCGGCGCTCGTATTTGCTGCCATTGATTGCCGAGCTACAGAATCAATGAGCAGTTGTTTGACTGCGGTCGATTGCACTAAGCAGAAGTAAACCACACGGCGTGCCTCGCCGAGAGACGGCCAGTCACAACAATTAGACTGAGTGCATTCTAACCAGGGTGTCAGAGAGTACCTTTTATTAAGAGCTGCGGGTTTTCTGAATCCAGCCGACCCCAGGATAGAAACCTTTCAGTGAAGCTGAAGATGTGTTGTGGCTTTGTAATAAGCTGCGTCTAATCCAGTGCTACGCTTTTAATATTGCTTGCGCTGTAAATCAATATTGAAAAGTCAGGAAAGGTGTGGAATTTGATTTAAACATTTTATTTAAGCAAAAATGTTTAAAGTTTCCAGCCTTTATTTATTGTCCCACTTAGTAAAAGATAAAAAAAATACTTGCATTTCTTGCTTTTTTTTTAACTCTCAGTTTAGATCATGATCTGAAATGTACATTGTTTCCAAAACTGTGTGAATTTTACCTTTTGACACCCCTGGACCTGGATTTCAAACTGGACCTGTGGTTCTTAAAGGTTTCCACAAGTTTCCGTTGTCTTTTGAACCTAAGATTGATATGAATTATAATTTTATATATATATATATATATATATATATATATATATATATATATATTTTATTATTATTATTATTTTTTTTTTGCCTGTACATGTGGAACCTTAACACATTTCATTAGAGTTAAAGAGTTAAATTGCTATTTTTAAGCCTACCCCCTTTTAACTACTGTTTCCCCATGAGGAAGGAGCTGCTTATGGATAGCATAACAAGAACTATTTGATTTTAAAATTGCCTGACCAGACAATTTTAATCAAATTTTTAAGCCAGTACTTTTTTTACGGGGATGAGAGTTATGTAGGACATATAGGAATAAATATTTCCTTAAAGTGCTAATTGCTCTCCTGCATTATGAGGAGGGTTGCGCTGATTAGCCTTTTCCTGGCCAATCCTGATTTTGAGGGGTTTTTTTTAAGCTATTTTGATGTTTTTGTTTTATTCACAATTTGCTGAAGTGTCATTGATAAGAGTTGTGAGTCTAAAAGAAAATGAAGGAATGAGTAGGTGATCACCATTATTGCATCAAAGCATATATGCAGATTTTTATGAACCAAGAAAAAGTAAAAGGTTTTGCTTGACAGGTTTACAGACTGAAACTCGTGAGTTCTTATGTAATGAATGCATCTAAACTTGGTCATGAAGAAAAATAAGCATGGGACACATTTGAAACTGAATGTATTTTAGGACCTTGTATGTAGGACTTTTAAAGGTCTAAAACATGAGTGTTAATGTTTAAACTTTTTGTGACTTTTTAGGAACTAGTGAAGTCAATATTGTACACTTGATCTGTAGTTTACATTTTAATTTATTTTTACAAAGTTAAACGAATGGATCGACTCACAAAATAATTGGTATTAAAGGCGGGGTTGGTCTGTTCAAGCTTTACAAGAAAATTACAAAAATAAACAACTTTAAATTTGTCAAGAAATTCTTTTTTTTTTTTTTTTTTTTCCCCGACCAAAACCCTGTTAGGCAACTTCAAATCAAATCAAATGTTCAGATTTTAACAAAACCTGATGGGGAAACGTTGAAATTCAGGGATTTTGATTTGGAAAGTCTTTAGGAACACTGATCCAATAAAGGTCAAATTGAGCAGAAATAGTTAATTGTACCTTCATTCTTGTGCTGCAAAGCAATCTCTTTTGGCCCATACCATCATTCTGGATGTTGCTGCTAATTTCTTTTCACTTAAGCTTGTTCAAAGATGTGTTTTGTGTGTGGATATCACCTGATTTCCCTTTCTCTTCTTTTAGCCATAGGAATAAGACGTCAGGCTGGCCGCCCCCAGGCCCGGGCTCGTGGGGTGGGCTGCAGGGGCCCCCGTACAGTTGGGACAGCATGAACAACACCAGGGATGGCCGGGACTTCTTTACCAAGTATGCTTCGTCCTGCGCATCCATCACAACTGCTTTGCTTCACCGCACAAAGTTCACTAAAAAGCTCATGCCATGCACATTCAATAAGTCGTGATTTTTTTTTATTTTGGTTTTAGCCATGTTTTCCTGATGATTCTCGCAAAATGAAGGGTCAAAACACAAAACTAAAAATCGGGCTAGCATAAGCTAACATAAAGAAACGCAAATATTTATTCATCAGCATAAGCAGAAATTCAAGCTTCCGAGATGCTAAAAACCAAGTAGAAAGACATTAATTACATCAAACCTTAAACCTTTCAACATCACTCTGTCGAGTATGAGGTGCAGGGTTATTTATTTTTTTTATTTTGTTTTGTCACCAGTGCACAAGCTCGCTAGAACTGATGATTGGTGGCTAGACAGAACAATGTGCATTTTGTTTCCTACTTTTTGTGCAACTATTTTTGGATAAACAAAGCTAGTTTTTGATTACAGTAATGCCATTATTTATAGATAATACATTTTTGGGTGCTTGACATTGTGCCCCTTTTTCAATTTGGTACTTTTAAAGTTTTGGTCTTTTTTGTATTGGGTTCTTAAAAAGAGCAACCTGTCCTAGACACCGCCGACCCGGGTTAGATTCCGGCCTGAGGTCCTTAACGCACGTCTTCCCCCCTCTGTCAAACCCCCTTTACTGTCAGCCTACTTTGAAAGAAAACCAACCACTAGTGCCAGAAAAACTAACAAAAAGAGTAATAAAAAGAGTAATCTGAGCAACAGTAGGTTCTTACCAGAGGTGGGACCAAGTCATTACTTCCCAAGCCACAAGTAAGTCTCAAGTCTTTTAGAAAAGTTTTAAGTCGAGTCACCAGTCAAATCAGGGGTCATAATATTGTCCAAACATGAGTCAGAATCACAACCAAGAGAACGGATGCAGATATGCTGAATTTAAATTTGGATCATCAAGACCAACGCAAGAAAAGGTTGTCTCTCAGAGCCAGTTTTTTATTTTTTTCATGCTAAAATAAAAAGTAACTTCTGTAACTCTTTCACATTTTTACTGCAAAACAAGTGAAAACACAGCTGGCCTTTGCTGGACACTAGATGTCCATGTACATTGCTTTTATGGCTGTCTCAGGTCTGCCCCGTCTTACTTTTACTAAGTCCTGATTAATACGCTGAAAATGTGAGTTTTATTAAGCAGTTGCTTCCTGTTCAAATTTAGCCCAAAAATGTTAAGTCAGGCTTGATCCACCCATCTCAGTTGCACAAACATCTTTTAAACAACAAAAGTAGACCTCTTTATGGAGACCTCGTTTTGTCTTTCACTTCTCAACTAAATTAGGCTGTATGATACACTTATTGTAAGATTATGTAGCGCATCGCTGCATCCGCATGTGGTCTGAAAGACTCCTGACAGGCTTGGAACTAGGTTGTGCTTAGATCATCATAGCAACGTGCTGCTGACATGTAAAGCAGGGGGAATTGGTGCAAGTGGCACATCTTGGACACACAAAAAAAAATAATAGAAAAGCTATGTAGCAAATTCTACGAAGATAGCAGAAGTATGAGGGCCTTCACTCTGTTGGAGGTAGTTACAAAAACGTATATTGTAACTACCGTACTCTCAACTTTGTATTTAAATCTTTTTAAGGGACAAGTTTAAAAGTTGAAGTTGCTGAAATGTTCTTTGGTTTGATGTAATGCACACTGTCAGAAGTGCTAATTAATTGTCTATATGCACAACTCCTCTGCAAACTCCAACTTTCAAGTTCAGAATTAAAACTTCATTGATTCTTATTGTATTTCAACCTGGTAACTGGAAAAACCCAACTTGAGAGTACACAATATACGCCAATAGATTGTACAGTATACATCATTGGTATCCAAAGTACTTGACACTTAGTCTGAGATTGAAGACCTGAAAGTACTTGCAAACTGCGCAAATAAAGGAATGCAAAGAATTGGGAATGTTGCTTATTTTCAATTCTTGACTGCTAAACTATAAACTAAACATGTATTATTTTAATAAAGCATGCCAAGTAATCTAATTGTTGTTGAAAAATAACTGTAACTTATTGTATATCCAAAACATACAAGGTTTGAACATGTTTGCCTTATTAAAATATGTTGTCTAGAAAAACATATAGTCTATCAGCAACAAGAGCAGTTACTCGTTCTTCAGAAATGCTTGCTCTGTTTAGCCAAGTTTATTGAATGGGTTTGTCCTGCCCTCCTCCACTGCGTTGGCGGGCGCCTTGACCCTCTGGCGCGTTGACGGTCCTCGGGTTTGGGGCGGGTTCCCGGGTGGGCGCCGGCCCATTCCCGGCGGTGGCTTCGCGGGGCCTGGCCCCCCGGGGGGTGGCCGGGGCCCCTGCCGCGGGGGCGGGGCGCCCCTGGGGCCTCTGGCCCCCAGGGCCCATGGCCAGGATCACTTCAGCGCGGCCGGCTGCCGGCGGAGCCCACGGGCTCGTCCCCGCGGCTCTCGGGGGCGTCAGCATTGCGGTGGCTGGGGGATTTCCTCGGGGTCGTCTCTCCTCTTTCCTCGGGGGGGGGGGGGGGGGGGGGGGGGGGGGGGGGGGGGGGGGGGGGGGGGGGGGTTTGCAGATTTCCTGTGAAGGCCCCTCTCGGGCGCACTGCTTTGGGGGCACCTTTGGGAGTCCGGGGTTATGGGTCCCCTGACCCCTGCCTCTGTGCTCGGGGAAGGTGGGTCTTCGGTTCTCCACAATCACTATCAAGCTATTTCCTTCTGGATAATTTTCACCTAAACTAGTGCACTCTCACAATCTCCCACAGGTGCTGGGTCCCAGGTATTAAATGTTCACTTATAATACAGAAAGGCTATAATTTATTTACTTTCTTTTACTTTTTTTTTTTAGGTATCACATTACACATGTCAGCTTAAATAATAATACATATGATTTAGCAATGGTATCAAGGTGTTACACGATTGTATCTGTTGCTTTATGTCTGTTGGTTGTGCTGTTCTTTTTGTGTCTCTTTCCAGGTGATGGAGCAGAAAGAGGACGTTTTATCATTCTCTTCCTTTTATCTCTTCTTTCTTTCACCTCTTCTTTCTCTTTTTTTTCTCTTCTTGTTTTTCTTTTACTCTCCTACTTTCCCATTGTAGTGTCCATATAATTTGAAATTCTCCCTGCAGGAATCACAATAAAGCTATTTACACGCACAAATCAAGCGGAGCATTATGGCGAAAGCTGTTTGCTCCACTTGTGAAAGTAAAATCTGTCGAGCTCTATTTGGCATTAAGATATCAATTTTTATTGCCACATTGCTAGACAGGACACTGGGGGGAAAAAAAAGAGAGAAAAAAAAAAAGAATGGGTTTGTCCAAGTCTGTTGCTGACTAAAGGTCACTGGATGTTTGGGGACCAGTTTACTATAAAATTTGAATTCAATTTAAAAAACGTAGTAAAAAAACGGATAGTGTATTGTTCCTACTGTTTTTCATTTTTTGATGATTTAAGTTCTGTAAAAATCTCACATTTGATAAGTTTAAAAAGTTGTCCATCTGCATTGACAGCCAGTGCTGGCGGGGGAAAAGTTGTACCCTTCTTGAATTGCAGTGCAGGGCCACTCAAAATTATTCCAAGGGCCACATATGACCCAGGGCGGCACTTTGGACACCCCTGATGTAGATTATCCAGATTTTAGCGCAGTCTGCCTCCAATGTAAAGAGGATGTTAGAGTAGGTTGAAAAGCCACTAAGCATTAAAAGTATATAGCCATGTTATATGGGCTCGATGAACAAATACAAACAGATATGGCGTCATCTAGCAGCAATATCGCAGAACTATCACACTGTCAGTTTGCTTAATTTATAAATCAATTATAAATAATGCCAAACTGTGCCTGACCCTCCGCAATGGCTCACAGTAAAGCGCCAGCTCAGCGTGACTGAAGACCAACCGTCATTAATTAAATACAACGATCTACAGCAACTATAAGAGCCTCATATCAGAACATCAGTAAAGTTTGCTGTCACATCTGAGCTTTGGCAGGTCAGTGAACACCAACGTTCATGCTGTATTCCCAGCGACATTCCAGTCTTTTCCCTCTTGGAATAATTTTTTTTTGCGTTTTTTTTTTTTTTTTTTTCCACTGGATCTTGGACCTTTCTTCATTGTTTCCACTGTTTGTTGGGACATGCTAATAGCCATTAGCTGCTTCCTGCACATTTGCACAGTGTCGCACTTCCACTGTTATAAATAAACTCGAAGGGCTTTATTTTCTAACAAACTGAGCAAAAACAAAGTGTAAAACGCCCAAATAACAACTAATACGCTAGCAGGACGTGATAATCTTTGTAAAAACTTTTATGCAACCAGAGTGAGCTGCTGACATATAAATAAAATAAAAAAAATCAAATTACGTGGTTATGCGTCCTTTAAGATGGACAGAAACTTAGATGCTTGCAGACAGAACTTTAGTTCAAAAAGCCCAGTTACCTTTAAGTTTTAGTTGAAAATGATTGTCATGCTGTTAACTTTTAGGACATTCAAAATGAGAGCTGTATAGTAGTGCAGTTGGTGGCATTGTTGCCTTGCAGCAAGAAGGTCCTGGGTTTAAGTCCTGGAGTGTTTCTGCATGGAGGTTGCATGTTGCTCTGTAAATGTGTGGGTTCTCGCTAGCAGTCCAAAAACATGACTGTTAGGTCAATAGGTCTCTAAGTGTGTACCCCGTCTCTCGTCAAATAGCCGCTAAGATAGGCACAGAAAATGCAATTAAACTCCAAATCAATTCAATTCAATTTTATTTATATAGCGCCAATTCATGAAACATGTCAACTCGAGGCACTTTACAAAGTCAAATTCAATGATATTATACAGATTGGTCAAAAATTTCCTATATAAGGGAACCAGTTGATTGCTTCAAAGTCTTGACAAGCAGCATTCACTCCTGGAGAAGCGTAGAGCTACAGGGAGAGTTGTCTGCATTTTCCATGGCTTTGCAGCAATCCCTCATACTGAGCAAGCATGAAGCGACAGTGGAAAGAAAAACCACCCATTAACGGGAAGGAAAAACCTACAGCAGAACCGGGCTCAGTGTGCGCGGTCCTCTGCCTCGACCGACTGGGGTTACAGAAGACAGAGCAGAGACACAACAAGAGAGACAAAAAAGCACAGAAACACACATTGATCTAGTAATCTGTTCTACATTAGATGGTTAGTAGCGGGTGAGCCGTCTTCCCTGGATGATGTCACAGTTAACAGAACGTCAGACCAGGTGTAGCTACTATGAAGAAAAAAGAGAGAGAGAGCAAAAAGTTAAAAGCTGAAATGACAACAGTCATTTTAATGCAATGCAATGCAAAACTGGAGAACAGTAGAAATCAGTAGAGTGAGAAAAATAGGCCCTGATGTCCTCCAGCAGCCTAAGCCTATAGCAGCATATCTATAGAGGTAGCTCAGGGTATGAGCCACTCTAACTATAAGCTTTGTCAAAAAGGAAAGTTTTAAGATTAGTCTTAAAAGTAGACAGGGTGTCTGCCTCACGGACCAAAAACTAGGAGTTGGTTCCACAGGAGAGGAGCCTGATAGCTAAAGGATCTGCCTCCCATTCTACTTTTAGAGACTCAGTATATCAGTATAATCTATCTGTATATTTCTAAATGTCATAATATCCACTTTTCGCGGTTGATCTTTCTGATAAGCTGTGGAAAAGAAAGAGGTGCTTTACAGAATTGGTTTTCTTTTGGAAGTAGTTTGTATTTATACTAGGTTCTGTGTGGAGTTGCTTCCCCAGTACAGTTTACATATTGGGTGTCAGACAGCTAAATATTTTAAGCTTGTTATATAACTTGCACTGCTTGATTCTTGACTGCATTAAATCCGTTTTATCTCATGTTATTCTAAAATCCGTTTTAATTGTCATGATTTAAAATGCAGCTTATACATCAGTTTAGACCTGATACTTGCGGACAAACTATTGTTTCTAGTGATCTTATTTTACGTTTTAATAACTCGGTTCAAGAGTAATAAATTTCCATTGATTATGTTGAAACAGGAGGTGCTGCAGAGATGAGCAGCTGTTATGGTGTGCATATTCAAATCCACTGTAAATAAGATTTAACCTCTTAATATTTTTTTTACCCCTTGCCCTGACCTTGTCACTGTGGATCTGCCCCACAGTGAGATTAAACTCCAATGAACCTAACAGAGGAGATGAGTAAGCATGGCAAACTGGAACATGCTTCATTACAGGCAGATTTAGTTTTTTTTACTTTTGTCCCATCCACAATACAGCCTAATGGGTTGAGACAAAAGAATGAGACGGTATCAAGTTTGATCATAAGGGCGCATTTTATGCAAAGTTTTCTTTTCTAGACAAACATGCGTCACTGAGAGAATCTTGTGCAGAAAGGCGCAACGATTTTGCTTATGAAAATAAAAGCGTACAATACCGAAATCAAAGACTGCCAAGGGTTGTTTTTGATTCATAAACGGCAAAAGGAGGGAAACGATTTGGAGGGACTGAGAGAACGAGTTGCCTCCACTTAAACTGTGTATCACCCATTCAATAACCGACACTCTGCATGCTCAGTGTCGTTCAGACGGGCGTTTCAGGCTCGGGACCAAATGTGCAATTAAATAACGCATTTGCATTTTAGTGATTCCTCAAAGGTGACCGCAATGACTTGCAATCCAGGGAAGGAACAGGAAAATGTGAATCTTTTATATAAATTAACTTATTTTGAAGTTGTAAAGAAGACAAATGGTGGCATATTGCAACTAAAATATAAAAATATTAGACACACTTTTTTTTGTTAAGCCTGATGTACCTCAATTGCTTTCTCTGGCCATGCATCACTTTTATTGCTTTATTCCCCCACGCGTTGAACTGAAAAACGAACCGCCTAAGGGTTTCTCGGATCCACAAAGATAGAAATGCCCTTGATAAAATAAAAAAATGAGGTAACTACGGCGGGAAAACTTACCATTCTTTTGCCAAGTAAGATGGCTAAAACATGTGGTTTCTCTTGTTTTATGTTGTTCAAAAGTGACACTATGACCCCATATTTAAGAAGTTTTGTACTTTAGCGATTGTTTTTCAAAAGGCGACTGGTAGCAAAACTAGTGAGTTTTCGAGACTCCGACATAAAAGATTGTATAATTTCTCTTCTTCTCAGTAAGCAATGGGTGCTATGGTGCCCACCCTCCCAAAGCTCTCACTGGTGACCCGGTCTTCATGTAAAGGTCCCTTCTCGCTCCATCATCATTTGCACGTCAGGTGTCTCTTTTTGATAAGTTTAGATTATTGTACACTATATACAGTGTATTTCTAAACATATTTTGGTGTTCAATCCTCTCTTTTACAAAAGCTATTACAGTTACAGTTCTTATGCAAATGAGCTTAGGATATGACTGCAATCGTAAGGACCGATGATAAATACTTTCTTTGCTGAGGATTTGGCAACAATATTCAGTAATTCTTAAGAAAATTATTCAGAAATTCAACTCGTCAATTTCCTACTTTGCCAATTCCTCCGATTTTTATAAATGCTCCGTTCTGATTGTGGCTGTAGAAAAGTATTTTTGTTTCTAACAAATGTTCATTAGACTAACCTGTTGAGGAAGCTAATTTCAAACACATTGATTTATTTTGACAGGCAATTTTTTGTTTTTTTTCTTAGCTGCAATTCTGACCAATAAAGCATCCATTTGTGTGTGTATCTGTCAGCTTTAGCCGCACTTTTTCATCCAAACCTAGCCACGTGACAAATTTCTGAAAATGTAAGCTTCGGCAAGTTGGGGATGTTTTACCATTTTCAGTTCTTTTAATATAAATAGGATTGGAATAGTCAACTTTAGTTGAACGTAAGTTTATCAGTACGATTAGCAATATTGTTGTAAATGCTTGAAATAGACTTTCAAACAGGATTTTTAGACTTGGAAAGACATTTAAAGCATAATTCACCCCGATTTGTAAAAGCATTACCTTGCCCCCAGACTTTGATACCATTTTGAAAAATTGTATAAAAGTGGGCGGTGCCCAGAGACCCTGAGGGGCAGTGCTAAGTGTGAGGATGAGCGGTGGGGGTTAAGCAGGGCTGTGATCAGGACAAGAGAAAGTGACATGTTGAGACATGATGGAGAGTGACCAGGGCAACGCTAGCTATGTTTTCATGCACACGATTTCATGATCAGATATAAATGTATTCGGATTAAAAAAAATATAAAAATATAGAGCCGTAGTGTTTATATGGTGCACACAATCAATTAATCTGATCATAATGTGCATCTGTCTTCATTCGGAGTATAATTACTCTGAAATGCGCAGTTATCAAGTTTCCCCAAAAAAAACAACAACACAGAAGAAGAACTTCAGTTTTGGCTGAACAACAAAAACAGTAAATAAAGCAGTATTGAACAAATTAATTTGTCTTCCGAGCGACCAAACTGGACTTGGAAGAGATTTTGATTGCGGTTGAAACGTTACTAAGTAAATAACAATTTTGAGCTCTTAATGTTTTGAATAAAAACCTTGTATCGGGAGCCCCAACTATTTTGCGTGCCGACGTATTACCCCCCACTCATATTCCAATAGGCTTGTCTACGTGACATATTTTTATTCCGATCAGCTTTTAAATCTGATTACTTTTGTCTTTGTAAACGTAGCTAATGGTGGTTTTGCCACAGATCTGTCTTTTGAGGTCAGGATTTTTCTCCTCCTCCATCGTTGGAGGTTAATGGAGACTTTGTGGAGCCCAATAGGGATGGACAGTATCAGCTTGAGCCACTGGCTCAAGGCGCTGACTCGGCGATGTCCAAAGCCGGCGGCGCAGAGACGGTGGAGGACAGAATGCGTGCAGTTTCTGAGTGGTAAAGCCCAGCTAACATGGGCTAACATTCAAAGCAGCAACAAACACTACATTATCAGTTAATGCTTGAGATTCAAACTCTTAAGTCTGACTCGCTATGGATGTAGCCTTAGTCTGACTGACTGAGAAGCTTTGAAGCCACACACAGGGCTATGATGAAGGAAGCATGTACCGTTTGAACCAATAGGAAAATTCAACCGCAGTAACCTCAGTTCAACCCTAAGAGGGCAGCACTAACACGGTTTTAAGATAAATATTGCAAAACTAAATAAGTTGCAGAGTAACATTACGAAAGCACCCTTAGGCACAGTTTATACAGTTTATCTGGAAGAAAAAAAAGATTTTTGGGGTGAGTTACAATATTTTTGATTCAAAGGTTTTGCTTCAAGATGCATAAATAAAAATAAGAAACCCCATCAGGAGACAAAAACTACATTTGATTTCAAACTGGGTGTTCATTAGATGATCAAATGTTAATTAGTCTTAAAAAAAAAAAAGCTTGAACTTAAACATATGGGGGGAAAAGACCAAGCAGAACATGGCTTGATGACAAAACCCTTCAAAAGTATTCCCATAAGTCCACATGCACCTGCGGGTATCCACGCATATTAAGTGGAGAACAGATTTTCTTTTGCAGTTTAGTGACAGGATTAGAAACATCTAGAATCCACCTGTAAGTTGACATGGAGGTCAAGTCTTGTACAGAGAATAAAATAGATAAATATAAGTTTGTTACACTTTCACCATGAATTATTGAGATGATTGAGTAATCGGTGCACTTTTAATCGCCCCTCTCAGCAGAGTTTTGTCTTCAGGAGGCAAATTGGTTCATGATCACAAATCAGGGGGTCTAATGAATTGTAGCAGGAGAAATGGCCTTTAGGCTTAAAATGCTCTCAAAAATGTGATTCATGAACAGCTAATCTAACTCTTGGAACTTTGTTGTCTTCTCTTTGAGGTAAAACTATTCCTTTGTGGAGATTAATTCATAAATCTTTCTGTTAGGCACACTTGTGTTCTTTAATAGATTCCCCTTTAACCAGTTGTAGAGTCTGTATCCTAATAGCAGCCATCTTGCCCGTTAACCCGCAATGTTGTTTGGAAGTAAAAACATCTGCTCAAACATTGATGTCCGCCGTTTTGTTTCATTATCCAAACATTCTCGGTTGTGTCCTCTTGCTTTGCCTTTTCTAGCCAAGGGTCCCAGAGCAGCTCCCTGGAGGAGGTCCACCTGGACGGCCTCCCCCCCGCCCCTCGTCTGGTGGAGATGAGACGGGATCCGGTCCTGGGCTTCGGGTTTGTGGCTGGCAGCGAGAAACCGGTGGTGGTCCGTTCCGTCACTCCAGGTCAGTGGAAATATCCCACAATGAAGTCTCTCTGTGAAACATCGCATGTAGAATCGCAGTTTATTGTCCTGCTGAAGGAAAGTATCCCCAACAGCACTCGGTCTTCATCATGCTTCCTGTTCACTATGTTACACATGGTTAGACTCCGTTTACTACTTTGGCTCCTGAAGACAATTGGTTGCGCTGGATTTTGTTTAGGGGTAACGTAGTAAAGGGGCTTAATATAAAATGCCTTTTTTGAAACAATCTGAAACAGTCTGAAGTGGAAAATTGAAGCGACATCAGTGGATAATATATGTATCCTCCTTTGATCGAAAGCTGTTCACCACCAAAGACAACAGAGAAGAAAAGAAATGTGAAGTTTTGTCCCTCAAATATGGCAGAGAGAGAGAAAACTTGCCGCAACTTAAACAAAAAGGTGCAAACAGTTTTCCTCCTCATCACTTAAAAGTCCGCTAATCAGCGCTACCAGTCGGTACTTTCTCTGCGCTTGGCTTTCGCATCCAAGTGCTATGGCCACGTGCTAAAAGGTGAATTAACTCAAAACGATTGTTTTGGGTCTCCTTTCGTCCCGAAAGCATGTTAGTTGATTGGTTGATTGTGAAATTGCTGCCAAGCAATCCTAAAACACTGCTCTCAGCCATCAACTCAGTCGGCACGGACGCACGCAGTCCTCTTGGTAATCGACCCGAGCTGAATTCCAAGAAGACCGCGCCGCTAATAAAAATCCTGTTCCGAGTGTTTGGCCAAGGGAGAAAATTCAGATGCTCATACCTATTCCGTGTGTCAAGAGATAAACACGTGCGATGAATAAGACCTACGCCAAAGCAGCGCTGTGTACACACTTTCTAGTTGCTTCAGTAAATCATAATCAAACTGAATCTCTCCAGCTGCGTCTTCAGCGGGGCCCTGTAATCAGCCGCCTCCCAATTCCAGTGTTTTTCTGCGTGCAGGTGGTCCGTCCGAGGGGAAGCTGCTGCCAGGCGACGAGATCATCATGATCAACGATGAACCAGTCAGCTCAGCCCCCAGGGAGAGAGTCATCGATCTCGTCAGGTAGATGCGCAAAGTCGGCTTTGGACATAAATATTGGATTGGCTGTGAAGCTTGTGGTACCGAACGGCGGAATGCGAAATGTTAAATGTATTCATTATTTTATAGGGAGTGTCTAAGAAAGCCCCGAATGTGTTCAGCTGAGCGTCTCTGTCCTCCTGTGGTGTCATTATTCAGTTCTTTGCTTTTGTTCGTTTATTTCCACCTCCACTCAGGCCTTTCCAATATACTGAAAGTTTCTTGAGATGTATATTTGCCAAACTGGGACTTAAAGGTTTTTCCCATTCTGGGAGTTTAAGTCTAATTCTTCTACAGTATATTTTACCTCCTTGGAAAGTTTGCATGGTTCTCCTTTCTTGGAAAGATTCCATCCTCACTTAGTCCCTTTGTGGTTTGCAGCTGCTGATTTTACGCTTGTATCCGGGATCCAAAGCTTATGGTTCCTACCCTCATAGATGAGGGTAGGAACGTAGATAGACCGATAAATCCAGAGCATCAGGTGACCCAAAATCTTCGGTTTCTTTACCTCTAAACAAAAAATATGTCTATTTTGTAATCCATGTCTTTTGGAGATTGCTTTGTCCTCCTCTTACTTAACCATTCCCAATACCGTAACACTAAGATTCGTCTTAATGTATTCCTCTTTTAGAAAGCTTTAAGCCAGAAGGGCTTTGGTTATCCTGAAGCATCTATTTAGTTATGCTGTTGTAGGGTTAGACTGCCGGAGGTGTTGCCGACCGATTTTCCTTATTCTATTTTCTCCTAATACTTTGCATTTGCACTGTATTTTCAATAATCGCAGTCATTTTGTGTTCGCTTTCTGTTTTTTTTTCTCTGCATAGAAGGTAGGCCTGGCTCAGTGTGGTTGCTCTTTGCTGTATATCTCGGTAATGGAACCACTAACAGAGCTATTGCTGTCATTAATTTACTTTACTCTCTTAGTTTACGTTTGCCAAACAGATTTCTGACCATGTTGTTTGTTTAGCCGTGTCTCTTTACTAGGTGGAGCAATTGACAAACCTAGTGCTGCTGTTAACTTTGTCTACATGCTTTGTGAATCTTGGGCGTAGAAAGTACTGCTGGCCCAGTGTTTCTTTGTTTTGTTTTTTGCTGTTGCAACTTCCTATCGAAAAGGAGTGGTTTCCTCTCTACTGTCCCCATATGCTTGCTCGGGGTGAAGGAATTCTGCAAAATCAATAATTTGATGCAGTCAGCTGTTTTTTTTCTGAGATAGACAAACTACAAACTGGCATTTTATCTTCATGGAGTTTGACTGTATGTAATTGGATCTGGAAAAAAAAAAAAAAAGAGCCAAGCAAGGATTTTTCATCTGATTAAACGTGCAATCATTAACTTGCCATTAAAATCCTTATTAGTATCAGTCCAGTGAAGTTCTGGCAGTGTATTAGCGATGCTTTCCGGTCGTCTGCTTCATTCTTAATGCAGTTCTGTTCAAGAGAGAGAAAATTGAGAAAAAAAACAAAAAACATTGCAAAGCATCTTGGTGTGCTCAGCTTACCCTGACTCAAACCCTGTTTTTGCAAAATCACTTTCGTATTTGGGTTCTCAAATTAAAATGAGAGATTAATGAGTTTTTGGTTGAAAGCCTCTGGTTCGTACCGCATCAGTTCGGCCGTTGCTGGAGGCCTTTCGTTCCACCTCGCCCAAGCTAATCATATTCTTGGTGCACGTCGGCTTGTCGTTGTTTCTCAGTGATTGTTTTGTCGTGATTTAATTGACTGTCTGGTTTCGCCGTGTGCTTCCTGCAGGAGCTGCAAAGAGTCCATCATGCTGACTGTTGTTCAACCATTTCCTGTGAGTAAACACGGAGGATTTAGCATCCGTTTTTTTTTTTTTTTTTTTACAGTAGCTGATGCTTTAAAACCAGATAAAGGATTGTTTGTTTTTAACAAATGCAATGCATTTGATGAATACTGATGATGTTTGGTCTGAGCTGAAATTGGGCGAGTGAGTCAAGGAAAGACAATCAATATTTATTTTTTAAACAGTCTGCAGTGTAATTTTCCTGCATATACATTTTCAATTACGATTAAAGCCTATTTGCAATGTAGCTCAATCATCTGAGGCCCAGAGCATCATTATTCAGTATTTGCTGATGTTTTCTGTTTTCACGTGAGCTTAATCTGAATGTGACTTTGTTTGTGTCACTGAAGATCATTTATTTAGGATAATAAGGGTTTAACTGCTGCTTGTTAAATTAGTTTAGAATGCAGCTTCAGTCTATAATTTTTGTGATAGTTATATAGCTAGTTAAAGCGCTGTGAAAAACTATTCAGTTGAACAGACTTCATCTGTTTTTGCTTTTTTCACATTTGCACATTTCTGAGCTTCAGACACATTTTATCATAACTATGAAATGTATTTTTTCAAATGCTGAGTTGGTTAATGAAGGGAAGAAATGTATATAAATCAGCTGGCATATGTGAAAAAGTAACTGCTCCCTTTCTTACAATTAACATTAATTAACCAAATTTCTCGGAAAGCTGCACTCTGCTCTGATTACTTTCAGGCCCGTGCAATGAAGAAATAACTTAAACAAACTTCTCCCACAACATTAAAAAGGAAACATTTTTGCATGCTGAATTTAAAGTCCTGCACTTAAACTCAATGGAAATATGATGCTAAATAGGATGCTACAGATGTGTTTGTTTGAGTCAGTTTGTTTAGCTTTTTCCCTTAATCATTTGAAATCTGAAAGAAACAGATGATTGTACAAGTCAGCTTTGATCTTGGCCCCAGTCGAGCAAACATTTAGCTTCAGCAACCAGGACCAGTTCATCAGAAATGATGACTTGTAAGTGAAGACGTCAGAGTTATCTACTGAAGGGGGCATACAAACTTTGTAAAGCTTTTAACAGAATTCAACTTAAAAAAGATTCTTAACTTTCCATGTAAAGTTTTATCAGAGGTGGAATATAGTGCCTGCAGAAACAAGGGTTTTTAAAGGAAGGGTAGTCTATAAACAGAAATTAAAATATATTTTCTAGCCCTCCAGCTTTAAGGTGTCATCTAATATGTATAGTAAGAGATGAACCAGCGTTACGCCGTATGAGCAAGTTGTTGTAAAACAAGGTTTACTATTCTGAAACATAGATGAAGCGATTACACAGATGACATCTTAAACTGTCTTTATCACCTGTATTAAATGAGCTATAAGTAAGATATGTAATGCCTAAATGCGCCTCATTTGTCACCCTGGATGGAGGTAATATTCCCTATAAACAATCGGTCCTCTCCATCAACAATATCTTAGTCACGTTTTTCTCCTTTCAAACCTAGAGGTACGGTCTGGAGCTACTTCAATGCAGTGTGTAGGCCGTGTTTACTTCCCGGTTCCTGAGCCAATCATATGAGATTTTTTAAGGGTTCCCATCAAAGAGCGCAGCATTTGGTATATTATCGTGGCAAAAGAGCAGCAGCCTACAAACATGGAAGCCAGTAAGGAGATGCAGACCAGAAATAGAACAAAATACAACATCATATACCTGTACTGTGAAAGTAAAAATTTACAACAGCAACACACCGTTTAAAAACGGCATATTAGATTGTTGGGATTAGCAAGCTGTTGTACCCATATCAGCCACAAGTTGTCAGTATTGCTTATAGCTCCTTTAATATTATGCAGCTTTAGTCTATTATGAGATTAATACTGTCATAGCGATGATAAAAGACTATTTACAGATTCTTTCACTCTTTTTTTAGGTCACTGTATGGCTGTGACTAAATGTCACATTAATTGTAGCCCGATGATGTGCTTAAAATATTTTTAATACATATTAAACATATTAAAACAAAATTCAAGCTGGGCATCATCAGGACACTAGCTGCATTAGGTAGGGTGATTCTATCACTAAACCCCACACATTAATTGCAGTTAATTAGTTTCTTTTGAATTCATTGATATTTATTACTGCTCTCAAGGAACCAAAAGTGCAAAAAAAAGTAAAAATTACAATACTGACAATACTGGCAGTTTTTGGGGTTTTCAGTCACCTTTATCGTCATTATAAAGTCAAAGTCTTATAAGACATTTTTCACAATAACGATAAAACGATACGATAAATACCCACCCCTACCTGTAATCCATAAAGTTTCTGGATCACTACATTAACTCAGAGATTTCCAGAATGCTGTTAACATCTGTAATTCTAGCGTTTTCCACGGTGAACATAGGTTCAAAGCTCAAAAGAATAAACTGGAACAACTTTACCGTGATATGTCCAGCCTTCCTGTTGTCTGCTGAAAATCAGGATCTCTCTTACATCTCATGGCATGTAGTAGAAGATACAATCCCCTCTGAACCTATCCGCAATCCTCCAAGTCATAGCAGCTATAGCAATCTTAAATCGAAGGCAGTTTCACTAAGTTTTTGTAAATGCATTTCGACACCTATCCACGATTTTCAGTAAATTCTGAAGGATAATAGCTAAGCAACCTGGAATTTGGCACCTAGTGTTTTAAGCTCACGGAGGCCCAATAATAATAAGCTTTAATTGACAAAAACTGAGCAAACGTCCAGTCGCCTTTGATTTAGGCCTGCTGTCAACACCTCAGTGATTCGGCACAGATGTTTAACTTTGAGTCTCACATTTACAACTTCCACATTAAAAAAAAAGCATCAGTGAATGCTCAGGTGCATTCAAGGATCGATGAAAGGTTCGGATTTATGAGTCTCCGGCCAGGCGGTCACCAGCCAGGATCAATCTGGCAGAAAATTGACTGATCGTCCGCGGATTCCTCGGAGCATCTGTAACGTTTCGCTGCGTTACCAATGGTTGCCTTTTCCCTTACGTTTTTGTCTTGCTCTTCATCAATCCATTCAATGTTGAATCCAGTGTTGCTATTTCTCCTCTGGGTGCTACAAATGAAATGAAGGTAAAAGTCTGGTGCTGCTGAAATTCTGAAGTGGGAAAAAAAAATAAAGATTTATTACATTGCAAATGTCAACGTTATGGCAGCCTGTGATGTTCTCTGTCTCTCTCTCTCTCTCTCTCTCTCTCTTTCTTCATTCGTGTGTCAATGCTTATTTATCGCTTTTTTCTCTCTCTCTCTCTTTGGACGACTGCCCCTTAGTCTCCTAAATCAGCGTTCATCAGTGCAGCCAAAAAAGCCATGCTCAAGTCCAATCCGGTCAAAGTGCGCTTTGCTGAGGAGGTCATTATAAACGGCCAGGTCCCGGTCAGTCCCACCACACACACACACACACACACACACACACATAAACACATGCTTATGTATGACCTATATAGGCAATGCCAGATGGTTTCCGCTTAAGACAGACAGTTCACTGAATGCAAAAATAGATAAGACAATCACAATATGAATTCTGCGGTTGCCCTTTCACATATTAAAGGGACTTCATATGCACGGATTTAAAAAAACGCCGGTGATATCCTTTCTCCGCAGAATCCGGTGAAGGACAACTCTCTTCTGTTCATGCCAAACGTCCTGAAGGTCTACCTGGAAAACGGGCAGACGAAGTCTTTTCGTTTCGACAGCAGCACGTCCATCAAGGTGCGCGCTTTTCCCCTGTTCAGAGGATACAGAATCTGGTCCTCTTTGAAACCCTGTTTGTTCGTCTGAGACGGCAAATAGAATATTCTCATTTACAGCCTTGTTGGGTTTTAATTCATTTGCGATCCCCAGTGAGTTGAACCTAAAGGGAAACGAAATAAAAAATCCCCGCCAAAAATAGGAAATGGTTCTTTTCGACGCATTCTGCCTTGTGAGGCTCATTTTCTGCATACAATGATTTCTCTAGTATTATAAAAGAGTCAATTAGGAAGTTATTTTTTGTTTTGTTTTTTCATAAAGAAAATATGTGCCAAATTATTGGGTGTTTTCCAGATGTCTTAATTAAAACTGGTGAAAATAAATGTGCAGAGATTCTTACTTTGCAGATCAACAGGAGTTCCAAAATCTGAGCCTCAGCAGATGCAATTCACAATCAGATGGCATCCGCCGTGTAAAATCCCAATTGAAAGGACTACGTGTAGGATTTGGGATTTACTATCCAAGTTGAAGAAATATCTGAAATTCGGATGCAGTATCAAAATTAGGTTTAATAATCAAGGACCTTTTCTGTTTTTCACAGCAAAATACATTATAAATTATATTTATTGCTTAACTACCTTAGTTAATCATTATATATTAATTTGTTATTCTGTTATTTAAAAGAAAGGTGGCTCTAAGTCTATGTATCATTTGTTTAAGGTAATTTAAAATTATTTATCAGTTTTATTGGAAAGAAAGGAAACAAAAGTTGTTTTAACACAAAAGTTAATTTCAATTTAACAGTCTATCATGGGTGGGGCTTAATGACCAAATATGGTCATTGAAGCATTGTTACGGACCTTTTGCATTCCTTGTGCATGAAACTCAGTAGCTTATCTAAAACGGATCTATTTATGTGCAGATCAGAGTCTATTATATTTTATGGAAGAGACAAAAAAAAGGCTTTTGATCATGAGGTCTAATATATATTTATGGGTGGTTTGTTTATTTGTTGTTTAGCCTCAGTGTTTAATGGGAAAGATCCGGCAAAGCTTTTGGAAAGATGAAACAGTGTTTGCCTTTGAGATTTTACCCATTTCTATTCCTGATATTCCTGTTAGTGGTCTGTTAAAATGCTTTCATGTCCTGGAAAACAAAAAAAGAAAAAAAAACAATAACCAAATCTGCATACTATCTTCTCTTTGGTTTGGCCTTTTTTATTTATTTCGTTTATTTACTTTTTCTTTTTTTTCTTTTGATACGCTTTTCCTTATTTCATTTTTTTTAGTTACATTTTAGAAGCTAATTTGTTTTCAGCAATATCTTGGCTAGCATTTTGCTCTTTTGTTTTTCCTTAATTGAATTCTTGTTTTTATTTCTGAGTTTCATTTTAACTGTGGTTTGGTTTCTTTTGACTGGCTTTTGTGTTGTTTAACTCTTTGCCTAGTTGACTTTCTGGTTTTATTTCTTTTGTTTGGTGTCCCTCTTACACATTCTCTCGTTCCCCCATTATTCCAGGAAGTGATCCTGACCCTGCAGGAGAAGCTGTCGATCCGCTGCATCGAGCACTTCTCCCTGGTGTTGGAGGAGAGGACCGAAGGTTCTGGAAGCAAACTGCTTCTCCTGCATGAGCAGGAGACGCTTACTCAGGTCGGAGGCGCTTCTTTTTCCATATCCCTGCCCTGTTTTTTGTTTTTTCTGTCTCGCGCATACCCACAGAGCCACACATTACTGCTCAGTATTCACACAGTACTTAGACCCGGGTGCCATTTATCAGCAGCGACACAGCAGGGGTGACGGTTCACATTACAGCTCTCTCTCCCTCATGCCCTCTCACACACAAACAGCACATGGCAAACGCCTATTCCCAGTGACCGCTACTTACTAATGAGGTGGCTGGATCACAAGAGGACAATTTTGATATTCATGCCACACAGCGCAGAAGTGATGCTCTGTTTAAGCAACGTTTAATAGTCATCCTTCTCTGACAAAGCTGATAAACCATTCAAGCTGAGAACTTAACTAACGTTTTGATCTGGGAAAAAAAGCATCGGGCTTAGTATCCTACCAGAACAAAAACATCTTTATTTTTTACATTTCCCAATACACGTGTGTTGATTTCTTTCCTTCTTTTTCCACTCCTGCCAAACCCAGGTTACCCAGAGGCCTGGTTCTAACAGGATGAAGTGTTTCTTTCGAATCAGCTTCATGCCCAGGGACCCAGTGGAGCTGCTCCGCCGGGACGCTGTGGCGTTTGAATACCTCTATGTGCAAGTAAGCTGGTGTGGAAGACCCAAAACTGAGGCTTAAAGCAGTGAAACCGTGGGTTCACATAACCATGAACCTATTTGCTACCAGGTGGAAACTGGTGATAAGTAGATGATTATGATGTCAAATAATCTTGTCCATAGAAATCCCGTTAAATGATACACTGGTTAATTTTTCTCGTTCAAGGGATTTCAGCCACTAAGGCATGGAACTCAACACTATTTCACACTGCAATCACATAATTAGGCATAATTCAGTGTAATTTTTGTTATAAACCAAAAAAAAAAAAGTGGTTCACGGACTAATTGCTAAAAGCAATGGGTTCTTCCTCAGACTCCTCCATCTACCTGAGCTTTAGCTCTCTGCAGCTCCTCCAGAGTTACTATGGACTTCTTGGCTGCTTCTCTAATAAATGCTCTTCGCGCCCTGCTCTTTCTGCTTCGCGATGGTGGACATAACCGAGATCTTTGAGATTCAAAGCCTGGGATATTTTACAACCTAACCCTGCTTTAAACTTCTCCGTGGATTTCTCCCTGACCTGTCTGCTGTGTTTCTCTTAGCTTCATGGTTCACTGAGGTTCTCTAACTAGACCCTCTATAAATAAATGTAAACCACCCTTTTTGGATTTTGATTAGCCAAGAAATCATGTATTATTATTTCTCCACTTCCTTATTAAGCCCTTCTTGGAATTGATTTATCACATAAAATCCTAATAAAAGATTTAAAAGTTTATAGTTTGTTGTGGAACAAAATGTGTGAAGATCAAGATGTGTAAACGATAAACATTTAGCAGATAAGATTGTCGCCTTAAAGCCCTCAAATGGACTCTTGCGTCATTTTTTGCTTCCTGCTTTATTGCAGTGTTGTAACGACGTGGTCCTGGAGCGCTTCGGCCCAGAGCTGAAGTACGATGCTGCGCTGCGACTGGCCGCCCTGCAGATGTACATCCTGTCCATGACGACCAGACAGAGTCAGAAGGTTTCACTAAAATATATCCAGTAAGTTGGGAGTGTGTGTCTGACCTTTCAGACAAGATCTGAAAGCTGGATGAGTGTCAGCACTTTGAAATGTGTTTACAGTAAAGAAAGTATTTTTTTTTTGTGTTCATAGAAAACTTTGAAAAGCAAAAAGTGTCCTCCTTAGGGACTGTCCTTCTCTCTCCGACCTCCTGTTTGTCAGTATTAGTTCCGGGGGAAAGGCTTTGTTTTCCAAGCGGGGCTTCATGCTGAAATTGAATCTTCTGTCTGCAGAAAGGAGTGGGGTCTGTCGCTGTTCCTGCCTCCAACTGTGCTGTCCAGCATGAAGGAGAAAAACATCAAGAAGGCCCTGACGCACATCCTCAAAACCAACCAGAATCTTGTGCCTCCGGGGAAAAAGGTAACGCATTCCTTTTGTCCTTCTTTTGCCCTTGTTATTAACTTCCAACTCACACTCATACACGCATATGCTCGCAAATGCACCGTGACTCTGATTTCTGATGCAATTTCCCCAAATAGCTCTGCTGCCATACTCATCCTTGTAAAAGGTTCTCACCTTTGTCAACCTAAGACCCTCTGCCGAGCTAGACCTTGAATGCTAATGCGGAAAAACAAGCAACATGCATTGTCAGAGTCTGTGCATAATGAGGTATTCATATTCCCTCACACATGTCCCGGTCAGGAGCCGCTCTTCTGCCCTGGCCTGAACTTTTCAGCGGTTTCTGAGACTCCAGCTGCTCTTGTCTACAACGTTCTTGGTGACTTTGGGAAGTCCAAATTATCAGCAGCCTAAAACTCCCTGGAACTATACATAGGCTTCAAGCATTCTTAATAGATGTCAGTGTTGCTCTGTGGCCTTTAAGCTCACTGTTAACTGTTTGTTTATGCATTTGTAAGTAGGTTTATCCAAAGGCACTTACAAATGAGGATATAATAAGGCAGCTAGTATCAAAGCTAACATTACGCTACTTAGAAAGGACTCCACTGGTCAGGCTTTTCAGGAGGGATGGTGTTAGAGGGAAGCAAAGCTTGTTGGGTTAGGTACGTCCTATTTTTTTCTGATTTGTAACAATGCAACATGACATGACAGCTGGTCATCAATCACGACACCAAGGTTTCTAGCTACCCTTGATGGAGCAAGAAACAGGGATTCAGCTTTGATGCAGATATTGTGGTATGTGGTCAGTTTGCCTTGGAGGAGAAGCAGTTTCAGTTTTAGAGAGGTTTAGAATCAAGACTCTTTTATTGTCACCATGTTTTACCAGGATGAAATTACCTTTGAGGCAGACACCAGCTTAGATTACACACAAATAACATGACACACATACATATCAGACTTAATATCTACTTCCCCCCCCCCCCACGCGCACATTAGAGCATGCAAGTTCATATCTCCACTTTAGCTGGAGATGATAGACCTTTATCCATGATGATATATCAGAGAGACAGTCCAAGATTTGTTCTGAGACTGTGTGATAGTCATGTCGGAAGGACAGCTAGAGCTGGGTATCATCAGCATAGAGTGGTATAAAAAGCTGTTTGCCAGGAGGAACTGGCCCAGGGAGGTGGTGTGTGTGGCAAAGAAAAGAGGTCCTGGTATTGAGACTTGGGGGACCCCTGTGGCGGGGTGGATCACAGCAGAAATGTGACCAGGCCATAATACGTTGAATTGACTGACCAGAAAAGTAAAATTTAAACTAGAAGTGTGCGCTCCCTGTGATGCCCATACTAGAGAGACAAAGGATACCATGGCTGACGGTGTCAAATGCGGCTCATAAGTTGAACACAATAAGTACTGAGGACTTAGCTATCACTCTGGCTTCTTGTATGACTTCTGTCTTGAAAGTCTTTTTGAGAGACACATAATAAAGTGGAATAATTCTACAGATTTTTAGAAACTATCAAGCAAAGCTAACTACCATAAGTCATTGTCAAAGGGCACTATCTAGAAAACTATTCAATATATGACTGAGTCTAAAAACTATACAAGGTCACATTTTGTAGACTGCAGTAAACATACGTACCGATTTGTGTTGATGATAATCTCAAATGATCAGTAAAATGGGAAACTCACTTAAAAGGTAAAATTTGTTTTCTAAGCTACTGCATACACAAATTATCTCCTCGGAGTATTTAACGCCTAATGCATTATACACATTAGAGACATTTGAAGCAGAAATATCTAATCTCTCTGTGTCACGATCCATGCACTGTACATAAATGCTCACCGCATCAGTAGTCAACATCTGGCAGATTTCCCATTCCCCGTGTCCAACAGAGTCCTCCAATTGAAGAACAGGCCTTCCTCTATCTCAAAAGGTTATCATCACTTCATCACTCTGATTTGTGTCTTTTAACTAACTCATCTTTATTAAAAGCCTGCAAATGAAGCCAAGCAGTCATTTAGGGGAGACTTTTCCAAATGCCAGAGGTGAAAATTGACAGTAAATTTAAGAATGTACAAGAATCTGGTGGCTTGGCAGCTTTCCCACACAGTCTCGAAAAGTGTGCAAACGAAAATAAGATTATATATATACATAGATTTTTCCAGATCAAAATATTTTTTGCGTTGTCTACATGTTTTTATCCTTGTTCTTTCTTTGTGTATTTCCTTTCTTCTCACTATCTTTCTCAGTTACTTAGTTATTTCTCTCCTCATGTCATTCCTTCCTTGTTTCTGTCCTTCCATCCTTGTAACCTACCTTCCTGGTATCTGTCCTTTCTCCAAACCTTTCTTCATTCCTCCTTTTCTTCCTCCTTTTGTTTCTGGTATATCCCTATTCCCTTCTCTACTTTTTTATTTCTGCCTTTTTTCTGACCTTATTTATGTCTTTACATTCCTTCCTCCCTTGTGACCTTTCTTCTTTCCTTCCCTCTCTTTTTCCCTTGTGTTTTCCTTTCCTTTCTTGTTTCCTACTTCCCTTTTTCCTTCTGACATTTCTTTTCTGTGACCTATATCCCTTCCAATGTATTTATCTCCATTGTAACATTTCCTTGGTCTGTGCTTCCAATATTCTTCCCTTGTTTCTTTCTTTCTATCCTTGTGTTACACGTCCATTTCTTCCATCTTTCCTTCCTTGTGTCCCTCTTTCCTTGTGTCTATCTTTCTTGTGTCCTACCTGCTACACTTTCTAGTATTCTTCCTTCCTTTGCTTCCTTCTTTCCTTCTTGTTTCCTATCCTCTTTCTTCTTTGTTGTCTTTTTTCCTTCCTTCTTCCCCTTCTTCCTGTTTTTCTGTTGTTTTTTTCCAGATTCTTTTTTAAATCTGTGCACTATAGAAATACATACCACAAATCCACAGTGAACTTTAGTATTTTAGATTTAGTATTTTAGATTTTAAAATTAATGTAAAGGGCTGAAAACTCTGGAAAGTTGTTTCTATTAAGGTTTGAAGTTTTTTTTTAAGTGACAAATGTGTAGAAATCCTGTGAAATTAAGAAAATCTGGTTTGCCATCTGTTTTCCTCCTCCCATTTCATAAAGGACAAAATACAGCTTAAAAGTTTTTACGCTGATTCACATTTCAACCATATGCTTTATCTTTTATTTTCAAAGTCTCCTTAAGTTTCACCTTTTACATGTTGTTTTTTTTGCTCTGCCTCAGGGTCTAAAAACATACTTGTTATACAATCAAAAAAAGCCATTTCAATATGTATTTGCACTATCCATACTTTTACAATCAGACTTAACAGGATCTGAGCTTTTTAAATTATCTGGTTAAAAATGGCAAACAAAGCAGTAAAAAAGCTGAGTTTAAAACTTTGTACAAATGGGATTCATGATTTTTTAAGGGCTTTAAAAATGTTGAAGACTTAGTAAAATAACCCTTTACCACATGCTGTAAAATCAGAAACTAATTTCAGCTTTGTGCTGTTTTTTGATGAGACCTGATCATTATTATTGATTACAGTTGAGGTTAATTATTTTGTGCTCAAATGTCCAAAATGTTATTAACTCACTAAAAACTAAATGTTTGAGTTTGGAAACAGACGAAAAAAGTGAAACTAAAAGCACGTATAAACCCCCACACACTGGAGAGCCGTATCGCACGCAAGTGAGACATAAAGAGCACTGCAGTGGATCAGATTTAAACGATATGATGGGATATAATGGAAAGTCAGTGGTCCACATCAAAATGGCTCAACCGTGCTTTACATCCTCTAGAAGCATCTAATGCGTCTGCTCAGATTGAAGTGATTTCATTTCTCAGTAATTACCTTTGTATCTCTCTCCTATCTTTACAGCTAACTGCATTGCAGGCCAAGGTGCATTACCTGAGGTACATCAGTGAACTCAAGCTGTATGGAGGGAGAGAGTTTAAATCGATACTTTTGGTAAGACATTTGTCAAGCTCTGTCTTACGGGGTTTGTGTCTGGAGCCTGTTTTATATGGTTTCCTGTCCGTCGGCCCGCAGCAGGGAGAGAAACAGACGGAGGTGACGCTGTTGGTGGGGCCGCGGTACGGGATCAGTCACGTCATCAACGCTCGGACCAACCTCGTAGCCCTGTTGGCCGACTTCAGCCACGTCAACCGCATCGAGATCCTCACAGAAGACGAGACCAACGTCCGGCTGGAACTACATGTCCTGGACGTAAGAGTAAGTGTGATCGTCTTAGAGAACGAACAGGCGGGATAACACGCTGCAGTGCAGAAGAGTCTTAAATCCCCTTTTTCTGTATTCAATACACTCTACCCTCTGTCTCTCTGTTTTCTCAGCCCATCACACTGATCATGGAGTCTAGCGATGCAATGAACCTTGCTTGCCTAACAGCAGGCTACTACCGCCTCCTAGTGGACTCCCGGAGATCTATTTTCAACATGGCCCACTGCAATAACATAGCAGAGGATGACACCAGTGAGTCATCAGTGTATTAATTACGTTTGGCACATAGATCCATGTCCTACGTTCTAAACACACGCTAATGATTGTTCCAACATAACACACTATGTTCAGATCTTGCAAGATTTTTCCTGAAAGAAAACCCCTTGCTCTTACAGTTGTGAGGGGAAAAACCGTGCAAAGTGAGATTAAATAAGTTAAAAATTGATGTAAAGCACTCAGAGGGCCACTGCTTTAATGTTTAATCAAAATAAAATATGAAACAGAAAAAAAGTAATATTCGCTTGCTTGCTTGCTGCAGGTCAGGACCGCGTGCTAGAGTGGCCGTACAGCACATCTTTAGGGGAAAATGAAGAGCCGTCACAGGGGGTGGCCTACAACAGGGACTATCCAGACAGTAGCCAGGGGGAAAACAGCATTTCTCCTTACTTTAACGAGCCCCAAAACATGGATGGCGACCACAGGGCAAGAAGAAGTCCGGTGCCCCCTCCTCTTCCCCCTCCTACCAGGCACAAAACCCAAGACTCTCCTCGCAGCGCCAAAGTTTCATTTATTTTTGGGGGTAACCCCCCCTTGAACAGACCCAGGAACTATGACGTACTGCCAGAGAGCCCCGAGTCTTCGGAGCCCTTCCAGTTCAACGAGCTAACGCACGTCTATAGCAACATCATAACTGAGGAAGGTGGTGAGGAGCCCTTGCTGAGGGAGCTGTTCTATCGAGACACGACGGACGATGCGGAGGACGACGAGGATGCTTCCTGTGAGGAGGACTCCACAGGGGGGACTCCAGTGGGGGATAACAGGGACGGTGGCGACGACTGTGGCGGCCAAGGTGCACGGGTGCCCACAGCGGCCGGCAAAGCCACTTTTCTCACTCTCTCTGGGTCCACGGATGACATCATCGACCTCACGTCGCTGCCGCCTCCCGAAGGAGACGACGGCGTCAACGAGGACGAGGACGACACTCTGCTGCAGACCCTCAACCTTGCGATCGCAGCGCCGCCGCCGGGCTTTCGGGACAGCATAGACGAGGACACAGCCCCGGAGGGACGGCCCCTAAGCACATGTGATAATGATGACATCCCCGTATCGCTAATCGATGCCGTCCCGACACACGGGGACGAAGAAGGAAGCAGGGGAGGGGAGAGTAGGTTAGAGAATGCAGTCATGAATTCTCTACAAGCACTGGAGGACCTATCAGTCTCTGAACAGAGACCTCCCCGTCCACCTCCCAGCAGTAACAACACAGGTTTGTGAGATGCTATTAAATCACATTGCATGATCGTTTTGGACTCATTCACAGTTTCATTTTTAAGCTAAACATAAAGAGCGGGTTCCTTGCAAATCTTCCATTACCATTATTTCTGAATAGTTTGTGTGATTCTGATGTTGAACTACTACTGTTCCATGCTAGAGGCCTGTGGTCAGATGAGCAAAGTAGTTTTCCCTGCAGAAGGTGGGCTACCGAGCTCAACCTGAATGTATGATTCTTTCAATCTGCATCTCATTTCCTTTTTAGAGAAACTGGCTGGTTATTTGGTGTGCAAATTCTGAGTAGATCTGTTAAGATTTGATGATGGTGGCCAAACCACTTAAAACTTGAAGTGTTAATATTAGAATTTTAAAATCAATCGAGGAAACAGCTGGAAACCAAAGGAGAGAGATGAATGGATATATGAGTAATCTTGCTCTTTGGTGCTGGTTAAAGTGGATATGCAGTTTTGTAGCAAGTGGAAAGATGAGTTATCCCGAACCAACGTACACAGTATAAAATCTAGTCATAATCTATTCAAAGTATTGATAATTTTCACATTACAGTTATCTACGGCGGCCGGGATGAAAATCAGTGCCTCCAAATCCGAGACCATGGTCTTGAACCGGAAAAGGGTAGAGTGCTTTCTCCGGGTTGGGGAGGATGTCCTGCCCCTAGTGGAGGAGTTCAAGTATCTTGGGGTCTTGTTCACGAATGAGGGGAAGATGGAGCGGGAGATCGACAGGCGGATTGGTGCAGCGTCTGCTGTGAAGCGGGCGCTGTACCAATCCGTTGTGGTGAAGAGAGAGCTGAGCCAAAAGGCGAAGCTCTCGATTTACCGGTCGATCTACGTTCCTACCCTCATCTATGGTCACGAGCTTTGGGTCGTGACCGAAAGAACGAGATCCCGGATACAAGCGGCTGAAATGAGTTTTCTCCGTAGTGTGTCTGGGCTCTCCCTTAGAGATAGGGTGAGGAGCTCAGTCATCCGGGGAGGACTCAGAGTAGAGCCGCTGCTCCTCCACGTCGAGAGGAGCCAGTTGAGGTGGCTCGGGCATCTGGTCAGGTTGCCTCCTGGACGCCTCCCTGGTGAGGTGTTCCGGGCACGTCCCACCGGGAGGAGACCCAGGGGAAGACCCAGGACACGCTGGAGGGACTATGTCTCCCGGCTGGCCTGGGAACGCCTTGGGATTCCTCCTGAGGAGCTGGCCCAAGTGGCTGGGGAGAGGGACGTCTGGGCCTCCCTACTGAAGCTGCTACCCCCGCGACCCGACCCCGGATAAGCGGAAGACAACGGACGGACGGACGGACAGTTATCTACAGATGCACCTTTAGTGGTTATCTAAAGTCTGGGACTGTAGCTTTATCGGGGAACGTAATATTAGTCTTATCAAAAACAAATAATTTGAAAGTGTAAAAAGGAACAAGTGTGAGAAAAGCTAAAACAATAGGCTACAGGGTTAGAGGTAACCCTAAAGTTCACAGATTCAACGCTGATAAATCACTGTCACCCATGAAATTATTATTATTGGGTTTTTTTAATTGGGGAAAAAAATTTAATGAACAGAAATGATTTCATCCACCTATCAACACTCCCCAATAAAACAGGAGTGACCCACAGATTTTCTGTGATAATTGGCATGATAGAAAATGATAGAAATGAGGAAAATTGGCGTTTGGGTTATTCATATTCTGAAAAATTTCCATTGAGATGTGTTTGTATTCAGTGGGTTCAGTGTGTGTTGGCTGAACTTTTATTACATGATTAATATTTCTTTGTATATTTTTTTTTTAGGTATTTGCACATCTCAAGGATTTAGCCCAGAGTCGTCCTCAGATTCTGGCAATGAGACCAACTCCTCAGAGATGACAGAAATCTCTGAACTAGCCTCTCATAGACTCGCCGAGAGCCACATGCGCTTGCTTGTAGCCACGAGAGAGGGTTACCAACCTTTACTGGAGGAGAAAACAGAATTTCCAGTCTCGCCCAATTCATGCTCAACCATAGAAAAGAAACCCCGCAGTCCAACTCGACACCTTCACCCTCCAGCAGTTCCTCCGAGACGTAGCCCCCAGCTAGACCTGACGCCATCAGGGTCTGACAGGTTGGAGGTGAAATCTCAGACTACTGTCTTGGTTACGCTCCAGCGCCCCAGTTCGACGACACCAGGAGGTAAACACCAGAAAAAGTCTGCTCACTCGAGTGGAAAGTACAATACCTTCAGCACAAGGGAAGGACTTCGAAGTGAGATCAATAACAGACGCAGCTATCTTGATTTGAACCAGCACACTTTATTCAGTGAGCAGGAAGAAGGTCAGAGGAGGCAGAATTCTTTTGCTGCTGCTTCTTCTTCTGTAACCGAGGGCACTGGAGTGACGAGCCCAGCTCGAGAGCATCGAAATAATCTTTGCCCGTCTTCGACTGTTTCCGACCGCTTCTTAGAGGTTGTCAACATGGGAGGCTGTGATGCAGGCAACGGAGCTGCAGCCGCTGAGCAGGATGAACATTTGGTTGTGGCATCCTTACTGTCCCCGAGCAAGCAATCCAGATCAGGGGGTTCTGAGCACGGATCGGATACACAAAGTGACCATCAGCCGATTTCAAGACAACAGAGTGTTGCGCGGTTGTGTGAGTACCACCTGGCCAAAAGGATTTCGAATTTGCAAGGAGAAGCCCAGAGTTCGCTGCAGGGCTCTCTGTGCTCCTCACTTGATGCAGGCGGCAGCACAAACAGCAGTGCCTGTGCCACGCCGACCGACTCTCCTCTTGGCCCTAGTGCAGTTGAGTCAAAACACCACCGCTTGCAAAAGCACCCACTTTCAAGCTCTTCTTCCTCCCTACTTAGAGTGCTAAACAACGAAGACAACAAATCTGGATTCCAGAGCCAGAACACCCAAAGCAAAGACCTCCATCCCCATGCTGACCCTGCCCTCCTTCGAAAAATGCTGCCCAACATTCACCCCACTCTTGCCGGGGGGGAAACAAGCCGACCCTCCTCAGCAACTCCATCCAAGCATAAGGAGATAGCAGGCGCTGGAAGCAAGAAGCACAACAGTGAGATCCATGCTAAACAACAAGCCTGTTTTAAGGGGACTAACCCTAAGGAAGGCAGTGAGGCCTACAGACAACTGATAAACTATCTTACAGTGAGCCAGATGCATCAGGGAGGGAAGTTACATAGTGCAGGTATGGGAGGGGCAGTTAAAAAAGACACCAGACGTTTTATCACAAGCAACCCTCAACTAGTTGAAATGGTTAAAAGTAGGGGGAGTACCGCTGCTCGTTGTCCATGTATGCCTTCGTCTCTGTCGTCCCCATTTCTCAGCCCTAATATCGTAAATCCTCACTCAGCCACAATGCAGTTGGCAAATAAAAATCCAAGGTCCTACCTTTCAGCTACACTTCCTGCCAAACTCATGAGAAGCCCCGATATGCATGTCCAGAGACCGAATGACAGTTTAGACTTCAGGAGAGCTGCCACTGAACGGAGGAGTTCTTTTTCTGGTCTAGAAAGTGAGCTTGGCAGGGATGGTATTGATCCTGAGCAATTTCTCTCGCACTGTAAAAGGCAAGACTGCATGAACCGTGACGGGGCTTTGAATCCGAGTCGAAATCGGGACTGCGGAGGCAACGGTAACCGCCCTCCACCTCGCTCAAGAAGTCAACCTAGTGGCAGCACAGAGGAATGGTTCAAACCAGACTTGAAGTCGAAACATCAATCTCCTCCTAGACCTAGCGATTCGTTTTGTTTCTCTCCTGCCCCCAGTTTGTGTGGTCAGCGTGCAGACCTCAATGCCCTCTCACTAGGGCAGGGCGACCACCCGTCCGCTTTTATCAGACAGACGTCTAGTCGGACTAGAACTACCATTTCATCTCCAACGCCACAATCGCCACCTCCACCGCCACCACCTCTACCGCCACCTCCTCCTGTATCTCTGTCTGTGCAGGCAAACTCTAGCGCTGGCAACTCAGGATGCTCTCAAGATTCTCTTCACCCAATCCAGTTTCGGCAGAACCACATTCAGTCTGTTGCACCAACCCTGTCACAGACAGACCAATTCAGCAGTAGCATGCAGCGAGGAAGAGAGCTCAAGCGCAGCTCAAGCAATGTGACAAGTTCGGGAAGTGTTGAGGCTTTATTTGATAAGCCCATTCGAAGCCGGAGCCAGCAGCCCTTGTCAGCGTCGATGTCTCAACAAAGTGACGCCAAAGTCCAACGTAGACAAGCAAGAAAACGCCTTTCCAAGAGCTACTCCCAAGGATCTGTGTCCTCACATGCAACCTGTTGGTCTACAGGCAGCGGGGTGGACAGTAGAAGGGCGTCTGTTGCATTTCCATTACACAAAGACTCTAAACATACAAAGGGCTCACAAAAACTTGACACCAGTCCCTGGAGATGCAACGGCCCCTTCAGCTACTGCTTCTTTAAACGTAAAACTGAGGGAGAAGATGACGAAATCGAGTGGGAGAGGCCTAGGGGAAGCCGCGTTGGGAGCAATATTGACAATAACGGTGCTGTCGCATCCACTATAACCCCCTATGGCTCAGCAGTGGATGAGCAGCTATACGGTGAGGTCCTCGACAACATGAGCTTCAGTGACCGTCTGGCCAGAATCAACGCTCTCAAGGACCGCATGTATGGCTTCCCGTCTGGTTTCAACGACGTCCGTCGAGATGCTAGCGAGCTCATTGCGCTGGTGAGATCCAGTGTGGGTCGGTGTGACCGTGGAGTCCAGATGCCTATCCAAGATGTTTCCCAGTACAAGCAGCTCCTTTCTGTCGAATCAAAAGAGTTAGGCCGGGCATGCCGGAGAATGGCACAAGCCCACAGTAGTCCCGATGAAATGCTGCTAGCGGTTACATGTAGCTTTCAGGTGCTATGTTGTCTGTGTGAAGCTTGTATGTGTCTAGTTAGGGGAGTCGGAGCCTCGGCGTCACAGCAGCAAAGAGAAGTTGTAGCAAAAGTTGACGAGGTTGTTATGAACTATATCTGTTTGCTCAAAGCAGCTGAAGCTGCGACTGTGGGTGCCCCAGGGGAGCACAGCGTGAAAGCCCTGGTCCGCCACTCCAGTACCATGTCGGCTATTGCTAACGCACTCACCCGCTCCCTTAAAACGCTGCTAAGCAAGTAGAGGCTATTTCCAATGCTTTATAGTATGGCCTATGCAGTCAGTAGAAGTCTGTCTTTAGACATCTCACTGTTTTTTGAGTTTTCTGAAAGATTCAGATGTTTTCCTGTTGTGTCTAGGTGGTTTTTACGTCTAAAGAGATATTTATTGCAGTTAAGCTTAACATTAGGATTACATATAAATGAAAATGCTTAATAAGAGTAAATACTTTTACTGATTACATTATTGTAATGTATATTTACAAAGCCATACTGTTACAAACCTTTGTAATAAATGTACCAAGTAGATACTATACCCTTTTATCTGTGCATTATGTAACTTATTTAAAATGTAAATAATGTACATTAATACTATATAATTGTATCATTTGAAGTAACACTTTAGTGAAGCCATGGAGAACTTGGCTTGATTTACTGTAATATTTTGCAGGGATGAAGGGTCACTTTATGTTCAGTCATGTAAAGTTTTAATACAAATATAATAATTATAAGAAAAACTATTTTAGAGCTTTAAGTAATATTTGCAACTGTCAGATCGCTGAGAAAATTATCGCATTAAATTGTTGCACTTTTGCTTGTTTCAAAGACTAAAATAATATGCTTTACAAAGAAAAACGTAAATAAAGTACCATAGCATTGCATTACTTTGTTATATTTTGTATTATTTCTGATAATGATATAATATGATTTTCTGATATGTCCTAAAGAGAATTGTGAAATATCCCCAAAAAGGAATATTTAAAACTATACCAACGTAAAATTAGAACATCTTCTAGGAATTGTTCTGACTTGCTTTGATCAAATTATATTGACTTTTTTCAAGTGATTTATTTTTTGTTTTAGTTTTTTTTTCTCTGCTCACATTGTTTCCTATTGCATATGATCAATCAGAATATCTTTATGGGGAAAGAATAAATGAAATCAGCTTATTTTTTTGCTATAATCCACAAAACTATTAAAAGATGTTTTACATGAATATACCCTTTTGTGAATTGTCTTTTAGTCTGATGTGTTCAATGAATCTCTTCAGTCATGTCATTTTCCTAAAACCTAACTTCATTGGGTTAATATTGGAACTTTTTTATACTGTATATGTACTGTTTTGCAAATTATTTATGTTATTGCCATAGAAGTTTGACATTTTCTGTGATTTGAGGTAAAAATAACATTATTTCAGCAGCACATTTGATTTCCCATTCAAAAGGACAGACATAAAACTTATGGTGGTGTTCAGTGAGATTGAACCACATAGGTCCGTGTTGTTTGGATAGCTTCTTTCTCTTAATAAATTAAATACTTTGAAAACAACACTTTTTATTTACTTACGATACCTACAGCAGGCTCTTTCCTCTGCTCATATGAAAGTGCATACCTGCGCAATCTGCACCCCAAAAGTGGCATATTGTGCAGAATCCATTTTTCTAGCCTTTCAGTCTCTAGGAGTGCAGTAACTTTGGGTTCAGTCTCTCCAGGTGCTGCGTAGATATTTTTATATTCTGTTTTGGTCATATTTTTCAATCCACTCAGTTTTCTCTATTTTCTATTACGCATTTTGAACAATTATGTCACAGTATTTGCTGCAGAATAGCTTAACGAGTTCATGGACTTCCAGGGGTGCCGTCACGAATTTTGGGACCCATGACAAAAAAAAAATCAATCATCCTAAAAGCTCACGTATATATTTATAACTTGTGAAGTGCCTCTTCTGCATTTAAAGAGACAGCACCAAAACGAGTTGCTGTTAGACGCACATCCGAACAAGGGATGTAAAGAGGGGCTTGTTGGGGTAAATAATTGAGGAATTCAGACCGAAGCATTGCAGTTCCACTTTATTATAGACCACAGCTGAAGGATTTAAATGTAAAAAAAAAAAAATAATAACTTAAAACCATGATATGTTGCCTTTAATTTAGCATGGGAAGTGTGGAATGGGTAAGTCTTTGCTCATTAGAAAAAAATATTTGCGTACAAAAGTCTAAAACTGCATTAGGCTTACTAGGAAAACAGAACAGCGGACATGTTGCACACAAACTAAAAGCAACCTTCAATGAAAAGGAGCTCATAACTGAAGAATGGAGATGGAAATGTCAAGGTTTGGGGATTATTTGCAGCAGTAGGACCTGGTCAGCTCACCAACATAAGACCCAACAGGAATTCTGTATTAGAAACATTTTGAGAGGAATTTGTGAGAATAAAGAAAAGGAAAGTCCCAGATCAAGACTGATATCAGAGAGACTACAATAGAAGGGCCTCTTGTCTGCTAAAATTGGTGGGGGTATCAGATATGAAACGTTTTATTTTCAGCGATAAAAAAAAGTTACATGTAAACAACATGTAAAAAAAATTACTTATTTATGAGGGGTATTCTCTCCCCCAGCTATAGAAGAATATAAGAAATATTGCCATCATTTACCGTAACCTATGCAGCAGCATTCAGAATAAAAAATGTATGCGAGATCGTGCTTGGTGAAATGCTGACGCCTGGCCTGCTGCGTGTTTCCATGTCTCGCGGTTCCTGCGTGGCTTACGTGACTGTTTCTCTACTGTCGCATCAGAGGATGCGCGGGGGCGTGGCGTTGGAGCCCAGCTCATTAAGCATATTCGGCGCGTGCCCCGCACACGTCACAACGTCGACCCAATCGGTCGGCGGCATCCAGATGCAAGCCCCACCCGCGCGGCAACTCGTGTCGCGCGCTTCTTGAAGCATTGTCCTGGCTGGCAGACAAAAGTTGTAGACCAACACTTGCTTTTGAAGAAGTTTACTGCGGACTTGTGATGTCTCCCTGCAGCGTTTAGACCGTCCGGGCAGGTTTATGAGACCCCCGTAAAGGAGCAGCTGCTGACTGACTGTCTGGTTCTTCGCTCGCCGGCTGCCAAGGTGGAGAAGTATTTGCTCTGCACCCCGTGGGGTTTAAAGTTCTGGCTATATTATTAGCAGGTAGTTAGCCCCGAACCTTCGCTGATTCAAGTCCGGTAACGATGGCGGCGGTGTGTCAGCAACGACGTGCCTTGGTGGAAATACCCGCACCACAGCCTAAAATTGCAGGTGGGTCCGACTCAGAAACAGAACAGCTACTTATTGGGGGTTTAAAGCCTCCTTTTAAAGCTTCTTTGAGCTTTGCTGCCATGCTAATGTTACCAAGACGCACGCGCGCGCCCTCTGCTAAAAGGCGCGTGTAAGAAACTTAATGTTTATTCTGGCTTAACTTAAATATTTACAAATACTCGTGCTTTCTGCAGAAACTTTAGTCTTTTCAAAAACGAAAATAAATAAATAAAAACAAATGATATTGTAATTTCTGTTGTGATTTTAAATGGATATTTATCTTTTATTTTCAGCTCGGATGAGAAGGTCCTACTTAGAAATTCTCAGCGCTCGTTTCGCCCCTGCTCCACTTCCAAGAGGCAGGAACCCAAAGCGAGCTCACTCCTGTAAGTACCTCCATTAAACTGCGACAAGAGCCCCATCAAAACTAACGCGCTGCTGGTTTTGCGTCACATGACACACATGCACGAAGGCACAAGTAGGACTTGATCACATTTGCCATGGGCAGGCCTGTCGATTGCTTCTTTATTTCCTTTTTAATTTGCTTTCAAGTTACACAGCTGAGCAGTTTGGGGGTCATTTTTGAGATCACTGCAGCCCCTCCCACTTCTGCACCATTAAAAAAAAAAAAAAAACACACAAACTGTGGCCATTTGGCCTGATCAAACCAGTACAGTCATCAATTTAATTCTTAAAGGTACACCTCAAGTCATGCATATGTGCTTGAGGACTTATTTACCTATTATTGGTTTGGTGTAGATGAAGGATGACAAAACGGCAAAAAGTGATATGTGTGAAAGTCATAAAAGTTGAGACAAAACCAGTAATTATGCTACTTTAGAGTAAATAAATAACAATTTTACTGGGATGCTGCTTCAAACGCTGGCGAGTTATTTGGAACGTCTTCTCTCTTTGCGGTTTTAACTCGCTGAACTCAGTCACACTAATAACCTTTTTCATAAATCCATTTTTAGACATTTTGAGAAATGAAAAATACAGGAACATATTACAAGACACGACAGTGAAGCCATAGTGATTCTGTCGCAATCTGAAAAAGTCAGGAAGTGATGGTGGTTGATTGAAATATCCCGGATATCAAACTGTTGAGACTTTTAACTTCATCTCCTTTATAGTGTAATAAAAAAAAAAAAAAAACACCTCTGGAGTTGAATTTTGACATTTGTGGATCACCCTCCTCTCTGTTGCAGTGGATTTGTCCTTCGGTGGCGTGTGGGGAGAAAGGATGGAGGACCAGTGCGGAAAGATGGATGAGCATCCCGCCCAACTGTCTAAGCAGCAGCTTGTGCAGCTAATCAGAGCACTCATCTTAGTTGAACAGGTAATGGGGTAATTTAGCTGTTTAGATGGGTTTCGTGTGTGCATATTGTGTGAATCACAGTTTTGGTGCTTGCATATGTGCGTGCTGAGTGAACGAGACTTGGCCTGAAACCTAACGCGCTGCATTGTCTTTAGAGCCAAGAGCCCAGGCTGGTGGCGACGGACCTCAAGTGTCTTCAGGAAGACCTGCAGCTGAAGAAGGCCAACGTTTACAGGTCTATACCGTACTCGCGGTTCGGCTCCAACAGGGACGCTCACTGCTACAGAAAGGCCTATCCTCACCTGCTGGCCTTCAAAGTAAGTGTCAGAGGACCTTTAATTAACCTCGTTCTGTTGAGAGAGTTGCAAGTTCACTTGTAGAGAGGATGAAAAAAAAATCAGACTAATGTTTAATTTCAAAACTTTGTCCACATATGATGAAACAGTCCTGCACTATTCAATCGGGAAAACAATAGTTTTAGAAGGAAAAGATGTATGAAGGCAAAAGGCTCCAAATGTGTACACCCTTAAGTTATTTAAGCACTTTTTGATCCAGCTTCATCCTCCTCTAGTCTCCTCTAGGTCAGCTGTCTTGGCAGGAATATTCTTAAGTTTGCTTATTTCTGTCTATAAGCTACGGTAGAGTTCACCACTGAAGAAGCGGCAGCTTTGTCCAACAAGTTTTGTGTGATTAGCGTGCGGCTGTGATCTCTTGTGTTCTTCATATGTCTGGACAGGGAAGTGTTGCAATAGAAAGTTTAGCTCTTCGAAGAAAAAAAAAACAAAAAACATGTAGGTCTGGCTAAAAATTCAACAAACCAACCAAGGTTGGTGTGTGAAATAACACGTTTAAAACTAAACTATTTCTGGAGTCCTGATGTTACTGGATCTTTGTCCCTCTATATCCTCTTTGGGAGGAGGCAAAGTTATGCTAGAAAGACATAAAAAAAAAAAAACACTTTACATCACCGAAGGACCCCACAGTGAAACTTGGAGGTGGGGTGGCAGCATTATACTCTGGGTTATCTTTCTCCAGAGTAAACTGGGGTATTTGTCAAGGAATAGAAATAATAGAAATGGAAAGAAAGGTTGTTTACTGTTCCACAGTGTGGAAATTAAGGTGTACCGGTAGCAAACAGCACTTGTTATAAGGAAGTAAGGGTTGCCTTCACAAATACAGATTTGGAAAACTTTGAAGGTGGAGTGGGAAACTGGTCAAGATCCTGATAGACCCCCACCAGAGAAGGGTGCTGTAGCACCTTTTGATTTAATTTTACCAGCCAAAGTGTTAGGTCAGGGGTGTATGCTCGTATGCAACCAGGTTTTTGTTTTTCCCCCTAGTTTTCATCCCTTTCCTTAAATAGTGGTTTATTTTTATTTGAATTGTCCAGATTACCCTCCAAGAGCCGATTTAATCCCGTCGTGCTAAAATGGACCCACCTTCTCCCTGTCCACCCCAGGTGTCGTGTCAGGAGTGGGGCCAAGTGCTGCTGAGGAACAAGAAGTGGGACGCCGTGTTGGAGCACTCCCTGCTGGCGTGGCGATACACGGGCGAGTTACCGCAGTGGGACACGGCGCAGCACAACGTGCTGAGAGGACAGTGTTACGGCGTCCTGGCCGCTCACAGCCTCGCTGCTCTGGAGCACTACCGGCCAGAGCCCAGCCGGGGACGGGA